>NC_040909.2:135358167-135971346 GCF_004126475.2 Phyllostomus discolor
GGCGGGGGGCGGGACCGGGCGCTCACTCTGCGCGGCGGCTCAGAGAGCGCGGGCGGCGCGCGGCGTGCGGGTCGCGGCTGAGCGGGGCGCTGGCGGTGGCGGCTGGCGGGGCTCGCCCCAGACTGCCTGGAGCTCGCAGAGCGCGCCACCCGCCCGAGGGCCGGCTGATCTCGCCGGCCCGCGCCCGCTCCACCTGTGCCTGGTGCGGGAGCGCGGAGCCGCGTGCAGGAGGAGCGGCCGTCAGCGCGGGGCACTAGGCGGGCGGACACCCCCGGGGACCGGGGCTGCGCGACCGGTACCCGCCCCGTGCCGCCGCCGCCTGGCCGACTCCCCGGCTTGGCTCGGCCGCGGCGTCCGGCCCGGGTTCCGCGGCGCGGTCGGGGTTTGCGGGGCCGTTGCTGCCCGCCCGCCTCGAGTCCGCGTCCCGGGCCCGGGCGGCCGGCGAGCATGGAGGAGAAGTACCTGCCTGAGCTCATGGCGGAGAAGGACTCCCTGGACCCCTCCTTCACCCACGCTCTGCGGCTGGTGAACCAAGGTGAGGGCGCGCGCCGCCGGCCCTTTGATGTCGCCCGCGGCCCTTGGGGGCAGAGGAGTGGCGTCCCGGGGAGACTTGGGGACAAGGGAGGGTCGGGACCGAGTAGGGGGGCTGGAGGGGTTGGCTGGAAACAGACCTCTCAATGACTGGGGGTGCCCAGGTAGCAGTCTGGGGGCATTTGGGTGGGGATTTGGGAGAATATGGGACACCTGGGGAAAGCCCGAGATAACGAATTTGGGAGACTTAGGAAGGAAGGAAGGAGAAGGCTGGGCGTTCGGATGAGACTTGAAGGCGATTCTTGGGGACCCGGAGGATACCCGAGGGAAACTTCTGGGTGGGGGACAGAGAACATCTGGGGGCCCTGCTGGGGCGGTGGCTGAATTATGTCTTTGGAAGACGGGAGGGAAGGGGCTCGGGGAACTCGTGTTGTTTGGCTTGGGCGAGGACCTGGAGAACCAGCTGGAGGGAAATGGAAGGGTTTGAGGGGACCAGATGCAGAGGAGGTGAAGGGAACAGGTGCTCCGATTGTTGGCGAAGTTTGACGACCGCGGAGGAGGTTTGGGGGCAGAGCCCGAGCATTTCAGAGACGGACCCACTGGTCCTAGCGGCAGAGCCCCGTTTCCTCTCCCATCCTTTCGTTCCTCCCGGGTCTAGGCTGTGGCAGCCCTGGCGGCGGGGGTGGGGGGTGCGGGTCGTCTGCCCTCCTTGGGGGTGAGCGAGTCATGCATGACAAGCCCAGCTTGAGGCTGGCTCCTGGAGGGGGCAGGAGGGGGCCAGGGGCCGGCACAAGAGCCCCTCTCTCCGCTCTCCTGTCCTCATTTTGGGAAGAGCTGGGTAGGGGACCCTCCTCGGTAGCTGGCTCGGAACACTGGCCAAGGAGTCTTAGCTGCCGGTGCCATCTTAGCACCGCTCTGGCTCACTCAGGGTGCGAGCCGCCCCGGGAAGTACAGGACCCAGGTGCAGGGGCTCCACAGAGGCGAGCCCACCCAGGACAGCAGTCCCTGGCTCGTTCCGCCAGCAGCCGGAGGTCTCTTCTGGGATGGAAGGTAAATGAAGTCTTCCTTCCCTGGAGCAGTTCTGCGCTCCTCGTGTGTCTGGAGTAGGCGTTTCAGATGAGAGGGGTTTGGGGAGGGGGGGACAGGCGCCTGGTCCGGTCCGATCTGTCACCTTTGGCATGGCTCCCTCTGCAGTGACAGTCTGTAGTTCGGGAGGTGAACCCGGTTGGCTGGGGCCGGTCCCAGCGCTGGCCCTGGCTCTCTCCCTGTGGGAAGTGAGAGATGAGCGGACGTATCCAGTTTGTTTGTAGGCATCTGCGTTTTGAGACAGTGACCTCCGGCGTTTGCCCCCTGCAGCCGGCTGCTCTTCCGCGTGGAGTGTGAGCTGACTGCTGGTGGCGGCGGGGAGGGACCGCCTGTCTCCCAGAACAGAAGCACATTTGAACTGGGGAGCAGGAGTCGGTTTACAGAGCCCTCCCCTGTCCCTGTGCTCGTGGGCTTATTTTGAATTCTTTAATCGAGTGGGCTTGTGAGAAAGCAGTGGGCATGCCTTCTTAAACGAGGGGCAAGAGTCCACGTTCGAAGCCCGTGCTCTTCGCAGCAGCTCCCCAGTTCGGTCGGCACGCCTGGCTCTTTGTGGTCTCCGTGCCGTGTGTTGCCTGCCGGGCTGTCATTTCTGTGAAAGAAATTTCTTTGCACGGCGTGGGAGGTCAGTGGCGTTAGAAGTGTTCTGGACCGTGGGATCAAGTGAGGTTTTCCGGCGACAGAGGCTGGAGCGAAGGGACGTTGTACTCAGTTGAGGAGACAGTTTTGCTGAGAGTTCAATGAGTTGTTTTAGAAGTCAGGATTATTTTTCTGTGCCCTGCTGCCATAGGACTGTGTTGCCAGCGCCTTCAAAGTTCTTTGGGTTTCTTTGTTTTTACTGGGGCTCACGGCTTCCGGTTCCTTGAAACAAGGCACCGGACAATGTTGACATTTAGTGTGGTTTTTAAAGGCATGTTAAACCTGATCACCTTAATTTTCCATTAAAAAATGTAATTCTTGTCAGAACTACAGTCTCACACTGAACGGTTACGTGAAGCAAGCAAAGAGCTACTCATATGCCCTTATTACCGTTAATTTAGATTACTTCAGACTAAAAGGTTTTTCCCTTAAATCATAGGCTGATATCCAGAATGCAAAGCCCTGTCATTTAAAATATTAATTATGCTGTTATGTGACTGCAGAATTACAAGTGCCTTTCTAAAGATGGCTTAAGTCTGAACTGGAATGGTTATCAGCAAGCTTTGATTTCGAATCTGATCATCATCTTGTTATTGGCTACAGGGGAGCCTTTGTATTCTTTTGTAGCTGTATTTTTGACTGCTTTCCTCTAAAGGGAACTGTTTCTTTCAGAGGTCATTCTGGATCTCGGTCCTGGAATCGGTATTCCGGCACTGGCGTGTACCGTGATGAGGGGTCGGTCGGCAATGCAAATCTTTCACCTGGGTGCCGAGTGGCATTCATAGACACATTTCCCGGCCAGCACCTCTGAAGGCTAATGCCCCCTCAGGTTTGCGTGGTACTTGCAAGTTTCCGAGGCGGTTTGAGGCCCCTGCTGTCTGGTTCAGTTCCCACACCCGCCCCGCGGGGGGCAGGGGAAGGGCTGACATCGGTATCTCCAGTTTTCCAGGGGAGGGAGCGGAGGGCTCTGCTGCACGCGTTTGCAGGCAGCTGAGGTGGCTGTACGAGGAGCCCAGACCTTCTCTCTCTACGGTCATCATTTCACCACCTCTGTCTCCCCCGAAAGATGGAACCGAGTCCTTGCACCTGCTCATTTAAACTCCTGCAGACGCTGATATAAGGAACACGCTTGCTTCCAGTTGACCTTTCTGGATTTTCCAAAAAGTCCTCCTGTCTGTACTGGTCGGGTGGCTGTCCTCGGAAGGAGCAGGCGCTCGAGGCAGACTGGTCCTGCAGGTCCCGGGGCTCAGGGGAGAGGCACCGTGGAATCCAGCCCTGCCGCGGCCAGCAGTCAGCACTGTGGGACAGCGGAGCAGCTTATAAATGAGGTGTTGTCACTTTTGAAAAATTAAGGCTGTGTTGACATCGATCAACTTTTCTAGCGGAATTACTTCTTTCCTAACAATCTTTAAGTAAACACTTGAGCAGCTGGGAGGACTCGGAGATGCGGGCCCCTGAGAACAAGAGGTTGGCTTCTACACTTTTTCCACGCTTGTGTTTTCTGACGGGCCTTGGGGACGGACTTTCATTTTGATTTTCTCAGGATAACTGGCTCTCCGTCCCTCCACCCCCCAAATAGTGAATACTTTTTTTTTAAAACCAGAAGTAATGGGTAATGCTTACTCGATGTGAAATCAAATCAAAGAAAATAGGCTTCTCTCTTCTCTCCGCACCCCCCCCCCACAGGTGCCTCTGCCTTGAATCGACATTGCAGCTTCTAGCCAAGGAGGTTAATTGGAGATGAAAGCCCTGCTCCGTATTTTATATTATATTTGCTGGTAGGGGATGTGCTGACTCCAACTAAAAACCTTCCTCAGAAATGTCTTACGCATTACAATTTAATCCAGCTCTTGGTATGGCTTTGGATGGTTTTCAATAACAAGCCAAGTAACCATTAAATAAGATTACATAACCCTGTATTTTTAATTACCGGGTATCATGTATGGATTGGTGGCTGGGCCATGGCCAAGTTCGCTTTAGCGGGCCGTGACAAGGGGACGTGCACAAAGGAGCCGGGATGGGGCGGCCTCCCATGTCCAGATCGACAGAGTTCTCTTTGTCAGTGTTTTACAGTAAATGTTCCGATGGCATCGATTTCTCTAATATTAGGACTCGGCCTCACTCGGGATACATGTGAGGGGCAGTGTTGTATAAGGGGGAGCATCCCTCTGCCCTGTGTGCATCTCTGTGTTGCAAAGCCCTGGGGGTTCAAGTTTAATTTTTGCGAACCCCTTTCTTTAGGAGACACGTGTGATTTGCCCGGCTGCTGTGAGGTGCGTGGAGCCGAACCGAGGATGGAAGCGGCAGAGTGCCGTCCATGCGGGTGGGGCGCGGTCAGCCCGCGGAGGAGGAGGAGGACGTGGTTTTTCGGTGTTTCGTGGTGTGGGGGGCGGTGGGACGACTCCCCATGTGTACAGAAGCCATTTCTGAATTTTCCTTAGGGTGTCCCAGTTCGCAGTGACCCGGGGGTGGTGAGTGGCCGTGCCTCAGTGCCTGGACTTCGGTACCGAGTGTCGTGGGACCCCGCCCCGCTGGGTCCCGGAGGCGGCGGAGGGAGAGATGCTGTGCGGGTCTGCAGACACTCGTGCGCCCGCCCGGGGGCCTTAGCTCCGGAGCGGGTTTTAAGTTCGTAGGCGCCCTGGACTGTCCCGAGGAATGTCTTACTAGTCACTCAGCTATCTTCTTGTCCCATGTAGCGACGGGAGGGCTTGGATCTCACCGGGTCAGCCGAGGGACATTTCCGAGCCAGGTTTCGGAGTGTGCGCGTTCCTGCGGTAACTGCCTGGATGTGTCGAGGTTATGGACGCGTCCAGTTGTGGACGCGGAGATGCCAAAAGCGAAAGTGACTTCCCTGAGGTGCGGTTCTTAGAAAAGGATGCACGAGGCATCCGCGGTCTGGGTGAAGAAGGGTCCAGCTTTGTCCTCCAGCACATTGCTCTTCCCTTGCACCACGCTGACCTTGGAGGCTCAAGGGCACACTGCGATGGGGCAGTTCGTTCACGACAGACAGAGAGGAAAACCCGGGCCTCCCACGAGCTGCGTGCTCTTTGCACTGTTGCCTGTGCCGGAATCGAAGATAAGTCATACAGCACCGTTTTCATACTCGGCCGTGCAAATTCCCGCCCTCAGGTCCCCGGATGGGTTGCGTTGCCCGTTTTCTGGTCCCCCTAGTGGTCGTGCTCCTCACTCTGCTCCTGGGGTCTCTGGGCTTCCCTGGGAGGGCGTGGGCTCCTCCCATCAGTCTTGCTCCAGGCCCCGCCCCCTTCAGGCAGTTGTCCACGCCCACTTTTCCGCACCGGGTTTCAATGATCTTAAACGAAGGAGAATTAGCATAGTTGGCGTCAGCAGTCCTGAAAGAGCGTTACTCAGTGGGAAGTTGGAGCACCTGAGCTGGGCGGAGGGGGGATGGGCGTCTCTGATCCTTCGAGAACACACAGGAAAGCAGGTCTTGTGTGGATGCAGCGCTTTCCAGGCTGGGAACCGCCCACACCTGAGAAAGGCGGCCTGGAAGTTAGGGCTCCTTCCTGGGAGGCAGTGAGCGGAGGTGGGCGGGGCTGCTTTGAATCCGGTGATTGTTTACTTTAAGTCTCTCTCCGGGCACTGGTTTAGCTGGTGCACTGTAATGCAATTAGCTCTCCTTCCTCAAAGCCCTATAATGGCATTTCTCACCACCACAGACCCAAACCAGAAATTGGGAGGCCCTTGTGACGGGCCAAATGAGCCTTCTTACCTGCAGGAGCAGCTCCGTCTGGGGTGCCATGCAGACCCCACCGGACACGGGAGCAGCTGAGAGAGCGGATCTGATGCCGGCACAGCTTGGGTGTCACGGGGCCCTTGGGCCTGTTGCTGCCTTTCTCCCGAGGGACGCTGGCAGGGTTTACATTTTTTTACCAGGGGAGCAGAAGCTGAGCGTTCCTGAGCATCATCAGGGACAATGATTATAACAGAAGCTGCCAAATCCAGGGCCCCTTCTGGGTCAGGTGCTTCCTGCGCCTTATCTCCCGTCCCCACGTGACCTGCAAGGTGAGGGGATTTCATCCCTGTTTTTTCCAGCGCCGCCTCCGAGGCTCAGCAACTTCAAGGGACCCGCCTAGTCAAGGTGCACAGCTTAATCAGGCTGCAGTTTTAACCCGCGTCTGCCGTGTTTCAGTCAGGTAGGCTAAGAAAAGACAAAAGGACAGACCTTGACATTGCTGTCTGTTTTTTAAGTATAAGTTTCACTATAGTGGAAGCCAGTCAGGAATTTCCACTGGGGAGGATGAATGCTTAAAAGAGGTTCCTGAAAACGTGTTTTACCGGAAGGCAGGCTTGCTGTTTCCCGTGCTCTCCGGCAGTACATGTCAGCCTCCAGGAAGCATCCGAGGGAGGAGGGGGTTTTAGTTACGTGTACGTCCGTGGTCAAGGAGGAAGTGGGAATGCCTGCTGTACAGACAGTCAGTGAGCGATAACGGTCTGTCTCTCTTTAAGGAACCTCTTGGGGCTCGGGGCTCCTGGCATCTCGATGCTCTGCTTGTCACAGAAACGATGGGGAGTACGATGGTATCAGGGATTTAGAGCCTATTTGTGGCATGCTTAGAAAGTCTCCGTCTTCTAAAAATAGGCTCAGAAAAAAAAACGTGTGTCAAGAACTTACAGGAACACGTTGCCACAGACGGTGCTGCTGGCTTCCCGAGGGGGCTGTTGGAATGTGCTGACCTTGCAGTCACTGGCATTAGCCAGTTGGACGTTCGTTCGTCAGGAGCTTCTTCTGGGTTAGATGCTTTGTGTACATCATTCCATTCAATTCCTGGGCAGTTTTAAAAGAGTAAATCCCTTCACCTTATCTTGCAGATGAGAAAACGGAGGGCAGGGAGGTCAAATAATTTATCCGAGGTCTGGCAGCTGCTAAGCTGTGACCCAGGGTTCAGATTTGCCTCGGCCCACCTCCAGGGCTCACCCGGGAGGCGTGGGTGGAGGCGGAGCGATGGCTGCAGCTGGATTCTCACGCCTGAACTCTCTGTCATGGTCTCGGCTGGGTGACCTGTGAACAGGGCAGACTGATGCCACACAGGGGGGCGCAGACGGTGGCGTGCCAAAGTGGGATGGGGACTTGGTGACCAGCCGCAGCATGAGAGGTCCGGCAGTTGGCATTTTCGTGGGAAGCAGCCTCCTCAACCAGGGGAGAGCTGGTGCCGGAGGGGCTGTGCGAGTTCGGGCGACGACAGCCCCCCCCAGTCGGCAACCCTGGGCAGGTTCGTTTGTGGGCACCTCAGTTTCCCTGTCTGTACCCTGGGACCTCAGGCCTCCCTTGTAGGGTTGTTCCCGACGCGTACAGAGTTTCACACCCGACGGGTGCTTAAGGAACAGTTAACAGCACGATTCACGGAGCGGCCTGAGTCCCTTTGCAGACATAATGTCTGCAATACTAATTTAATATGTAAAGCATCTGGTTTCATCCCTTAAGGTAATTGTGTGTTAGTAGGATGGCTGTGGTTTTCCAGTCCTGGAACTGTGGACGGAGAAGCCCGTTCTTTGGGAAGCTTCTCTCGTTAGTAGCCTGCACAGGGTCAGCGGCAGCTCCGGTGGGGTTCTATGAGGCCATCCCGGTGCACAGCCCCTGGTGCTCAAATTAGCAAGCGGAGCTTCCGTACCAGGTTCCTGGCTGTATATCTCATACACTCCTGGACACTCAGCAGCGTCTCTCTGCAAGCTCAGGTGTCTTCCTTTGCATCCTCTGCATCTTCTGCATCCTCTGCATCGGTGAGCTGCACATTTCCATAGTTTCTCGCCAATCAGCCCCTTGCTCTTTCCAGGACTTGGAAAGGTGTTCTGGCGTGTTGTGGTTGCTCTTCCTTGGCGTGATAAAGAGCACGAGCATGCAGGAGCACCCTTTTTTATCTCTCTTGTTACTATAAATTGTACGTTTGGGGTCACTGCTGGTTCAGGCTCCCATGGAGAAATTAGAATGGAGAAGATCGGGGGCAGTTTTCATCTGCGTCATTTTTCCTTCTTCATGTGTTTGTTTACGCCACTTGCATGCCGCTCTTTGTCCACTAGATGGCGCTCCGCATAGCCAGGTGCCCTCTTGGTCGGCCCTGGTCGCTGCTCCATCAATCCGCAAGTTTGCTTGGCTTTTGATGTTCATGTTTTAATATTAATCTTTCCTACTTGTGATATAGTAAGAGGCCTGCTGTGTAAGGAGCATTTGCAGAAAATCAGGACTTGTCTTCCTTCCTTCGAGCCTGCGAAGGTGTCTTGCTGTTCTCCTCCTGCAGAGGGGCGGGCAGCTGGAGGTTGGAGGGAGGGGTCACCGTGCAGCCACGCCTCAGTCCGCGGTGCCCTGAGGAGGAAATACTCGGGGGCACTGGACTGAAAAACGTTTCCCACGGGGAGTGTCAGGATAGCGCGCCTCCCGTGTGCTGCTGTTGTGCTCTGTGTATCTCCTTGGGGAAGATCACAGTGCCTCCCGACAGTTACTTGCATGGGAGTGTGTAAGTCAGATGCCCTGCTTTGTGCAAGGAGGCCGACGCAAATGCCAGCAGCTGGCGTGGAAATGCCTGCCTCCTCCGGCTGTTTCCTGACTCGCGTGGGCTCAGGGATGTGGTTGGCCCCAGGCACGAAACCTGGGAGAAGTTTCGGACAAAGCCACGGTTCTGTTTGTAGTTTCAGAGCCCACAGCACTCCAGAACTTTTGCCAAGGTTTCTTTTGTTTTACTCAGTCAGTGCCTTGGGAGCACCTACACTGCCCAGCTGCGCGGTGCCTTGGGTCAGGGAGCCTGCCTCCTGGGCTGTCGCTAGGCTGCGGTGACAGTGATTTATGCTTGTCTCGTGGTACTCTGCATTTTTAATGTCTACATGATTTACATTTGCTTACTGCTGCTGTACATTGTTAACATACAGAATACACTCGTGCGTAACCGGAGGTTTTGTTGCACGTTTACATTTCTCTTCCTCACATGTTATCTTTAGGTCTGAATTTCCTACGTCAGCACAGGGAGTCGCTGCTGGTAACACTTTTCAGGACTGGCTTCCCCCGACCTCCCCGGGCCGCCTCCACCCCTTGTTTACAGTGTGGGTGTCCTCAGCGAATGTAAGAAAAATGCTCAGGAAAAACCCCTCTCACCTTTTGTGTACCTACTATGTGCACACCCCAGTGACCTAAAATTGATGCTGAGGTACGATTGACTGCTTCCTGAACAGGGGGGCCTAAGGACACAGTTGTAAGTTAGCCAGACTTGAGTTCCCATCTCAGCTCGGCCCCTTGGGTGCAGGGACCCTTCTCAGCCTCGGTTTCCGTGTCCGCACAGTGGCCTGTTGGTGGCCATGCGAAGTTTGATCACTTCGCTAGCGGGGACGCCTGTCTCCACTATGAACTGACTCATCGCTAGTGCGTCTGTGGGGAGATACCGTGAGACCGTGTACACGCTCCGCTCCTCACTCCGCTCTCCCGCGCCGGTTTTAGCTCCCGTTAATGATTCTTGCCGGAGTTAATTATTACTGTCACGGCCGTAAAATAGAGATTTTCTGAGGCAGCCATTCCGTGGACACTTGTGGGTCGACATTCTGCCCCGAGGGAACATTTTCGTTTTTTCTTTCCTGCCTCCGTCCCTCTGTCCATGCGAGTTCGGGGACGTGTCTTTAATGCAGCTGCTTGTGACCCTCCCACGATCGCTGCGTGAGTCGACGCTGAGCTGGTGCCTGGTGTGGCCAGCGGGAGCCCTTTACCCAGGCAACCCGGACCCAGGAGTTTGGGGCGCAGACCCACGGGAAGGCCCCCCGCTGGTGAAGAACGTGGGGACCTGGGCACACCCAGGCAGCAACAGTCTGCACCCCTCGCTTGCAGTGTGTTAAGACAGACTCGAGACTCCCTACGCCCCAGACTCCCGGGAAGAGGCAGGAGCCTGAATGTGACCAGATTCCAGGCTGCTGAGACCGGGGCCTTCACTCCCCGATGGCTGTCCTGTGCCCAGAACGGTGCCCGGCACACGGTCAGCACTGGGCGCTTGTTGAATGAATAAGTGAAAGCACCTCTGTCCGTCTGTCTGAACGTAAGGTGAGAGCAGGGCTCGAGGGGGAGGCCGGGGCTGGACCGGCAGGGCCTGCAGGCGGCCGAGGCGTGTGGATGGACGTTGAGGTGCTGGGGCACTGCTGGGGGGGCTCAGGGCGGCTGCGTGGCCCGGCCAGCTGTGTGTTTCAGGAAGATCTTTGGGGTGCCGAACGCGGCAGGGAGAGGAGTCTCTGAATTGTGCAGTTCAGAGGTGCATGTGGCATTCATTAGTAGACATCTACTCTCGCTGAAAATGCGTTGCCTTGTGCGGGAAGCCATGGTCAAGGACGAGATGGCCCCGGGGAGAGTGGGCAGAACTGGGAGGGGAAGGAGCCCTCGCAGCCACACCAGCCCAGGGGGCCTGGAGAGAGCAAAGGGACCCCGGCTGTGTCCTTTTCTTAACTCAGGCCACGGACTTCCTTGAGGGTCTGGGTTTCCTCTGCTGTGAATTACACTTCAGATATTTACTTTAAAAGCTTTTTTAAAAAAGGATGCGTTTCTCTTCAGTGGAAATCTTCAAATTGGCCTCTGCCCGCGATGATGAAGCAACCTGGGGTCTCCGGGGACTCTGGGAGCCTGAGCTGCCGGCACTTGGAGGCGAGCCCTTGTGGGGGAAGCGTGCGGGAAGGTGGCGGAGCGTTGGTCACCGCCGGGCAGTCTGCAGAGCTGATTGCTCCTGATGGTGGCTCTTCTTCATCGGCGACCACACGTTGTCCAAATTGACTTTGAGTGGGTTCGTGCTCTCCCAGTGGGCTTTACATTTAAGTGATGCGCTTTGTGGTTTCGGTCCTCACCGTCAAGCAGAAGCTGCAATTGCTGCTTTCTTTGAGAACGCTTCTGGTTAGCGCCGCGCCACTGGCAGGCCATGGTCGGTCCAGACACTATCCTGGACATGAATCTTGCTGCCTGGCAGGGGCCTCCCCACACCTCAGGGGGTCCTGGGGATATGGGTGGGTACGGAGACAGCATTCCAGGCAGGGGCACCTTCTGATTATGAAAGAGCCGTGGCCACAGACCTTTGACCCGTGAGCTGCAACGGATTACTTTTCCCACCTCCTTCCATTTGGGGGCTGGGGAGGAGCACCCCATAGGAGACGCTGGGAAAGGGGTGCTCCCCAGAGCCTCCATAAGAAATGTTGCCTTCAGTGCCTGTTTTAGACTTCTGACCTCCAGGATGACCGAGTTACACAGTCCTGTCGTCGTTTTATTGAGGCCATTAAGATTGCGGTGAGTAGTTCCAGTGGCTACAGAAAATGAATGCAGTGTCCTTAAATAATGATGGGCTGCTTGCCAGTGATAGCTGGGGAGGACAGGACCCTTTTAAAGGAAGGATGCAGCAACTAGGGAGGAGCTCAGGAAGGGACTAGAAGACCTGAACCACAGGATGAGCCGGAGACACGTAGCAGACATCTGTAGAACCCATTTTTAAACAAGACTTTATTTATTTTCAGAGAGAAGGGAAGGGAGCGAGAGAGGGGGAGAGAAAATCCATGTGGGAGAGATACATCAATGGGTTACTTCTTGCATGCCCCCAATAGGGTATCTGGCCTGCGACCCAGGCCTGTGCCCAGGCCGGGAATCAAGCTGGCAGCCTTTCGGCTCACAGGCTGGCACTCAGTCCCCTGAGCCACACCAGCCAGGGCATCTACTGGGCACATTTCCCTAACAGCAGCAGGTATACTTGTCCTCAAGTACACAGGGAACGTTGTCCGTGGAAGATCACGTGCTACTCTGGGAAACAGCCTCAGTAAACTTGAACGTGTTGGAGTCATGCCGAGGGTACTCTCTGGCCGCAGTGAGATTAGCATTCAGTAAAAAAAAAAGAAATTTGGGGAATTCACAAATATGTGAAAATTGACAGACTTCTAAGTAACCAATGAGCCAAACGAGAAGAAATCATAAGGAGAAGTAGAAAATATTTTGAGAAGAATGAAGATGAAGACACACTAAAATTTATGGGATGCAGCTAATGTAGTACTTAGAGGCAGAATTATAGCTATAAACGCCTATGTTAAAAATGAACGTAAATCTCAAACCAGTTACCGAGCCTTAAATTATAAGACACTGGGTAAAAAAGAACAAATCGAAAACAAGCAAGATGAAGTAAATTATGCAGATTAGAATGCAAATTAATGAAAAAATTTGAAAAAAAAAAAAAAAACAAAATCAAGCTAAAGTTGGTTCTTTGAAAAGATCAACAAAATGGATACAACTTTTGCTACACTGACCCCAGGAGGAGAGAGAAGGCTCACATGACTGTCAGGTCAGGAGGGGAAGGGCAGACACCGCTGCTGACTTGAGGAGGACGAGGAGGAGTGTGAGGGGAGACTGCGGACTGTTGTGTGCCCGCAAGTCAGACGGCTGGGTGGAAACGGGCCGATTCCTAGAAGGACACTCGCCACCAAAGCCGACCCAGACAGAGATAGGAGACCCGAGTGCAGTGGTGAAGGGGTTGCATTGGTGCGTGAAAACCTGCTCACGGAGGAAAACCCAGGTCCCAGTGGCTTCACTGGTGAATCCCACCAAACCTTTAAAAAATTGTTAGTACTGCCTCTTGACAAACTTCCAAAACATTGAAGAGGAGGGAGTAGGTCCCACCTCATTCCTTGAGTCCTGTATTATTACCCGGCTTCTCAAATCGGACAGAGACATCGTAAGAAAATTACAGACCAGTATCTGTTACGAATATAAACACAAAGATTCTCAGCACATACTAGCAAACCGTATCCAGCCATGTGTACAAAGGATTATCCACCAGGATCCCATGGGATTCACCCCCAGGAATGAAGAAGATTGGTTTGGCATGCAAAAATCAATTAATTTCATGCACCATATCAATAGAACGCAGAAAAAAAAGCCACAGTCATCTTAATAGATACAAGCAAAAACTTGCAACACGTTCTGACAACCTTTCGTGATAAAAATACTCAGCCCACTAGGGACGGGAGGGAACTCCCAAAACCCGATACCGTGCAGCCTGTGCGAAAACCCACAGGGAACATCGCACTTGGGAGAATCAGGGACAGACAAGAACGACTGTGTCCAGCCCCTCTCGTCAACGTCGACCCGGGGGTTCTAGCCGGGGCAGTGGGGCAAGGCAAGGAGACAAAGGCATCCAGACTGGACAGGAGAAGGCACTTAACCGTGAACTCCACTGGGAGATGACACGATCCCGTGTACAGAAAGTCGTAAGGAGTCCGCTGAAAATGTACCGCAGCGAACGAACAAGTTCAGGACATGCCGCTCTCCCTTCGCTTTTGCATTTCCATTCAAAGAGGCTCTTCTGGTGATGCTGGCGTGTGCCCTTCCCCCGCCTGCGCGGTCACGGGGCCGGCCCACGTCTGTTTCGTAGAGCGGCGTGAGTGGCACCTGCCCCCGTGCCTGGTACACAGACGCCATGCCGTATGTACTTGATAAATGAGAGCTGGTCGTGGAAAAAGGAACCCGTATAAATAAAACACGGGCACTTACTCCTTATGGAACAACACGTTGGAGGTCCTTACGGTGAATGGTTTGGGTGGTTTCCTTCGCCATATAAAATGTGGTGTTTTGGTTTTTCGTTTGCTAGGCTGGCACCGTTTCCTGAGGTCAGCGGGGAGCTGGGCACACTGGTTTGCACGCTGTGTAGCCCTCCCTCTCACGTACGTCATCATGTCCGTAGCTGATTCGTCACCAGTGGGCGCTTCCCGAGTTGGGAAGGAACGGTCCTGGTTTGTCCCACCGGGGTCCTTACTTGCTGTCCATTTCCGCCCGTCAGCCGGAATTTGCTCCCTGACCCCTAGCTAGTGTTCTCAGCCAGGGTTTGTGTTTTAAGGGGAAGCAGCGCAAAGGGCACATCTTTCTGAAGAGGGAAATCCAATCCAGTCATTGCTTTGCTTGCAGTTTTTCTCGGGTGCGTTGTGTCCTCAGGGTAAGGGCTGCATTGCTCAGGATGGTGATTCCTCACTGCCTCGCTTACCTGTCTCGTCACGGCTCTGCCCCTCCTTCTGCGGTGCCCGGGGGCCTGCCGTCCGATCCGTGGGGGCCACATGCTCTTTCAGTGCTGTGTTTTCCTCTGTTCTGTTGTTTTTCAATTTTTTAAAAAAGATTTCATTTATTTATTTTTAGAGAGAGAGAAAGGGTGTGAGAAAGAGAGGGAGAGAAATATCAATGTGTGTTTGCTTCTCTTGCGCCCCCTACTGGGGAGCTGGCCTTCAACCCAGGCCTGTGCCCTGACGGGGAAATGAACCAGGACCCTTCAGTTCGCAGGCCTGTGCTCAATCCGCTGAGCCACACCAGCCGGGGCTGTTTTTCAATATAAACACACACACGTACACCTTTCTCCCTCTTATGTGCTCAGCTCATTTATCATCACCTGGAGGAAACCAGTCTGCTGCCCCCTGTGAACCCTGGCCTGGGGACCCCCTCTGCCCTTCCCTGCCCTCTCCCAGCACGAGGCCCACCTCTGCCGTGGAGGACTCTGCCACCCTGGGTTGCAGTCTCCTTACGTGAGTCTCCCCTTCCTTTGCAGGGTGAGCTCCCGAAGGTAGGGACCCTGAGTGCCCTGAGCTGGGGCGGGGGCGGAGGGGGCATTCAGGACATGTGCACTCCACGAGGGCTGCTGCGGGGGCCTCGGGGACTCGCCTCTGCGGTGGCCCTTCGGCGGACAGCTCCAGGTCAGTCCCGGGCTCCAGGTCGGTCCCCAGCTCCAGGTCGGCCCCCGGAGGTCGGACCCTTGGTCAGAGTTTGCCAGCGTCGTAAGGGTTCTCTCTGCCGGTCTGTGTGTGTGAACGCAGGTGCGCACACGGGACACGCCGAGATCCTGCCTGCGAGGGCAATTTGTTTGGGCAGCCGCCGAGCAGAGAGCACTTCCCCGGTGGCCTCTCCGCCTGTCACCTCTCAGGAGTCCTCGGTAATGGCACATAATGCGCTCAAGCTGGAAAACTGGAGGTGCGGGTTCTGGCCCCCCTTCTGCTCCGCGGGTGCCTCTCAGAGGTAATTGGTTTTCCCCGATGGTGCGTGGGGCCGGCGGAGAGCTTTCTTTGACGCTCGCGTAATGATCAAAACAGCAGCAGCAGGGCCCGATGCATCCTTTTCCCGAACTTGGAGGAGCTCTCAGAAAAGCACTCTCGTCTGGTCTCTTTATGGTTTTGCAGAGTTAAAAAAAAAAGAAAAAGTGTTACATGGCCGTGGAGCATTGGTGATATTAATACGTAAGTTCAGAGTGGCCGGTGGGGCCGATGGGCTGGCGGTGGCCGACGCCATCTACAGGACGGGGAGGGAAGCGGCGAGCGACGGTGTGTGCGGTGACTGGGTCTGTGTCTGTGGCCTGCAGTGGGGTCGCAGGGCGTTCCACGGGGCCACCCTGGGTCTCAGGGGATGGTTCCACTGCTGCCCCGTAGCAGAGGTGGGGGGGGAGGCAGACGGGCACCTGGTGACCCCATGACGGTCCCTGGAAGTTCATCCCCAGAGACCACGCCCAGCCGTCTGCACCTTTCTTGGGTCCCACACACGTCTTTGTTCTCTCGTTTGTTCTCCATCTATTTCCTCTTCCTGTTTTTTTTTTTTTTTTCCTGCGTGTGTGGGGACGGGTGGGGTTTGGTCCGGGGCCTGGGAAAGCCGTGCTGCTTGAGCTTCTGGTTTCGTGTTTGGACACGTGGCCCGACCTTGGACAGCTAAGGGCCCTGGTGAGCTGTGAGCTGCGAGACACCGGCGGGTTAGCTGACCTCCGCAGCCCTGCCCTGGTCTGTGAAGTGGGCGAGCCCCGTCCTGTGAATGGGGTTACCAGGCAGTGCGTGGGAGGGGCGGTGCGTGGGAGGGGCGGCCCGGGGAAGACACACTCAGGAGGAGTCGCACTTGTGCCTGGGACTTGGTAGGTGCCCGGTGAGGGCGTCTTCCGCTCTTTCTCACGGCGCCCTTCCCGGCACAGCACGCGGGAGGGAATGCTGTGCGTGGGTGTTGCTCCGCTGGGTGCCGTTCCTGGGGGTGACACGTGCCTTTTCCTCTCATGTAGCTCTCCTAGGCACCCAGCCCCTTCCCTCCCTCCCCTTCTCTCGCTCTCCCTCCGCCTGGATCCCCATCCCATTCATGAAAAGGAAAGGCCAAAACGGATGCGTTTCCTCTTGAAATGCTGTATTTACTAGTTAAACCCTCTTTGCGCTGGAGCCACGTTTGAAAGTTGCTGATGGAATTTATGTGATGGGCTCTTTTCCCACGTGAAACCCGTGGCGCTGTGGTCAGACCTGTGTGGAAGCCTCTTTTTCTCAAAGCGGTGGTTACTCCCGGTGCGTTCTCGCCCGGCAGCGGCCCCAGGGCGGAGGGATCTCGGGGCGTAAACCCTGCCGGCCGCCGTTCGCGCATTCGCTGTGGTTTGCAGCCGCCCGTGCTGGCCCCGGTTGCTGTCAGGCCCAGGGCCAGGGTTTGGGGGCCTGGGGGTGTTGCTGTGGAGGAGGGCATTTCCGGTACTCCAGGGTTTGGAACTGAAGACCATAAAAGTACCATGTGTGACTCTCATTCATACTCTGAATTCACGTGACTTTGGACTTCTCTTTTCATTCTTTCTCCCTTTTTAAGGATTTTATATGTATTTTAGAGAGGGGAAGGGAGGGAGAAAGAGAGGGAGAGAATTGCCTCTCATGCACCCCCCACTGGGGACCTGGCCTGCAACCCATGTCCTGACTGGGAATCGAACCGGTGACCCTTTGGTTCACAGGCTGGTGCTCAATACACTGAACCACACCAGCCAGGGCCGACCTCTCTTTTCTCAGGGCTCCTTGCTCTGAAGGCAGCCTGTTCAGCACCCGGTCCTACCACCCCGGGGTCCCTGCCTCTCACCTCGGTCTCCTGCTGAGCTGAGCTGCCTTCCACCCCCCGACCCTGGAGCCGCGCAGTCCAGCCAGGACCCGCTCGTCCTGGCTCCTGGTGCAGGCTGCAAGGACCCTGCTTCTCGGCCAGTGCGGGACATTTCTGCACACGCGTAGGGCACAAGCACACATTTGCCATTTGTTCTGGTGCAAGGTGACTGCGAGTGTGCAGTGTTTGGAAGACAGTGTCGGATAGTGATTTAAGACCGAGGTTTCTGGGGTCAGATTGCTGAGCTTCAGCTCCATCTGGTCACTCCTGCTTGCTGGCCTTGTGCCCTGGGCAGCTGACCTAACCCCTCACCGCCTGCATTTCCTCCGTTGGGGTAAAACGTTGAATACAGGAAAGACACTACCTAAAGGGTCATTGTGAAGATGAAATATGCTGGCATATGTAACACACTTATTAGCTGGTGGATAGTCACACTCAGTTTGCATTGGCTGCCGTTGTTAGTCGTGTTAGCATCATCATTTCGCTGTTTGGATGTGTCAGGTGCTGTGCTGGCTCCTTCACCCTGTGGCACGGAGTCCGTCTGTCACCGGACTCGGTGTCTCCTGCTGGAACACGGACTGCGTGTAAGCAGCGTGCCGTCTGCTCCCTGCTGTGTCCCAGCACCCGCAGCAGGGACTGGCAGGTAGGGGGCTCTCAGGGAAAGGTGCTGGACGGGTGAGTGCGGAAAGCGCCCTGGGAGCCCTGAGGTGCCCTGACAGTGAGTCAGCCCACGTGGGACGAGGAAAACTGCAGAGATGGGATTCCCACATTGGGCCTTGAGGAATGAGTAAGAGTTCGCCAGTTGTCTGCTGGGTTGGGCCGGGCATTTCAGCCACATGAAAGTGTGGGCATGTGTGACCGAGGGGAACGGGTCACACCTGCTGTCACATGGGTAATCTGATGGCTCGTTTGCATGAAGATTAAAGGAGTTGCTTTCTGTTTAGTTATTTCCTTTGTTGTCAATACCATGGTCTCATCTAAGCTCTTGCTTTCCTTAAGAAATTAATTAATTTAGGTCTTCACGTGGGAGTTCATCTTTTGGGGTGAAACTAGTTTCTGGAATATCAGCTATCCCTCAATGATCAAGTCAAGCACAAATTCAACTAAATATTCATGGTGAACCTGGTGGTGGTGATGGTGATGATGGTTAAGATATTGATGGTGATGATGATGATGGTGGTGGTGGTGGTGGTGGTACTACTGATGGTGATGGTGATGGTGGTGATGGTGTTTAAGATATTGATGGTGATGTTGATGGTGATGATAGTGGTGATGGTGATGATGATGATGGTGGTGATGGTGGTGGTGATGATGGTGGTGGTGGTGGTGGTGGTGGTGACGATGGTGACGGTGGTGATGGTGATGATGATGGTGATGATGGTGGTGATGGTGATGATGATGGCATTTGCAAATCACTTTCGGTGCTTTTACCAAAGCTTTTCATGTTCCTTCACTTGAGATTCCTACTAGCACCTTGAGGGCTGCAGGATTGATTGGCATTTCTGGTTTCTTTTTTTTTCCTCATTCCTTAGACCCTCAGAATATGTAGATTACAAAGACACACCAGGCAAGGGTCCTTTTGCTACTACCAGTGGCCTTGGCCCTGAGTCCTGCCGGGTGTCTTTGTCCCTGACCTGTGCTGAGCAGTCGAGCTGTCCTGGACCCCGGGCCTGGAGGGGCGGGAGTGACCCCCTGAGCAGTCTGGCCCGTGTACTTCACTTTAGTCCCCACACAGCTTTCCAAGGTGTTGGGCTCTGTCCAGAGGCACCTCCAGGCCTGTTGCCAGTGTGTGGATCACGTGGTTTGAGGAGCAGATGAAAGGAGAGGTCAGTGCGACAGTGGTCAGTGAGCCCAGGTTCTTGCCCAGCCCCGTGAGTTACACGCCTTTATTGTTCTCTCTGCGGGCGCCGTCCCTCCGCAGAGCAGAAGCTCAGTGAGGGCAGGCTCTTCCCGTTCCTCACTGCCAATACCGAACAGTCGCTGCGGGGCTTGGCACGCAGAAAACAGTGGACTTTCCGGGCGAGTGGGCATTAAATGGGTGGTGGCCTCGTTTTGTCTACAGGAAGTCCCTTTGGCCCTCCATCCTTATCTGAGCTCCGGTGTAGGGGTGACGGGGAGGGTGGGGACATTTAGGTTCCTCCCTGAAAGGAGAGCTTTGCGGTGGGCAGGGTGGATGCTGTCTCGGTTTCCTAAAGGAGGTGAAATGCTTGCCTGGGGTGATGGGGTGTTGGGAGCACGTTCAAACCCCGGTCTCCACAGTGCCCTCGAATGACTCGCTCCGTTCCATGGGAAAGTAATAGTTGTTTATGTGTAACCTCTACTTATTTAGGTTTGTTTCTCTTGTGTTGTGTCTCCCACACGTTTTCAGTATGCGAACATAATTTGAATAATAACAAGAATGTTGATTTATGTAGCCAAACCCGTTCTTACGTGGGGTGTATTCATTATATGGGTGCGTGGGCGTGCTTGGTTGTGACAGACGTTGATTCCCAGAAACACCGTTGCCCGAGCTGATGGGGCGTGGGGCCCCCGCACACACGTCTGGTTTCCAGAGCATCTCTGGTGACGGAGGAGCGACGGGGTTCTTCTCGGTTTTCCCGGGAGAGGACGGTTGGAGCTGATCCCCGTGGATAACAGGGTTTTTCTCTTCTGTCTGGTGTATTCAACCGTTAGAGCTGTGTAATATTTTTTCTCCTATGTTCTTTTTTCTATGTGTCTCTTTAATTTTTCTCAACGTTTTCAGTCGCTTAACTATTTATGTGCAATGGTTCTGTATATTGATCCCTTTACATCGTCTGTTGGTGGCAGGAGTAGGTTTAACGCTGACACTTCAGGTTCGAGGGGGCACGTGCTGTGTCTGCTACACATTCCCGAGCCCCCAGCACACGGTGGGCGTCCGATGTCTGTGGCTTAAGGGAGTTTATTAAATGCCTGTTGCATTAGGTCCTGTGCTGGAGCTGGGCAGTGGGGGAGGGGATCAAGATGACACTCTGCTGTCCAGGTGCACGCGGGCGTGAAGAAGACGGGAGGACAGTGCTGCCCATCGTGACCCAACCGGGTGTGGCCCAGGTGCCGAGGAGTCCATTTGTGGTGCAGTGGGGGTGCCTGGGCGCACTCGAGGTCAGATCTAGAGCTTCCGTGGGGTCGGAGGGGACCAGGAAGGAGGACGGCAGTACACGTGATGTTGTGGAACCCCAGTGAGCTCGGTGGTGGGTTCTGGAGCGGGGAGGGGCTCTGGGTGCGTGGCTCCTGTCAGGGGGAGAAAGAGAGAGACAGGAGAATTGGCGTGCATGTCCGAGCTGGTCGTACGTACGGTGGGACCCGGACAAAACCCTCAATGTCGTCAGGAGGGTCTCCTTAATGCTTTAATGTGGGGCTTGAAGGTGTGTTCCGGCATCGCTGGACCTTGTCCCACAGAAAGATGCATACGTGTATTTGTGTGTAACCTGTAGATACATGTCTGTGAAAATACACAGTTTCCCATGAAGTCGTACATTTATGTAACTTGCTAATACTGATCATGATATTGCTAAGGGGGGATGAGTACCATGTTGATCTGAAAAACTGAACGAAGCGGGGAGTGAAGTTTTTAGATCTCTTCACTGTTACTGCCACGTGGCCAACTCATCAGCTTTATTAGGTGCACAGGAGGGCTTGTGGGCGGGGCCACGTGCCTCTCAGTGACTGAGCTGGGACAGTACCCTCCTGACGGTGAGTCACTCCGCAGCCGGTGGAGGTGGGCGTGGGGAGACCCACTCCAGGTTTGGCCCCATAGGGAAACTCTCAGAATAGGGTTGCCTTGTGCCTCGTCTGGACAACTTACTGTTAGGGTCCGGCATCTCGGGCACAGGCGGCACACACAAGGCCCATGGGCCGCATCCGGTCCTCCGCCTTGTCTTACCCTGCCCGGCCCCTTGTTTCTGCCCGGTGCCCCTAGTCAAGGAGTACCGTAGTTTTCGGACTATAAGGCGCACTTTTGCCCCCTACCCCGGCACATTTGGGAGGACTAATGGTGGTTCATGCTGTTGTTGAGTTCTGTTTACATTTACATTAGTCAAATGTTAGGTTATTTATGTGATTAAATATCTTACCGTGTTTTTTGCTTCAAAACTTTTTTTGCTATTTTCCTCTAAAACCTATGTGCGTGTTATGGTCCGAAAAATAAGGTAGTTGCCTTTCTACAGTCCTAAAATTACATTCGGCCCTTTGAAGGCAACCAACTGCGAGGCCAATGTGGGCCCCCGTGAGGATGAGTCTGACGCCCCTGATCCCAGAGATTGGGAGAGTGAAGGGCAGCAGGTGTCAGGTTCCCCCGCCAGGCCTCCTTGTCCAAACTTGTGCCGTGGTCGGCGTAGAGGAGGCTGATGGGGGAGCGAGACAAGGAAGCGTGGGGGGCGTCCCCCGTTGGGCACAGTGACCTCCTAGCTGAGTGGGGTGCAGGCTGCTACCTCGGGCCCCACGGAGGCCCTGACTGCCGTGGGCTGAGTCCCGCAGGTCAGGGTCACACACGTGGCAAGACGAGGGGTCAAGGTCGTTGCTGTAGGCTTGATCCCCTTCACAGCCGGTGCTTAAACAAACGTTTTCCGAGTGGACGTTGATGAGTGGTTTGGCCCAGTGAGTCCTGAGTTAAAACCCCCGCAATGCTGATTCTCAGCCGTGCCCGAGATGCGTTACTTAGCGACCGTGTGTGTGTGCTCCGTTGTTCTGACGACTGAGGACCACGTGGGAAGCCCAGCGGGGGACCCGTGGATGGCGGCGGCCGGGCCAGGGAATGGATGCAGCTGTTGCGATGATAATTAATGGTCTAAAGTCATTATCGCATCGCAGCTAGTAACATACTTAGAAGGCTTCTCTCTCCCTTTGGTAATTCTGTCCACCCCTTCCTCCAGTCCTTGGCGGTCTGTCTCCGTTGCTAGACTGTGAGCCCCAAGAGGCCAGGGCCCGTGGGGCACTCCCCACTGCACCCCTGCGGTGCCGGACCGGCAGCAGCATCGGCCTGTGCGGGACCGGGGTGGGGGGGCACTCTGAACGTGTGCCGGGACCACCCCATCCCTCGGCCTGTTCCCGTCTTTGCCTTTCCGAGCTCTGGGCCGCCCTCCACCCTGTTTCCCAGGCTTCGTGCCTCCTGTCCCGGAGGCTGCGGCCGGAGCCCTCCGCATCGCTGTCCCCAGTAATGCTTACCTCTGAGGTGTCCAGCCTCTGGGGTGTCCAGCCTCTGGGGTCACGTGCTCCTGTGACCCCTGTGTGTTCCCGCCAGCCCTTTCCTGACTGTGCAGCTTCCTGGTTGCGTGACCTTGGGCAAAGTGAGGTTGGCGGAAGTTTGCTGTTAGGATTAAGTTTTCTTGACCAATCTACACATTAGTGTTACAGATGCAGAAGCGTTTCAGTGTCTTGTAGGCAAAAGCACTCCTTGCCTTTTCAGGCGGCTCCGTGTGCTTTTCCTCTCAATTGCCCGTGTTCCTGGCAGAACTTACCAGGGGTCTGTCGTCCACAGAGCTTCGTTCCTGCTGTTACACGCGTGTGCGCGCGCACACACTCACACACACACACACACACACACACTCACACACACACACACACACACACAGGGCCCTTCTCATAGCCACACCCCTTCGTTCCGCCTCAGCTCAGGTGCACTTACCTGAAGTTCCCCTTGAGCTTGGACCTGGAAGTCTTCACTGCCTCCTTTAAATGCCACAGTCCTCCGTGCTTTGCTTAAGGAGCTTGAAGCTCATGCTTCGCACTGTGCGCAGCCGCGGGCGTCCGTGCCTGAGGTGTGTGTCCTGGATCACCCAGCGGTAGACCCACCTCTGAGCCAGCGCAGGCCACCTGGCCCCAGCCCACGGGTGCTCCTCTGCCCCGTCTGGCCCCTGCTCAGGGCCGTCGGGTGTTCGTCTGCAGGCGGGCCGCGAGGGGATGCCGCAGGTGCTCGGCCAGTGGCCGCTGCGTGAGAAGATAAATGTTTAGCCGTGTTGGCGCCTCTGCCTGCTGGTCACCTGCCTCTTCACTTCCAGTTCTTGGCTACGTTCTCGATCTGTGCGGGCGTAGCGTCTAGCCACCAGAAGGTTTTCAGTTTAATCAATTAAAACGAAATAAAACTAAAAACTCAGTTCTCCGGTCACACACAGCAGCCGTGTTCCGCGTGCTGGGCAGCCACATGGGGCGGGGGGCGACTGTCTGGGCCCCACTGGTGTCTGAGTCCGTCATCACAGAGAGTTCTGCGGACTGGACCTGGTGGCTGGGTTTGACGGCGGTGCTGGCAACCCTATGCACGTGGTATAGCCGTGGGGCGTTCTCCCAGGACAGGAGTGACATGGGACCGTGTCACGGAGACATGCGTTCGCGCTCTCATATGACACTCCCCTACTTGCACGGTGTTTCTCCCTCCCGTCACCCTGGGAGCAGCGCGATCTGCGGACACCCAGCACGTGCCCGGGTCTGCGAGCTGTGCAGGAAGCCCGCCCGCCCTGAGTGGACCACCATCGCTGCCCTCTGGGGGGGGTCGGACGTGTGTCCACCGCAGCACTGCGCCCGGGTCGCTGGCCGGGCCCCCCAGGGCAGAGGGCAGGCCTGGCCTGGCAGCCCCCGTGCCGCTGCACTGGGGAAGGTGCCCGTGGTGACCGAGGGTCCTGCCACTGCCTGGGCTGTGTGGGCGGCAGCTTCCGACGGGACCTGCCTCGGGGCCCTTGCCGCGGCCCCCCTGGCGTTGAAGGTGCTCCTCCCGGTTGGGAGTGGTGTCGACTACAAGGCCTTAGGTGGCTCCACCTTCACTAAGGGAGGTAGTAGGTGATCCCACCTTACAGGTAACGAAACGGAGTCTCAGAGAGGATAAGCAGAAGGCCATCAGCAAGGGCTCACTTAGGGCACCCTGGTGTGCAGGGCTCTCCGGGTCTCCCCCACCGGCTCCTTCCCGCGGTGGCACCGCCACCGCCGATGGGCCCACATGAGCATCAGGAGTTACGGCGGCTCTGCCGTGACCTTGGTCTTTACTTCTCATTATGCTAATACTGAAAGTGTTCGCTCAGCTTTTAGGAACCGTCCCTTCGCGTGGGCCTCTGCCCTCATGCACGTGCGGTCACCGGAGGGTGCCGCAGGTTGGGACGTGTTCTGCGCGGTGTCCCGGGGGGCACTGAAGCGTGTCATTCCTGCTCGGGTGTCCGTGTGCCTCACTGACCCTCAGGGGACCGAGCGCCCTCTGCCTTGCTTTTCCCCCCTGTGTTGTACGATAAGTAAGCAGCGCCGATCTGTAACTCGAACCCGTGTTCTTACTAGCTTCTTTCCTTCCGATCTCATTAAACTAAGTTCTTTCCGTAGTATCCTTAATGGATGCTCTCTTACCGCAGGTGTCGGAGAGGCAGGCAGCAGCGCCTCCTGCAGGCGGTGGGTGAATTTGCGGGTCGGGGAGTGCCGTCAGCAAAAACAGGGGCCGGATAACCGGTTACGCATTCACTTAAGGCTCTTTCCGGATTCTCCTCTCAGCAGTTTCATTGTCCCTTCCCTTTGTGCTCCCTGGGTTGCCTTCGTTTGTCCCCGAGCTCGAGCTCGGGGACCTTAAAGGACGCGCCCGGTCGTCGCCTCTGCACGTGGTACCTGGAACCCCCTCTCCTTGTCGGAGGCGTAATTAACAATGTGACGTGTGCCTCCGCCGCCGCCTGGTGCGCGCGCAGCGGAGTTTGTAAACTTAATTAGTTCTCGGAATAGCAACTGTTCGGGAGATGATAAACACTTTCCCCCCGAACAGTGTGTGTGGAGCGGTTATATGTTCCTAGACGTTTACTCCGTGCCGCTCGGATTAGCATGCTGAGAGGCGCGCTCCTCCAGGCACAGCTCACCTGCCCCCGCCCGTTCCCGGACTGGATTGTCTCCCTGGACGGATGTCAGAACGGCGGCGCACGGGCAGCGCAGCCGCCGGCAGAGGCATCGTGGTCCCGCTGCACGGAGAGCGTCTCTGCTGATGCTGTCACAGAGATGCGCTTCCTCCAGACCCTGAGGGTGATTGGTTGGCTGGGTACCCAGGGTGCCGTGGGCCGTCCACAAGCATCCCGGCCCCTCAGGGCCTCCGTCCAGCCCCACCCCCCACCCAGCTCTCCAGGACGCTGTGGGTCTCCGCAGGGCAGACTGAGCTCTTGGCAGCTGAAGGTGTGATGGGAAGTGGGCCGCCTCCCCAAGAGAGCTTGTCCGGCATCTTCTTGAGGGCCCTGTCACCATTACTGAGTCACTGCGCTAACCAAGTGTAATTGCTTAGGTTTCCAAGCAACACTGAACTAGAAGCAAATTAGAGGTGGCTTGGTCCCGGCTGGTGTGGCTCAGGGGGTTGGGCATCATCCTGCAAACCAAGCGGTTGCCAGTTCAGTTCCCGGTCACGGCCTGCCTGTGGGGTATGGGGTGTGTCCCCAGCTGGGGTGTGTGTGCAAGGCTGTGGATCGATGTTTCTCTTCCTTTCTTTCTCCTCCCTTCCCTCTCTCTGAAATTAAAAAAAAAGAGAGAAGTGGCTTGAAGCCATTAGACCAGTGACTCTCAACCCCAAGAGTCAGGGATGGGTTGTACCTGTGTCCTCCCGCCCTGTTCCTGGTCGGGACTCTGGAAGGCCTTCCTGAGGCCCAGCATGGCACCTGGCACAGTGTCCTTAAGACGTGTGACCTGGGGACTCCCAGGTCCTCTGTGCTACCTCTGAGAGTTTGTCAAGGTTGGGCATCCCTCAGGTGCTGGCCAGGTAAACAGAAATCGCCCAGGTCTTTTAACAGAGGGTTTAAAGTGGAAGAATTTGTTGAACAGGTGCTGGATGACTGAATAAGATTTTGGGGGAATGCTGAAGTCACAGAAATAGTGATGTGCACCCCCTCAAGCTGGCACCCTCAGAGCTGGAGGAACAAGAACAGGGTCTGGGGGGCGGTGCTCTGGGGAACTGGGACCCAGGCCTGGTCAGTGAGGTCACCCCAGGCACTCTGCTCTCTGGGGACAGGGTCCTGGCCTGCGGAGGAGGGGCGTGCGTGTGGTTCTGGGAGCGTGGAGGCATCCCGGTCACTGCCAGAATTTGGGGGCTCCGTGTTGGCACGCTGCCAGCGCTGGGAGCAAAACAGGAGGGACAGGTCCCTCATTCTCCCGCGCTGCCAGAGGGGGTGCCGGATGGGGCTCCCAGATGGATGCAGCTGTCCTTACGGGAGCCGGTCCCCCGGCCCCATCGTCGCTGCGATGTGCGCGGCGGCCCCTTTCCCCACAGCCCCCACCTCGTAGTTCTTGCCAGCCAGGGCGGAGCTCTCTCTGATGTGACACGTGACAGCATCTGTGCAGGAGTTTCCTTTTCTCCTGAATTATCTATCCTTTAGCAGCAGCACTGGCAGCTGTTTTGGGGGGGCTTCTTAGTGCTTTTCAGCTTCCCCCCGCCATTGCCTCCCTTTTGGAACCTTTTCAGGCAGCGTTCCCCAGCCGTCCGCCCGCGCCGTCTCAGGGAATAGCCGTCCTTCGGGCGTGCGCTGTCTCTGTTTGTGCTGTGGCTCTTCGCGGGGCCGGCAGCCGCTGTTGCCGTGAGAATGGGCAGGTGTCTGAAGCTGGTCCAAGGGGGCGCATCTGGATTCTGGGCCACCGTGCGAGCCTCCGTGTCCTCGCCTTCGCTGGCTCCTCCTCCCTAGAACCCATCGACCACTGCCCCCACCTCCCGGGGTGGAGGGGAGAACTGAAGACAGTCAGACACCGGCCAATGGCTGCGGTGGACGTTGTAGTCCGAGGGTTTATCCTCTTCTTTTGTCTCGCTTGCCTGGGTGGTACGGTTCTGCAAGGTAACGGGGAGTCTGGGTACTCGGCCCGAACACAGATAGATCCATCAGCTGTCGGTAGGTGCGACAGGGGGGACCCATGAGGGTGCACGATGGTGAACCCAATACTCTGTGGTCGAAGGGCAGAGAGTGAGCCAGTGCTGTCCACCAGCCTCAGTGCGGCTCCTTTCCTGTGAGCTCCCTGGGTGACTCTGGTTTGGACCCAGAGGGCGTGTGCCTAAGCCGACGGGTCCCTCGAAGCAGAGCCCCCGAGGGTGGGCCGCTGCGCTGGGAAGAGGGCGTGTCTGACGCGTGAGGACAAGCCGCCTGTGCAGGCCGCCTGGGGCTGGCTCTGGCCGGCCCGGAGTGGGACGCGGGAGGCCGTCCTCACTTTCGGGAGTGGCTTGCCTCCGCCTGGGGGTGTTTCCTGTCCCCAGAGGCTGTGGCCCCAGAAGCGTAGGTGAATCGTTTCCCATCAGTGTCTTCGTTTCCTGGGGGGACTAGATCTCAGTGACGCAATGCATGTCTGGTCGTGACCATGTGTGCTCTTCAAGAGTGTTTTGTGCCCGTTGGGCAGTTTTCGGGCAGGGTCGACTGCCGAGGGAGGGGGGACTGGGGTGTTGTCAGGCGCTTTGCTCCGTTTCCCGAGATTGTTGAGCGGTGCTGGCTTGGCTGAGCCTCTCTCCCTGCGTGTCCCGTGGGTCGTGTCGGTCGGCGGGCCCGGTACACAGTGTTGGAGGAGCAGTGTTCTTCGGGATCATCTTTGCAACCCCGGGTCATGCTACGTATTTTCTGAATTCCTCTTTATAACGGCGACCCTGTGGGTCATCGTCAGATGACCAATACGATTCCACGTCTTCAGGATCATTCCCCTCCAGTTACTCTGACTCTTCGCTACAGAAATTGGGGATGACTGTGGTTGTGGAACTGACCTAAACATGAAACGTGGCCATAGTGTAACCGGAAAAGACACCAGACACCGGCGTTCGGGCTGCCTGTCACTACCAAATCCAGTAAGCAATGGCAGCGATTGAATCTTTTATGGGCGCTTTATTCAGATGGCCGGCGATCCGAGGAGATGGCGGGTTCATACCCTAACAAACCATCTTCCCCTTTCTTTCCCGGCCAGACTTTTATAAGGGGGTTGGGGGAGGACAAACAGGTCGGCGAAAGCCTTGAGATTCCAAGGGGGAGGGGTAGTCGCCTGGTACGGATGTCTCCAGGCGGTAATCTCCAGCCAGCACCCCAGAAGGTCAGCTGCTGCTTCTCAGGCGCCAGATGGGCCTCATCTGTAGTTTCTGACACAAAGAGCTTAACATACACATTACTTGCTAGATGTATGGCTATTCACCTTAAGCTAAAATTTTCCAAGTTGTGAGTCCCCTATCAAGAGCACGAGTGTGTCCTGCTTTGAGTCCACGCCAAGTGGTTTGCTGCCGCTGCCGCGGGGCCTGTGCCCCCGTACCTCTGACCAGTGAGTGGGGCGTCTGCACCGGCGGCCCCGAGGGTGCGGAGCACTCATGCACCGTGGCGGTTACTGAGCATCGTGAGCGCGGTCACATTTCTCTCGGGGAGCGTGATCGCGCCGGCAGGATAAATGAGAGAGATGTCGGATCTTCACATAGAGGAAATGGGTTTTATAATGAGTGCGGTCCGGACAGAACTAATCTCTCTCTTGGATCATTACTTCACCTAATCGCAAAACTTTTTTTAATTCAGATCCTTGCAGGGTTCTAATTGGTAACCTCCGGAGCCTGATAATTGTGTAAGATAGCCGGTCTTGCGCTGTGTGCTTAACGACGTTCGCAATTAGAAGTGAGAAATGGGGTTTAACCCTTCGGCAGATTTAACTAAAAATTAGATTTTTCTTTTTTTTTTCAAATTTTGATAGTTACTCTCATCCCTACTCCCAGTAGTTACCGAGGAAAGTCCTCCTTACCTCGAATTAACCTGATGCACCGTTTTCTTCGGCCTGTGGGTGTGCCAGAGCCTCATCAGACAGACGTGTTGAGTGGCAGTAAGAATAATCCTGAGTCCTTCCCAGTCTCCCATGGTCTGCCTGGGAGTGCCCAACCTCCCAGCCTCTTTTTCTCTGACCCCGGGGTCCGCCTCCCTGCCTGTCCCTTTCGGGTGACGGCGGCAGAAGCTGACACACGCTGTGCAAGCCGTGTCAGTGAGCATTTCAGAACCTTCCTTACGGCTGGAGAATTCCCCAGTATTCCTGTGGGGACTGGCGAACCTGTGGGGGCCCGGGTCCCCGTGGTCTGCTGTCCCCACTGCCGTGCAGGGCAGCTGGCTGGAACGCGGTCTGGGTTGTGGTGCACTGGTGAGCAAAGACCTGCTCCCGCAGTGGGTCTTGTCACTTGCGAGGAGGGAAGGTTAGTTGGGGGAGGGCAAGAAAGAATCAATTCTTGGTGGGGTGAGCCCTGGAGAGCCCTGCGGGATGACGAGTAGGGGTGCTGGCGCTCTGTGGCCCTGGAGCGCGAATGCTCTCCGGCTCTTCCCTGCTGTTTGATCCGCTTTTCTCGAGGATTCCAGAAAGCCCCCGGGAGCTCACTCTGATGTTTGGTTTTGTGTGTCAGCTCCCATTAGCACGGGCAGTGGAGGCTGGGCTTGGGAGAGCCCTGGTGTCTGCACGTTTCCCACCGTACCGGTGAAGGACTGCGGACAAAGCGGGACGAAGTGTGTCCTTACGGAAAGCAACTGTAGCGATCGGACCGTCAACACCTTTGAGGCCGTGCCACCATAGGGCTCACGAGAGCCCCAGCCTCAGGAGGTCCCAGTCGTACGTCCACTTCATGGTTATCTTTTTTCCTCCACAGAAATAGAAAAGTTTCAAAAAGGAGAAGGCAAGGACGAAGAGAAGTACATTGATGTGGTGATTAATAAGAACATGAAGCTGGGACAGAAAGTGTTAATTCCTGTAAAACAGTTCCCCAAGGTAAGCCAGAGAGGCCCGCCGCACCGTGCTGCGCTGCGCGGAGGCCCGGGGAGCAGCTGTCGCGTTCACATCGCGTTCACGTTGCGTTCGTACTTTCTGGAGGTGTTTGCCCTTCGTGGAGCTCGCCGCCCCAGCATGCACCGACTTTCAAGTTAATTCAGAATGTATTTCGTGATTCTGTCCTTACTGTTCGTCCTCAGTGGGAGGTCTGGGGCCCCAAAAATCAGGCTTATGAAGCATCCTGGCATTGTGACTTTGGACAATTTATTTAACTTCTTTCTACGTTTGTGTGTCTCTCTCTGTAAGATGAGGTCGGATTAGGAATTCAGTGAGACTGTCTATGTTAAGTGCTTAGCACAGGGCTCAGCACACAAATGCTCCAAATTGTATTGTAATTATTCTAAAAGAAGTTCTGTTTTTCACGTATTGCAAGTGTGATTTCATGCTGTTGAGCACAATTACAATAGATGCTTTAAAGTGTCTTAATTCTAAATTCTTGGCCATCTTAGATTTGGCCTGAATTGATAGTCTTTTCACCTTGTTTTTCCTTTTTCTTTCTTTTGAGAGTCCATGCACGTGATTCACGCACTCAGTTGTACTGCTAAGGAGTTCATTTTTTCAGATTGCTGACTAACAATCCATTACCTGAATATACCACCGTTTATCCATTTGTCTGGACAGTTTCGGTGTGGGATTATTATAAACTACATTGCTGTGGACATTTTCATTACGGATCATTTTGTGACCACATGTTTTCATTACTTATGAGTAAGTAATAGGAATTAAATTGCCGTGCATGTAGTTTTACAAGAAATTGTCAGACTCTTCCCCCGTGGGGGTCGATACCTTGTGACATTTCTGGGGACAGTGCATGTGAGTTGTGGTTGCTCCATGTCTTCATCAACGTTTGATGTTACCGTTTTCAATTTCTAATTTTAGCCATTCTGCTAATGTATTGTATAGTGGTATTTCCTTGTGTTAATTTGCATTTTCCTGATGATTAATGATTTTGTGGGGTTTTAAAAAGATTTTATTTATTTATTTTTAGATGGGAAGGGAAGGAGAAAGAGAGGAAGAGAAACATCAGTATGTGGTTGCCTCTCTAGCACCCCGTACTGGGGACCTGGCCTGCAGCCCAGGCATGTGCCCTGACTGGGAATCGAACCAGTGACCCTTTGGTTCACGGGCCTGCGCTCAATCCACTGAGCCACACCAGCCAGCAGGGCTGTGTTTTTTGTTTTTTTATTAACTGTATCTATTGGCTGTTCATTTATCTACTATTGTGAAGTGTCTTTGAGATTTTTTTTTTCTGCTTCTACATGGCATGTTATGTCTTTCCATCATTCAACTCTAGGAGCTTTTTTATATGTCCTGGGCCCATTTTGTTAGGTATATGTTTTGTGCCTGTTTGGATCATTCCGTGGCTGGCCTACTATTTTCTTAATGGAGTCTCGTGATAAGCAGAAGTTTTTAACTTTGAGGATGTCTGATGTATCCAATTTTTCACTTAACGATTATTACCTTTTACCAGTTGAGAAATCTTTGCCGAAGTCCAGGGAATTTCCAAGTTCTTTATTAAATGTAGAGTCTCCAGTGTTTCCTCTGAAAGCTTTATCACCATAGCTCCTACTTTTAGGTCTGCAATGCACCTGAAATTAATGTTTGTGTGTGGTGTGAGATAGAGGGTCAGAGTTCATTCTTCCTTCGTCCTGATGTTCAGGTTCCCAGGGCCGCTTGTTGAAAGACGTGTCCTCCCCTGACTGTGTGCCTTCGATGAGAGCCAGGTGACTGCTGAAGGGAGGGACCGTGCATGCGCTTCCTCTCTGGTGTCCACGCTCTGACTGTGGTGCCCACGCTGCTGCCCTGCCGTCTTCAGTAGCCTGTTATGGGGAGGCATCGGGCTAGGCATGTGGTCCTTCCCAGTGCGCCCTTCCTTCTCCGGATTTCGTGGATTGCAGTCCTTTGCCATTCCATGTAAATGAAATAATTATTTCATTAATTTCGCCAAAACACTCTACAGGGATGATGATCGCAGTTGACTGTATCTATTATTCAAGTCGGGGAAATTTGACTTCTTAACAATACCGGGTCTTTCCTTCCTTGACTATGGTATGTCTTCCCATATGCATTCCATATGGTGTGTATTTAGATTTTTAGTTCCTATCAGCAACATTTTATACTTTTCAGGATAAAGGTCTTATTTGTCTTTTGTTAAACTTATTCCTAAATATTTTATGTGTTTGGCATTTGTAAGATGAATATTTAAAATTCTTTCCCAGTATTTTGCTACTGATACAAAATTTCCTGTACTGACCTTGTATTCTGGTACCTTGCTAATAAATTCACTCGTTAGTTCTAGTCAGTTGTCTTACAGTTCTTTAGGACATGCTCTGGACATAATTACATCATCCATATAAACAGTTTACTTCTTTCCCAATGTGTGTGCTCTATAGTTATTTAGTTTGCTTTATTGTACTGGTTAGTGTCTCTAGAATAATGTTTGAATACAGGTGGGAGAGATGAGTCATCCTTCCCTCGTTCCCAGTTAATGTGGGGGCATTCGATGTTTTGCCATTGAGAATGTAACAGCTGTACAGCTGTAGGTGTGTTTGTTGTGTTGTGTTGTGTTGTGTTGGAAGATGCCCTTTATTAGGTAGAGGAAGGTCTCTTCTAGCTTGGTTTTGCTCAGAGGTTCGACCCTGACCGGGTAGTGAGTTTCACTGGGTGCCCTTCTGCATCTGTTGAAATGAACACAGGATGCTGCTCCTTTGTACTGTTAACATGGTGAGTGTTTTTGATGTGTCTAAATTAAACCTACGTTTCACTCCTGGGTGAATCCTTACCAGGTATGACATATTGCCCTTCTTTATGTTGTTGGGTTCAGATACGCCTGTGTCCATAGGCGCCGCTGGCCTGTCATTTTTTTCCGTATAGGGTCTTCGTCAGGTTTGGCCGTTAGTGTTATATGTGGTTTCAGAAAGTAAGGGGAGAGTATTTACCTTTTCCTCAGAGCATGCGTGGCAGTTTGGTGCCGTGTCTTCCTCAGTATTTGGTGGAAGTCGCCAGGGAAGCTCCCTGGGCCTGCGGTTCGATGACGAGTCCGGTGTCTTCAATCGACGTGTCACTGGTTGGATTTCCTCTTTCATCTTTGGGAATTTGTTGGTGTATTTTTCAAGGGATTTGTCCATGTCATTATAAAACTTTAACTATTTTTTCTTCAGATACTTCTTTTGAGCCTTTTCTCTCCACCTTTGAGACTTCAGTTATTCGTACAAGGTCTGTCCAGAGGGTATCCAGCCATGTAGTATGAAAAATGGAGACATGTATTGAAGAAGGTACAAGATACAAGAAACACCATACACAGGACAATGACGCCTCAGTCCCCTTCCTGTTAGGCACTGTGGGACCTCACACAGTTCTTCTGGTCTCCATCAGCTGCCCCATCATATTTTCTTGACTCTCATCAGTAGTCTGAAAGCTCTTCCTTTCAAAGGTGATTTTAGTTTTGGGAAAAGTCGCAGGGTGCCAAATCTGGGCTGTAGGGGGCCTAAGTCACTCGGGTGATTTGATATTTCACAAAAAAAAACTCCGCATAAGACATGATATGTGAGGAGGTGCATTGTTGTGATGAAGCTGCCAATTACCAGCTGCCCATAGCTGCGGCCTTCTGAATCATCTGAATAGTTTCTATGGAGGAATGTTCAAGCATAACACAGAGTTTGATGCAGATTCATTGCTCTACTTGCTCAGTCATTTTGAATGTGACGGCCACACAGTCCACATGCTCACTCAGCAGCATCTACCACCCTCACTGACTAGTACAGTGAGGTCGTCATTGTTCACACATGTGCGTTCCAGGCCACTGTCCTGGGCTGCCAGGCTACATCCATGTCATGCAAACCGTTCTCATCATCTTCTTAGATTAACAATGGCTGGACTTGTTGCGGACAGACCTCGTATGTTTGACCTCTTGATATTCTCAAAACGGTTTTGGCGGCTACAGTCACTCCTGTGACTAGTTTCCTCTTCCCCTTTGTTCTTCAGACTGGGTGATTGGTTCCGCCGTGTCTCCATGTCATTGTTCTTTCTTACCGTTATTTTCTCTTCAGCCCATCCTACAACATTTTTATGTCAAGTATTTTAACAGTCTGTTTTTCAGAATTTATATTTGATTCATGTATAAGTATGTCTATTTAAAAAATACTTTTTCTTTGCTAGGATTTCCTGATTTTTTAATTCATGGCGGGTGTTATTTTATGCCATTGAGCACGGCTAACATAGATGCTTTCAGTCTCTGTCTAATTCTGAAATCTTCCTCACCTTCGATTTGACCTGCATGGATACTCTTTTGTCCAGACAGTGAGTCACACGGCCCAGCCCTTCGCGCGGCGAGCACTTCATCCGGGCTGGGTTCCGGGCCCCGGGAGCCTCACGCTGTGGACACTCCAGGCTGCGCCCTCCTCCTGTGAGGGGTGTCGGTACTCTGGGGAGCAGACCCCGGGTGGGTCTCTTGGGTAGAAGCGGTCTCAGTTCAGTTCTTTTCTTAGTGTGACCTTCGAGTTTACTTTTGGCTGCATGGTTTGGGGGTCAGCCAGAGACTGCGGCAGATCCGATTTGACCCCCGAACCTTGGTCTCCCCAGCTCTGACTCCGTCTCTTCCAGCACTCCGCTCCCACGCGTCCGCACCGGGGTTTGTCTTCAGCTCCGCTGCTCAGGCTAGAAACCCCAACGTCAGCAGGTTTGCAGAGGCCGGTCCCTCCTTCCAGGTCCGACTCCCTCCAGGGCCTCCCTGTTTCTGATGGTTCGGGCTCAGATAGTGTGTTTGCACATTTGGTTCAGCGTTGGAGAGTCCCTTACCTGTGGGCGGCCAGCCTGCCGGGAGCGTAGCCGCGCTTAGGGAGTGGAGCATGTGCGTTTTCAGGGAACCGGGAACAATGTGGGGAACCTTCCAGGGAGCTGTCACTACACACGGCCTGGCTCGTGGAAACTTGTAAAAGGGCAGCTCCTGGTGTGCCCACTGTCCTCTGCAGGCTTGGTGGGCGGTGGACAGACAGGTGGACGGGCACTGCCCGCCTTCACACCGTGTGCGAGCTCGTAGGTGATTAGTCCGCAGTTAGTACTCTGTTGTGTGTGAGCATGTGAAATAAAGCATATGAAATAAAACATCAAATAACTGTTTTGCAGTGTCAGCTTTGATGAGAGTGGGGGAAAACAGATGATAATGCCTGGGTCTCACAGAGCAGCGTCCTTGCCAGTGTTCACACAGTCCGGAGCAGGCCGCGTAGGTGTCCGTAGCTCTCAGAATGCTGAAAGAGGGTATTTCTGCCCCGAGTAATTGAGCACGCAGGTTCCGAGCCAGCCTGGGTAAAAGGCCGGTGCAGCACTTCCGTGGGCTCTGCAGAAAAGCTCACCAGCCGGTGCCAGTTAAGGGACCCAGGGACGGAGCTGGGAGGGGGCACAGCGTCTGGCCTGCGGGGGCGGCCCCGGTGGAGTCCTGCTGAGCATGGAGTTGGTGCTGACTGCGCGCTCTCAGCTCCTGGGGCCGCAGAGCGGTGCCCTGTGGGGAACCCTGTCCAGGCAGGTGGCTTTCAGTAGCGGGACGATTTCTCTCCTCAAGGGAGACCCTTCCCGACACTGTGTCTGCGGCACCCCATGGCACGCGAGTCCTCCGGGATTCCAACCTACCTAACACCCGTCCTTGAGCTACATGCCCAAGCCTGGGACGTGGGAGACTCAGAGTCAGCCCTGTTGCCTGAGGCCTGTGTTTTAAGACGTTAAACTGGAGACACGGCCTTCCCCAGTCTTCCCGTGGACAAGCCCGGCCCCCAGGGCCGAGCAGTGGCCAGGTGCCTCGGAGTTAACATCCGTGCCCCCGTGGCTGGAGCAGGTGCCCCCGGCATCGTGGACACCTGCGGTTCAGGCGCGCTCACCTCTCCCTGCCCCGGCCCCTCCCCCGTGGGTATACCCCGGCCCCTCTGCCCACGCACCGCCCACTGTTGAGGGTTTTGTGGGAGCCTGGCCTCATGTAGTGGAGTGATGGCAAGCCAAGGCATGTTTTCTCATGAGGACGTCCAGTTGTGCGGGGCCAGCAGACGCCAGTGGACGCTTACAGTGCGAGAATTGCCACGTTGGGGGCTCCCGGAGGACGGGGTGGGGGGTACAGGGCACCTCCAGAGGCCCTCTGCAGGGCTGTCTGGAAGGAGCGGGCTGGCCGGGGCGGGGCCGCATGCCAGGCAGGGCACGATGGTCACAGTCTGTGTAGGTCAGAGGCCCTCTGAGAAACTCCAAGCCATTTCCTTTGGCCAAACAGGTTCATTTCAGTACGACGTACAGCTTGTTACTCAGGATTTGTATGAAAAGCACTAGGGGCGCAGAGTGCGGGGGTCGGAGGGTGTTGGCCGGTGGTGGGGCAGTGCGGGGGTGGGGGGGAGTGTCACATGCGCTGTGGTAGAGGATGGGGCGGGTGGCTTCTCCGGGTGCTTCTCAACAGGGTGTGGTTTCAGAACAGGGGAGGCCAAGGGCAGACGCACGCCGGAGGGGGCGCGGGGGCAGCAGCGCTGGTGCGCTGTCCCAGCCTGAGCTGGGGTGCGAAGGGAAGTGAGTTAGAGCTCCGTGTTGTTACACACGCACGCTCTGGCTGCACACACGCACTGTGGGAACAACACGTGTGTCCTACCATGTTAAATCAGAACATCCACGGCGTAGACAGACAGTTCAGAAAAATGGGAGTGACAGCAGTTACTCTCTGGGGGGCGGGGTTCTGTGCGTTGTCCTACTTCACAAGCTCCTGTTAATGTTTTAACTGGAACATGGTATAACGTGTCTAATTTGGAGGAAAAGATTTCCCGTTTTGGGGACATAGGCCCTGGAGATAGTTAATGTAGGAGGTACTTTTGTGCCGTGGTTGTGTTTTTTTTTTTTAAGATTTTATTTATTTATTTTTAGAGAGGGAAGGGAGGGAGGGAGAAAGAGAGAGAGAGAGAAACATCAATGTGCGGTTGCTGGGGGCCGTGGCCTGCAACCCAGGCATGTGCCCTGACTGGGAATCGAACCTGTGATGCCTTGGTTTGCAGCCCGCGCTCAATCCACTGAGCTACCCCAATTAGGGCCCGTGGTTGTGTTTTTTAAGAATTGATTGCACCGAGTTCAAGTCTATAGGTTTAAATTAGATTGATTACGTTTCTTAATCTGGTCATTGTTGCCATCCCTAAGCATTCTAACTCGTGCGTACTGTTTATTCACTTCACGGTGATGGACGTGGGCTGTTGCCTGGAGTGTTTTGTGCGCTTTTTCAATTTCACGTATTTGCCGGCTCACTCGAGCTCTCGGGTTAAGGGTCTTTGAGAGAGAAGCGCTCGGAACACGCGTCCCTGCCTGGAGTTTGGATCAAAGCGCGGGGAGACGCTCTGCTTCAAAGCCGGCCGGCTTTTCCCCTTGCGGCGCGTGGCAGCTCGAAGCCCGCGGACTTCCTGCTGGGTCGAAGCCTGTTCCGTACAAGTCGCTGTGGGTTTAAACATTTCCTCGAGTGGTAAGTGTGTGACGGTCCTGTCAGCACGTAACTTTGCCGTGATTCCTAATTGGTTTCCAGAGGCTTGTCCTGTTTTCCCCAGAGGAGTTATGTGCAGATAATTTGTGTTTTTGGTGTGCGATTGGTGGTTGATGTAGTTAGTAGACACACAGTGTGCTGGTGTCCTGTGTTAGTTTTTTTTTTTTATATAGCAAGGACATTTTTTATTTTTTATTTTTAAAGATTTTATTTTATTTACTTTTAGAGAGGGAAGGGAGGGAGAAAGAGAGAGAGAGAAACATTAATGTGCGGTTGCTGGGGGTTATGGCCTGCAACCCAGGCATGTGCCCTGACTGGGAATCGAACCTGCGACCCTTTGGTTCGCAGCCCATGCTCAATCCACTGAGCTATGCCAGCCAGGGCTCTGTGTTACTTTTTTATGTAAGTGCCATCACTGAAGTTAGTATGACCAGCCAGTAAGGATGTTGATATGGAAAACAATCACTTAAAGCTCCCTGGGTTTCTAATAAGTCACTGTGGGTGCCCCTCCTGGTACTCGTGAACTTGGGGGACCCCGTGACGAAGTGGGAAGGCCACTCAGGGTGACAGGACCTCAGGAGACTGCGATGGCCCCAGGCCACGGTTCCCAGCAGGGACCCCTCTGTGCCCCTCCTCTCCTGTCACTTAGGGGGGGAACTGGAGGGCAGTGAGGTGACAGGTGGGGAGGACAGGAACACACACCTTCAGAAGCCGCCTTTGTTCCATCCTCAGAGGCCTCCTCTGGGCTCTCGGGGTCCTGGGGCCCCGTCCCGGGGCCGTGACAGGCACTGAAGTCGGCGTGTGCAAATGTGACCGCGTGTGAAAGTGCCGTGAAGGTGTTTCACATCTTCTGCAGCACCTTCCCCTTCTTTCTCACATGCGTGGTGCTGGCCCACCAGCGAGCACTTGTTGAACTCAGATTTATTAAGTAGGCTCCAAAAGCAGACAGACCGGTGCGGAGGGGTTCCTGAAAGAATCGACTCCTGTTGTCTTGGGTGGTTGTTGTTATTATTACTGCTGCTGTTTTATTTATATGTCCCGTGGCCGCAAAGCAGTAAATTTGGAAACACGGTGTGCGATGAATATTGTTACATATGTATCTTGGATGACATCGCTGCTTCCTGTCTGAGGGGTCATGGAAGATGGATCTCTTAACCGTGTCGCTAAGCCCAGAGGTAGAGACGTTTTTTAGTGCCTTGTCACATATTACCGGCTTAGCTCCTTTGGAGTGCCACCGGGCTGATGGTGTTGGCTTCTCTGGGCCCCGTGAGGACCACCCAGGTGGATCCACAGAAGGCTGTCCTGATGTCAGGCAGGGAAGTGTGGATGACACTTCATGCCCCTCTCCTGGGACTCCCAGCCCGCTGGCCTGATGTCCACGGACCCCCCTGTGAGCTTCTGTCCAAACAAGTAATTGACACGTAATCAACATAAAACAAGGGTCTCATCGGCCCTGAGAAGCATCGAGACCGAGACCGAGGGGGGAGGGCCCCCCTACCTGAGACCTGCCCGGCTTTGCCTGCTGGAGGACGCCACTTGGAAGGCCCCGGACAGCTGGGCTTTGACGTGTCCCCGGTGGATTCGTGCCTCTTTGCCGTGGCAGCCCCCTCCCGTGCCTTTATTTGCATGAGTGGCAGACAGCACGTGCACCCCAGTGCCCGAGCTGGAAACCAGAGCATCCTTGTTGTTTACTAGCTGCTCCTCCCTGTGCCCCCTCCCCTCTATCCTTCGAACACTGGGACTTACACATTTTGTTATTTCTGTGCTCACATTATCATCCATCTCTCCTTCTCTCTATACTCCATGGCCTCCCTCCCCCAGTCTGCCGGAGTAGCCTTGTTCGGGGCTGTCTCCCGCCTCCTGTTCCAGGTCCTCCTTCTGCCCCCACCCCGCAGCTGGGTGGCTGCAGTCCGGGCTTTTCTGGGTTAACAGTTTCAAACTCAGTTATACAGGGGCTGTATTGCTTGTCTTGTCTTTTCTTTTTTTCCTTTCCTTTCCTTTCCTTTCCTTTCCTTTCCTTTCCTTTCCTTTCCTTTCCTTTCCTTTCCTTTCCTTTTTTCTTTCCCTTCCCTTCCCTTCCCTTCCCTTCCCTTCCCTTCCCTTCCCTTCCCTTCCCTTTCCTTCCCTCCCTCCCTCCCCTCTCTCTCCCTCCCTCTCCCTCCCTCCCTCTTCCTCCCCCCCCCTCTCCCTCTTTTTTTTTTTCCATCCACCCCTCCCCACCCTGCAAGAGGATAACCCAGCCTTGGGCAAACAGAGCTGGCAAGTACGGGAGGTGGATTATTTCACATTGTTGACCACGTGTGCCTCTGTGTGTATTTATTTCCCCCGTCTCATCTGCTGGAGAAGTTATGCTACACCTCACTGCCCTTTAGAGCTGTGACTTTCTCCGTAAATTGGGCTCTTCACCATTTAAACGTAGATACTGTGTTACATTCCAGTCAATGGAGCAATACCAAGTAATCCCCTACCGCTACCAGGAATACTTAGAGGTTTGTGATTGGAAACTTAATAAATTTAAATAATAGATTTTTTAAAAATCTATGGTCTAATATGTTGCAATAATTTCTGCAGCAGAGAAAATCAATAAAAACGGGGTTGACGAGTGCCCTTTGGCTCGGGGTCAAATAAACTTTCATTCCACGGGTCCTTATGGAGAAGCCCTTACGCAGGAGGAGTGATGGCTCGGAAAAGGGGCCCTGATCACTCCCCCGGGGTTCACACTCCAGCTGGAGGAACAGCAGACTTCACCGAGTCATGCCGGGTAGGAACGGGACTAGCACGAGGGGGGCGGAGGGGCTCGGTGCCCAGGTAAGGGTGTGAGGGGGAGTCTTTGCTGGACAAGGAATCGCAGGTGGAATTACATTTAGTCCTTGCCAGTCCGTCCGGGCTGTGAGTAAGCGACGGGGTAGGGGCGGGGAGTAGTCACTGGGCTAGAATGACTTAGTTAGGGGGAAGAGGAGCCTGTGGCCTTCAAGAGAGCCTTAAAGCGTGGAGCTGCGCAGTCTCCGGCGTTCTAACCCCAGGTCGGGTGGGGTCGAGTGGACATGATGCAGCCTTTGGGTCTGTGGGCTGTGGGCGAGGGCTTTAGAGTGCGGGGTGGGGCGGGGGGTGAGGCCATGAGAGCAAGAAGGGCCCGCAGTGGGCGTGAGGGCGTGACTTTCAGCAGCTGTGAGACTGGTCCCAGGGTTGGAGTGTCTATGAAATCGTAAACTGCGTTTCAAGAAAAAGAAAGAACATAAAAGGAGCATGAAGCCGTGTGTGTGATAATCGGGGAAGACGCTGTAAGAACACTGGTGGGCGTGGGCGCCTCAGTGAGCAGGAGGGACTGTGCCAGGGGAGGGACTGGATGTGTGTTTGTGTGTTTCAGGGAATTTGAGTGCACACGAGTGTACACACATGCGTGCACACGCACAACACAAATTCAGTCCACTCGTAAGGAACCAGTGGGCGCTGAGTCCACCATTATAGGGGTCTATATACTACAGAATGCCCTCCTATTACAACATAACTAGATCTTACCTAAATCTCAACAAACATACTTTATTTTTTTTTAGATTTTATTTATTTATTTTAAGAGAGGGAAGGGAGGGAGAAAGAGAGAGAGAGAGAGAAACATCAATGTGCGGTTGCTGGGGGCCGTGGCCTGAAACCCAGGCATGTGCCCTGACTGGGAATCGAACCTGCGACACTTTGGTTCACAGCCCGTGCTCAATCCACTGAGCTATGCCAGCCAGGGTAAGGTAAATGACTTTTAAAGGCAGAGACCCCTGACGGTGAGTATGCGCGTGTGAGGCAGCGGTAGGCGAGTGCTGTGGGCGAGGGTGTGGTGGCCGCAGAACAAGCGGGTCAGTGTGGCCGGCAGGAGCAGAGTGCTGAGCTCGCAGGACGGGGGTGGGGGTGCCCTGGAGCAGGCTCATGGGTGCGGGGAGACCCCGCCCTGGAGACAGCTGTCACTGAAGGCGGAGTCCTGGGGGGTGCGCTGAGGGGAGGGGACTTGCTGGGAAGCTGTAGGGAGGTGGTTAGACCAGAGTGGTCAGGGGTGTGCCGCAGGACGGGCGCCCGAGGGGGTCACTGGGCAGCGCCGGCCCCTCTCCCTGGGGCGTCGGATGGAGACGACAACAGCCAGTGTAGCTGTAGCCCTCCGGTGTGAACAATCAAAACCATACCTGTTTGTTTTTGTTTTGTTTTGTTTCTGCCAGATCAACCAAAGATACATTTTTTGGTGTGCCTTGAGGTGGGAAAGGGTGAAAGTCACCCAGTTAGACCACCGGGGGCTCATCCTTCTCGTAGCCTGGGCACCTGCCCTTCTGAACCCAGTAACAGACCAGGGGTTCCCCGGAGAGGCCGGCCCAGACAGGCAGGACCGAGGCTTCGAGTGCGAGGCCCCGCTGGCAGTGGGCGACCGATGGCCTCCTGTAGAAGTGAGGGGGTGTGTGGGCTCACTGCGGGGCTCCCCTGTCCTGTCAGCACCGACCCCTCCTCTTCGGAGACTGGGCATGCCCCCCGGTCCGCGCCTGGCCCAGGAGAAAAGACACGCAGACACTGGTATTTGAGTAGCTTTCGGTGAAAACGGGAGGGGGGTGCGGGGGAGCTGCCACATGCAGCAAACCGTCACAGCTGATTGTCAGGTCCCGGGTACGAACTCCCAGTGAGCAGTTTGGGGGCTCAGTGGTAAACTTTAAGGACACGTCACCGAGGGCCGCCAGCTCTCCGAGGGGTGCCCGTGCCGCAGAAAGGTTCGCAGACACCCTCTGCCGGGTGGGCCAGGGCCACTGTCATTAATATCCTCCGGAAGATAAGGACTTCAGTGGCTTCCATAAAAATGTTCAAAAAGCCATAAACAGGACAAATATAAGAAAATACTCTGAGCCGTTAAATATCCGATAGTGGAAATGAAAGACTTCGGAGATACGGCGGCTGAATGTAATTAAACCTCCCAGAAACTACAGAGGGAGGATAAAAGAGAGAGGGAGGAAAAGTAAGAAACCGAGGGATCCCACTCAGGAACTCTGATATCCAAACAATAGACACCCCCAATTTATCCTGCTTCCCGAAAGATAAAGCAGAGAAAACGGGGACAAGGATGAGGTCGGGATGCGTGGGTCAAAGCACTGGTTTTCCCCTCCCTTGTAGGAGGGGCTGATGTTTTAAACTCTGTCTTACTTACATATTTCTACAAATAATTTACTTAAAATTAAAAACATTAAAGTATTACATGCAAAGGTTAAAAACAGATCCCTGAGTCTTTTTAAAGACCAACGCAATTAGATGTGGGCAAGGAAAAAAAGTTTCGATACTTTTTAAAGTAGGTTGGTTTCAGGAAAATTACTTCAGTTGTCACAGGCGATGGAAGACATTTCCTCTGTAGGAACAGCTGCACCACGGCTGGGCTGGCCGTGGCTTTGCTGGTGGAGGGAGCTGGGCTCCGGCCCCAGAGAGCAGGCGCTCTCCAAGCAACAAACAAGGCTTTTGTTGGAGAGCACGGAGCACTCACCGTTTACCTGAACTGTAGTGAGGCTTTAGGAAATCCTGTGACATTCCTCGTAACCATTCTGCAAGATGTATTTGTTGTCTGTTTTGTGCCGTGCGTTGTTTTAAATAATCTGTTTATTTGGGCCCATCAAACCTCAGGAGGGCCCCGTGACGGTAGGTCCCATTCCCCAGGTGAGGAAGCCGAGGTCCGGAGAGGGGAAGTACTTGCCCAGGGTTTCTCAGCTGCTCCGTGGAAAAGCCAGGTTTTACGACCACGACAGCCCAGCCTCAAGTTCATGCTCTTAGTTCATCCACGTCTACTCCGCTTGTTACACGCAGAACCCTATGCGCCAAGCCGGAATCGGCCACCCACACTCAAGTGGCAGATTGTTTGGAAGGGGGAGGTGGGTCTTCTGGTAAAGCTTTTTTTTTTAAGATTTTATTTATTTATTTTTAGAGAGAGAAGGGAGGGAGAAAGAGAGAGAGAGAAACATCAATGTGCAGTTGCTGGGGGCTGTGGCCTGCAACCCAGGCATGTGCCCTGACTGGGAATCGAACCTGCGTTCGCAGCCCACGCTCAATCCACTGAGCTACGCCAGCCAGGGCTGGTAAAGCTTTTGTGAGCCACTGGATGTGGAAGAGCGTCGAGAGCAGTCCACCCACTGGGTGACCAGCCATGGCCAGGTGCTGGCCGGGAAGAAGGGCCAGACACTCTCCAGGGACCGTCGGGGACCTTGCAGGGCACCTGGGAGCTGCTTTCCTCCCCTATACGCCAGCCCTGGCGCTGTTCACGTAGATACTGGACGCGTGTGGACGTGGTCGAGGGAGGAAACTACATTTTCCATGTGCGAACTGCAGCCGGCGTGGGAGCGATGGGTGTAGAGACGTGTGTCTTTTTTATTTTAGACGTTTTACAGCTGTGAGCCCTGTTGCATGTGGTGTGTGGGAACAGTGCGGTTCGGGGAGCAGGGGATGGACTGTTAGTCACTGACCCATGATGCATTGCGTTCTCCCGTGGTTCCTGATGTTCAAGAGTAGTACATGTGTTTCCACTGCGAATGTTACAGATTTGGTTGGTTTGTCTTTCCTAGTTCAACTTCGTGGGGAAGCTGTTGGGTCCCCGTGGCAACTCCCTGAAGCGTCTTCAAGAGGAAACCTTGACAAAAATGTCCATCCTCGGAAAAGGCTCCATGAGAGACAAGGCAAAGGTAATATTCATCGGAGGCGGTGGCTACCGTCTTAGCCATTGTATAATGTGCTTTGAGATTGCCCGTTTTATTAATGCATATTGCATAGAAGCCAGCTAGCATCTCATGGGAAGTTACAAGAAAATGTTATGTAAGGTGATACACTTATTTGTGACACTGTGTGGAAAACTTGAGTCACGCTGGCCAATTCAGAATATGTCGTATCTTAAACTTGCACATAACTTGTATATTCTTTCGTGAAACAGTACTGTGGTACCTATGATTTTGATTCTAGAAGCAGTGCGTTACCTTGCGGAAAGTACAGGGGTACTGACATTACAACGAGGAGAAGCAAGAGTTATCTGGAGCCTCAGCATCCCTGTTTGCATTTTAGAGTAGCTCCTTCAGGTCTTTTCTATGAAGTATATACTTTTATTTGCTCTTTTCCCCTTCATTTGGTATCCTGTGTATTTTACCAAGTTTGAATTGATTTTAGAAGTTTTAATAATTGCTTACACATAGTAGTTGTTTTACTTGGATGTATTCACATTCATTGCCTTTTTTTTTGAGAATGTCAAGGTTAATTTATTTTTAATTGAATTTATTGGGGTGACCTTGGTTAATGCAATTATGTAGGTTTCAGGGGTATGGTCCTATATAACACATCATCTGTGTGTTGTATTGTGTGTTCACCACCCCAAGTCAGGTCTCCTTCCATCACCGTTTATCCCCACTTCGCCCTCTCCTACCTCCCCACCCCCTTCCCCTCTGGTAACCACCACTCTGTTGTTTGTGCTAATGAGTTTTTTCTGTTTTGCTTAATCCCTTCACCCAACCTCCCAACCCCACCCCTCCTACAGCTGTCAGTCTCTTCTCTGTGTCTATGAGTCTGTTTCTGTTTGTTAGTTTATTTTATTCATTAGAGTCCACATACAAGTGAAATCATAGGGTATTTGTCTTTCTCTGACTGGCTTTCTTCACTTAGCATGATACTCTCCAGGTTAATCCACGCTGTCACGAGAGGTAAGATTTCCTTCCTTTTTTTTAATGGCTGAGCAGTACTCCATCGTGTAAATGTACCACAGCTGTTTTACCCGCTCAGCTGCTGGTGGGCACTTGGGCTGCTTCCAGATCTTGGTGATTGTAAGTGACGCTGCAGTGAACACAGGGGTGCGTGTATCCTTGGCAATCTGTTTCGGGTCCCTCAGATGAATCCCAGAAGTGGAATCGCTGGGTGCTAAGGCACTTCGGTTTTTACTTTTTTGAGGGAACTCGACACTGTTTGCACAGCGGCTGCCCCAGGCTGCACTCCCACCAGTAGTGCAAGAGAGTCCCCCTAAGGTCTCCACGTCCTTGCTGGCGTTCTGTTCATTGATTTATTGGTGACGGCCATGCTGACAGGTGTGCGGTGACACCTCGTTGTGATGGGCCTCCCTTTTTAATACGCTGGAATGACTGTTGTTTTTATTGCTCAGTTTCTCAAATGTACCGATTCTGAAAGAAAGGTTCACATCTCATCATGTGTCGTCACTCCCGTTGTTCTCTGTTGTCACTTGGCTGTTCTGTCATCGTTTCAGGGTTTACTTTACTGAGAACCAGATCTGTGTTTAGTGGTGACTTACGGTGACGTGTTGAAGAAGGGTGTGTCAGACCAGCAGGTTATTTAAGCAACAGAACCCTGCCTCTTCACCAGAAAGTCCATCTAAATAGTGGCGTTCATGTAAAGACGGCCACCAGTGGTTTATTGACCGGCCACCGTGGCTCAGGCCACATGTGACACTTCACGTGTGTCACTCCATGTTATCCTTGGGGAAATGGCGGGCGATGAACATGATTTTGTTTTTAGATTTCACGTGTATGAGGACGGAGAGCCAGAGAGTCTGAGTGTATCATCTGGTTCATCAGGGAGGTCTGTTCTGTCGTTTGATCAAAACCTGGCTATGCACCCGACTCACAGGGGCTGCCGTTTAAAAACAGAGATCCCTAGGCCCCCAGCCCATTTAGGGTGGGTCCCTAATGTGAATTTTCAGTAGGTGTTTGAAGTAATTCCAGCCCACAGCCAGGCCAGTTTAACTACTCACTATGAATTGTGGTCTTGAGTGACGTGACTGGTTCCCTGACCCATCTGACCTGGTTGGAGGAGAAAATGAAACTTATGTTGGCCAGTTGGTTGGAAATTACCTGTATTTTGGAGGAAAGCATCCCACCCTTGCTGATATGTTAATGAGGTCCGTAATAAGGCCGCCTGGTAATGAGGTGCCTGATAAGGCCGGCATAGCCCCTTGGCACCGTGCTGCTTAGTTTGCCGGTATTGGAGTTTCTTGGACAGAGTGACATTTGGTGGCATTCTGTGGAGTGATCTGGGCACAGGGCGCTCCTTCCCAGAGGGTATTCCAGCTAGAAGGGGCCGGGAGGTGTGTCTTTCCCTGGACTGTATGTCCACGTAATAGCCGGTACCCGGCGGTCCATGTAGTGAGCGGGAACGTGCATATCATTGGCCTGCCCTCGGTCGGGGCTTTGGGTGGTCCTTCCCCAGCCTGTTGTCACTTCGGGGGCTGGTGGCAGTCCCCTGCTGTTGGCCTACTGACACTCAGCAGTGGCCGTGGCCAGCCCTCCTTTGGAGTGCAGCCTGTTGTGTGACAATGTGTGACCTCTCTCGCTGTCCCCAGGAGCACTTTCCTGAGGAAAGTCGCCCAGAGGTGGCTGGGGCACGAGGTGCTATGGCGTCTGCTAGAGTTGGTCCCCCCCAGCCTCCTGCTCCCTGAGTGCCAGCTCGCACTGCACGGGCCTCCCTCTTCTCCCACCCTCAGGCTCTTCCCCAGCCCACATCTCCCCCACTCGTTAGTGCCTCCGTGTCCGTGCCCTTGACGGCGTCACTCAGCGAGTCCGTGTGGACGTCCTGCAGGCAGCGGGGCATCTGCATCCCCTCCAGACCACCGGAAACTGGGGACAGAGCGTGTGTTGCGGGTCGACAGTCTGCTGCCCCCACAAGCCCCGCTCCGGGTGGTGGCCGTCAGCAGGCATGTCTGGTGCCCCTCCCACAGTGCCCTCTGCCATCGGAGCCTCACCGCCGGAGCCCGGACACGGGTTTCATGTGACCCTTTTTGCCAGCTCACTTTCAGCCTGCAGGCGTCCTCATTGACGCTGTTTGTCTCAAAAGAGATCCCTTTACCTCCTGTTGAAATCCTCCTCTTTCAGATTTCCAGGGGGCTCCCTGTTTAAATTCTCTAGAAGATGAACCTCATGCATCTCCTCTGTTTGCGACACTGATGGAGGTGCAGGAGTCGTCACTGACGTGCACGGGATGGTTCCGAGAGGAATCGTCACAGTGACGCCATGGGGCCTCCCTCCATGCCGAGCATCGTGCCCGGTGTCCTGCCCGCATCATCGGCATTGTGGAGTAATAGAATAGTTAACACATTGTTTGCGGGTAGTTGTTATCTCGTGCTCTACTACCAGTCAATGTAAAACGTATAAATATGTTTCCCGCATACAATGTGTTAATACTATAGCTGTGTAATGAGAATTGTCATTATTATAAGAATAGTTATTCCTGGGTTTACTATTTATTCCGTGTTAGACCGGAATCTAAAGACTTTCTGTCTTCCGACACAAAACCCCTCTATCACTCCCGTTCCTGTGCTACTATGCGCTCCTCATCACCGATGTGACGACTCTTCTTTTGCCACAGCCGCCCCGTGGGCGGCAGTGGGTGCTGTGCTGCCCCCGCCACTTGAAGCCGGCCCCCGTAGATGGGATGAAGTGACCCCCCTGCCCACAGTTAAGCGGTGTGTGTCGGATGTGGGATTCGGATGTGGGGTTCGAATGCAGATCTTTGGCGTCTGGTCCTTCCCCGAATGCTGCGTGGTCTCCCCTAGTGAGCCCCCACCGAGTCTGGGAATGACGGCCCGCTCTGCGGACCTGGGAGACCCCGGGGAGATGGTGAGGAGTCCCCTGTCCCAGCCCGAGTTTGCGACGGAGAGAATGTGCTGGACTGTGGACCGACATGCGTCATCTCATTAGGGTGGCTACTTGGCACACATTTGAGGGTCAGAAGGGTTCATTCCGGTGGTCCGTGCTTTCTAAGATGATGCTGTGCATGGTCTCCAGGCTTTAAAGCTTCAGCTGTAACAGGCCGAGGGCCAGACCAAACGATTAATAACGTCCCGATTAGAACAATGCACAGTCTGTGGTTGGCATGAAAGAGTAGTGCCCTTTGTACTGGAGACAAGTGGCGAGGAAACGGCACAGGGCACTAATGGTGGCTTCCATTTGCTCTCTTACTTCAGACGTTTTCCTTGTTTTCTGTGGGTTTCTGCCCCTCTTCCCCTGACTGTGGCGGCAGCCAGCCCCTGCTGGGTGCCTGCCGCGTGTCCAGCGAGGTGCTGGGGCCACGCAGCCCTGCCTCCTCTGCAGGGTGGTCACTGGAAGCCGACCCCCTGGCCTTCTCGTGGCCCTCCAGTGATACACAAGTGTTAGCACCAAGCTGCTTTCGCACATTAAGTGCTGGATTATGTATAAACTGTCTAGCTCACACACCTAGTGACCAGCGTCCCTGCGATTCGGGGGTATCCGGGGGTATCTGAGTCCCAGGCCCTACTCCTGTTGGCCCTTCTCCTTTGTAAGGATCCAGACCAGTCCCGTAATGAAAGGTGGGGTCCACAGTGTGTGTGCTCGTGAGGCCTGGGCGCTGGTGGCGGGATTGCCGGGCGGTGGTGTCAGAGACCGGGGGTTCTCCCTCTGCCGGGACAGGCTTTTTGGGGAGGTTGGGAGGGTTTCAGATGTGGGTTCCCAGCAGTGTTTCTGTCTGACTGATTTTCACGTTGGAGACAGACATCTGGAAAACTCCGATTCTGCAGTTGCCACTCGAGTGAAGGCTAGTTAGCAGAAGATAATGGAGCGAAATGACTAGTCCCTTAATTATCTTTTTCCTCCTAGTTTCCCCCTGAATTTCATTGTGAACCACAAAAAAATTAGAAAAGGTTTTATCATAATTACGTACAATCATGTAATAAAGCCTGTCATGTACCTTATTCCGTCTTCCACCCCCAGACAGAGCCTAGTGCCCGGCACGTGGAAGTGCTCTGTGAACAGTGTATATACATAAGCCAGTGGACGTAGGTGTGAATGAGTAACTGGCCATTCACTGAATACATACTTGCTGAGCGTCTGCTTCATGCCAAGCACTTTCCTCGACAATGGGAGTGTAGCACTAAGCAAGACCCTAACCCCAACCCTCACCCCAAGCCCAGCTGTAACCCAAACCCTTCGGCGGGAGAAATTAGAAAATGGGCAAGTCACCAACCAGGCCGCTTAGAAGCCTCAGATACTGGTAAATGCTTGGTAACAGCGCACGGCATGGCACGCAGGGTCGCCAGGCAGAAGTGAGCTGTGTGGCTGGGCCGTTGGAGAACCACACAGGGAGTCTGGCCGCCCCTGGAGGGGGACTGAGGGCTTGAGGGAGCGGAGCACGGGGCGGAGAGAGGGCAGGTGGCCAGAGACACCTGCAGTGGAGCCTGCAGCAGGAGGCCTCCGAGTTTCCAGAAAGGCCCAGGAGTGGCAGGGCCAGATGTGTATTCTAGACTTTCTTCCTTAGGTGGCGCTTGCCGTTGAGTGGCTGCTTGTGACAGCCCCGAGCCGAACACGCGCTGGGCGGTTTTCGTTGTTTCCCTCCTCCCTCCTCCTGACGACGACCCCCTGTTCAGCACGCCCTGTCTCCCTTCAGGAGGAAGAGCTGAGGAAGAGCGGGGAGGCCAAGTACTTCCACCTCCATGACGACCTGCACGTGCTCATCGAGGTCTTCGCCCCGCCGGCCGAGGCCTACGCCCGCATGGGGCACGCCCTGGAAGAGATCAAGAAGTTCCTCATTCCCGTGAGTGGCCTCCGCGCCCTTCCTGTACTTGAACCCTTGGGGACCCTGATCGGTCCCCAGTGTTGGCAGAGTACTTGACCTCCGAAGAGTGCCTCTCTGGTCACGGTTACGCAGGCAGCCCTCACGCCGTCCCGTGAATCACTTGGTGTGTTATTCCTTCTTTACAGATGAGACCGCAGACTTCTGAGGGTAATTCATATTGCTAAGGTCATGTGACCGAGAGGGTTGAAGAGTGGTCACTTATCTGTGTTGTGGGAGCCCGAGTCTTACCTCTTTCTGGGACACCAGAATGACCCCCCCGAAGCCCTTGGCTGTGAGGCAGACTCGGAGTTCTGCCCCCCCTTCCCCCGCCCACCCCTGACTATTCGCGTGGGGCCCCAGCGGACTTCCCCCCTGTGGGGCTGACTTGACCCCCATACACCTTCATGTCACCTGCCCCCCGACCCCTCACACTTTCAACAGGGCGGAGAGTTAGCATTTAGGTAGCACGTTTTATGTAGCATGTGCTTCACAGACACCTCATTCATCTTCACACATGTGCAGTGAGACGGTAGGAACATGGATAGGTTTGCTGTAGAGGCGGAAATACCAGTCGATTCCAGTGACTCTTCTGAGGTCAGGACACCCCAAATAAGTTAGGGAAAGAGTCTGTGTTTACAGTGAAACTGAGACCCCTAATCCCCGCCCATCCCGCTGATCGGGGCGATGGGGCCTCCCGGGCCGTGCTCTCCCACCCAGCCTCCCTCTGAGTGTTTCTGGCTGCCGTCTCCACCTCCCGTTCCATCCAGGTTCGTGGTTGGTTTTTGTTTTTTTTTCATACTCCACAACAGCTTCTACTACCCACTTCACGTCAGGGTCACCTTCTGCTTTTGAAAAGTAAGGAAGAGACCGTGTATCTTTAAAATGCATCTACTAAACAAGTTTCATAGTTTTCATTCTGAGCGGTCCAGGGAACCGTCTCTTCGGAGTCTTCTGTTCAAACGTAGACCAGCATGTACTTCCCCTGTGGTCACACCACCCCCCTCCTCCCCTCCTCCCTTCCTCCCTGCAGCTCCACACTCGGAAGAGCACATTTGCAGGTGCACGGTGATGCGGTCCATTCTGGAGATGCTGGCTTTTGCCACTGGTGCAGTATATGCACGTGGAAACACACCGGAAATGTGCGGGGGCGTGGCTCGCTCCTGTCTGTTTTCTGGTGCTCGCTGCCCCACGGACGCTCCGTGAGGGCTGGGTGGGTTGTAAACAATGATGCTGATATATGTTACTTGGCATTTTAATTTCATTATAGACGTTTCACTTGGCAATCGTGCCTGGGGGAAAGAGTTATGGCTCATTGTAGAACATTTTAGTTTGGGGGAAAAGACCGTGTTTTTTTTGTGTTTTCCTTTTTACAATGTATTGACATGTTTTCGTTTTGACGAACTCACATCTTACTTTATGAATTCACCTGTTTTCCTAACCCCCCGTTCTCTATTACAAAATTGCTTTTCGTTCTAAGTGCTTCGGCGTTTCTCACGGGCGGGCCGCCTGCTTCTGTCTCCCGCGCAGGACTACAACGACGAAATCCGGCAAGCCCAGCTCCAGGAGCTGACGTACCTGAACGGAGGCTCCGAGAGCGCCGACGCCCCGGCCGCCCGGGGCAAGTCCGCCCTGCGCACCAGGGGGGTGCCGACCCCCACCATGAGCAGGTGGGCACGATGCGGCGGCCGGCCTTGGCTGCGGTTAGAACAAGGTGGCGTGCCGACAGTGTTAACGTGTCCTTTGCCTGGCCAGGGGGCCAGGGCTTCCTTGCATCGCGTCTTCTGTCTTTTCCTGACCCTAATCCGCCCCCCCCCCCCCCCCCCAGTTCCCATCCAGCTGAAGGGCCTTCTTCAGTTAGGTCAGGGGCACTTTCTCCCGGCCTACAACCTTCTGTGGCTCCCCTCGCCGCTGGAAGAGAGCCCGCACTCCCTGGTGCGCCCTCCCGTCGCCTGGCACTGCCCTCCCCGTCTGTCTTTGCCTCTCACCCCGTCTGCACTCGGGACAGGCTGGGCCAGAGCCTCTCCGTTCCTTGAACGGCTGAGCTGTCTCCTTCCTCTTCCTCTGCGCCCAGTCCCTTCTCGGAACGCCCGCTCTCCGGGTGTCCGGCTGCTCCTCCTGGCTCTGCACTCCCCACGCACAGGTGCCTCCGTCGACCCCACGGCTATCGCCTGGGCCAGAACCGGTCACGGCACCCTGCCCGCCCCGGCTGCTCAGTGGCCTGTATGGAGAGGAATTTGCCTTTCTCATTTCCTCACTTTTCATTGGTAATCCCTTGGCAAGAACCCATGGATACAGCACAGTAGCAAATCCCTGAGGCTCTTTCTGATCAAGCGTTGCCCATTTGCAGTGTTTTGAGTTAATACAGTTCTCGCCTGTCACGTGGCTGAATTAGCTTGGCGGGAATGGCCACCGGGGTGTCCCCACTCTGGGATTTCACGGCGGAACCAGGTATTCCTGGGCTGTCATGCACTCCCCTCACGGCTGTCACTGCGGGGTGGCTTTCTGGTGGAAGATGTGAACTGTCTACACTTACATCCTGCAGGGGAAGTGACAGGTGTTTCAGCGAGACCTTTTATTTCGGTTTGAAATGCGAGAACGAGACGGGGACTTCCTCCACTGAGGAGACAGGGAGGTTTCTCGCCTTCGCACGGTCTGTCCCGCACCTCCAGGCAGCACCGCTGTGACGTCACCCCTCCTGTCCCCTGCGGCAGAGCCCTGCGGAGAGGGGACCAGGGGCTCAGCAGGGACGTGGGCTGCGGACCTCCCCACGGGGCGCACGTCTGCTGGGTTTTACGTTTTTACCGGCAGGTCTTTTCCCCCACAATCAGCCTGCTGCTCTCTGGTCTGGGCTGGACAGTTCAGGGTCTTCCGGGAGGATGCCCCCTCAGCCCCTCACTTCAAACAGCCAGCTCGCTCTGTGTCCCTCGTCCCCTGGCCTTGGCTCTGGCCCCTCTGGCCCTTCCTCCCGAGCAGCCGGCAGTCCTGTCTCCACGAGTTTGGTGGCAGGACAGTGGGGGGGGGGGGAGAGTGAGCGAAGCCGACGGGGTCCGCCTCCCTGAGCAGTGGATGCGAGCCCACCGGGGCCAGGTGCCGAGTGTGGGGGTCCGTTTTCACTTAGGCCGGCGGGCTGAGCGGTGGGTCACCCAGGCCCCTTTATCAGCTTTCATAAACTGGGGGGATGTTCGGCTCCTGTTCTTTAAAATATTTTCCCTGCTCCTTTCCTTCTCTTTCTTGGCCGTCAGGCCCACATGTTAGAAGTGACTGTGCATTCCACACTGGTGCCAGGGAGCTGGGGGGCACGCTCTCGGGGCTGCCGCGGGACGGTGTGAAACTTCACTTCACGGGGCCGTGACAATGGTCGGCGTCTCTGAGACACTGCGAGAGCTGTCAGTGTGTGGTGGTCACGTGCAATGTCAGCATGGGGTCATTCCCGCTGATGCTGCCCACCTCGCCTCTGTGTGCGCTGCCCCTCTGCATCTGCAGCGGGGACATGACCAGCCGCAGGTACTTTGCCCATCGGTCGCGTCTGCAATCTGGGGTCACGTGAGAGACTGTCGCCCTCGCTGCCTCATCCACGTGGATTGGCACGTGGTCCCGATTCGCTTGGAGACCGGTTGGGAAGGGTGGTGGAGATGCAGAGATCACTCGAGTGACCGGAAACGATGGGTTTCCCCTCGAGGTGTACGGAGCACGAGAAACCGTGTCATAAATGTCGCACACAGCTGTGTTTGCAGGTCTTTGTTTTGTTAACGAAAGGGCAGCACATGGCTGATGCTGACGTACTTCTTCTGCTAGATAGAAGGTCACTTCAGCGCTTTGCTGGGGTATGACTTAAATTGTTTGGCTCGCGCCTGGACCGACTGCTCAGGACCACGCGTCACCTGACCCGTTGGAACAGCCACCCCCCTCCTGCCGATTCTACATGGACAGTGTGTGGGCCTGCTGCACGTGTGCCCCGAGTCCCAGGCAGGGTCCCCGAGGGCTTTCCTGCAGACACGGTTCCCTGCTTTTCCGGCCAGCAGGCACCCCGAATTTCTCCCGCCAAACTTCCCCCTCCGTCCTCAGAGCCCAGTTACTCTGTGCCCAGGGGCTCGGCTGGGTGTTAGGGAGCAGCCACCCTGGCGCTGAGGAGAAGGAGACAAGGAAGGAAGGTTGTTTCTTTTAAAACCACCTTAATAGGCTTTAGGGGGACAGTGACTGAGGCCAATAACATCGCACGTGGTGTGAGCGCTTCTGGCAAGAACTGGTCACTGAAATGCTGGCCAGGCGGGACCAAGGAGAGGAGCGGCTAGACAGGGTGCCCTGGTCTCCACTCAGCCAGCCGCATGCACGTCAAGTGCAGCACGAGGCCGGACAGCCGCCCAAGCCCCCCTGCGGGCATCCGTGCCGACGCAGGCGTGCCTGCTGCCGTTTCCCTAGGTCGCGTGCAACAGGACCCGCTGACGCTGTGGGTCTAAGGAAGCAGCGAGCATGCTCCTGCCCAGAGGGAACTCCCCACCACGCCCTGGCTTCTTAGAAGCTTTAGTGTGTCCGTTTCCTCTTTGAAAACCCACCAGCCAGTGTTTCTGGAGCTCTGTAGCGGGGATTGAGTTTACAGAGATGCAGAAGCCCTTGTCCTGGTGCCAGAGAGTCTGACGAGAAGGTCGGAGAGGCAGGCGATTACGAGCAGACGGTAGAAACGGGGAGGAGGGACACGGAAACCAGTGACGTGGCCACGGGAATGAGGGTGCGGATAACTCGGAGTGGGGAGGGTGGGTGTGCACGCCGCACTCAGGACAGAGGTGAGGAGGGAGGACAGGATGGTGCCCGAGAGAGGTCATAAGAGGCAGAGGGGCAGAGGCTTCAAAGCAGGAAAGGTGGGGACCACCCGTGACTTGAGATTAGGGGGTGATGCTGTGGGAGGACCAGAGGTTCAGGTGTCACCCTGGCTCTTACGCGCTATGTGGCCTCAGAGGTCTTCCCTCTCCAAGCCGTAGAACCTCTTCTACTAAATGGAAATAGAAAATTGAGTACATACTAACCCAAGTCCTACTTAATTCTTATTTACTGATTTTAGGGAAAGACAGACAGACAGACATCAGTGTGTTGTTCCACTTATTTAATGTATTCGCTGATTGCTTCTTCAAGAGCCCTGACCGAGGATCGAACCTGCTAACCTTGGTGTGTCAGGATGTTGCTCTAACCAGCCGAGCTACCTGGCCAGGGTCTCCTAATGCTTTAGATGTCCTATTCAAGTTCAAACTTGCCTGATTGCTTTTCCGATGACTCAGAGTGACCCTACACCCAAAGGTGAACTTCTAGCACTGATCCGGGACCCACGGCTCACTGTAGGACCAAGGACACGTGTCTCTGAAACTCCTTGGTTGCCAGTTTCGTTGTTGTCAGGGGGGACGGAGACTGGTGCTGCGGAGGCCCAGAGGCAGGCGGTGAGAAATGATGCAGATACTACTTGCTACTTGTGTGTCTGAATAAAGCAAAAAAGGAAAAACGTGGAACAACTAGAACCGGAAGACAATGACGGGCTGTAAAGGAAGGGACGAGCTCTCGTCTTTCGGGGACACAGCCCTGGACGGAGAGGGGAGAGCGGTCCATTTCTCGAGCTTTCTAAGAGGTTGCACTTTCTCACACGCTGCCTCACGTTGTCCCGCGTGACTGCTCGGCGTTGTGGGCCTTGTCAGAGGAGAAGCCGACTGCCTTGCCTCTCTTTTATGCCCTGTGCAGTAGGGACAGTTGCTCAGGCGTTTCTGTAAAGAACTTACATGGGAGAGTGGACGGCTCATGGAATGAAAAAGGAGATAACCAGCAGGTTTTGTGACGGCTCTAGGACCTCTGCTTCTAAACTGCCAGCAGTGCCCTGGACAGCTTGTTGGGGAGACTCTCCCTCTCCCCCAAAGTCCCCCAGCGCCCCCGACCTGCGCAGCGAGACCGTGCCCAGAAACGAGGTCCCAGGTGAGGAGGGCGCACATGAACGTGTGGGCAGCCCACCTGAACTCCAAGGGTGCTGGGGCGGGAGCTGCCTGCCAGAGCTCCTGTTCAGAGGTCTCCGTCTTCACCAGCTCTGACGGTTCCTCCTGTGCCTGCGAGGGATGATCATCACTCCAGGCTGCGCCCGCCTTCTCCCTCTGTCTAGGTCTCCTTCCCCTGGCAGCCTCTGGCAGGAGAGAAGTCTCGGAATGATTAAGCTTGAACTCGCAGAAAAACACTGGCAGAGAGGAAGAAAAGCTGTCGAAGGCGTGAGGGATTCTGTCGGGAAAATAAACGACCCCTCGGGTGGTTACTGCGTGGGGCGTGGACCTCAGGTCGGTCCCCAGAAGGTCTTTCTCACCGTGACACCGGTGACGTCAGGCTAAGAGGCTGACACTGCATCCTGCAGGTCCCCCTCAGTCAGCGGTGGGCCTCCCCTTCCTGGGGCCTGGGTCAGCTGCAGTCCCACGGTCACCAGTTGGTGATGCTGGCGCTGCCTGGGGCATCCTGGGCTGCTGCCCCCCATTGTGGCTGCTTGTGCAGCTTCTCGTGCATCTCCCAGCATTTAGGGACAGAGGCCAAACAAGGCCGTCAGTGTCTGCCGTCTCTCTACCAGACTGCCTCATGGTTGCAAACGCGTGTCCTGCTGTCCAGCCTGACCCTGAACCTGGCTTTCAGTGTTCAGTGAGGACGTCGAGCTGTGACGGGGTTTTCAGGTCAGCACGCCACTCTGCACTGCGCCCTCTGCTGGCCAAAGTGTGCTTTAAGGCCATGCTGACCCCCCTGCTGGACACTTCCCCGTGGGTGTGCATGTGCAACGAAGCTTCCACACGTCTCCTGTAGAAGAGGACCGGGAGCTGCGTGCATCAGATGGCCCGGCCGCAGCTCCGCAGCTGACGCCTCCCTGTGACTCCATACCCCCAGGGCCCATGGTCCGACCGTGTCAGTGACGATGGGGACAGACTGGGGATGTCTTGGACATATACATTTATGTCTTTGAGTCTGATGAAAGACATGAATTTGTACGTTCTAAGGCGTGTGGAATGTTTTGTGGCCCACAGGGCACTGCGGATGGCAAAGATAGGGTGTCGGGTAAGGAAGCAGGAGCCTCCGTTGTCCGAATATACACAGATCAGCAGGAGTGTCTCAGGTGGGCTGGATGCCCGGTAGGTGGAAACTACTTTTTTCTTCTCACCAGAGATACGACGATGAATAAAACACTCCAGAAATTATGGTGCCTTTCAGTACATACAGTTCAGAGCGATGCTGTTTGCATGCATTGTTGATGTACGTCGGGGAGAAAAAGTGTCAAGTGTTTTGCAGGTCCCGTATCCTTTCTGCTTCGCAATAACTGCGATGTGGGTCCACATCCCATGGCATTGCACATCCGAGGAAGCCGGCCCGGAGAGGTCGGACTCTCGGCTGGTCTGAGTGTTAGGTGGAAGGCGGAAGTTCGCCGGTAGGAGCAGCCAGGAATCGAACCAGATCTGACTCCAGTGGCCTTGGTCCCACCACCGCTGTCTCCTGTGCTCATGTTCACGGCCAGGAATGAAAAGAAAGGCTTCAACTTACAATAGTTGTGAAGGGGATACAGCGAGTTATCTGAAGGTGAAAGTCGTACTAGATTTCACTTCTTTCTGATCTTGGCAGTTTGAGAAGTACTGGTCAGGTTTTTTCCTAAGATGTCCCTCCTCTGGGCTTTCTCTAATGTTTTTCTCGTGATCAGCCTGGGCTTCTGGGTTTGGGGAACTCCGCACATCATCTTCGTCACGTGATGTCAAGGGCACATACTGTCCACTTGGTTTATCCACTGTTGACGTTGCCGTGGTAACCTGAGGTTAGTAGTTGTCAGGCCTCTCCGCTGTCCTGTCACTCTCCCCTCCCCCCTGGTGGAATGCCCACATAAACTATTTGGGAGGTTTTCTCCTCTCCCCCACTTCCTGATTCGATCATTTATTTATATCAGGATGGACTCACGGACATCTGTTTTGTACATTGCGTTCAAGTCCAATACTACTTTATTTTTCTTGCTCGAATTGTCTCAGCTTTGACCTTTGGGAGTTCCTTCTGTTGGCTACTCTGCTCCTTTCCCATGCCACCATAATTTTTTAACTTTTTTTTCCTTTTTGAGTACCTCCTTACTTTTTGGTACTCCAAGTTGCTCCATTATCATCGTATGTACTTCCTGCTCCAGCCCTGGAATCAGCCACTTCTCCAAGGAGCCCTGGTTCCTTTCACTGGGGAATAGCATTCAAACCAAGGTTCGGGTGCCAGTTCTGCTTGTTACCGCTGGCGTGCGCTTGCACACAGCCTGGGCCCCTCAGCCGGCAGGGCTGGGAAATGTGTGCACACGCACTAACGTGTGTGCACCACAGAGCCTCATGTGTTTCTGGGCTGCGCTGCCTGCCCATAGGGACTAATCACGAGTTCACACTGACGTCTCTGATTTTAACCCTTTCTGTATTGATGATCCTGTAGCCTCTTCGCCTCGCTGATCGAAAACCTCCCCTCCAGCATGGGAAACGTGGCCCCCACTGTCCCCCAGCCCCACCCCCTGTTGGCTCTTCAGCAGCGGGTCTGGGTGTAGGGCAGTCAGAGAGGTTAACCCGTGTGTGCGGCCACACCCCCCGGGCACCAGCCGCGTCAGCCAGCACAGGGCTCATGCACGGTCCCTTTTGCTTGTAGCCTTGCAAACGCCCCTCATTCTCCCAGCTCCTTCAGTGGGGTGGTTTTATATATTTTTACTCTCATTATAATGGTTCGTCACATCAACATTCTATCCTAGGACACCTCAGTCTCCTCAATTACCGTATTTTTCAGGCTATAAGGTGCCCATTTCCCCCTCCAAATTTGGGAGGGATGATGTTTGTTAATGCTGCCGTTGAGTTCTGTTTACATTTACATTGGTGAAATTTATGTTATGAAATATTTTACAACATTTTTTGTTTCATTTTTTTCCCTATTTTCCTCCTCTAAAACCTAGGTGCATCTTATGGTCCGAAAAATACGGTACATATTTTTGGTAGGCATACGTTGAAGTTCACGCTTCGTGCTGTGCAGTCCTGTGGGTTTCGGCGGGCGCTCTGTGTCACGTGGCCACCAGGCACTGTCACCGGGGTGGCCCATCACCCCGAAGTACTCCCGCTGCCTCCTTGTTGGACTTTCCTCCTCCCAAGAACCTTTGCCCACTACTCACTTTCATTTTCCGCATCTCTCTCTTCTTCCTTTTTTCCGTATGGCCTACAGTTGGAATTACACAGTGGGTAGCCTTCTCAGACCCACTTCCTTTACTTAGAAACCTGAATTTCCATTCATTTGTAACTTTTCATTAACTGTTAGCTCATTTCACTTTATTGCTGAATACTATTTCATTGAATGGATGCACCCACTTGCTTGTCCATTGACCTGCTGAAGGGCATCTTGGCTGTTTTAGCTCCTGTGGCTAAAATTGCTTCAAAACTCACGTGCAGGTTGCGTGGGGAGCTAGGTCTTCAGATCGGTTGGTTACACGCCTGGGAATGCAGTCACCGTATTGTGTGACCAGGTGGTGTTTATAGCGCTGTGGCTCCAAAAGTGGCTTTACAATTTTGCGCGCATACCGACAGTGGAGAAGAGCGCCTTCTCGCCACATCCTCCCTATCGATGGGTGTATTCAGTTACTTTGATTTTAGCTGTTCTAACAGGTATATGGTTTGACTTGCAATTCCCCGATGACAAATGATGTTGAGAGCCTTTTCATTTGGTTATTCGCTAATCCGTTTGTCTTCTTCAGTGAGCTGTCTGCTCAAGTGTTTTGCCCACTTGTAACTGGGTTCTTTGTCGTCTTATTGTGGAGTTTTAAAAGCTCCTGTATTTTGGATACAAGTCCTTTAACAGACACGTGTTTTGCAAACACTCTCTCCCCTTCTGGGGTGTGTCTCTTCATCCGTCGCAACGCCCTTCTCAGACCAGAAGTCTTCAGTTTCAGTAAAGACCACCTGCCTCATTTTTATGTCACGGGCCACGCTTTTCGAATGGTATCCAGCGCTCATCATCAAATCAAGGCCAGGCTGATTTCCCTTATGTTTTCCCCACAAGTTTGATGCGGCACACAGCGGTCTGAAGCCACGCTGAGTTAATCTTTGTGGAAGGTGGAACGTGTGTGTCTAGGTTGCCTCCCACACACACTCTCTCTTTCTTGCATGCACACACATGTGGGCACCCATTTGTTCCAGCTCCTTGTCTTGCAAAGACTTTCCTGTCTCCATCGAGCGTCTTTGCTGCTTTGCTGGTGACCCCCGGGCTGCCCTTCTGTGGGTCAGGGTCTGGGCTCTGTCCTTCCTTCCGCTGATCTGGGCGTCTGATCCTCCCGCCAGTCCTCGCGGGCTTGACGCCTGCAGCTTTAAAGCAAGTCTCGCAGCCGGATCCTGTGAGTCCTCCCTCCCAGCGTTGTCTCCTCTGTGTTTACCTTCCCGTGCGTACTTTATGTTTGCCTGTGTACAGCACAGCGTGCCGGGACGTGGCCTGGGATTGCGTTGAATCTAGAGATGCAATTGGGAAGGATTGGCAACTCAACAGTATTGCCTCGTAAAACCACGAGCCTGTGATATTCCTCCTTGAACTTCTTTCATCAGAGTTTTGTACTTTTCTACATAGTCTCTATACACATTTTCTTAGATTTGTACCCAAGCATTTCACTTCCTCTGTTGCATCAGTAACTGCGGTTGCGTGTCTGGTTTGAAGAGGCTCTCTCGATTTACTGGGGCGATTTTGGGGTCCCCGTAAAGCTGAGAGCCGCTCTGCTGCCCCTGCGTTTGCTGTGGCTGGAAGAGCCACACCGGCGTGACCTGGCTTCTTCTGGTGGACGCCTGCTTCCTCTCCCGCTTCCGTTTTCGCTCTTTTGCCGAAACGTGGGCCCTGGGTGTGCCTGAGCGGTGAGGGAATAAAGCCTGCGAGCTGCAGAGTGTCCGAGAAGGCGGTGAGTAACAAATGCCCTCTTGTCCCTCTCGCTTGTAGGGGAAGGGGCGTAGTCGCAGCCCGGCCGGTCGGGGCAGGGGGGCCACGAGGGACGCCAGCCTCCCGGGGGGTCCTGGCCACCCGAGGGCCAGTGAGCCGGGGAAGAGGACTTCTTACGCCCAGAGCAAGAGGAGTCCCCCCAACCGGGTACCGACCTCCGCCGCCGCCCCCGACGCAGGAGACCTACGGAGACTACGTAAGTGGCGGTATCAGGCGTCAGCCTTGATACCCGAGGGACCCAGTCCGCGTAGACCATTGATGGTGTAACCAAGTGTCCCCTCTCGTGCTTGCTCTCACTGTTCAATACCACACCTTAGTTTGTTTGGCAGCATGCATGGAGAGCTAGTAAGTACTTGGTACTACAGGTACAATGCCTGGAAAAGAAACCACCTGTCTCCCTTACTAGCTGAATTTGGGTGGTGGGTTTGGGGTTCAAGACGGGGATCAAGAAGACACGTTAGCAGGCTCCTACAGGATTCCAGTGTAACATTCTTTCCTATTCCACTCCAGGTCGCCTTTTACTATTCAGTCATTTAAAAGGTAATCGCCTTCCTGTAGCAGGCTGTTTGTGCCCTGAAGTGTTTGCTCCCTCTTAGGCTCTGCTGCTGAATCTGGATTCTTAGTGGAAGGTCTTTTCAGTGAAGGAAACAGAAGTTCATAGGTTTTTAAATGAATGCAAATCAGTTTTGCATCTACCGTTCAATAATTCTTTGATGTGGTTCATAGATATACTTAACACGAGAGGAAGAAAATGGAACCCTGAAAACTGGGTGGGGGCAGGGGGCGAGGGGTTCATTTACAAGACTGAGCCCCCCCTCGGACTCTCCCTGTGCCCCCTGGTTCGCGTGTAGGAGGATGGCCGTGGGGGGGGTGGGGGACAGATGTCCCGCATCAGTCACTGGTGCTAGAGAGAGAGAGTGCGTGGCCGTCGTCGGACACGGGGAGCAGGGGCGGGGTGAAGTGCAAGGCCCCCAGTAGGTTTTCATGCTGTGCTTTTTATTTTTTTTTCTTCACTGCGTTTACCCGGGCGACATGGGTTAATGAAATTAATAGGCTTCGGGCGTCCATGTCTGCAACACATCGTCGTCCGTGGGCTGTGTTGTAGTCACCCCGAGTCAGTCTCCGTCCACCACCCTTTGTCTCTGCGTCGCCCTCTTCCACCTCCCCCCACCCCTGAACCCCTCTGGGGTCACCACACTGTTTGCTGTGTCTGTGAGTTTTTGTTCTTAACCCCTCCCCCTTGTTCACCCAGCCCCCTACCGCCCCTCCCCGCCGACAGCTGTCAGTCTGCTCTCTCTCTCTGTGAGTCTCTCTCTGTTTTGTTTGTCAGTTTATTTTGTTCATTAGATCCCACACATGAGTGAGATCATGTGCTTTTTGTCCTTCTCTGACTGGCTGACCTCACTGAGCGGAATGCGCTCCAGGTCCATCCGTGCTGTCGCAAAGCGTGAGATTTCCTTTTGTACAGCTGAGTAGTACTCCGCTGTGTGGCTGTTGCGTGGCTGTTGCGTGCACTCCTTTGTCAGCGGGCACGTGGGCTGCTCCCAGACCCTGGCGATTGTAAGCAGCGCTGCAGTGCACACGGGCGTGAAGGGGGAGATGGACGGGAATGCAGCTGCGGCAGGGGACTCAAACACCCCACTGACACCAGTGGATCCATCTTCCAGACAGAAAAATCGGCACGGAAATGGTGGCCTTAAACAACACACTAGATTAGGTGGGTTTAATTCACATCTTCAGAGCCTTTCACCCCAGGGCAGCAGAGTATACTTTCTTTCTGCACACGGAACGTTTTCTAGCATAGATCACACGTTAGGACACAAAACAATTCTCAGTAAATTTAAGAAGACCGAAATCACATCCCACCTCTTCTCTGATCATTGTGTTCTGAAACTAGAAACCAGTGACAAGAAAAAAATGAAAACCCACAAAATTAAGGAAGCTAAAGAACGCATCACTAAATGAATGGGTTAACAAGGTCAAGGAAGAAATCAAAAGAGACCTTGAAACAAACGAAAACGAGGACCCAACGACCCAAGATCTGTGGGACGCGGGGCCAGCAGCCCCAAGGGGGGAAGTCGCAGCATCACAGGCGCGCCTCAAGAAACAAGGAAAACCACGAACAAACAGTCTAACTTGACACTTAAAGGGACTTGCAAAAGAAGAACAAACAAAGCCCCAAGGGGGCAGAAGGGAGGAAATAATAAAGATCAGAGCAGAAATAAATGAAGTAGAATCTAAGAAAGCTACACGAAAGGTCAGCGACACCAAGAGCTGGTTCTTTGACAAGATACACAAGACTGACCTTTAACCAGACTCATCAAGAACAAAACAGGACCCAAATAAATACACTCAAACGCGAAAGGGGAGAACCAGCCACTGTCACCAAAGACGCACAGGGGACGGTAAGGAAATTCTGTGAACAGGCGTTTGCCAGCAAACGGGACAACATGTGCGAAATGGACACGCTCCTAGGATTCCTAGAGCTTTTCCTGGAAAATTCCACGTCGTTTCCCAAAACCGAATCAGGAAGAATCAAAGAATCTGAATAGACAGATGACAACTGTGACACTGGAACTCACTAATGTTCCGGAAACTCACCCAGTTTGCACCATCACCCTGAACACCACGCTTCTGGCGAGAAGCTCGTTCCATCGAGTAGGGGTCTCGAGATCCCAAAGCCACAGAGCAAGAGAAGCATGTGAATGCGAAGAAACAAGCTACAAGGGAGTGGGCGTGAGTCTTTTGAGTTCTGAAACAAAAGTTGTGAAAGATGTCTTCAAAATGAGATTCTTCTAAAAATGCAGGCTTACCATTCAAGATGTATAAACCAGAGTGATCTAAGAAATTCTCATACTGTTTTCCAACTCCTTTAGCGGTGACCGCATCAGCCGGTGCACGCCCCGGGGGTTCGAAGTGTGGTGTGATCACTCTGAGCTTCGAGGCTGAGCCGGTGCCTTGACCACCTGCGAACACGGGCACGGCAGAGCCTTCTGGGTGAGGCCACGCAGCTCTTCAGACTGTGACGGCGCTGCCAGCCACAGCAGGTCCCCAGGTGGCCTCTTGTTCAAGGGCGTTTGCGTATCACTCTGACGAGAAGACAAGGGGTTGCTTCCTGTCTGGGACTGCTGCCTGCCTGGAGGTGGCATGCTTTTCCCAGGTCTGCGAGGGTTTTCTTGGGTCTCTCCGACGTCCCTCCGGCGTCCCAGAGATGTGCACGGGAGGTGGACGGTGTCCAGGTACTCCCCGTCTGAGCTAGTGAGTGTGCGTGTGAGTGCTTGTGTGCGCGTGTGTGTGAGTGACGCACCCTGAGGCGGGAGGGCATCCTGTCGGGGGCGTGGGTTTTGTTTCAAGATTCGGCAAAGTCCTGCTCCTTCTCATGCTTTTGAGAACTCACATGAGGTTCTTTTTTTTTTTTTTTAATTTAGTTTTATTTTAATTGTTGTTCAAGTACAGTTTTCTGCCTTTTCCCCCCTTCCCAGCCCCCTCCCCCTTGTTTTTGTCCATGATGCGCCCTTTACACTCGTTCCTGCAAACCCTTCCCCCCTCCCCCTGAAATTCCCTCCCCTCTCCCCTCTGGTCACTGTCCGCCTGTTCTCTCTGGCTATATTCTGCTTGTTTGTTTGTGTTGTTGATTAGGTTCCTGTTACAGGTGAGATCACAGCCAGGCGGTGAAAGACAGATACCACGTGATTGCACACGAGGTTCTAATGACAGGACGGGCCGTGGGGGGGACTTCATGCAGACGGGGGTGTCCTCACAGCAGGACCTCCCAGGGCAGGGATGATGGGCATCATTTTTGTTGACACTTTACTAATCTGTAAACTGCTTCAGGTGGCCTGTTTTCCACGGTGAGAAATTAAGACAGAGTACAGACCACGAAGAGGTCATTTACAAAAACGCACGGCATGTGCGCACTGAGATGCCAAGGGATGCCTTTTTAGTGCAGATGAGAAGAGGAAGGCTCCATGGTTTCTTACAGCCCCTCCACTGGCGGGGGGAGTCACCCCCAATGTACTTGAAATGCCCGTCAGCAGCCTCACCAGCCAGTCTTTCTGAGTGCTGGAAAGATTGACCTATTTTATCAGCGTAGAACTTGAGGGAATGACTTCAGATTTTAAACGTATGAATATGGAGGAGTTTTTTTTTTTTCTTTTTTAAACAAAACAGCCGTGAAAACAGGCATGCCCGTGTGGGGAAAGTAGAGGGCCCTGGAATCGGTGAGCTGACCCCACCAGGTGGCCAGGTGGCCAGTGGTGAGGGCTGTGCGGGGCCGGCCGAGACCGGCATGCCACAGCTGCAGGGGAAGGAGCCCGTGGCAGGGAGGGCCACCGGCGAGCCAGGGGCATCGTCCTCTGTCGGAACGGATTTCCTGCAAGAACCCGCCGTCTTGGTTTGGCTGTTTTCCTTGAGCATTGGGTCAGCACCCACAGAACTCAGTCCTCGCCTGTTTGCCGGTCAGCGTCCAGCAGGGACGCAGCCGTCACCCTCCTTGTGACTCCTTCCCTGACCCCCACCCCCTACCCCCCACCCCAGATAGTCCGGTGGTCATTCCCTGTGTTCCGAATCTGTGCGGATATGGCGCAGGTAGGGTACGTACCTTAGGGCGTGCGAGCGCTCCTTGATTTGGCGTCTCGTTCCCCTTTACATCTCGGTTACCGGGGGGGGGGGGGGGGGGGGGGCACGCCCTTTTACCCGTCGTGTACATCAGGCAGGCGTATGCACCCCCTTCTCCCCATCCTTTTGGGATTTCTGGGTAGATTTTCTTCCCTTTAACTTTTGACTCACTGATTTCCCTTCTGTCGTTTGTGGGATTTCTGGGTTCGCTTCTTTGCTGTTTTATTTCCCTGTGTGGTTGTATTTTGGAACAGCCTTGTCAAATCCCAACAAATCTAATTCTCTCTCAGAGGAACGGAGAGAGGAGACGGCGTTCTGTGAATAATCGGCGAAGGGGTGTTTTTGAAAACCGGGTTTGGATGGGGTGGAACCGCAGCTGGTCTCGGCCAGCCGTGCCTGTATCTGAACACCACGGCAGTCAATGCTGGCGCTTGTCGGCTGTGGAAATGCAGACATCACATTTAGACGGTGTTAGGAATTTGTCACATTCTACAGAAGACAAACGCCCGGGTAGCACTGATGATGCTGTGGCCTGAATCAGCACTCGGAGAGTGCCGGAGGGACTGGATCTTTGAATAAAATGAAACGGCCTTTCATGGGCGAGAACTACCCCAGACAGCCAGCTTTCTTTTTTTGCCTGATCCTCCCGAAACCGTTGGGAAAAGAACCTGGGGCGTGGATGCCGGTTCCCATTCGGCACATTTTAAACTAGAGGTTGGGCGATGTCCCCAAAGCCGAGAGCTGTACGAGGCAGCGCCGGAATTTGAACACAGGCCTCCCACTCCAAAGACGGGTGTGAAGAAATGGGGTGTGCCTAGAATCCACGTAATACGTGTTTCTCACAACCACGTACGCAACTGGGGATGTGGTTTGACTGTTGAATTAGCAGTGTTTTTTATTTCTATGATTGTGGGAAACATGCCATTTAGAATTGTTAGTGATACTGTAATTGTCCGTCTTGAATTATAGAATAACTTGGTTGTGTGGCGGGTTCATGGTCAGTGGTGATCCTCGAAGCCCAGCAAAAATCAGTCTCCGAAAGCCTGTGTGTAACTCATCTGTCTTACAAACTGGAAACAGCCGTTAGAAAGCTAGACTTAAGCAAGCTTTGAACGCTGTGTTATATATGAAAACTTTTCACATTCTCCAGTGCCCAGACAGCACCCTAGTTAGAGTGCGGTCTCATGTAGGGTAGTTGTGTCTTTTAAAAGGACCTGAACCTGAAACACTGCTTTTAAAATTTGCTGTCTTTTCTAAATGTTCCTGTCTGTTTAGAATGGGTTTCCCCAGCCTCAGTGTTGTGCTTGATTTCACTTGCGACGGAAATAGAATTCAGTGTCGCGCTGCTTCCTTTACCCCGGGAAATCGCTTCTTCCCAAAGCACGCGTTCTGCGCCGTCCGGCTGCGTGTCAGCCAGGGTGTGCAGGCCCGGGGCAGCAGGCGGGAGCCTCTGCCTGTGTTGGCACACACGCCCCCTGCCGAGTCCTCTGGGTACCGGGCGCCCGGTCGCCCTGCCGGGCGCACCCCATGTAGGTGTCTTCTGAGTCGGAGACAAAGACTCAGAGGGAGGTATAGCTGGATGAACGAGCCAGCCTTTCCGAATGAGGCAAGGATGTATATTAATCTACCTTTATTTCTTGTCCACGGTCGCTATTTTTAATAATAAGTGGCTCCTACTTTCAGAAATAGAATACTGTCTTTGAAGGGGACATTGCTTGCTGAGGGCAGGGAGCATGAGAATGACCGGCAACGTGTGGCCAGAGGATTTGGGGCAGGGCTCATCAGATGTACAGCATTGTAATAAGTACAACGCTTTATTCTACAATAGCTCCTTGATTTGTGTTCATCTCAAAGAAGCTATTGCTCTGTTTCCTGCTCCTTGGTTTTTACCTAGTTCTTTTCCTCCTTCCTTCATTCCTTCATCCATCAGACGTGACTGCATGCCTCTGGTGTGGGCCAGACATCGTGGGTGCAGGGAATGAATGGAGCCTGGTCCTGGCCCTTCCCGGCCGGGCGGACCAGGGGAGGGAAAGCAGGCCGGGAAATTGTGGCGGGCACTGCGTTTGCAAGTCACCAGTGATCACAGAAGCACCAGGCGTGATGTCGGAGGGACATCACCTAGCACATGCAGAGCAGTGAGGGCAGAGATCCAGAAGCTTCTTCGGGGCCCTTAACACGTGCTAACATGTGCAAGGCCCTGTCTCTGGGCGGGCTGCAAAGGGCGGGACTCTGGGCCATCCTTGAGGAAGGCGTTCTTCCTCCTGCGGAACCAGAGAGACCAGTGGAGACATATCTGCAAGCAGGGAGGCAGCAAGCTCACACCCACGCTGGGGCGGAAGTTCTGCAGGAAGGCTTGGAGCAGGAATCTGCGGGGGTGGGGGTGGGGGTGGGAGTGTGGAGTTGGAAGGTCACACGAGTCCAGTGGAGAACTTGCGAGGGACTGGCATGGAGGCCATGGGGAATGGAGAGCCAGGCGTGGCTGTGACAGAGGTTTGGGAGATAAACGGTAGAGACAGACTGGCGGGATGGGATGGTGGCTGCGGGTGGAGCAGGAGATGTGGACTGTAGATGGAAGCCTCCTTCGAGCCTCTCTAGGGGGCGTGCCTCTGCTCTGCCCGTCTCACGGATGCAGGCCCTGCCGTACCAGTGCAGGGAGGGGGCGGGTGTCCTTGCAGAGCCTTGTGGTAATGCAGGGGGCGCTATGGAGCTCCTGCCAGAGGAAGCTTGGTAGGTGGCAGAACCGACGGGGTGTGCTGCTGGGGAGAGGAGTGGCTGTGCGAGCCTGCAGACAGGAGGCGAACTGCCCAGCAGAAAGGATGCAGGCGAGTGGGGCAGAGGAGCTTCTGCCTTGGAGGCGCTCGATCCAGCCACCCGGTGCGCGGTGCCTGGGTGTCACAAGGAGGCGCTGCCCAGACTCTGTGTGACAAGGGAAGTGGAACATGGCCCGCATGGCGGAAAATGAGGCTGACGTGCAGACCCGGGCCGGGTCACAAAGGGAGTGTCTTCTTGGAAATGGGAGAGATTCCCCAAAGAGTTCAAGCGTAAAGGAAACCCGTCACCACAGTCAGCACCATGGACAGCAACAGAGCTCCTTTCCCCAGGCCCTGGGGTGCATGGGCCGGGCTGCCACCGAGCTCCACTGGGATTGAATTTACCGACAGTTCTGGGTTGAGGATTCCACTCAGTGCCACAAATCCCTCCTTCAGTATTGTTAGAATTTCTACTCCAGCCACAGAACCATCGAAGAAGAAAGTTCAGAATGCCCAGTTGCATACGTAAGAAAAGCAGGCACCCACGGCTGGGAACATGGGAAGAGTGGAGCATCTGCAAGCAGAAAGGGGGCCCCAACCGATGCTCAGACCCCCAGTGCGCAGATCCCTGAGGGGCCTGGGCTCCTGCCGCCTCGGCCCTTGGTCTTCACCGCCTGCCCAGTCCCTGACCGGTCACCCTCACCCCCGCCGGGGTCCTCAGCCACGGACCGCGTCTCCTGCCCTGCGGAAATACAGCGGATGATCCACAGGGGTTTCCTCTGAAAAACTTACACGTTTATTTGCCGCCACACTCAGCTTCTCCTCCTCTTCCCCTTTCCACAACTGTGTGTGGGCTTCCCTGTGTTTCCAAGTGTTGTCCACGGAAGGAACAACACTTGTGGTGGGCTGGGGCGCACCCTCCCCGGTCAGGTCAGCTGTGACGTCGTCGTGAAAAAAATCTTGTGCTCACTCTTTAAAAACCTTTCATGTGAAAATACGGAAGTCCGTAGCTCGGTGACCTATCCAATTAGAAAGTTCAGGTAAGTCGTCCTGACTGTAACATCTGATGGCATCACTGAGGGTTGAGATAGCACAGCACTTGACCTTTTTGTTATTTAAGGAAGTTCCGGTCATTTCTAACTTTGAGCCTCTGAATAAGCATAGGAACAGGACCCTGCACTCAGTGAAGCCATGCTCTTTTCAAGCTACTAGCCCGTTGCTGATGAAGGTGTCAGCTCCGCATTTTGCCGAAACTGCCCAGTGCCGGGACCATGTGGCATGCCTGGCCCTCCAGAGCCACCGTTGCTGTCCCCAGACACTGTCACTACAGCCCAAAGGGGCCGTGCCACTCAGAGTCCAAACCCACACTGCTCGCCTTGGTCGTTGTGGGTCTGGCCTCAGGTTTCTCAGTCCCATCGCTGCCCCCTCCTGTTTGCGCCCTGCCGTGCACCCACACGAGCCGTTGTGTCCCTGCGTGAACAGGGGGTCCCGTGTGTCTGCACTCCACTGTTCTGCACCCGCTGCTCACTCTGCCTAGTTTTTATTTCTGATGAGCTTTCCCAGCACTCTGGTTTCCTTGCTTGTGAACCTGAGGTCTGTCATCGAGGCTGCTGGGAAATTCCCTTCTCCTTTCCTATCCAAGGTCACTTCTGTGTCCCCTGGACACTCCCCTTTGCCACGGCATCGGGTGTGTTCACTCTGCTTCTGCAGTAGCTTGTGGTCCCTCCCACTTTGCCACCTCAGTGTCCTCCCTGGGCTGTGACACTTCCTTCCCGTCCCCCCAGTCCGACAGGGGACCGTGCACAGAGCAGGTGCTCGGTGAAGCGTGTTTTTGTTTTTAATTTAATGATTACTCCTTTCATTAGGAACAGCAGCTTCTTTCAGTTTATTAATTTGCCAAAATTATTAGTGACATCTGCATCGTGCTACTTATTTTATAACTAAAATCATTTCAGGGTTTTTTGGCTGTGTATTATTTGTGACTTGTCGGCCAGCTTTTCGTGACCTTGCTTTGGTCATTGGTAGGTCACAGCCACATCAGTAACCACCGTACTACCCATGTATAATGTACATCCTTATTCTTCCCTCAAAAATGTGGGCAAAAAAAAAGTGCACATTTTATACACCAAAATATGGTGATTTCTCATCCCATCGAGGTACAAACCACGATTCACATTTTACAGGTAAAGGATCAGATTCCAATAAGTGAAGGAGCTCGCCCGAAATCATCGATAGTAAATTACAGAACCCATTTACCTCCACATCCATCCTCTTCCCCCACGTGGCCACATCCCTCTACTTGAGGAGGTCCGGTGGTAGTCATTAAATTCATTAGCATTGGTAATACCTATGTTCTTTTTTTTTATAATAATTATTTAACTTGGAGATGTTGGTTCTGATTATTCAAATCAACCCCCGACTTTTGACATGCTCTGCTCTCTCAAATGATTGAAGAATTGTTCTCCCTTTGCTCATTTCTTTTTTTTAAAGATTTTATTTATTTATTTTTAGGGAGGGAAGGGAGGGAGATAGAGACAGAGAGAGAGAGAGAGGGAGAGGGAGGGGAGAGGGAGAGGGAGAGAGAGAGAGAGAAACATCAATGTGCGGTTGCTGGGGGTCATGGCCTGCAACCCATGAATGTACCCTGGCTGGGAATCGAACCTGGGACACTTTGGTTCCCAGCCCACGCTCAATCCACTGAGCTATGCCAGCCAGGGCAATACCTATGTTCTGAGGTATTTCAATGTTAGTTCTAGGCTCAGTGAAATATCAGTTAGGTACTAGTAAGTCCAAAGTCACGAAGTAGGTTACTGTCCCCAGAAACGTGGAAGTCAGTTGTAGGGCAGGTTCCACCTGGCACAGATGTGAATGCTGTTGAGTGACAGTCCAATTTGATCTTATGGAGTGGTTATTTCTCTGGAATTTTGTGGCTTCTATAATAACTTTAAAAAATAACCAGAGTGTGCTTGTTATTACACCTGCAGACCATTCTCAGTTTGATGTCTGTTCCTAGTAGAACTGTCTATGTCTTTGCCGTTGTGGGTGTCTTTAAACTGTCGAGTTGTAAGAGTTTTTTATGCATTGTGAGCACTAGACCATGATCAGATACACGATTTACAAGTATTTTCTCTTATCGTACAGATGCCTTTTTAGCTTCCTTGCGGGTGTCCTGTGATGCATAAGTTTTAAATTTAGATGAAGTTCATTTAATCTGTATTTTCTTAGGTGGCTTGTGCTTTTTCTGGCATATCTAAGAAACAAATGACTAATCCAAGATCACAAAGATTTGCACCTGTGTTTTCTTCTTAGAGTTTAATGATTTTAGTGGTATATGTGTGTGCGCATGATGCATTTTGCATTATTTCTGTATATGATATGAGGTAACAGTCCGAGTTCATTCTTTTATGTGCATATCCATTTATTATACATCAGCTACTTAAATGGTTATTCCACCTACCATCGGATTGCTTTAATACATATTAGGCATTTTGCTGGATAATATTCATATGAATGTGTATAATTTTTCATCCCTTCCAGATACACAGACATAAGGGTTTATTTCTGTTCTCTCAGTTCTGTTTTGTGGATCTGTTTTGATCACCAAGCTTTGTAGTAAATTTTGAATTGGGAACATATATATGGTCTCTTCTGGGGAATTATCCACGTGTCATTGAGGATGCCCCACATGTAATTGAAAAGATTCTGTATTCTTCCTCTGGCCGGGTAGCATGTTCTGTGCACGTCTCTTAGTGGTAATTTCGGATAGTATTATTGTTCAGGTCTTCAGTTTCTTTTCTGATTTCTTTTTATTTCTTTGTCACTGAAGGTGTGCCAGTGAAATCCTCAACTACTATTGTGGAACCGCCTTCCCCCTTCCGTTCTCTCAGTGCCTGTCCCACGCAGGCTGAGTGGGTGGTGTACATGTTTGTGTTGAATATGCACGCATCCATCTCTGTAATTATCTTCCTGACAGATCGACCCTTGTATCCCTGTGAGTAGCTGTGCTCCTGCCTCTGGTACCGAGTTCTGTCTCCGAGCCGGATGGCTCTGTCTGGTCCTTGTGGAGCCGCAGCACCTCTGTCCCAGGCGGCGTTCCCGTGGCGGGTTTCCCTCCACCTGCTTTCTCTCCATGAGGTTCGACCTTCGAGTCTGGAGTGCGTCTGTTGTCGCCGGCCTGTGCTAGGACCATGTTTTGTTTTATTAACAAGATGCCAGCTTCTGCCTTTAAGTGGTGTTTTTAAGCCACTTATATTTAGTGTAATTACTGATAAGATAGGATTTACAGCTGTCATTTTGCTATGTTTTCTATATGTCTTCTTTTTTCTTCCTTACTACCTCCTTTTCTGTTAAATAGATATTTTTAGTACATCACTTTAATTCTGTTGTCATTTCTTTTTTTAGTTTTTAAAATATCCTTTATTTCCTTAGTCCATCCTGCTGACGGCAATTTACACGTTAGCTTATATTAGCCTTTTTCAGATTTGTCCCAACTTAATTTCAACAGTACACGAGAGTTTTGCTTCTCTGTGTGTGGGCCCAGTGTCGCCCCCACCTTTGTGGTGTTGCCCTCAAAACAAATTATGGCCTTATGCACTGTGTGCTTATCCATACGGATTTCTAATTATTTCTTTATGCAGTTGTCTTTTAAATAAAACAGAAGGAAAAATTGCAACAGAAATGACATTTCTCCTGTCTTTGATATTTCCTAAGGAGCTCCCTGTACCGATGTTGTTTTCAGTGTAGATTCAAGCTGCTGTGCACCTGTCGCTCACCTGAAGACCTCCTCTTCGTAGTTCTTGTTCAGCATATCTTGTTTCTGTACTCTCTCCGTGTTTGTTTAGCTGGAAATACCTTAGCTTTTCCGGTTTTTTGAAGGATAGTTTTGCTGGATATAGAATTCTTCGTTGACAGCCTTTGTATTTTCATGCTTGGCATTTATAATCCCATTGTCTCCCGGCCCAGAGCTTCTCTTGAGAAGTCAGCTTCGGACCTTCTTGTGGAGCTCTCACACGTGAAAATCGGCTTCTCTCTCGCCCATTTTTCTTTCTTTTCAGTATTTTGAAGATAATGTGGCCTTTGTGAGTTTATCTTACTTGGATTGGGGGAGCTTCTTGGACGTGTAGAATAAAGGCTTTTTTAAAGTCAAATCTGGGATGTCTTAAGCCGTTATTTCTTCAGATAATCTTTCTACTCCTTTCTCTCTCCACCTCCTGGGTAGCTCCTTGCACATGTGTCCCCGTTTGGTGGTGGCCTGCAGGTCCCCGAGACCCTGTGTAGTCTCTCCACCTTCCCCTCTCCCTCAGGCGGGATAAGCCGGGTGGATCTGTCTTCAGGTTCACTAGTCCATTCCTCCGTCTAGTCACGTCTGCTGTCGAACCTCCATGGTGACTCTTCAGTGTCTGCTGTTACACTTTTCAATCCAAGAATGTCTTTGAATTTTCAAAAATTATACGCTCTCTTTATATCAGTATTTTCTGTTTGGGGAGGCATGGTTCTCATACTTGTTTTTAGCTCTTTAGACACGGGTTTTCCTTTAGTTCCTCGGATATACAGGGTCCAACACAAATAAGGCCCTGGTGTTTATTACAGAATCTTCTATTACACAGTCACAAACAAGCGTGTAATTCTGTGACATAGTATCACTCTCGAGCACACCGTCTGACGTTTTAGGTGATGTGTTCAAATTAAAACTGTAAATTATTACACCCATATTATCACCCTACCAACCACACTCAGGCAGGTGTTACTTCTGCCAGACCCGGTATTTCAAACAACTGATTTAAAGTCTTGCCTCATTAGTCCAACGACTCGGCTTCCTCAGGGACCATTGTTACTGTTTGTGTATTTCCTTGTGTATGGATTATACTTTCATTCCTCTTGGCACGTCCCGTCTTGTTTAAAACTAGACATTTAGTATAATGTGTCAGCTGGAAACCAGATTCTCCTACCACGACAGGATTTCTTTGTTGCTTTTATTTTGGTCTAGTGACCATTGCAAACAAGTATTATAATGTCTGTATTTGTCATGGGTTGTCACAGAAGTGTCTCCCCCGTGTTGCCTTAGTGGTCAGCTAATGACCGGACAGAGATTCTGCCGAAAGCTTGGAAACCAAGTCCCTGGCCTTTGCCAAGAGCACGCGGGTGCCGGTGGGGGCATGTCTTCAGTGCTCAGCCAGTCAGCTTACAACTGACTCCGCCTTAGCCTTGTCCCTCTTGTTTGGAGCCTCGAGGGCGGCTCGGGGGGAGAGCTCAGGGTCTAGTCGGTCTCCTGGGCAAGCACCCGCCACCGTGCTCACACACCGTCCTTTGGGTTCCCGGGACTGTGCCGGAGCCCAGATCGACATCTCATTCCCCCGCTTTTTTCTTGTTAGCCCGTTGTTTGCTCTAGTTTCTCTCCACCTCGGGAAGCAGAAATTTTACATAATTGCCTCTGATGATTATCTTCAAATATGCCCGGAGAAAAGGGAGTTTTCTTGGGATGAGCTCCCAGTCATATCAAACAGAGGCATCCCTGTTTGATACGGATTTGATGTAGCTCTGCCCCCTGCAGTGGCCTTAGCCAACTGGTTCCCATAGTGACTGTGGCTGCTGGAGTTCAAGTGCCCGCAGAGCCCGCGGTGAGGGGTGGGGCTAGGCCAAGGGAAAACATCCCAAGACCAAGATCGGGCCATTTAAAAATAATAATAATAATAACGCTCCCTAGGTCCCTGCAACCTGTGGTTAATTTCCAGACTTGTGAAAATCTTGGTTCTGTTTTTGCCACTTTCTCTTTGCTTTTGGAGATTCTTACCCAATCATCTTTCACTGATGCCACTGTTGCGTTTTTCTTCGCTGTACTCAGGTGCACAGTTCAGTGCCAGGTGAATCAGCTCTGCTATCCTCACCGAGAGCAGGGCACCTCCTTCCTTCCAGACGCTTCTCTGAACATGTCTGTGCTTGCCCTGTTCTGCTGCAGGACTACGATGACGGGTACGGCGCCACCTACGACGACCAGAGCTACGATTCCTACGACAACAGCTACAGCACCCCGGCCCAGAGGTAAAAGCCCATCTGCGTGATGGGACCCTGGAACTGCCCGTGTGCCCTTCCTTCTGTGCCTGCACCCTCGGGGGACGGGATGCTGCTGACCGGCTCGGGGGGCCACTCCGATGGGGCCTACTTCACTTTGCGTTTGCTCTAGTGGGAGAAACGCTTCCTGTCCCCCCAGCCAGCGTGGGTTCCTCCCCCGCAGCCCCCGTAGGGCTCAAGCGGGGAGGCTTGGGAAACACAGGTCGAAGTTCTGGTCACTCTCAGGGCGTGGCGGCCCGTGTGCCCTGAGGAGGAGCGTGTCTGCAGAGTCCGGTCACACACGTCCCGAGGCCCCAGCTCCCCTCGGTGGTGCGTGCGCACCCCCCGTGGTCCGTGCCGGGGGACGGAAGCGCCGCACGTTGGGTGTCAGAGCGAGGACGTTTCCGTGTCGTAGCAGACATGCGTCTGTTTCCCAGCGACTTCAGATCCCCACTACTGTCGAGTTGGTTTGCATTCGTTCTCTGTGGCAGTTTTTATTCAGAAGTGGACGTCATCGGAGACAAAACAGCGGTACGGTCACCTCCTCTGATGGTGCATGCTGGTGCTCAGCGATGTCTGGAACCAGTGTCTGTTCCATTCGGAATGTTTCCCTAAGTGCCTAGAAACCTCTCGCCTCGTGGTTAAAATCCCCAGTGGAGAATGAGGGTACACAGACACAAAACACAACGCTGGCTTTGTGACGCGTTTAGACGGTGGGCTGCGTGGCTCAGACAGTCTGAGCCAGAAGTGTCGCCCCATCAGACTCCAGGTTCCTCCGTTGGCCCTCAGGACGCCGCCGCCGATCCTGCGTGTTGATGCTGCCGGACGCGTGGCAGGAAGAGCTGGGTTTTTCTAGTTTTACGGGAGATCCTTCCGGCAAATCCCATTCCCCGCCACCCTCTCAGCGCACTGGCAGACGTGGCCATCACGTGGTCAGTGACAGACACGTAGCACCACGTAGCACCGGTGTTCTGTAGGCTGCATTCCTGGTTCTCACACTCGGGTCTGTCACATGCATGTCACGTGCGAGCAGTCCTCTCGAGTCAACAGTTGGAAGTACGTTCCCGTTCTCGTTCTCTGGCCCACTCTGGCTGCAGGACTCTTCACGTGGTCTCCTTGTAGGTGACGGAGCTGTGGTGCAAGTGTCCTTTGGTCCGAGCAGAAGCTACGGCTGCCCTGTCCACCACAGCGGCCACCAGCGTGTGGCCTTGGTGGCCGGTCCAAGCCGGGGTGCGCTGCAAGTGTGAACCACGCACCCCATCCCAAAGAATGTCAAATCCGTATCTTATTCCGATGAATTCCACCTGTTCCTTTTTTCCTTTTTTTCCCTCCACGTGGTCACTGGAAAACTGTAAATTGCAGGTTTCTCTCGGGAGCCCAGAGGTAAAGCTCCGGGCTGTGTCGCCGGCACCCCACACGGGGCAGAGTCTGTGGTTGGGGCCCACGGGGGCCAGCTGGTCAGCTCCCCAGCTGCGGAAAGTGACTCAGGGAGCCCCGCCACCTCCTCGTGCTTTAAAGTGTTCCTTTGGGTGTTCCGTGTGTGACGTGGGGCCTGCCGATGTCCCAGGATATGTGTTACCCGCACGTCGTCATGGGTGCCAGCTCAGGGACGGCTTTCCTGGGGGCACAGAGGTCATCAGACGTGCTGTAGTGGTCACGCATCCGACAGACCTGGGCTCCCATCCCGACTTTAACGCTCGCTGAGCCTGTGACTTCCGGCAGGTTCTCTCCCGTCAGCCTCACGTGGGTGGGTGCCGCAGAGGCGCCCTGGAGGCTGAAGGAGGCAGGAGAGCCTGCAGCCCCTGAGCAGCAGGTGGAGGGAGGCGGGCGTCCATGAGGCCTGCTCCGAGAGAGAACTCAGTGAGGCGACTTATGGGAGGGGGTCTGTGCCCAGACCCCCGGTTGCTGCCCTCCCTCTGCAGCTCCAGATGGACTGAGCAGCCCTCTCTCCGGGACGTGGTCAGCAGAAGCAGGTACCAGTCCACCTGAAGGATTGTGCAGGCAAAGGATCCACAGGGAGGAGCCTGGGTAACGGTACCCAGTGAGGGGTTCTCCCCACGCGGGCGGTCGGTGTCTGTACTTGTCATCCTGGGGTTGGAAGGTGAGCTGCGGTGGTCCAGTGGAGGCAGGTGCAACAGGACAGCAGGTGGCGGGCTGGCCCTGGGTGGGGCACCCGCTGTGGGTGGGGCTCCTTGCAGGGCTGACTGCTCAGCTTTGTGAGGGCAGTGGCTTCATGGGAGTTCTGCTGCAAACACAACAGTTTCTCTCAGGAGGCTTTACGGATTAGGAACGGCCCCCCGCACCCCCGCTTTCAAATATCTTGCATTAAAATGAGAGCACCAACGAGAGTCCCTGCAGAGTGCCTGAGAGTTTGACAGAGCTCAGCTGCAGCTCCTTGCTGGCTTCTGCACGATCCCGACAGCACTGATGATATTGTTGTGTAGAACAACACATTGTTTATCTGACTTCACACATTTAATGAGTAACAAGCTGTCCACGGGCACCGTGCAGAGAAATACGGCTGATTCTCTGCAGACTGGAATAGTTCCAACGTGCATGGGCTCAAAATAGTTACCGACGACTTCCTGTGGGCACGCAGCGCCCCCGGCCAGCTCTCCTGAATAAGAAAGAGCAGGTGATAAATGACCCCCGACCTCAGGGACCTGCCCCTCCCCGGACGGGACCGGAGCCTTCATGGAAAAAATGGTTTTTGCTCCAGGAAGCCCTTGGGAAATGGATTCATTTCCTTCTAAACTAAGGGATTCATTTTCACCTGCTGCCTTATTCATAATCCTAATAATGACAGTTTGCAGCATGGGGACTGCAGCTTATGTGATACTGGATCGAGTTCTGGGAATTGGCTGCAGACAATGCAGGTGGGTATCGGGTCCCTGTTGTCGCACAGAAGAGGTGGCTGTGAGAAGGCACGCTAGTGAGCGTGGACGCAGCCATCACTCCACTCCACCCGCGTTTCAGGTCACTGTGCGCACACCTCACGCGCAGTTTTTATTGACAAAAATCACAACACTTTGGTCTGTGTTTCTGAAGAGCCTACAAGCTCTCCAAAGATACATTCGGCTCCTTCAGGGACATAAGGAAAGTGGAACAAGAGGGATTCGAACCAGTGCTGATAACCCTCCTCCGAGCGTACGGAGGTGGCCGAGGGAGTGTGTGGCAGAAACACCAGTGTCTGGACGGACGGCTGTAACCCTGACTCGCTGATTCCCCACGGCCCCGTGCGGTTTGACGGCACTTCAGGAACGAATTTCATTCTGTCCTCCAAAATCACTGTGATTTTTGCGGAAACACTTAAGAGTGACTGCAGGAGAGAAGTGAGAAATAATAGCTGCCAATTCTGGAGGACCTATTAAGCCGGGCGCTCAGCTGTCTGTGTCCTTTGTGTGTGCGCTCGCGTGTTTTCATGGTGGACCCGCACGCCCGGCCCCTGAAGCACGGCGGTTGAGGGCCGGGCCGGGCTGTTCAGCCGCTTTCTCCCGAAGGCACAGCTGCGGCGAGCTAGACCGCGGCCTCCGTCTGACTCTGCAAACCAGGATCTCGCTGAGAAAACGTTTTCGGAATGCAGAGCCATCGACTTGTGCTCGTGGCAGAACAGCACCCAGGCCCCTTTGTCCCGATAGGCAGCGTGGCAGAAGCTGTCGGAGCTGCGGGGATGGACACCCGGGTGCGTGCTCAACGCCCACGCCACGGAAAGCAGCGGGACAGAGACCCCTGTTGCCCCAGCCCCCTCCTCTGCTTCCCCGCCGCGTCTGCTGGCCGCTGTCCCGGATACACCCAGCACCGTCTTCTTGAGAGCTGACCTGTCGCAGTCTGGAAAAAGTCGGGGGTTTTCCCTTTGGAAATGACCTGCTGTTTAACTTAAGTTGTGACCATTTAAGCGGTGGTAACACTACCATTTGGGAGACACTGCCGAGGTGCATCGGGGTTGGCACTTTCGGGCGCTACCAGGCGATGAGGATTGGCTGGAGTGAAGAGTGTTTAGCCGCGCCTTGTAAAGTGTTTGCCAAGCATGCCTCCCCCGCGCTGGTCCTTCGGGGTCTCAGCTCCTTGCGGCCCAGCTGCTGCAAAGGAGCCCGTCTGTGCACAGCAAGCCAGCTCTCAGCCAGCACACGCCGCCCCCCACTTCCCAGGTGCTGTGCGTGCGGACAGGGCCGAGAGCAGAGACGCCACCCCAGACACAGTACAAACTGCAGATAGACCCTCTAACACTCGGCCAGGGCCCTGCAGTCAAGGATAAAAAGGAAGGAGGCGGCAGGGACAAAGCGAAGCGGCAGCCCAACAGGGAGAAAGGGAGGAACAGGCCCAGGCCGAAGCGTTACGTGTAGGCGTCGCTGTTCACACGCACCCTCGTGGCCGCGACAGCTATGTTCCGTCGCATTCCAACGTGCAGTTTTGACGCTTTGCGCGAAGAATTCTTGTTCAGGTCGCTTGGGATGTCTCGTGATGATAGATGTAGTTGATACATTTTTTAGAATCTTTTGCCAGAAAAATAAGTTACAAAGATGCATCTGTTCCCTTGTGTTTCTTCATAAGAAGTCTCAGTTCTGAATGTTAGTGCTTCTGGGAAGTTGATTCATTGTTGAAATTAACAGCCGCAGTAGGAAGCCTGGAGCTCAAGTCCAAAGACAGGTCTCCCGTTGGACCCTGCTCCGTGCTTTATGGCGGGCCCTGGAGCAAGCCGGTGATGCACCTCCTGAAACCTGGCACTTAGTTAATAAAGTGTGAGGACAGAGTAGCGCTTACCTCCCTGAAAATCACAGGAAGTTACGAAATTGCAGAGGACTGTGCAGACAGAAGGACGCTCTTCGTCACTGTTGTGTGTCTGTGCAAACGTGAATCACTGACGATGGGGTCCTCGCTCACGCTGAGCAGAGGCGGGTTGTGCAACATCCCAGTGAGCGCTCGGGAGGACGGTGCTCGAAAGAACCTCCGCTTTAATGACACTGGCAACAGCCGTCCTTGAGTAAGAGCCTGGCAGTGCAACACAGGATCTCATTTAAGCCTCACCGCAAGCTTACAGAAGATGTGCTTGCAAAACCGCCTTACAGGAAATCGAGTTAACTTCGCCCAAGCTCATGCACGGTAAACGCGGGAGCCTGGAGCCTGGATTCTGAGAGCCTGGCTCTTAGCTCTCAGTTCTCTACTGTCTGCCAAACCGACTCCAGGGAGATGAGCGACCCGCTGACACGCGAAAGCACGACCACGTAAGGCAGTAAACGCAGCCCTGCAGGGACCACAACGCGGGTGACCTCAGCCCCCTCTGGCGCACGTGGTTCAGTGCGTGTGCGCTTGTAATGCCCACCCAGGCCCCCGAGGGGGCGCTGCAGCGCCTGTCCCAGAAGGTTCCCGGGCGTTTGCTTTTGTCCCCCCGAGTTACATGGCTTTTTGAAAAAGTGCCCAGACCGATTTTCGGTGTTGCAGAACTGCCATGGTTGGTAGGTAGGTCGCAGTGAAAGGCACAGGTGCTTGGGATGGCTGGGCCTCTCATCTGACCCCGTGGAGGTCTGGCCTCGGGGACTTGGGGACCTGCTCTGTCTTGGGGTCCCTGCTTTCTAATCACTTCCAGATGGCACGTTGTCGTCACACTTTTTGCCTGGCTCGTCTCTTAGCTGTCAGCTTAGACCCTTCTTCTCCCGGGAGGCGTCCCCCTGCCCCCGGACCTGGTTCAGGACCCGCCTCTGAGCCCTTCCGAGGGACCCTGCCTCGTAGAACCGCGGGCTCCGTCGCCCTGCGTGTGCGTGTCTGACGTGCACACCACACACGTTTCATCTTACTGTGTATTAAAGTTGCAGGGGGGAGTGCCTCGATCGTCCCAAAGTCTCAGGCCTCGGTGTCTCTGGAGCTCGGCCACGCGGTGGGAATCCCCGTCAGCTCGTGGCCCTGCCCTGCGCGGGTCGTCTTGGAGTTTCAGGGGGCGTCGTCGAATGGGACTTAAACTCACGGCTGAGCCGTTCGCCCTGTGTTCTCACCCTCTTCCTGTGTGTGTTTTGTCTCGTTTCCAGCAGCAGTGCCGATTACTATGATTATGGGCACGGGCTCAGTGACGAGACGTACGATTCCTACGGTGAGTGAGGGAGTGGCCGGTGGCCCACGCGGGGGTGGGGGGGCGGGGGCGTGCTCCCAGAAGCACCTTGGGGGGCTCCGAGGAGGGGATTTCACAGGGACACGCAGACCGTGGTATTGCAGTGTCTCCTCCGTTCACCTGTGCCTCCCTGGCCCTCTTCAGAAGCTCCTCTCAGGTTTGAAACTTGAGGGCCAGAGACTTGCGGGAGATTGCAGGGAGTCAGATTCTGAGCTGCGATGCTCTTTTTGGGGTGACGGCCGTGTGCTGATGTCGCTCCGTTTCAGAGGAGCCTGCCGGGCCGGGCCCTGGAGAGCAGGCTCTTTTCCAGGTGTCTGCCCCTGGACGGCAGAGGGAAAGGAGACAGTGGAGACCGCAGTGCTCAAGTGACTCCTCCTCCCCCAGCTTTACGCTTGAGCTCAGCCCCAGCCTCAGACCCTCTCTACAGTGCCCCAGTGGGAGTCACCCCATGAAGGGGGTCAGCCAGCCCTGAGCGAGCAGAGGCGGAGACGGGGAGCTCTTGTGGGCTCCCAGGGAGACAGCCCAGCCCCTCCGAGTTCAGGGGCACCCGAGGCCCAAACTCCCGTGTGCGGGGGGAGGACGAACAGGTGTAATTAAAAGAATTGAGTGCAACCACACACCGGCGGGGAGCAGCTCCTTTGCTGCGGGGCGAGGGGATCAGAGAACAGGGAGCTTCCGCCCGTCTCGACGTCGCGCTGATGAGCACCCAGGCCCCGGGTGAGGGAGTCAGGGTGCTGGGTAATGGAGGTTACGCCTCTTCTCTGAGCATCGCTGAGAAACCATCGCCAGGTGTTCCCTTTGAAGTGCGTTTTGTTGTGTCGCCGGCCCCAAGCCGTGATGATTGCGCCTTGGATGTTCTTTTTTTTTCCAGCATTCAAAGCAAACACTTAAGAGGCTCGCGTTGGTTTGTTGAATGCCCTGCTCCTAAATGGATGCAAGTTAGCACGAGGGAATGGCGTTGATTGCATGTTTGTGTCGAAAGAAGGGGTCATTTGAAGCACTTTTCCTTCGCAGCCTTTTAAAATTGGTCTCCGTGGACACGTGATGTGCAGCCGCCGTGTGTGGCAGCCGTGAGCCGGGGCGTCAGAGCCCTCGGACCCTCGGGTGGTCCGGAGGCTGAGCCGGCATGTAGCTGCAGGAAACAAAGGTGGTGGAAGGCCCTGGGTTGTTGGAACACTGTCCAGTGTGGGTTTAGTGTCAGGAGTGAAACGTGGCATCTGTCACCTCATAGTCGTGAAGCGTTGCTGAGGGTTCGGTTCCCACCCCGCACAGCGCTGGATCCTCCCGGTGACTGATGGCCCCTTGGGGAACAGTGCGGCTGCTCTCTGCCTGGTCCGCCCCCCGCCGCCTGGCTCTCCGCTGCCCCCTGCCTTCCCAGACCTCTGCCCGAGTGTTCGCTGGCAGAAGCAGTCCACGCGGCCCTTGTCCTGTCCTCCGTGCCTTCGCGTCCAGCAAACGGCAGTTCAGGCTGCTGCTGCGGGTGTGAGCCTGTGCGGAACGAACGAACGGCCAAAGGGAAGCTCCCGCTGGAGGGTTGGCCGTGGGAGAGACAGACGTCCTTTGTCCTCCCACGCTACTGCTGGGTTTCCCTGACGAGAGGAGCATTTTCCACTGTGTGTGTAGTTTTTTTTACGGGAACTCCCTTGGGTTTTTCTCAGTATGTCAACGTGTGACGCCTACAGTCGGTCCAGGGCTCAGGTAGGCTCTGCGGAAAGACACCGGGGGGCCCCGTGGCCGGGACCTAACTGTGACCGTCTCCCCGACTGCAGGGCAAGAGGAGTGGACCAACTCGAGACACAAGGCGCCTTCCTCGAGGACCGCCAAGGGCGTCTACCGGGACCAGCCGTACGGCCGATACTGATTGTCCCCTCTGGTGTTGTGACATAGCCTCCACCCGCCCCGTAGACTGTTCAAAGTAATTTTTTCTATGAACCCTCCCTTTTTAAATAAATCAGAATGCTTAAAACCCGAACGGATGGAACTTAAAACGACTTTTTTTGTGTGTGGAAACGGCCCCCTGGGCAGAAAGAAAAAGAAAAAAAAAAAAGACATGTAAAATTTTGTTATTTCCAGTCTGTATATGAAAAGCTAGGTCATCAAAAGGAAAAAAAAAATAACTTTGATTAACTAGTGTTAAACAAAAAAAAATAGGTTTACTAAATATGTTAATCCATCTTTAACATAAGCCTCACCTTTCATTTTAAAGATTTCCATAGAGTTGAGTTCTTTTATCTTTCGGTCATATGCCAGTTTTTTTTTTTTTTTTCTCTTGCCAACATGCGTAAAAAGGGAAGCCAATTTACAAGTGCAAATACTGTGGTATTCTTTTGTAACTCAAGTCTTGAAATGTTCTGTAGTGTTAAGCAAAGTTTCCTCTTGCTTGATACTAAATAAACTTTTGAAAGAACTCTCGTGTGTGTGAGCTAACAGTTTCATTTTTTCTCCTACCTAAAAAGGCCTTCATAAATAGCTGTAAAAAGGGTCACACTAAACGTCGCGCAGCTGACTTTAAAAGTGGCATAAAAAGTAGACGTGCCGTCACCTACTCACCGCAGATCTAAACGCTGCTTAAAGAGTCCAAATGGTGTCACAACACCAAATCTTGTTTAAAAACCGGTTCTAAAAACAACTACTGATTTTTTTCTGGGAAAGAGATGTGATCAGCTTTCGTCTTGTCGAGCGTTTTTTCACTAGTGCAACTTTGGAATTTTTATGAGAGTTTTGGTGCCTTAATGAACACCCCGCCCCCTGCTGGAAGCAGTAAGCACAAAGCTTTTAAAGACATTCTGACTAAAGTGAGGTCGCTCTCGCCAAGGCTGTGAGGACGAGTAACCCTTAAACGGTCTTCATTTCCAAAGGTAAATAAATCCAATAAGATTGTAATCGCACTTAATTTATCTTAATATAACTACCAAAGCCAGGGAGGTGACAAATAGGAGCAAGTGTCATTGTCCATGTTAGCAAGGCTTTAAGATCACCTAAATTCTCATTTTAAAAAGTTTAATGGGTTGTAGTCATCTAAAAAGCCTTAGTTTAGCCAGTTTAATTGGGGGCCAATGATTCCCTGTTAAACAAATGTAAAACCTCATAACTAGTTGTTTGTAATAACGTTATTTGGTTAGTCTTTGAGGGCACTTCTTAAAACAGACAAATATTTAATAAAGTTATTATTTAATCATTTGATTTAAGTTTTTTAAATGGTAGCGTAAATGTTTCATTTTTTTAAATGCTAGCTTAAATGTTTTGTTTTTTTTAAATGGTAGCTTAAATGTTTAATTTTTTTAAATGCTAGCTTAAATGTTTCATTTTTTTAAATGCTAGCTTAAATGTTTTATTTATTTTTTTTTAATTTCTGGAGGGCTTCCCTTCTCTTGGAGTGAAAAGGTCTTTTCTTTTGCTAGGAAACGTCTCGCGTCTCGTCCAGTCGGAGGAAGGGGTGGAGGCCTGGAGCAAACACAGGTAAGCACCTTCCGCTCCCGCTACTTTGCCATGTCCTGGGCGATGAGGACGGGCCGTGCTTACCTGACCTCGCCTGGAAAATGGCCCGTGCGGGTCCCCCGTACCAGCTCCCAGCGGTTATGGCAGATGAGCTCCTCCAGCCGGAGAAGAACCTTCTGGAATGGAAACAAGCCAGCCCAGGTTCAGATGTGCTTACGGGCACTGGAGCTGCACCACCCTGTCGGCTGGATCTCTTTCTTCCGTGAAAATACAGCAGCCCCGCCCCCACCCCTCCCTGCAGAGTGTCCCTGTATTCAGGTTCTGTACATGACAGTCTCACTGCCCACAGGGAAGCGCCACCTCCTGGGGCGACTGAGGAAGGTGCACAAGTTGCTCTTTCTATGCAGATCATGTCTACCGTGCTGACCAGTGTCTTCCAGGGGTAGAAAGGGGACATGCCGTCATCAGTTTAATGTGTAAAACATCCACTTCGTGCTTGATTCTGGCTCCTCCTCGGAGGGAGGTTGTGGAACATTTTAAGGTCTGAGTTCCAGCCCCCCTGACCTCCTGGGAACCCTCACCTGACGGTGGTGGGCTCCGAACGGGATTCCAGCCTCAAGAACCTCCGTGGTCTCCTGCGGAGAATGTGATGAGCCCTCCTGTGGCCTCACTGGCTTTCAGAATGAAGCTCGGCCCCCAGGGCCCGCAGGGAGAGCCCGGTTTGCTCTGGGTCTGCCTGCCCTCCACCGTTCTGTCCCCACTGCGGGGGGTGCCCTGCTCTGCCCCCCTCGCTGCCCAGCGCCACCTTCCTGTCTGCGCTGCTTCCCCGACCGCTGGAAACCCAAGCTCTGTCCTGTGTCCAACAGGTAGCACAGTCGCTAGGTGCAGAACACAACCAAAAGGGCGCCATGAGAAGCGGGTCTCAGTTCCCGGCCCCGCCCCTCGGCCCCGGAGGCAGCTGCTCGAGCTGGTTTGGTGTGAGCTTTTCCAGGGGTGTCTGTGCCTCGGCAGGCCACAGGCTAATAGTTTTATCCTCATTATTATTTTTACTTACAGAACAATTTCACCCCCCCCCCATGTTTCCCCTTATGGCTCCTTGCCTACATTCACTGTGAATCGCCGTTGTGCTGGCTGAACTGTACTTACGTGAATGCACTGCAAGGTCACCAGCTATCGACGGACATGACTCTGAGTTTGCCCCCCCCCGAGACCTCACGCTCACTAAAGACCGTGCTAGAAACCAGCAGGACTTCCGTGTCTGCCGTGCACATGTGTGTAGAAATACGTGCAGAATAGATTTGCGAGGTAGATTTATCAAGTGCTTGCACTTTAAATAGATACGACTCGGCTGTCCCCGTGGAGGTAGTGAGATGTGTTACCGTCCTCTCCCGGAGGGAGCCTGGGCCCTGAATGCCGTGTGCGTGCGTTCATCACTCTCTGGGACGGACGGCCCCGACGGCCACACAGCACAGAGTGGGGTGACACGGTCTCTCGTGCAGCGTGGAGTGGGCTGGGCCCCTGTGCTCTCGAATGAGGCACGTGGGTGTGTCAGACCTAGCGAGGACATCTGGGCAGTCGCTGTGTCCCAAGGGGACTGTGACCCTTCCTCAAGCTCACCTGGGTCTGCTCGCCCTCCTGGAACCTGTTGTCATAAGCAGATGGCTTCTGAGGGCCGGCCCGTCCGGGGGAGGGCTGGGTGCTAGACCCGGTGGACGCCCTGCGTGGGGGAGACGAACGCTGATGAAACATTTTGGAGGAAACCAGGCCCCAGCAGGCGCTTTCCCCTGTGTCCCTGCCTGCAGCTCCCCTCCCCCTCCTGGCCATGCGGGGGGCCTCAGCTCTCCAGTCCCCCTCTGTCTCCGAGGCAGGAGCCCTTTCCCTCCCCACTCGAGAGTGAGCGCTGGCTGACCGCCCCGTCTGGTGAACGCCTGGGTCCCACCCGGCGGCTGACGTCGCGTGGGGTGTCCTCCACCCGCCCCAGGACACGCCCCTGGTGTGAGGCAGAAGTCCGTGACTGTGTCATCACACCATTCAAGAAATTTTCATTGATCAACAGATACCCTCCTTAATAGACTCAGTCAGGTGTTTGTCTTTTACAACACTCACCTGTAAAACAGCAGCTTGCGTCCGACCGGCCCCTGCACAGGCGACTGGAGGCCGGCTCCCTGGCTGTGAGCCACCAGCAGACTCGGGAAGGGCAGGTGGGGGCTGTGGGGCTCCCAGAGGGGGGAACTCAGATGGGGTTTCCAGGCGAGATCGAAATCCTGCAGCCTGGGGAAGGAAGCATCAGATGCAGGTGCGGGGCGGCGTTGATGGGCCGGAAGCGGCAGCGTCACGGGTCTGGGGACACGTCAGCAGTTGCTGGGATGCAGGGAGCCGGGGGTGGGAGAGGCAGGAAGGGGCCAGGTCCCACCAAACCAAGTTGCTCTGGGTCGCACTCGGTGGCGTTGACAGGCCCCCGGTCGGTCCAAGTGTGTGTGACAGAGCCACGAGCAGGAAGCGTCGTGGTGGCTGTGGCCCCGCTGTGACGGGCTGCTCCCTCCTGATGGCCACTCAGGGTGGGAAGTAACAGGCCTGCTGCACGTAGCTCATTGATGTTAGCAATCTCTCTGAAAGTCAGGGCTCTTCCGATGCTGAGAGCGCGAGGGCTGGGCCGGTGTGTGTCCACTGGCACTCCTTTCCTGTCCCCGTGGGAGAAGTTCCAGCAAAACCTGCTGCAGCCAGGCCCCTAACGGTCCTTAGGGGCACTGTTCTGATGGCCGTCATACTCTTCAACCGTCATCTGCCCTGCTAATCACAGACATGTCCTTAGTTTCTACTCTCCTCTCCAGCACTGTTTTATAAAACTGTCCGCATTTCTGTTGAGCTGCTGCTTGCCCCATTCCTCTGCCTACATCCCGCCGTTCCCCCCGGAGCTCAGTATTAGTTTCTTGATGTGAACGAACATATTTCACTTTCCTCTCTTGCAGGACCCTCTCTCCCACCGTGGACTGCTTAAGCTTAGTCAGCTCACCAGCGTGCCTAGTCGGTAAATGAACTCACTCGGGAAATCATCTTAATTTTGTTTTTGCACAATGTTACGTTCTGTGAAAATGTTATATAAAATGGTATGCTTTTTTTAGTCTGGAAAGCAAAATGAAATAAAATCAATCTTAATCTGTTGTCTCCTAATAAAACAAAAAGAAAATCAATGATTTGTGTATTACTAACTCAGAGCTGCCCGTCCGAGTCTCTTCTCCTTGAACACAAAGCCAGAAAAACCGAGTCTGGCGAGGCCGGCACCGCCCGAAACCTCGGCCGCTCGTGGCTGCGCGTCTCTGTGGGAAGTCAAGTTGCCACACGTTCCCCGGAGCTGAAAAGGACGTGTCCGTCCCGCTGACGGACCGACGGCCTTGGAAGTGTAATGCCGAGAGTACTGGCAGCCTGCAGAGGCTCCGGAGGTGGGGCCGGAGACAGAGCTGGGCCCACGCCGGCCCGGCGCCCTCACAGAACACGCTGCCGTCCCCGGGACACTCAGCTCATTCTCTTCCGACCCCTTGCCGGGGCATGGTGGTTTTGGCGCAGTGTGACCCGGGGTCGGGGGGCGTGTTTTACTCCTTCTGCAAGGCCACAGGCGGCACGTACAAGGCCCGTGGGCTGAGTCCCCCCTCCGCCTTGCTTTATCCAGCCTGGCGCCTTGTTTCTACCTGGCAGCAGCACCAAGCTCCTTGCCCCTAGTTAAGGAGCAGTCACATTTATATGGCCCTAAAGGTACATTCAGCCCTTTGCAGGCCACCTCGAGGCCGCTGTGGCCCCGGTGAAAACGAGGTGGACAGCCCTGTGCTAGGAGCTCACACACCGCGTTTCCTAGCCTCGGGATCTCAGAAACAGTCTGGTGCGTTGCTCAACTGCCACGTTCTTCCCTCAGAAGCACAGCTGCTCCAGGCGTCCCCTCGACGGCGCACGCGGCGGAGCGAGGGGTTAGCCGCAGGACAACTCCCAGGCGCGCCCCTCCTCACTCTCCGCGATGCGCCACATGAGGGTCCCAGTGGTGCCTTCCTGTGCGTCTGGCACCCACGCCTCTGCCGCAGACGTGCAGGCCGGACGCACAACACACCGTACGGGGGACATGTCACAGCAGTGTACACCCGGAACCCGTATCATGTTATTCACCAACAGTAAAGTCAGTAAAAATTTTAAAGGAAATGTTGAAGTTCAAAAGCCAACAAACCAAACAAAAGTGCAGGTTGGGAGGTCGGGCCTGCAGAGAGCCGAGGCCTTGCTCTGAGCAGGTGGCGGGGTGCGGGGAGGGGCGAAAGGGAGCGTTGGGGGGAGCCGGGCAGCGGGAGGTCGGCTCAGTGCGCCTTCCTGTTGGGAGCTGCCTGGAAACTGACAGACAGGACGTCTAGAACATACTCCAGACTCGTCCAGGGACAAGAACTTGAGCACCCCCTTTCCCTGCAGCCTGTTCACCTCCCGGGTCATAAACCCGCAAACGAAATCCCACCGATTCCCCCCTGCGCCTCATCCTTGTCAATACGTCCCCTGCTCCCCCTCCCACTCTTACCGCCCGAGACAGGCCTGTGTCACTGAGCCTGTGAAACTCAGAGACTCAGGTGCTGAGCCCCGTCCCCCCTACTACAGGCAGCACGGGACAAAGCAGCCCCGAGGGCACTGTCCCCTGGACACCTTCTGCCCCTGCACTGGTGTCACTGGCCTGCAGGACAGACTCCCTCTCAGGGGACTGTCTTCCCGGCTCGGCCCTGGCCAGACCCTCAGCCAGCGCTCAGCATGTCTGCACGACAGCACCTCGGTTTGGGGGGAAAGGGAGAACAGGGAGTCCCTGAACACAAGGCAGTGGACGGGAGGGAGTCTTTAGACTTGAAATGTAAGACTTTCCTTCCCTCCGGCCACCCGGCTCCGCCTGACAGCCTGGCTTGTTAGCAGCAGCAGGGCGGGCCGAAGTGACCGGTTTGCCTTTCATTACAAAGACCTGGACGACTCCCGTGGCTGTGAAAGTAACAGCTGACAGCTTTCCCAGGGTAAACTGGACTGGATTAGACCCCAAGGCCGGCTTCTTAAAGAGGCAGCTTCGTGAAGTCGGTCGCTACGCTGCCAAAGCTCCCCTACTTTCTGGTAACCTGCGAGGTGACCCAGGCCAGCGCGTTTGCAGCGATCGATCAGAAGCGCTGATAAGTGCTGCTGTTGTGCAGAGGCGAGCAGTGCCTGGGGCGTGTTCCCGCTCAGTGTGGCTTCTGGATTTCACCCTCTGCTGACCCATCCCCGGGGCCCGGTTCCGTGCCCACCTACTGCCCTTTGGCTGTCCCCTCGCTCTGCCCTTGCCGCCCTGTGCCCTGCCTCCAAACTGGCCCTGACCTTGGCTCATGGAGATGAGAGCACAGCTGACTGGACCGGACGCCTCAGTGTATCAGTTACCAGGTGCCGAGGAACAGACGACCCCGGACCCAGCAGTTCGAAACAACAGGCATTACAACGTCACACGTTTCCTGGCGGGAGGATCTGGGACGCTCTCTGGCTCCGAGGGTCTCACGAGGGTGCGAACTGTTGGCTGGGGCTGCGGTCCTCTCGGCTCCACTGGGCTGGAGGGTCCAGATCCACTCTCGCGGCTGTCGGCAGAGGTCTCCGTGGGCTGCTGGAGTCCTCAGGGCCTGGCCGCTGGCCGCCCCTAGAGCAAGTGGCGCAAGAGGGAGAGTCCACGGGTGAACGCACACACAACACAAAGCCACGGACTCCATCAACCCTCACTCCAGAAACACAGTGGTCCCTCCCTCCACTGTGGCTGGTCAGACACGCCACCACGGTGCAGTGTGGGAGGGGCCCACACAAGGCTTGACAACCAGGAGGCAGGGTCTCGTGGGCCACCTTGGAGGCTGGGCGCCGGCACATGTGGGGGTGCAGCCCCAAGCCGAGAGGCTCATCGCAGAGAGGTCCCTGCTGGGCCCGGAACCCCGAAGGGGCGGCAGGGAGAAGGGAGAGTCGGAGACCCACGTGCGGCACCGACCAGCCCCTGCCAGGCCATCCCAGGGGAGGCCTGGTTCGCAGTGCCCCCACACAGTGGGAGGTTTCTAGAACACAGTGGGCCCTCAGGGCCAGGCGGTGGTTACTGGGCAGACGGGGAAGAGGCTGGGAGGAGGAGGGGCATGAAGGGAGGAGTCAGGACCAGAGTCCCTGCTGCACCAGGCACCCACACGGACCACACGGCACCCTGCAGATGGCCACCTCCCCGGGCTGTCCCCAAGGGAAGGGCAGGGCCAACGCCGTGGAGGGGAGCAGCTTGTGTACTGCGCCAGGTGGCAGGGTCACCTGGGGCAGCTCTCCTGGGGCCCGGTTCCCCAAGAGAGGGACAGGAAGATGTGCCCCTTCAAGAGGTCAGGGCACGGGGCACATGTCTCTGGAGATGACGCCTGTCAGGGACACGATGTGAGTGTGGTGCTGGGTGTGGTCCCTGGGACAAGCTCCTGGGACAGGCCCGCCACCCCTCTGGGCTCCACCCCCTCCTGGCTTTGTGGTCTGGGGACAGTCCTGTGACCCACAGGGCCTCAGTTTCCTTGTCAACAAACCGGAAGGACAGCACCAGCCCAGCAGACTGTGTTCAAACAGCCACAGGGAATCGGGGACACAGCCGGCCCAGGTCCCTGCAGGAGCAGGCTCTGGGGCTGAGGCGGGACCCAGGGGGAATGAGGCGCTGGCTGCCCTCCCCTGTGGAGCCCCCTCTCCTCCCCCAGGAACTGGACCGGGTCTGTGGGTGGGGGTGGGGCTGGAGCGCAGAGAAGCAGAGAGGGGGAAAAGAGGAAAACAGGCACCTCCCAGCTCCCTGGGCCAGAGCAGACACTTGTCAGCTCAGTAATGACTTTCTATTTTTAGACGCTGTGCTGGCTGCTTGTGACCTGCTTTGTAAACAGATGCTTTACCGAAGAGATCGGCCATGAGGGGGGTGGGGGGAGTGCTGCCGGCACCAGGGCCCAGCCTCCCTGTGCCTCCAAGAGGAAAACTCGGCCTTGAGCACAGAGTCAGGAGGAAATGAGTTCGTCGGGGGCAGTCGAGGAGCCCCCTTTTCTGGTGCTGTTTCCAGGGATTTCACGGCACAACAGGAGTTTGCTCAGTGTCATTAAAATTGAGAGCAGCCAAGAAGGGAGGAAGGAAAGGGGTTGGCGGGCGTCGGCCAGTGCTGCGTGATGGAAGGAGGGTCCGCCCACAGCCAGGTGGAAGGGAAGCAAGTTCATCGCCGCTGGCCGGTGCTGTGCTGGGCACTGGGACAGTGGCCTCCACCCTGGTGACTCTGAGAGCTGGGGTCACGTCCCCCTGACCCCTGAGGGACCGGACCCTCCAACCTGCTGACTTGCCAGAGATGCAGGCAGGCAGGTGGCGTATCTGGGATCCCTGGCCTCTCGCTCTGGCTCCCCTCTGAGGTCCCCTCCTGCTCCGGATGGACCACATGTCCCAACCACTGGCCACTGTCTCTCAAGGATGACAACCACCCCTGGGTCAACGAGCTTCAGGACAGATGTGCCTCTTCCGCCCTGGAGGGGACCGTCCTTCTTCCAGCTGAAGTCACGGGGTGGGTGTGGCGGGGACAGGGAAGGTGGCAGGTCAGTTCCGTCAGTTCCGTGGGGCCGGCTCCGCCCCTTCTCCACTCAGACCAGTGGCCCCCATGCCCCTCACCCCCCCCCCACCCCTGCACCTTTCGGCAGCAGAGTCATACAACCTCTCCGGCATGGCTGCCACTGCAAATCTCGCAAACTCAGGGACTGTCGGCGCCCTGTCTGCTGTTCCCTGGGCCGCCGGGGGACACCTCCCTAATCCATGCCCAGCGAGGGCTGACATTTGGTGGGTAGAATCGGCCATGACGTTTCAGAGGCCTGTTTTCCCCAGTTTCTCAGAGGCACCCCAGTGGGGCTGAAGCCCAGATGCCCCCAGCGGGGATGCCCGTCCGCACCTTCTCTTGGCCTTTCCCCCTCCCTAAGGTCTCTTCCGCATCCCCTCGCCGTGTTTCCAGGTCACCCCCAAATGAACCAGTGAGTCCTCACGCCGTCATCTGTGGGTTCTGTGACTTTAAGCAAGACGGTGCATGAGGCAACCCGTTTTAGCGCAGGCGAATCAATGCAGACGGGAACGACGTCCCTACAGCATCTCACCGACCCTGGAGCAAAACGACGTCGGGTGCAATGATGCATCGGAGGACCTGTGCTATCCGCACCCAAGTGCTTATCTGAGGGTCTGCTTTGGGGGGGACACAGGCTGTGGTGGGACGATGCCTCCCACGTGTGCCCATGCCCTGATCTCCAGAATCTGTGACCACGCTGCCCACCATGGCCACAGAGACTCTTGCAGGTGTGGCTCAGGCCTGGAGACGGGAGGTCATCCTGTGCTGTCCAGGTGACCCCGCTGCCATCACAAGGGTCCTCGTCAGAGGGAGGCAAGGGAGTCAGGGTCAGAGAGAGGAGGGGTGAGGACGGAGCAGGGGTGTGCTTTGAAGGTGGAGGAGGGGGCCGTGAGCTGAGGAGCGTGGCCCCCAGAGGCTGGGAAAGGCCAGAGAGGAGGGTTCTCCCCTGGAGGGGTGCTCCTCCAGAGAGGAGCACAGCCCTTGCCAACCCCTCGGCTTCAGCGCAGCCAGACTCAACCGAATGTCCGCCCTACGGAACCTTCCTGTAACAAATTTGGGACGGGTTCAGCCCCTAAGTGTAGCAATTTGTTACAGCAGCAATGGGAAACCAACGCACAACCCTGAGACAGCTTAGGGGTCCTCCAATGTGATCCAAAAAGGCTCCGGGTTTGGAGGCAGGGGAAGCTGCCTTGAACTCCTGGTTCCGCCAATGAGCTGGGGAGCCGCAGGTGAAGGATGTGGACTAGCTTTCAATTTTCCGATAGAGTCCTACGTTACTTAAGAGGAGTCTCAGCAGGAAGTGGATGGTAGGAAGAGGCCAGAAAAATTTATTTTTCATTTCCTTTAAATACCAACAACATTATCCATTCTGTGAGGAGGAGGCACACCATCTCCTTGCCTCTCAGGAGAAATGTATTGCTCTTATTAGTTATGTAATTGGATTCACAGAAGTTGGTAGATTCTTATTATTTCTATTCACTTATTTTTGTGCTTTGTCTCATTCCCCGCAAGAGGGCGGGGGCATGGTTTCTGCGATGCGTGCCTGCTCTACAGCAGGAGAAGAGGAGGAGCGGAGGAAATGTGGGGGAGGGGCAAAGTGGGGCACTGAGACGCAGCCAAAGGAAGGTGAGATTGGAGGCCTACAATGGGCCCCTGAGCATCCCAGCAGCCAAGGCAAAAAGGGACTGGGGGTAACTGCAAGACTCAAGAGTCCCCCATCACATCCTTCTGGGAGAACACACAGGAGCACTCCATCAGCCTCAGGACAGGGGCAGGGGCAGAGGGTGGGAAGGTGGGAACCGGGAAGCCTTCCTGGAAGAGGCAACACCTGAGCTTCATCTTGCAGGCTGAGGCGTGTTGGCCATGGAGAGAATGAAGGACAACCACGAACAAAGGGAAGCACGAGCAGAGCGTGACGAAGAGAAGTGGGGAGTGGGTGGGGGGGACCCAAGCAGGTCCGCATAGCTGGAGGAGCAGGAGATGAGGCCGGGAGGTGGGTGAGGCCCCGTGGAGAAGCCCAAGAGCACCTTGCACTCTGCCTTGCTGAGGACTAGAACTTGACCTTGTGAAAGGCCCCTAGGGATTCAAGTTGGGGGAGTGGCCTCATGAGATCCACACTGTAGAAGTCAGGGGATCGAGGGGCCTCCTGCAGGCAGCCCAGGGCCCTGGAATGGTCCTACCTTGTTCTTTCCTGTCCCCACTCCCCAGCTGTGTGATAAATTGTCTAAAGGGTGTGCAGCGAAGACACAGCAGCAAGGACCCCCATGACCCCGTGAGGCCAAGGCTCTGCCCCGATCTTCTTCCTCAGTGCTCCTGGCTCAGCCTGACCCCCAGACTCCCGGCCCCAGGCTGCTGCTGGAGTGCCAGCCGTTGCTTCCACATCCCACACTGGCAGCAGGAGGCAGAAGGAAGGACGGCAGGGGGGTGGATCCCAGCTAAGCCAACTCCTCCCCGCACGACCGCTGTGGAGGGCTGACACGGCATCCTGGTTTCTATCTGCTTGGCCAGCACCTGGTGCTCCGATCAGTCCTGGCTGCGAGGCAGGCCAGACAAGGCCGCCCTTGAAGGGAGGGCGTAGTCCGCATGAAATAAGGACATGCAGGGGGGAGAGAAGGAACACTGCGTGGCCACCAGCAGCCTCTGCTGCTAAGCAATAGGAGGTGCCGTTTTGAATTCCGAGCTCTCAGTTGGCTCTGGTCTGGGATGAGGGAGACCAGGTGAGGGAAGGTCTTCCATCAGCTCCCTGACCACCCCGGAGTTCAGGCCGCTGCCGGAGGCTACCTCTGGCCAGGGGAGAGATTCCCACAGTCCACGGCCCTTTGCATCTGGCCAGCAGTTAGGTTTTTTTTTTTTAAGATTTTATTTATTTTTAGAGCGGGGGGAAGGGAGGGAGAAACAGAGAAACATCAATATGCGGTTGCCTCTCTAGCGCCCCCTACTGGAGACCTGGCCCATAACCCAAGCATGTGCCCTGGCTGGGAATCGAGCTAGCGACCCTTCGGTTCGCAGGCTGGTGCTCAATCTGCTGAGCCATACCAGCCAGCAGTTTTATTCATCTTTCTTCAGATGAAATATATTTTTTAAAGATTTTATTTATTTATTTTTAGAAAGGGAAGGGAGGGAGAAAGAGAGAGAGAGAGAAACATCAATGTGTGGTTGCTGGGGGTCATGGCCTACAACCCAGGCATGTACCCTGACTGGGAATCGAACCTGCGACACTTTGGTTCACAGCCCGCACTCAACCCACTGAGCTACGCCAGCCAGGGCCTCAGATGAAATCTTACCCACGTGAGCACCTGGTGACCATGGAGCGGAGCTGGTCAAGGCCCTGCCCGGGAGCTCACCTGGGACGCCCTCTAGTGCTCAGCCCAGGCGAACCCAGCTTATGGGAACACCGGTAGAAATCCACTGGACCGGCCAGCTCAGAGGCCCCCTCCCACGAGAGGCCCGGTGATTCTGAGGCTTGGGGAACACAGGGTCTCCCTTCTCCAGAGTGACCCCAGGGAGAAGCCTCCCAGCTTTCTGGGAGATTCCATCACGGGGTGCCCTGCTTAGAGTGAGAGAATCAACCTCTCAGGACTCAGCTTTGGACTGGGGAACCCACCACTGCCCAACTGAATGTCACGAAAGGCTAAGACTTCGGCACTCCTCCCCGTGTCCGGAGTCTGGGTCGAGGCCAAGGACACAGTGAGCACCATGCTGGGATGGGGCGACATCTGGGCAGCTCTGCTCCCTGCTGCGAGGAAGTGCCACCGTGTGCACCGCTCCCTGCCCCGTCCCTACGGCTCCTCTCCAGCTCCAGCTGGAGAGGGACGGCCCCCTCACACCGCCCCACATACCTGAAGACAGTGAGCGAGAAGGGCGAAAGGGCGAAAGCCTGGCGTGGCCCTTAGTGTCTGCTTGTGAACGGAGGTCTGAGCCCCGGCGGGGCGGCCGCCGCCCTGGCTGTGCGAGTGGGCTGCCTCCGTCTTCGTCTTCACCCGGTTGCCGTTGACCTCCCCATCTCCATGGAGCTCGGAGGAGGCTTGTGGCGCACAGACCTTGGCATGCTGGGTTCCCAGCTGCCTCCAATCTCTCGATCGGGAAGACTCCCCAGGAGGCCCAGTTTGACATATCTCAAGTGCAAGCATTTCAGCGAGAGCTTGTTACGAGCGGCAGCTGCCGCCTTCCCACCGCCCAGCCTGTGCCTGCACACAGTAGGCGTTTCGTGCATACAGAGGGAGGGAGGGCCCTCCAGAGGTGCAGTGGGGCTCGCCTCTTGGAAACTGCTTTTGAGTGACAAACGCCCGAGAAGGAAGGAGAACCTGCCGTGGAAAAGACAGTTTTTTGCCCTCTTTACTTGTGTTTATTCATTTATCATGCACATTCTGTCCACCCCTGGAAAGAATTCGAGGAGTCTTAAATTATTAAAACGCGTCTAAAAGGAGCCCCCCGCCCCCCTGCAAACCTCCCCAGAATAAGGATCATTTAAAAGCAGAGGAGACATGCTGAGCGCCAGGCACTCGGGCTGCAGCTGCCGCTGCCTCTGAGTTGTTGGTTTGGTGCCCAGTGCCTGGGAGGCACCGCGGAGGCGGGGACAGGCGTTTCCGGGGAACTCACAGGGCCACCCCTCCCCCCTGCTGGCCTCGCCCTGGTGTCCTTCGCTGCAGCCTGCTCCTCACGGGGGACGGGCAGGGTGACAGTGTTGCCCACCAAGCGGCAGATGAGAAATGTCCAGTCCCACAGTTCTCGTCCTTGTCACACTGGCTGTGGGAGCACGTGCCCCAGGGGTGGTGTGACTGGTGATAGTTCAGATGCCAACGTTTGTGCTTTTGCTTCCTTTGTTGAACTAACTGAGGCTGGCTCAAAGAGCACCCCTGTAGCCGGGTGTGGGGGCTGGCATGGGGTGTTCAGTGAGAGCAGGTGTGGCGTTCACCTGCAGGGGCGGGGGGGGGGGATGTGATCCGTGGGCACAGGCAGCCCCCGAGGGAAAGGTTCTTCCCCCGTCCCTGGGTGCAGGTTCCCGGGGAGCTGTCCAAATGGCTCCAGTGCAAAGGCACAGCTCGGTGGGACAGGAGGTGAGTGAGGACAGATGCCTCCTGGGCATCTGGGGGAGGGACGAGGAGGACATGCAGCTGCCCCTGAGAGTGCCCCCCCAAGTGCCGTGGAAATGGCCCCCCCACAAAGGGACTTGAGACCCACCGTGGAAGGGACTCCAGGGACCCTTAGGGACATGGGGATGGGGCGAAGCGTCCTACAGGGAGGGGCGGCCGCAGAGCCTCTGGTCCCGGAGGTCAGGGCTGCTCACCAGCCAGCAGTCCCGGCTGCCACAGGTGGGGCCAGTGAGGGGCTGTTCCCCACCTTCACCCTTACCCTCAGGAGGGACCACGCTACTCAACCTTCCCTGTAACCGTGCCACCCCCTCCCACTCCTCCCCTAAAACAGCACGGACCAACGGTCTGCCTTGGCTTGCACACCCCTCACGACGGGGAGCTCACTATCTTTGAGGCAGATGAAACTCCCGTCCAGCCCGGGTTCCTCATTCCCGGCCCCTCAGCAGGACCAGGAGGCAAATGCTCAGCATGAGGCCACCAGCCCTGCCCCAGGTGCCACTCACCGCAGGCCCAGGCACGCGCTCAGGGTGATAGACAAGCCCAGTGATGAACAGGTGCGCTGGCCCCTTCTCTCTGTGGCCGCTGCTCCGTCCCCAGGTTACGGAGACACAGGGGCTTGAGGAGCCGGGCTCAGGCCCCCATGGTCACTGTCCACACCCTTCCAGAAAGCCCTGTGCACATTTACAAGCATGGACGTGGTATCTCTCGGCTTTTTTCTGATTGGAAAGAACGGGCCAGGCCGCAGAAGCGACCCAGGAGTCTGGAGTCAGCTCCGTTCAGAAGCTTCCGGGGCGGGGCCTCCAAGGGAGGGATGGCCCTGGCCGCTGGCACTGCGCTGGAAGGAAGCGGTTGTTGAGAAGAAAAGAGAGAGAGGCCAATGCAAATCTGTGAAGGCCTAGAAAGGCCAGCGGCGAGGCGTGGCCTGTGCGTCGTCCCTCCTGTGTGTGTTCTGAAGTCCCCACTTAGCCCCCCCCCATCTTTCCCAGCAGGGGCCTCCTGTCCTGCACGGAGCAGCTGGTCACTGGGCGGGACGCTGATGCCCCACGACTCCCCTTCTGTTCGGAGCCCCCTGCGCCTCGGAGGAGCCTAGAAGTGTGTACACGGGCTTGATCCCACAGGGAGGGGCTCGGAAACCTTAACGAGCGGCCAAGGCCACCCCCACGAATTAGTGGGGGCCGACACCCGGCCTCACACTGTCCCATTCTCTCCTCTTCCATTCTGTCCTGTTTGCTGCCCCTCCAAGAGCCCCCACGAGGGTCTCCGGGCTCCCCACCCCGGCAGGCTGGCAGCGGTGGCTGCAGAGCTGTCTTCCAAGGACTTGCCAGTCCCTGGTCCCTGCCGGAAATTTGCTGGGAACTGTGGCCACCACGGAGTCCCACTTGCTTATGTCAGCAAAGGTTTCCATGCATCTCCTTACATTGACCGACGGGGCGGGGCTGGGCAGGGAGGAACCTGCTGGTCTGTCGGGAAGTGCCGGCGAAGAGGTGCATCAGCAGAAAGCACCAGGGCGCGTTGAGGGGCCGACTGATTTTCTTCTGCTGAGCTTGGGTCTGAATTTTCAAACCCACTTTTCAATTTCCACCTCAATGCCGGCGGCCCCCTCGCCGCAGGGCGCCAGGAACTCAGTGCAGAGACAGTCGATGCTAAATCACATTTCTGTACGTGTGCGCTTTTACTTTTAAAAGTTACAGAGGGAGGGGGGGAAATCCCCAGAAAAACAAAGGAGGAGTGTTGGGTTGAGCCTGGGGCAGAGATGTTGGCCACAAAGAGAGGGAACTCCCAGCTCTGCTTTATTGCTCGTGCGGGAACAGGGAGACACGGGGTTTGCCGATGTAACTTTCAGGGGTCGCCACGCGCGGGTGCTGGCCTTAACGGGCTCCAGTGTCCTGGTATTGGCATGGCCACACGGTTCAAACCGACTGTCGGAGGGGGTCTTTGAGAACACGTGATCTCGGGGTGAGCTGGACCCGGGCGATCAGAAGCTCCTCCCCCCTCCCCCATCCTTGGACCGTCCACTCTGCCCAGCGTCCCCACCGTGGGACCCGTCTCAGGGACGTGGCTTTGGGAGTAAGATGTTGAGGCCATCTGGATGGTGGACATGATTGAACCCTGTTAGGCTCTCTGCGTGTTTGTGTAGACTCTGAGGACTCTGGAGGCTGTGCGTGGCCAGGACAAGCCCGGGAGAGGTGGTCAGCCCCTCTCTCTGTGTGCTCTGGGGTTCCGGCTTCATCCAGAATCTCCATCTGGCTCCCCACCTCCAGCCAGCCCTGTGCTTCCCCTCCTACACGGTGCAGTCAGCAGCGTGCAGCACCCCTGGAGATGGAGCCTCGCTCAGCTCGGGACCACGACTTGTCATCCTCAGCCCCCTCCACTGCACAGGGCTGGGGCCAGGTGCCGGGGAGGGGGCGGGGGGGGGACAGCTTCCTGTCCATCTGTGGGGAGGATGACAGAGGCAGACGGGTGCATGGGGACCCCTGGGGAGCCCACTTCCCCCTGATGTTGACTGATGCCAGCCAAGGCTTTGAGACTGCTTGTGTGCTGAGACTTGTCCTCTGGGGAGGCTCCTTGTCCAGAACCCAGTTGACCTGATCTAAGAAAGCCCAGGCGATTGGCTGAAGGACGAGAGGGGCCACGTGGAGGAGCCGTGGGGGCACCAGGCCGTGCAGAGAACCGAGCCCCCCAGCCAGGCTTGCGGAGGAGCTCAGCTGCATGAGCTGCTCGGTCAGCCCAGAAACGGGACCTGCCTTGGGCCCCGGGCTCAGGACCCGGGGTGGGGATCTCTGGGCCCAGCACGGAGCGCACAGGCCTGGCTCTGAGTGGGGTCCCTGCAGATGCTGAGGACAGGCGACAAGAAACAGGAACCGGCGGTGTTTCCGGCCTCTGCTGTGGGCTGGTGCGCTCCGCAGCGCAGGTCTCTGAAGCGAGGAGCACTGACCCTCGTGTCCCGTCTCCTCCGAGCCTGGGACCCAGCGCCGGGAATGCAGCAACAAGAGGGGCCAGCGGGAGAGGCCTCTCCTGGCCCCTGTTACCTCACAGCCGCTGGCCTCGAGGAAACATGAGGACTCAGCATCCACTCACTCACTGCCTGGGATGTCCATCCGTCCCCCTTGGGCCGCAGTGTCTCACCGTGGACCCGAGGGCTCAGGCCAGGGCTGCTTCTCCCACCCCGGGTTCTCCGCACACCTTGCCTGCAGCGCCTCCGTCCCACTCAACGCCCGACTGGACCTGCCTCTGCACAGGGACCCCAGGAAGGGAGAACAGGGGGCGGGGGGCTAGCGCCCTGTGCAGGGGTCGAGGGGAGACGCTCTGGTGGTGCGAGGAATCTGTGTGTGGTTCTGCTGCCTCTTCCTTCGGGCTGGGTCAGGGGGCGGGAGGGGGTCACCAAGCCGCCACCTGCACCTGCCAGGTGGGTGTGAGCAGGAAGAGAGGAGGCAGGGACTTCACAGCTGATGCTGCGGTGTCAGGCCAGCTGACCCCTGACAACCGGGGAGTTTGCCCCCGACAAAGGGCCCCGAGGGGATAGCAGGTCTGGGGGCCTCAGGAACAGAAGGTCAAGGCTCGCTGGTGGCTATGGAACGGTGAGGGCAGGAGGAGAGACTCAGGGTGACAGGCAGGACCCATGTCACCAAGGGCCTTGCAAGTCACGGGAGGAGTTGGGAGTGTTTCTGGGGGGCGGGGGGAAGCAACAAGGAGGGTCACTGCTTGTTTTTTCCTTGGGGAACCACGAGCTATGGCCACATAGGCACAGGCTGTTGGGAGGAAGAGTGGGCGCTGGACCCAGGGGCCACACAGGAGGGCAGGATGCCTCTGAGGAATCGGGTATTGGAGCAGGGCCTGGGGGGAGGCTCAGAGGGCCACCCTCAGGGTGGACAGGTTGCAGCTTGTGCGAGACGTGAGACACTGAGCCCGCCCTGCTGCTGGACCGGGAACATGGACACGCTGAGGGCATCCTCTGGCATGCAGTAGGTGCTCAATACGTGTTTGTGACAGGAAGGAGACTGGGGCTGAAAACGATAGCTACGTGGGGGTAACAATCCTAGCACCCAGCGGAGCCAGGAAAACGCCCTTGGAAACGGACCGGGTTCTGGGGAGAGTTGTCCATGAGGTCTAGTTCTGAGAACCAGAGTGAGGGGGACAGCTGGGGGCTGGGGGCTTCGTCACCTCTTCCCCGGGAGCGTAGGGGGCTGTGGGGTGCACACAGGTCCAGCTGCAGAGAGCGCAGGGGCCCCCCACTTCGGAGGGTGAGGACCGGTGTCGTCTTGGCAACCTGAGGGTCATTTCGGTGATGCCGTGGAAGGCACACCGGGGCTTCGCGTTTGGCTCGGCTCGTGCCTGCACGGCCCGGGGCCAGGCCCTCACCCTCTCTGTGTGTGCTGTTCATCAGCAGAAACACGACGGGGACTATGACAGCCCGCCTTTCAGGGCCATTCCAGAACGTACGGGAGGGCGCTACAGAAAGTTCCCAGGACACGGCGGGTGCTCGGTAAATCACAGAGACAGTGATCGTAATGGTAATAGATACTACTATTAGCTCGTGTTCTTGGAGAACCACGTTGCCTCTCATAGGTGTTCCATAAATTATTCTGGTGCTTCCAGTTCCCTCTGATGCTCAAACACGCAGGGCGCCCCCTGACGGCGGCCAGACGTCTCCCTGAGTGCACGCTGCGTTTCAGAGTATCGGCCACGCTGGGAAAAGGCCCGTCTTTGCTGCCTGGTTTACGATCTCATCATCTGCTACGGTTTCTAGATGGGAAACTGTGATTGTCAATTAAGAATCTGAAAAAGAGTTTCCTTTATTAAAGGAGCGCGCACACACACACACTCACACACACACACACACAACATAAGCACCGTATTTCACGCGGAGCCGGAGCTCCGGCTGGCTACCGAGATTTACCGCCGCGTGTCCCCGTCGCGTGCCCGAGCTGCTGGATTAACGCCCCTCCCGCCGGCTGTGAATCAGCGTCTCCCGTGTGGCCGCGTTTCCCCCCGAGGGACGGGCGGCAGTGGCTGCTGTTTGGTGCTCATGGGGGGCGGGGCGGGGGGAAGCAGGGCGTGCTCCCCAGGCTCTCGGGTACTCCTCTGTGGGTCACATGGAACAGTGTTTTCCTGGGTGGAGGCGCTTTAGAAAGCTCAGCCCCGGCACCCCGAAGGTGGGAAACTGGGGTGGGGGCCCCAGGGAAGCACGCTGGAGCTCTCCACTGGGTCAGTTCTCCCCCCGCCCACCCCCTGAGGCCTCTGAGACCACATGGGATGCATCCTGGAGCCTCCGGGGGGCCCCTCCTCGGCTTCGCCCCTCTGGGGACCCCGACTTCTCCCTTGGGGCCTCACACACTCCTCCTCTGCCCGCCACTCCTTCTCCCCTTAGCGGCAGCTCCAGGCCTGGCCCAGGGGAGCGCCCTCGGGATGCGGGGCGGCTCCGACTGGGTGCTCGCACAGGTGTAACTACTCACCGCATCATTAGGCAGCAGGGGGGGACACCCGCCCTCTGTCCTCAGTGCACCCCTTACCAGGACTCCCAGCTCTGTGAGGCGCAGGCCCGAAATCCCCTGCACTGGCTGGAGAGCATGAGCACACCTCAGTGGCGGGGTGGACTCATGACAGCTGAACAAAGGATGGGCCAGCTGTGCAGACGTCAGCCACCAGTCCTATAGCTCGAGTGGAAGGTTCCAGGGCGAGTGAGGGGAGGTGGGTAGGGAGAGGCAGGTGGCAGGGCTGAGACAAATGCGGTGACTTTCAGGGACTCTTGAGGGTGCTGGGCTCCACCCCCAGTGCCCGGAGGACATGGGGTGCTGGGGGTGGGGGGGAACGAGCCAGAACAGCATGTGTCCCACCTCACTGTATGGGAAGTCCCCAGGGCATAGTGTGACCATTCAGACGGTGACTCACGGTCCAGGCGGGCCTGAGGTTCTGCAGTTCTAATGAGTCCCCAGGTATGGCTCACGCCTCCAACTCCGGCAGCGCAGGTTTGGAACCACCATCCTGGAAGTTGCTGTGGGACGGCCTGGAGGGTGGGAAGGGGGACCCCAGGGGAAGGTAATCGGGATAGTCCGGGGCCCAAGAGACGAGGCCCAGACTGGGCAGGGTCGTCAGGACAGAGAGAGCGAGGGGCAGAGCGGAGAGGTAGGGAGTGGGGTGGGCCAGCAGGACTCGGGGGCCTTCAAGGTGAAAAGGGAACCGCTTTTTGTCCATCTAAGTTGCTGGTTCTTGGGTTTCTTAAAAAAAAAACAACTGTCAAGTGGCATCTACATCACTTACTGGGGCTTGTGATGAGCTTATTTTAAAATGGAAAGAACTAAGACAAGGGGATTTAAAAAATAAACACAGTTGAAAACAACCCACTTTATTGAAGACCGTGGTGCAGGAAGCGTGCGGCTCTCTCCTGCTGGCGCCGGGGTCCCGGAGTTGACGCGGCCCACTCACACTGGGCGGGGTGCCGGAGGAGCTCCGGGGCCTGCTGAGGGCCATGTCACCCCGCTGTGGGGCTCCGGCCCCGCTCCGGACCAGCTCCCACGAGGGGCACCTGGGCCTCCCTGACCCTGCTGCTCCAGGCCCCCACCCCCCGCCTCCTGTGTCTGTGACATGGCTCAGCCAGTGCGACGTGGCTGTCACAGAGGGAGCCCTGTTCCCTCCACCGGCCTGCAGCTCAGAGCTGCCTGGAATCCACAGCGGCCCCGGTCAGCCCTGTGCACTGTCCCTCTTACCTCCTGGCCCTGACCGGTGCCGTGTGCATCCCTCCCTTCCTTCTGGTCTCCCACTCGGACCCTGGTTGTCGGGGATTCACCCTGGTTGTCTGGGGCTCACCATATCCACAGCTCCCGGGGCCGGAGCCGCCCGAGGTGGAGTCTGAGCATCATCTACCCACATCCGTCCTCCTTTGCTCCCCACCAACACCACGAGGAAACTCTCAGCTCCATAGAGGGGGTTTGGCCATGTGACTGAGTTCAGCCAATGAGAGGAGCAGAGGTTGTCAGCCCGGGCTCCTGTCTCTCTCCATTTATCCTCCTGTTACCTGGAATGCGGCTGCTGTGACTGGAACCCCAGCGGCCAAGTTGCCTCCAGCCCCGAGTGACTCACGACCCCTTCGGCTGCACTGCCTGCTCGTCACCAGCTGCCCACGTGGGTCTCTCACCTTCAGTCTGGCGACTCGGCGTTCTCTGGGCATTTTCTCCCGTGAGAACGCCTCGTTTCTCTCTGCACCGGCTCCTCGGCCGGGCCTGGGCCTGGAGCTGCGGCAGAAACTTGGGCACTCTCAGTTGTCCCTGCTCCTCCTCTGCCCCAGGACACCCGGCCCCCTCTCCCCACTGCCCCCCGACGCGGGCCTGCTGTCTCCAGGGACAGGAGGGCAGGCCCAAGGTGTGCCGGGCTCTGTGGTCAGTTCCCCTGTGTTTCGGGTCCCTGAACAATGCAGTGATGCCTCGGGGTGGAGCCTGCCCCCTGGCCTCCCGGGTGAGGCCCCGTGGAACCTGAAGGGGCTGCAGGGGGAACAGACAGAGAAACCCCTCAGGTTTGGCTCCCTTTGAAAATAAACCACGAGACCCCTAAGGGGGAAAAGGCAGAAACTTTCCAACCGCCTAAAGTGCACGAGCTCAGCTGAACTCAGGAACAGGGTGCTGATGGGGATGCTCGGGTGGGCCTGGGCTGGGGGTCCTGGTGGGCGGCTGGATTTCATTGTATCGTCTCTGCCCCAAGCTTGCAGAGCTTGGGGGTCACACAGAACCCCCCGTGGTCAGCTCATTTCCCTCTGGAACCCCCTCAGCCACTCCACAGCGGCCCAGCTTGGGGCTGAGCTGATTTCCTGGGCTTTCATCCGCCCCCACAGCCTGCAGGGTCCTGGCCATGTGCACGTGGTGGCCTCCCAGGACCCATCTGGTTGGCGGTGGGGGTCCGGGCCCAGCACGCCCTACCGCAATGGCACAGGTCCTGAGCACATGCCGGCCAGCCCTGAGCACACTGTCCTGCTAACTCGAGTGGGCTGCACGGTGACCCCCGAGGTAGGAGCTGTTGTCATCCCCACTCCACAGCGTCACCGAGGTCACGATCTGCCAAGGCCAAGCAGTGAGTAGGTGGCGGGACCAGGATGTGGCCCTGAGGCCAGTCTGACCACAGAGCCCGGGCCCTGAGTGGCAGGCCATGCTCGTGGGTGACCCCAGGACCCCTCTCCCCACTCCTGCTCACCTCGTCCCCCCTTCCCCTTGGGCACACAGCCACCCCCAGGATGGCTTTCTGCAGAAACACACGCCCTGGCATCAGGGAGGACACAGTGCCTGCCCCAGTGCGTGGCTGGGGGGTGGGCCATTAGCAGGCTTTGGCGCTCCCTGACCCCTTGTCCAGGGCACAGCCTCTGCGGTGACCACCTGGGGGCCCTCTGGTTTGGCCCTGCATGCACGGCTGTCCTCCAAGCTCCCCCAGTGGCTGCTGCTGCTGGCTCCTGGTGCTGCCCTGTCCCGTGGGGAGGAGGTGGGGCGGGGGGGGGGGGGGACCCCGACCTTCCCCTGCAGTCCCAGCAGCCGTGAGACTGCCACACTGAGCAGACCTGCCGGGGGGGTGGGGGTGGCAGGGGGCGGGGGCAGTGAGGAAAGAGGGGTTCATGGTATGTCACCAGGACCCCACATTTGCCTTTGGAAAAAGATGACAGTTTCTTCTTGAAGTTTGAAATCTGTGGGAGAAGCCTATATATTGGAGCCAGAGTTCATCTGACCAGTGCTGCATTCTGAACCCCCCGGAGAGTAAGAAAATTCTGCAGCTTGATGGGGTGACCCCGGTCCTGGCAAGTCACAGCGTTTCCGGACCCCGTTCATCACCTTCCCCCACAGAACGGGTTCCGTAGCTCTTAGAGAAAGATAGAGGTTGATAAGTGGTAGCTGCTGCCACGTTACTATTCTTGCTGTTCTCAGATCTTAATTTTCATGAAAATGACTGTAATATCGATGAAGACACGAGGCATCTACAGAGGGTTTATACTTTGCCAGTGAGGTTTCACGCTCATTTTCCTGTCTGGTACAGTCGCAGGGCCGTTATTGTGATCCACGGATTACAGGTTAGAGAATCGACCCGTGTATTTATTCTGCGACTTGGACACAATAGCACAACCAGGAAAATCGAAAGCGATATTCCAGCTCCCTAATTCTCAGCTGTTCACCCTTGCACCCGCCCTCCCGAGGCAGCGGCGGTGGCAGCGGTGATGGGGATGGTGGTGATGATGAGGGTGGGCGGTGTGTGTCTTTGTTCAAAATGGACCTTTGTTGGAAGGTCTTATTAGGTCCCCTTCTGTCATTGTTCCAGATTTATCGCTTTAATTTCTTTGGGCCTTTTTTATACACAGGAGCTGCATTTTCCTTTGTTCTACCTCAGTTTCAACCTGCCTGTAGGGTATAAAAATATATTTTTATATTCCACCCTTTGTAGTTGACTTCTCTGCTGACCAAGGTTAAGCAAGAAAATGACTCGCTTTGGACTCGAGGGTCAGCAAAACATGAAGTCGTTTCTATCTGTAGTGCTCATGTGTCTGTGGATAAAGACACGCAGACCTGAACCGGGACCACTCGGGACCACGGGCGCCCTGCGGGACGGGCCACGATGTTTGGAGGCATCGCTGTCTCTCACCTGACCCACTGCACTGCCGCCCACTGTACAGGCTGACCCCCGTCTGGAAATAGACCGTTCCCACACCATCTTTCGCCAGCCGAGATGGTGTGATTGGCGTTAACTTCCAGGCCCCTGAGCTGCTCTTGCCTCCTGTCCTTGCCTGCCCCGCTCTCTCTGTCCGCTTCCTGGGCCCGTCCAGGACCCGTCCTGTGCACGCAAGTCGGGCCTTGGGTCTGCCCTCGGGAAGTCCGCACAGAGACAGCGTCATCCTTGGGCTGTGCTTTTGTGTGTGGGGCCGGTTTGTTAGCTGCGTGTTTCCCCCGAGCGCCCACGAGCCCCTTGGGCACTTCCTGTGCCCCATTTACCCATCACTGTGTCTGGAATTCGGTTCCTGGCACACAGCAGGTACTCAGTAAGCCCCTACAAATGGAATGGATGGTCACTGCATCATGAGGTCGCGATGCCTCGTGGTGACGCCATCGTCCCACCTGAGAGACGCAGTGGCAGTTGGCAGCAGACCCACTGTTCTTCAGGTCCGTGTGTCCTGATGTCAGGGGCCGGGCCTGGCTCTAGGTCAGCCGTCCCAGGAGTCCACATCCCAGGAGGGCTGGCCTGAGAGTTGGGTCAGCGCATGCACCCTGTCCCGGGAGGAGTGGGCTCCCAGAGGAGGGGCCAGCACCAGGGGCAGGGGGAGGCAGCAGGAGGGGGCCACGTCACAGAGATGGGGCTGGGCAGGGAGTCCTTTCCACTGAGCCCCAGGCTAACTCCAGCCCCCCGGCTGTTCCCGACGCACTGCCTGGGGGGCTTCCCCCCTGCACCGGGGACTCACACCTCCTCCTCCGTGTCCTTGTCATGGACGAGCGCCGTCACCGGGGCCCACGTCTTCTTCTCCTGCTGTGGGAACAAACACAGATGGAACGTGTCTGCTCCAGTTAAACCCACGTGTTCCGGCCTAGTGGGGGCAGAGCTGCTTCTCAGCCGATACATCCGATCTTTTGGGTCTCTGCCCCCAGGGCTATAAACTGTGTGCTGCCTGGGTCCTGGGTCTGGGTCCCCCATCGGGATGGAGCGGGTTTCGGACTGGCTTCCCTCCCCGCCCCCGCCGGGAGATCGCAGCGTTGAAGTGAAGTGGGCCTGGTGAGAGACAGCGACACCTCCGAACATCACGGCCCGTCCCGGGGGGTGTGCCAAATAACTTTCCCCGGGACATGGCCTGTTCTACCGTTCTCTTAGCGCTGTCTGTGGAAGGACAAAGTTCTTCGTTTTCATGGAGTCCAATCTATCAGTCTTTCCTTTACGGTTGGTGCTTTCTATGACACATTTAAGAAATCTTTGCCTACCCAAAGGTCATGAAGGTAATCTATGTCTTCTTCTGGAAACCTCCTTGCTTCACTCTCTACATGTAGATTTATGAACCATGTCCAGTTAATTCTCACGCGCTGTGTGAGGTTCACCTTGACTTCCAAAATAGCCTCTTCCCTGGTCCCCACCCTAGCGTTCTGTCTTGCATTATCCCAACTTTTGCTGCTGGCGTGGTGGTGCACTATCAAGCCAGATCCGATCATGTGGCTTTTCTGCTTGAAACGATACTGTGTTTCTATGACCATAAAACCTAAAGTCCTTAGCTTGGTGCTGATGCCTTTTTCTAGCGTCATCTCCAGTGAAGGAGCTGGGTGGTATACTCTAGCCACAAAAAATCTGAGCGTCTGCTCTTACGGAATTCGTCCCCGCTCCAAAAAACAAAACACGACAAAAGGTATATTAAAGTCCTCGTGCCCAGCTCCTCCTCACCCGACCTGCTCCAGGACGAAAGGTAGGCAGTTTGTCACGGCAGCCTTTCTCCTCTCTGCCTGCTCCAGATGTCCAGTACGGAGTGACAAACCATCTGAGAGTCAGTGACCTAAAATGGTAATGTATCACCATCGCTCACGGTTCCATGGGTAGACAGGGCCTCCCCTGGGTGGACCTGCTTGGTTCCGCATGTGGTAGAGGTGGGATGGATGGCAGGACATCGAAGACGGTGTCTTCACCCATGGCTGGAGCCTCGCTTGGGATGGACAGACCTCCTGGGGGCCTTGATTTTCACACAGCTTCTCTTGGGTGGCCCGGCCATCTTCTCCTCACGGCAGGGGCAGGTCCTCAGACTGCTGACGTGGAATCTGGTTTCTCCGAGCAGCAACGTTGCAAGAGACCAAGTTTCTTCTGCCCCAGCCGCAGAAGAAAGGCAGTACCGCTTCCTCCTCATTCCGTCCATCAAAGTCGCAGGACCCGCCTAGGTTCGAGGGGCAAGTCTTTGCGAGCATGTGACTACGGGGAGGTGCGGCTCCACGGGGCCTGCGAGGAGACCGGTTCCGACAGCTCCTTTGCATTTCCATCCTCCTTGGCCGTGGACACATTATCTGTTGTGCTGGAAGGCTCTCACACAAGTCAGGAAAGGACATTCATGGCGCCAGTAATTCATTCTGCAGTCAAGTTCTGATTATAAAAAGCGTGCCAGCTCTGATATCTTAACTAGATTAAAAAAAGAGAAAAAGATGACCCTAAAGGATGGCCTAAAACTCCTTCTCTAAATACTGTGGCCTCAGCAATGTAGACATATTTCACAGGGACTATATATCACCCTGTGCCAATTAAGTACGGCCTATGAGGATGTATCAAGAGTGGCATGACAGCCAGTCCACATTTTGAAATACAGACAATAGAATAACTCTTACATAGCACCTGGGAACCTCAGGTGCAGAAGCACCAGGACAGGTGAGTTCATTTAGTCTCCTGGTAACAATTAGCAATTGCATCATGCTCAAGAGAGCTCACCCAAACAGCCAGGCAATGAAACTAAGATACAGTATACACATTTTATAAAAGAATTGATGGGGTCTCCGAGACATGAACTGGCCTTCTACCCAAGGGGATAACAATGCCACCCCAGATTCTAAATAGTGGGGCAACTCAAGAGGCCTTTTGTCATGTAGTAACGTTTAAATAATGGCTCAACATTCCCCCCCCCCAAATTCCTGTCTTTCCTAATCCCTTCCTCGAGTCCTGAACTGTTTTTTTTTTTTACATATAAGATGTTGTTAGTGGTCGGCCCTGGCTGGTGTAGCTCAGTGGATTGAGTGCGGGCTGCAAACCAAAGCATCGCAGGTTTGATTCCCAGTCAGGGCACATGCCTGGGTTGCAGGCCACAGCCCCCAGCAACCGCACATTGATGTTTCTCTCTCTCTCTTTCTCCCTCCCTTCCCTCTCTAAAAATAAATAAATAAATAAAAGATGTTGCTAGTGCTCATGAAGTTTCCTGGGGCCTGAAGATGATACAACTTTGGCAGCTCTTTTTAAGAAAAAGAATGGAGATTGTGAACAGAAATTAGATAACAAATGAGTAGTTAGGATAAGAACACAAAGTATATGGGATGAATATCTACAAAATCCAAAATAACCTCACAAAATCCAGGGGGAAAAAGTAGTATTTTTAAACTTCCAGGCAGCCCTCTGTAACATGTTTCCCCTAGGATTTGGGGTCCACACTCTCTTGTGGCCTTTTCACAGGACCACCGTTTTGTAATAATTTCTAACTCGACACCAGACAGCTAATTCAGTCCTCCTTCTAGTGCGGTGGGTGAAAACAGATTTTACTGATAGTTTGGAAAAACTCATTCAGTGTTCTGACCCATTGTGGGTCACATCCTGTAAATTTTTAGGATTGTTACAAACTTTGGGAAAACCTCTATCCCATTTCTGCCGTCTGCAAGCTTGCAGCTTCAGGCATTTTGGCTTTTCTTGTGCGGCAACTGAACAGTTAGTCACGTCTGAACTACTGACCCTCAATACCCAGCTTCTCAACGGTTTCCTCTTAGGGGGATGCATTTTGAGTTTTGTATGACCTCCATTGATGTCAGCATCTGGGTTCAAATCAGCCAGAAATTCGAGTATCGTCTCAGCATATTCAGATGATCTCCCCCCTTCAGATGGAGCACAACCCAGGAGGCTGTGCGCTATTTCCTGGAGAGTCACTCTTCTGATGAATTTCCATACCCACTTCGACCTCACCATTGTTTTGTTATAATCTGCTTCTAAATGTTGGGTTAATTTCTTTCTTTTTTCTTTTCTCTCCCTCATATTTCCCTTTTGCTTCCCATAATTTTTAATTGAATTTCCTTTCATCTCCTTAACAATAAATTTAGATGATAAAAGAAGGTGTGCTTCATCACCATCCAATTCAGGAGCCCGTAATTTATGCTTTGTTTCATTTGAAACATCCCGAAATGTCTTTTCAATTACAGTTAAAATGATGTATTGAAGCTTTACCAACTTTTTGAATACATTTCTCTTACGTTTCCTTTGTGCTTGGGTTTCTCTTCTGAGTCTTCAAAACACCCCAGGTACATAAGAGTCTTTAAAATACCTGTGTGCCCAGGTGCAAGGCTCCCGTAGCCTTGTAATGGCCAGGCCACTCGGTCGCCCTTAAAGTCTTGAAAGAAAAATCTTAGTTGGCGTGTGTGTATAAAGTAACCCCTCTGCTACTCAAGCCTGACAAGAAAACGTTTAACATAGCCGACCCCCAGCGCTGTCCACACACTGCACTTCGTGTCTTCTCTCTCAGGGTCAAGGCCACGAGACGCTCCCGGCACGCGCTGAGCCCGAGCTCCACGCTTCCCCAGCGTGTGAGGATCACAGTTCCCTCACAAAGCAATGTTTCCACACAATGGACCATGAAGGACATTCAAGGACGCACTACAATGGTCTAAAACTTGTTTCTCTTTGTTGAATAAAGTCCTTAGATCGTGGGCAGTTGGCAAAAAAGTTAAAAAAAAATTCTCAGGCTTTTCTGCTAAAAGAGTAGTGTGCAATATTCGTCACATCGATGTCTGTGCCATCCGATGGAGCGCCTAAAATCGTGGGGCAGCGTTTGGGGGCTGCTTTATTTGGTGCGCCTCCTAATGGGGCACAGTTTGTGACCACAGCAGCACCGAGCCATGCGGGACACGTGTACAGGACGTCTCATAGGACACCCAAGATCTCAGCAATTTGCCGTTATTTTTGTTTAAATACTTGTTTCAGAAGGTCTTTTCTCTCCCTTTTGTGTTCTGTCTGAATCTTTGTAATATGAGTCTTCGTATTACCGTGATCATAACATTGGAAAGAAAGAAGTTGGTTTTTCAGTTGGACCGATGAGAATAAAAACATGGCGGCTCGTTGTCATGGCCATCGGGCAGGTCCCAGACCTGTGGGGCTGATGGGTCGGGCAAAGCGGAGGCACTGTTGACCTTCGTGCAGTTCGTGGGGCACCTGTGTCTTACTCCCCCTCTATTTTCATCTTCCTTCTGCCTTTGGTTTCTCTTTGAAAGTGTCCTGCTTGTCCCAGTCTTCGACATTTCCTTTGCTGTCATTTTGTTTCTGTACTTGTGGCTACCAGGACCCTTTTCTGCGTCTTTAAGGCTTTGGCCATCAGAGTCCTAATTCCTGTTGTGCTGCAGAGAGAGAGGTCCGCCCTCTTAGAGATTCTGCCAGTCCTGGTGTGTTTAATTTCTTTTCTCGACTTTACCAAGAGACCTTCCATGAAACCTGAATTTTGCTTGGATCGATAATTCTGAAAACATATAGAATTAATCTGAAATGAAGGCATACACAGAATAACTCTAGGGCTTTTACAAGCTGCTTGTTCATTTGTACTGAGCTACTTAGTAGTGTAATCCAGTTATTCTTGATGCATACCCACGGACTTACTGACGAATGTGTACGACTTTGTCACTCGCTCCTTTGGGCTGTTTCACTGCGTCACTGACCAGTCTTGTGTCTTGTTCACCTGGAGCCTCCTCCAGGACAAGATGTGTCAATGATGCTGGATGCAACCCCGCTGTTGGAGTGCATGCAACCCGCCACTCGCTCAGACTCTCCTGCTGTCGAGTGCCCTGACGCTGGCTCTGCCCTACAGACCCAGGGGTGCCGATCAGTTCTGTCCCGTCCAACTCCCATCACAGACCAAAACCACGTACAGCATGTTTGTAGCTGCACCCGCTGAGACTGTGTGCGTGCAGCTGGAGGAGAGAACGGTGCTGAGCGGACGTCGGGGAGACCCCGCCTTATGGTCAGTCGCACACAGCTGATGACTGGGAGACTTCTCCTCCGTCACGCTGCTGGCTGGGTGCCACTCAGACCTTGTTTCTCTTGCACGAGCCACACACACCCAGTACCAGGGGGATATGAGGACAGATTCCTGTTAGGATCACATTCTGGGTCTTCAAGTTGTCATGCTGGGTGAGCTGACACAAGGGGAATGGAAACTTCTGCAAGCTACTGCTGTGCTGGGACAGCTAGAAATAACCATAAATGACAGTGAATCCCATAAATATATCCCAACAAACTCTCACGAAATATATCCCCAACCCAACCTCCCGTTAGCCCAGTGGTGTCTGACCCACGGCACATATAACCTAATTGCTAAAATTCTGTGACACGCCACAAGATATACTTTTCCAAATCTGACAAAAATGTAGGTATCATTTTGATTCATTCATACCAGATGGATATTGCTGTGTTGGCTGTTGTCATTTTTTTATTTGACCATCGAAGGGAAAAGAGGTTGGTGCCCCTGACTAAACAGGCAGGTGCCAGGTGTTTTAAAAATTCTTGTGGCACACCTGGTGGTCATTGCTGCCCTAGGCAGACCCCCAGACCCTCACAGCAACTTACTGCAGCAAAGGGATATGAGGGCAAACCCAAGAAGAGGAAGACGTGTGAGGAAGAGCTGGAGGAAGCCCAGGTGAGCTCCCCAGCCCTCTCCTGACGGAATCACAGAGGCCACAACAGCACCGAGCCATGCGGCCTGCAGTGAGGGATGGCAACAGTGTGCAGAACGCTACGCGAAATGTGGACAGACAGCTCAGTAGCACATCAGAGAAGCAGGGCCTGCCTTTGTGGCACTTATTCCAGGAATGAACACTGGCTTGTTTTAAGACAATATGCTTAATTCATCCTATTGATATATCTAAGGAAAACTTACGGCAGTTGTCAGAGATGTTGAAGAGGCAACAGGCAAAATTGCATACCCAGACTCAGCCTTAAAAACCTAATGAAATGGGAATTCACAGTATTTTCCTAACTTGGTAAATGCTGTTTTTTCCCCCAAAGGCATTTCCAGGGTGCATGGGCGAGCACTAGACACATTCCCACTAATGCAGGCAGAAGACAAGGATGCCGTCACTACTGCCATTTCTCATTGCGCCAGACGTCTTAGTGAGACAGAGAGATTGTGCGCACAAAATCCTGAGAGAGGCAGGTGACGCCATCCCTGAATACAATGTGATTATATACCTGGAAGAGTCGAGGCAATTAAATTAACCAAAAAACGAATAAAGATAGTAAAGTAATTCAATGCGATAGTATGATTCGTAATTAATAACTAGAAATCAATGAACTGATTGCATACACACATACATTACTAAGTACAATAAACTGTTATGCTGCAGCATGTGCTGTGATCAGGGAAAGCCGATGGCCTCGTTTAGTCTGTTCCAGGTGCTGGAGTGCGTTCCCTGTCCGGGTTCCCGGAGACCGTACGTTAGGGAACCGGAGGCTCCTCAGTTCCAGGAGGTCAGGTCGCCCACAGATACAGAGCCACATGTTCACTCGCAGCTGCAGCCTGTGCACGCAGGGCAGGGGTGTGCCAGCCAGAGTCCGGAAGGAAGCCTCCCTCTTCATGGAGGAGAATGGGGACCCGGCCGACAGAGGCCAGCTCAGGGATGGCGCTGATGGCAGGACAAGGCACCCGGGATGAAGGCAGTGAAGCTCTTGGGCGAGTAGGGGCCAGTGAGGGGGCCGAGAGAGCACCCGGGGTCGGGGGCGGGGAGGTTCCTACAGAAACAGCCCAGTGGTAATGGAGACTGAAAGAAGGTGGATTAGAAACATTTAAGGAGTACACCTGGCTGGCTGTGAACGGACCGTTTGGCTCACGGCAGGGGTGACACCTAGCCTGTGCCCCATCCTCACCAATCATCCTTCTGACGGTAGTCACAGCATTTTAATTGTTACTGCTGTTTTGGCAAATGGACAAAAAGCAGAGGCCGGTGTTTGTATCCTGATCATTGTAAACAGGCTTCACCCGCGTCCCCTCAATAGCTGCCCCCCCCACCCCACCACTTAGTGTAGCTTTTGCTGGTCCTTGAAATTCACAATGGACGTCAGGTACTGTCCTAATGTTTCACGGGGCATCTCAAGTTTAAAGTCACCGACGGAGTGGAAAGATGGGAGGCGAGTATGAAGCGCGCACTCCTGGGTAGACCCTGAGGTGACAGGTCCGGGTGGAAGCGTTTGGAATCCGAGAAACTGCCACAGCTCTCTCCCGAGGGTGTTGCGCTCAGTTGGTCTGGTCGGCTTGTGCCTGCCCGTGGTGTTGGGGAAACGCTGTGTGATTTTGCACCAGCGTGGGGCAACGTAAGTTATTTTCAGAAACTAGAAGGAGAAACATAAATGGTTAGTGCCTCTTCATGCTTTTTGTGCACAAACGCTTACACTTTTCAATGGGGTCTCACGGGCACTTGCCCTCTCGTTGACGCCAACTCATTTTTGCCAAACGAGCCATTGCAGTTCGGTGGGACCCAGGCTGCTGTTACTCTCAAAAGAGCCTTGGTGCATCAGAACATTAAAAAGGCAAATTCATTTGGGAGGTAGACTTTCACAAAATTGGAAAATCATAGCTTTCCCAAGTCCCTCATACCCCGAGCCTCCGCTTTCTGACCCGAGTGTCACCAACAATCAACCGCAGGCTGGCGGTGAGGTCTACCGACCTGGACTTTGCCACCCGGCCTCGCGTCCCTTTCGGCTGGGCTTGGTGGTGACATCCACCTCACGCCCCCCCGTCTCCGAGTCTCCGGAGTTTCCCAACATCCCCGCATTGCACAATGGATGGAGCCAATTGTGTTTTGAAGTGACAGAGTGTTGCCGTGGCATAGAAAGGCTCGGCGTGTCCCAGGCGGGACTACGAAACATCCGGGCCCTGGGTGAGCGGGAAGGCAGAGATGAAGTCTGACGTGGGTGTGAAAACCGGGCGATAAAGGCCATTAGGGCGGTAATGGGGGAACGGTCTGTGCTTGCGAGGACCGTCTGTCAACCTTCCTGACCGTCGACCTTCCCGAGACCACCGCTTCTTCTTGTTTCCTCTGTTTGATGGCTCAGTCTCCGGATAAGGAAGAGGGACAACGAAGGGACTGAACGAGAATTCACTCCATTTCTGCTCCGCCCCATTGCCTGGAGGGTGGTGCCCTGTGGCTCGTTTCCCAATCAGTGAGTCACTGGGCCATCGGGACCCACACCTCCACCGCTCGATGTCACGCAGATGGAGGGGTCTGGCTGCCCGGTCTGAATTTTACCTGTCCCACAGGATTCACACGCAGGTTTCAGGGTCGGGGAGGGAACAGACAGTGAAAGTCAGGCGGAGCTGGGTATCCATCCTTCTTCACCGCTGGCTGGCTGTGTGACATTCTGCAAGTGTCCTAGCCTCTCTGAGCCTCATTTCCTCATCTATACGGGGGAGATAATGATGTCAAGGCCTGTGAGCTCAAATGAGACCCATTAACAAAGCCCCTGCCTGGAATGTGGCCGACAGGGTCCCAGCTCCTGTACATTCTCCTTTATTCACAAAGCCAAGGAATTCTCAGGACCAGCCGCAGGGGCCAGACCTGCTATAAACATCCACGCGCAAGGTTTTGTGTGGACATAAATTTTCCCCTCCTTTGGGTAAATACCAAGGAGCACAATTGCCGGGTTGTAAGGTGAGAGCCTGTTGAGTTTTGTGCCGAACTGCCTTCCAGCGTGGCTGCGCCGTCTGCATCCCACCTGCAGGGAGCGGGCGCTCCCGTTGCCCCACCTCCTCGCCGGCAGGTGGTGTTTCCGGTATTTGGGATTCCGCCAGCCTAACGGGTTTGCACCAGCATCTCTCCGTGGTTCTGATTTGCGTGTCCCCGATGGCCGTGATGTGGAGCACCTTCCACATGCTGGTTTCCATCCGTATCTTTTACGGCGAGGTGCCCGGTCACATCTCTTGCCTGTTCTTCAACCTGGCCATTCCCTTTCGTCGTTGAGTTTGAAGCGTGGCTCGGATACTTTGGATCATAGCCCTCTGTCTTATGTCTTGGTCTGTGGCTGGTTTTCCCCTCCCCTGACCACTGATGGTCTCTGACCACTGCCCCGGGGATAGGGCCTTTCTCGTTGTGTGAGCTCTGAATCAGGTCGCATCCTGAGTGGCCCTGGGAGGGGCTTTTCCAGGGTGTCGCTGCTGCGTGACGGGGGCAGGGCTTTCCGAAGTGCTCTGAGCTTGTTCTCACAGTCATGAGAGTGCGAGGCGACCGCTTCTGGGTTCCCGCGGGGCTGAGAAGGGAGAGATGACAACAGGGCAAGTTAAAACACGACAAAGCTCTCCATTCCTACCAAGATCCCACTCTTTTATTTTTAACTTGAATAAATAAATGTTCCTTGGATTATTGTGAGAAATGGTGTTCATCTCCAGAATTTTGAAAAATTTGATTTTTTTTTTTTTTTTGCTGGTGTTTTGTTGCTTTTGTGGATCAGGTTTTGGGAGACCCTCTCTCTGCTCATCTGAAAGTCTGTCTCTCGTGGTTCCTTCCCCGTGAGATGGTCTAACAGAGCGTTCCTGGATCACGTGTGATGTTAGAAGGTGCTTCACACAACAAAGATGTTATGCTCGAGAAAGTTGGGGGGGAAATACATAAGTAGATTTTTTAAAATAAATCTCCCGTGTTGTATCTCCTTTCCCAGCTTTGATTTCACACAGCCTGGGCGGGCAGTTCTGTGATTGCTGGGGTCCCGCGTCCCGCCAGTGCAGCCCCGCCCCCGCCACCCCTCTGCTTCCTGCTTCACGGCCTCCCGTGGCCCCCGTGGCCTGTGTGAACGTGCCCCGGGGTATGAGAACATTGTGCGCGCTGGGTAACCCCGAGCTCCTGCAGCTGGAGGCGCAAGTCAAGGGCATCCCACCGTTCCCATCGATCGCACTGTCTGCCTTCCCCTCCCCTGCCTCACCATCCCTTCTCTCCCGCGTCTCGTGATCACTTCCAAGTGGTTTGTGCACATGCGTGTCCCAGACTTTTCCTGTAGGAAGAGCTGGACGACGCCATCATGGCTGAAGGAAATGCCTGACAGCTCTCCTTCACCGCAGTCCGCTGAGAGTTTTATCCACCGTTTCAGATCAGTACTATTTAAGAGCGTTATGCTATGTTTGAGCCATTGAACCTCTTAACATCTATCATCTTGAGGGCATGTGGCCCGGGGAACGTGAGCAGGCTTTCCGATGTGTTGGTGTGACAAATACGGGTATCTGCCAGAACTTCAGACAGCGGCATAGCCAATCAACGAGAGCCCAGCATCGCTCTGCACTGAAGACACCTGGTGCTCTGAGGACACGAAAGCCAAGTGCATTAGGGGCTGGGCAGAAGCAGCGTGCTATGGCTGCTCAACACGACACACGCCGTGTAATACCCAACCACACAGAGCGAGCCAAGGCCTCGTGGCTGGCGGGGCTCGGTCTGCTGTAGACGGGATAGATCTCTCCACGAGACAGAGTCAACCATTCCTGTTTGATTTGATGAACAATCGTGACGTCTCTTCTACATGCAGAACGATACAGTCTTGATCCAGCTGATTTCATGTGATGCAATGTTCCATGTTTGATCACTCAGAATATTCAGTGTGGGGGGTGTCAGGTTAGGTTGCAATGCCCGCTTGCATGCATATGTATATGAGGGATGTGGGGACAGCGTGTCCGTGTCCAGCGGTGTGGAGGGCTCCTGTCCCCCTCTATATGATTTTGCTGATGCCTCGCACTGCCCAGCAATGTCCAGCCAGTCCTCCCTGGACTCTTCCAGACCAGGAACAGATGAGGAGCCGTCTTTCCCTTTTGAACCAGGCGTTGTAAGCACGGAGGCCTGGGGCTGGTGACAGCTGCTTTGCCTGCCATGTGGAGAGAGCGCGACTGCAATAAGAAAACAAAGCCAGTGAGCAGAGGGCACCGGAGACGAACCTAAGTGGACAGAAAGATGGAATGCTGCTGTCATTACTGGAGCCCTTATATATGGCAGTGCCTGCAGGCAGCTTTGTCCCGGACTTGTCGGCAGCAGGAGTCAATAAATTCTTTTTATTGCAACTTGCTAGTTGGTCTTGGAATTCGGTCACACGTGACCAAAATTCTTGCCTCAGAGCAGGTTGTCATCTGAAATGCACGGTGCACATGGCGCTGGATTCGGCCCCCGCCCCCTCCGCCTCCACGGGGGCAGCACCTCTGACATAGCAGATGCTCAGATGTCTGTCGACTCCCTGGTTCTCACTCCGCACGCGGCACTGTTCATGAGGCCCTTTGATACCTCCCGCGTGGCGTTTCAACTCCAGACTTTGTGGAGTGTGGGGATAGAATAAGCAAGCAAGGTTTTGAAGACCTGGGTTTGGGATTCAATGTTGTAGCCCTCTTTCGGCTCCTCCCGCTTTGCTTCTAACCGAGAAGACTGCCTTGAAGTCAGCAGGAAGTTCAGGTTCTTGGCGTGACAGAAGTCCAGCCCCTTAGCCATTCTATTTTTAAGAGACAGGCCTGGTTGATTTTTTTGTAAATGAAAAAAAAATCAATAAGGCTTTGTTTGATATGAAGACTTTGCTTTCCATTTTTTTCTTTTTATTTTGGGTCCTTTTTTTTTTTGATTAGGAGTGAAAGTCACTCTGTACCAAAGAAAAATGATGTCCGCAGATGAAATATGTTTTCACTGATGCCTTTTGATCAGCTGAATGCATACCAAGTGCTCTCAGGGACCCGGGACCCTGCTGGCACCTGGGGCAGGCAGGTGGGAACCGGATTTGTGCCTCTCTAGGTATTTTTGTGGACTCTGATTATTTTAAGGTATCTGTTGGAAGTGAAAGGTTTCATGGTTTACTAAGTTTAGAAGCAGAGCTCACCAGGTAAATGGGCTCTCTCATTGGGAGGGCAGGAACTCATCACCCCGTTCTGGTCCCTGCCAATTACTATACTCGTTTGGTGTCGAATACTGATGAGCGATTCTTCCCGTGTCTTGAAAACCTCGGATTGGTCTCCATGTCTGCAGGACAAAACCCACATTCCTTAGACTGCCCTTCATGGCACAATCCAATTTGGCATCAACAAAAACCTCTCGGCCAGGAATGGAAAGGTCCAGGTTCAAGGTGCAGTGAGGCTGCTGCTGTCATCTTGCTCTGGATGGGTCTCCTTGCCTCCCGGATTCAGAGCCTCCATAACGCAATTGTGTTGGGAAGATCAACTCTACATTCTCTCATTTCTTGTTTTTCTTAATAGTCTTGTTTTTCTTTTTTTTTAAGATTTATTTATTTATTTTTAGAGAGGGAAGGGAGGGAGAAAGAGAGAGAGAGAAACATCAATGTGCGGTTGCTGGGGGTCATGGCCTGCAACTCAGGCATGTGCCCTGGCTGGGAATCGAACCTGTGACACTTTGGTTCGCAGCCCGTGCTCAATCCACTGAGCTATGCCAGCCAGGGCTCATCTTGTGTTTCTTAATGGATAAATCTATATCTGAAATTTTCACTTATCTCCCACCGATATGTACTGGATGTCTACTCTACCCAGGAAATGACAATGCATTATCCCTTTGCTCTTCACAAAATTATAAAGAATATTTGCATGTTCGAGGAAAGGAAGCTGAGATTCAAGGCTGCACAGCTGGGCCCGGGTAGAACTGTGACAAAGTGCAGCTTCAGGTAATATTGGTGCCCACGTCTTTGCTCAGTGTCCCATATTCTGGGTCTCACCCCGTGATACCCCCTGAGGAAGTAGTGGCTGAAGGTGTTGCTGGTGGGAATCAGGCTCTGCTCTGGGTTCGGGGGAAGCATTCCAAGGACCCGTGCATGGCAGACTGTGGTTTGTTCCAGCGGAAATCTGCCCCCGAGTGTCCAGGGTCCTGTCTCGCTCGTCCTGCCATGGACAGAGTCCGGTTCAGAAAGGCCCGTACAAAAGCCAGTGTCCAGAGTTTCTGCTTCACATTAAAGCTTGGTCGTTTGGAGCCCACATGGCTGTGTGTTGCTGGGTGAGAAAGCGCACAAGCATAAGAGGAAAGTGTGTTGCCACGTAGGAGGAGAGAGAGGGGGAGAGAGAGAGAGAGAGAGAACTTCTTTGTTCCCGGGAGATAGCTTGGGTTTGGGACGGACCAGGTGCTATTCCAAAAGAATCAATCAACTTTCCAAGGTTTCACGGGCTTATTGACAGGCAAACCCCCTAGTTAGCCTGACGGGTCTCCCCGGTAGAGCACCTCCCCTGGTGCCCCCCGACATCCAGTACGGGAGGGGGCGGGGGGAGGATTGTTTGTCCCCTTGGCAGAGCGATGCTGCGGTCCCCTGCAGGATGACGCCGTAGCCTCCTGGCTAAGCAAACAGGCTCCTGCTCCCCGGTTTTTTAAGCTCAGTGTCTAATTAAGTGTCTTTGCTCCCTTTATTAATAACTAGTTAGCTACCTATGGTAACAAATGGTCTCAGTGCCAGGATGGGGTAAAAATCGACTTTAATCTTCATTAAAATGGGCCAGAAAACATGTTGTTTTATTTCTTAAAGAGACACAAAAATGTGCAAAGACAGTCTGGCCTGGGGATGCCACCGCAGCACTCTGCAGAGCGCCTGTGTCGCGGCTCCAGATGTCTCCCTAACAGAGGAAGAGGTGGAACCTGAACCATTTTCTTTCTAACAGGATATTGTTCATCCCACACACGTCACAGACGGGAAAACTGAGGTCCAGGCCGTGTGACGAGACTGCCCGAGTTCACATGTGAGTTCAGGGAAGATCCGGGAAGCAGCATCGCTCTCTCCAGCCCAGCAGCGCTCCGACATGGCTGCACATTATACGTGCATAAGGAGCTCTTAACACAGCCTTACGTCTGGGCCCCTGCCGGGTTCTGTGATGAAGCTGGTCCACAGTGGGCCTTAGGGATGTGTCCTTTATGTGCTCCCTTGGTGCCGTCCACGTGTGTGGCTACTCACTCCGGGGCCCATTGTCCCTGTCAGGCCTCCTGGGGACTGAATCGCCCACAGATGCAACTAACATTCAAGGTAGGGTTGTTTCAGGCTCCCATGGGAATCCCCACTGTGGGGTCTCCCCAGATCCCCAAAACACGATAGGAACCGGAAGCTGCCCAAGAGTCACTGCAGGTGCAGAGGGAAGAGAGTGGCTTTGACAGGTCCAGGCAGAGAAGCCGAGCCCGCCTGCGTGGCGGGGGTTTTGAAGAATGGCACTCACTTCTGACCTTCCTGCCGTGTTCTGGGGTAATTTAAAAAGAGAGATTCTTCATAAATCTCCCCAGCTTCAGGCAAGTGAACTTCTTGTGATGGGAAACTCTAAGGGTTCTGGTGCTCCAAGAATAAACCGAGCTCCTTCCTCCCTTCCTTCTTTTTTTCCTTCCTTCCCTCCAGCCCGTCATCAGTCAGCTGTGGACTGAGTGCGACCACGTGCTGGGATGTTGCTCAGATGAAGACGGTAGTCCCTGAGCAGACCAGTGGACACAGACAGCTGGGAAAGGCATGGTCCTCACCTCAGGAAGCTCTTACACCTGAGGACACTGTGGACACCGCTGTGGGAATGTCTCACCAGAGGACACGGACGCGGTTTAAGCAGCTTGGGTATGATTTCAAGGCATGTCTCTGTTAGTGTAACCACGCAATCACACATGTGTTGTAACATTCACAAAGCTAAGAGCCTTCGGTGTTCTTTGCCCTCCCAAACTGCATAAGCTGTGGGCCTTGCAGAGCGCAGACTGCGTCTGTCCCCGCGCTGTGTCTCCCAGCACTCCCTTCCTCCAGCACTTACCGACGCATTGCTCCTGCCCGCGCCGTGCCGGGTGCTCTGACACAGGTAGCAGCAATGCGTGGGCTGGCCCGAGGGCCGGCAGCCTGGGGCTGGTGGAGCCGCAGAGGGTAGGCTGGGCATTTTTCTTAGTGCATTCCCCTCTTAGCAGTCCCCACGCACAGCGTGTTAAGCTCTGAGAAGAAATCTGGACAATTTTGTTAAAATGTGCATTTTCGGATTTACTTAATCCAGATTTAGGAAACATTTTTTATCCCCTTTTACTGTAAAACCTGGAGTTAGTGTTCTGTGGAGTGCACTTGGAGGGCCTTGAGTTGGGATTGCCCCTGTCCAGCTCAGAGGTCTGTTCCCGGGCTGGGGAAGAGTTGTGTTTGCATTAATTATGCACCGACTGTTGCTGAGGCCGGGTGTGGGTCAGACTATCAACTCGTTGTTGGGGATTCACGGGTGAACAGAAACAGAGTGGTTCCTATTCTCCAGAAGCTCATAGAAAAGATAGATATGTCAAGTATATGCATAATTATCCACTACAATAAGTGGTATAAAATACAAACATGGAGAGCTAGAGACCCTTATACAGAGGGGATAGCATTTGGTTTTCAAAGTCTAGGAAAATGTCCTTGAAAGAAAGGCAAAAGAGCCGAGGTCTGAGGAGTAGATAGAAAATTAGGGGGTGAGGCCCAGCGAGAGAACCCAGGCCACAGGCAGCCGCACCTCCCCACGGAGGGAGCACGCTCGGTGGAGGAGCCAAAGAGGCGGGTCGGGACGTCCGCCCTCCACCCTGTGCTCCGTCGGGGAGTCCGCTGGCTGTCCTCTCTCTCCAGCCCCAGCAGGGCAGCGTGTGGACTCCGACCCACCTCCCTGGGCTGCTGGATCCTAACCTCATGCTACTGACCTGACGGCGTTTCAGGACTTTAGAGATGTGTTATTTCCATGCCAACGGCATTGGGTTCGCCCAGCAAGAACCTACCCCGTGGCCCTTCGGGGGGCCCCAAAGGTGCAGAGCCCGCCCCGTGCACCTTCTCCAAGGGAGAGAGAGCCTCCTCTTAGTTCATTGCCTGCCTTTCACAGGAAGAGTGCAACGTGTTGCTTTTCCCCGTTTTATTTTTATTTTTAAAATGATAATATCGCACTAAAAAAAAAAGCTGGTCGTGGGAACTGTCACACAGAGGAGATGCCATATGGGGTGGGATGTCGCCGGCGCCAGCCTTGGCACACAGAACATCCTCACTGAACGCACGTGGGAGGAGACGCCTCGGGCCCGGAGTCGGAGCTGCCAGCGGTCCAGCCTCTCTTTCCCCGCAAGCCTGCAGACGCCTTGTTCACTGCGCAAATTTCTGTTTGATTTGGCATCTCCGCACGTCGTGCTCTCCCAGACTGTCCCCCTCCTCAGCTCCAAGCTCTGCATCTATTAAAGGCCGTGCGCACCGTCCCAGCCTGGATCCGTCCGCAGGAGGTTGCTGCTGCCCCGGGGCTCCAGTGACAAGACCGTGCTCATGGGGAGGGAGACGCCTGGAGAGGTGCTCCTCAGCGACAGGTCAGGGCAGGAGCTTGGCTCTGCTCACCTCCCCAGAAGCAGGCCCCGAGACCAGATTGGAGCGAGGGTGGTTTGCTGAAAGTCTGGTTCCGGGAGACGCTAGCTCCGGAGGAGTGAAGTGAAACGGGGAAGGGGAGGAAGCCAGCAAAATGCGTGATGTCATGAAAGCAGCCGCTGTGCCCATGGGCGCTCAGTGCTTCCGAGGGAGTCTGGAAGGCAGGGTGGCCCACACACTGCCGGGTTCTCCTGCCTGGGGTGCGAGGCGCTGGGCCGCGTAGGCACCGGCTCTGCTTCTGGCTTGGACGAGAGCCGCCTTCAGGGACGCCCAGGCTCCCTGCAGGCAGGCGGGCCCAGGGGCTCAGACGGGCCCTCCCTGAGCAGAGGCGGGCTCTGAGCGGATGTGCGGGGGTCACGGATAGTGTCTTCCACAGAGCCGCTTCCACGCAAGCCCGGACCCGCCGACAGCTCGGGAAACACCGGGGCACCCTTGGAAGTGGCAGAACCGAGCGGCAATGAGGCGGCCTGCGCACCTGGGGAAGACGGAGGCGCTTCCTTATCTAATGAGGCCACGGCAGCGAGTGAAAGGCAACCCCCCACGCTCCATGCGCACAGCGCGGGGATGGCGGGCCGGCGCGTCAGCTCCTTGTCGTTTTTCTAGGCGGATGCCACCGCATTGTGTCTTCACGCTAATAAGTATCAAGAGGCTGTCAAAGTTATTTTTCTTTCTTGTATCATGCCAACTTTCTTTGACTCACTCTTGCCACTCACCAGGACCTCCGTGGGCACATGGGAACATCTGTGGAGGAGGCATGGGGATGTGTGTCAGACAGGAGAGGCCTCGTACAGCTTAATCAGATCACGGAGAGCACAGCTTCCCCCCAGACAGAACGCACCGAGGAAACAGGAGGCGTCTCAGCCGCGGTGGTAGAGCTGGGGAGAATGAGCTCTTCCACACGCCGCCTTCTGGGAGCAAGGGTGGCCTGTTCTCTTGGGGCTCGCTGCACACAGAGCTTGGAAACCGGCTATTGTCATGCTGACCTTAACCTGGACAGATAGATGCACTTGGGTCTTTCTTCAAGAAATGTGCCAGCTGGCTGCTAGAACCCTGAGACAGAAAAAACAAACAAACAAAAAAACCACAGAGGCAGGGCCTACAGGCGAGCAGGTCGACATTGTTTTTTCACTCGGTAATATTAATCATGTTGACTGTCACTGTTCTTCAAGTCCTCACTGCTATGCCTACGATGGGGTTATTTCTGGACAGGAGAGAACGGGGAACAGAGGTTGTTGGGACACCCATTTTCGGTTGAACACCCTTAAGGGGCTTCTCCACGCCACGGGCTGTGCAGAGAACAGAGCTGGGCCGGACAAGGAGATGGTGCAGCCCCGTCTCTGGAAATTCTCAGCCTGGCAGGGAAGGTGACAAGGGGTGGAAGTGACTCACACGCAGGCTGGGGGCCGGTGTGGGGAGCCTTCTGGGGAGGGCGCTGCACGGAGGGAGGAGCGGGGGCCTGGAGTGGAGTCGGGGACTGCTGGAGACGTGGCCCAGGGTGGCGTGGTAAGGAGGGGCAGCCCGGGGCCAGCTTCGGGAGGATTGGCGGCATGGTCTTGTGTCCTGGAGGACGACAGTGGGTGCTCGGGCAGCCGAGAGAAAGCCAGGTTGTGGGTGTGGCTGGAGGCAGACGAAGAGTTCTGTTCTGTGTCACATCTCAGGGCTTCTGGGAGACGTCCTTGCAGAGACGCAGGCTGGGCGCGAGGAGGAGAGGTCCGGGCTGCAGGCACGGGTCTCAGCCAGCGGCAGGAGTTGCCATGTGCGGCGATGTGGGGGGGGGGGGGGGGGGGGGGGGGGCGATTCCTTTAGCGGGGAGTGAAGTGGGAGGGGGGTGGGAAGGAGAACGGAGCAGGAATGCCAGGGGTGCGACCATCGGTGTATTTTCCTGCGTGGAGGCGGGGGAGGTGCTGGCATTCTCTCTGGTGCCCTTCTGTTTCCTGTGGGGTTTTCACGCGCAGCCTCACTGACCGCCCGCACCACTGATGACGGAGTCACGCCCACCCCACACACAGCGACACAGAGGCCTGTAGCGTTGTGCGGGTGGCAAGGCCGTGTCTCTGTCAGGGAGGAGGGGACTGATGCGTACCTCCCTTCCCCTTTCTAGCGTGCGACAGTCATCGGGGAGGAAGAAGTGGGAGGCAGGGACACAGCATGAAGAATGCTGACACTGTGACATATGACAGTGACTGGAGGCTCTGGTTAACTGTGTGGCCATTGTGGGTGTCTGAGACTTCACCCCACATTCGCCGTGGCCACTGAGCACCCACGGGGAGAGTGTGTGCTGTGGTTCAGCGGGGGCAGCTCGAGGCCAGGGTGGCCGGTCCTTGTGAGCCGCAGGTCCTTGCAGACTCACCCACCCGGCAGGTGAGTCCCGCCCCCTCGAGTCCGGGCAGTGACCGGCAGAGAGGAAGAGGAGCTGTTTCCCCAGACCCTCAGGGAGAGCAGACTGGCAGCTCCCCCCACCCCGGGAAACAGGAGCAGTGGAAAGCTGATAGCCTGTTCAGGGACCCAAGTCTGTCTGGCTCTGGGGTCCGTTTTCTTCGGGTGCAGCAGGAGGGACCTTGACAAGCCCGGGCCTTGGCACCACACAGGTAGACCTTTCCAGGCCCACGGTGATTTCCCAGGCCTACCCTTCCTCTCCGATGGCCTCTTCTGGGAAGAGCCATCCCCTCGGAAGCCTGGCCTCAGGGGCCCACCCTCCCCCCGGTCTTGGTCTCCCCGATGAGCCCCAGCATTCTCCTGGCAGCTCTGGCTCCCTGCCTGGACACAGGCAGGGCCGGCGGCTAGGAGAGCGGGGTCTTCTTTTGCCCTGGAGCAGTGATTGGGGTCAGTGTTTCTCTCGCTCTGCAGTCGGGAGCAGGGTGTGCAGGCCTTGCTGCGACTCGGGGGGAAGCCGCTGCACTCCCCACATGAAAGTACTGGACCTTTTCTGTCTTCTGCCAGCAGCGCTGCCGAGAAGGAGACGGCGTGTGCAGGGGGAGCCAGGGCTCTGCTTGTCCTGGGCCCTGGGTCACTGGATGCGGGCGCTCCTGTTCCTCTGCGCTTTATGTTCGCCCAGGCCTAACTCAGCACCCGCAGTTTAACCACGTCAGCCTGTCTTTTTTTTTTAAGATTTTATTTATTTATTTTCAGAGAGGGAAGGGAGGGAGAAAGAGAGAGAGAGAGAGAAACATCCATGTGCGGTTGCTGGGGGTCATGGCCTGCAACCCAGGCATGTGCCCTGACTGGGAATCGAACCTGCGATGCTTTGGTTTGCAGCCTGCGCTCAATCCACTGAGCTACGCCAGCCAGAGGCACATCAGCCTGTCTTAACTCTCACCAACTTAGCTAACTCAGTGGACATAATGAACAGGCGAAGTCCTGCGTGAAGTCGAAAGAAAGAACTGTGTTAATCACTCGGTCACACAAGCACATGTTACTGAGCCCGACTGTGTGCTGGTCAAGGCAAATGGGAATAAATGCCTGCCGTTACGGAGCCCCCGAGGCTGCACGTTTCACCCAAACTGGGAGGTTTCCCAGGGGAATTCGTGTCTGAATTGGTTTTCCAGGGCGATTCTCAGCTGTCTAGGCAGAGAGGGACCACAGAGGCATTCTGGACGGAAGGAAGAGCACAAACTCTCAGAGGTGATACAAAGTGTAGAGAATTCTAGAAGCCCCAAGCAGTTCTGTGAGACTGAAACAGACCGTGGGGGGAGACAGGCTGGGGTTGGTGCGGCGGGGGTGAGGCAGGATGTGGGGTGTGGGGGCCACCCTCATGCACAGACAGCACCTGTGCCTGGCTGGGGCCCCTGCGAGTTACCTCGAAGGGGCCGGGCCCTCGGCTTGCTCTCCCCGATGGCGTGCCCTCGTGTTGCACAAGCCCGGGGGTGCAGTCGTACAGCCCCTGTCCACGCACAGGCGGGGACTCCGGCCCCTGCTGGAAGCCCGCCTCCCCTGCACCGCGTCCTCTGGTAGCTTCCTACTTAGCGCCTCTCTAGGCCGGCTCCTTCTCTCCAGATCTCCAGACAGATGACACCGCCTGTCCCTGAAGCCACGGGCCACTCTGGGTCCCTGACGTTTCGTGTTGGATGGCAAGTGCACACGGCTGTACCGCTCGGGCCTCTCATGCACCCGCGCCATACGGCACAAATATTCCTACTCGGACAAGGCAGAGCTCCCCCATTCTTGGGTGTGCTCGGCCGCTCGCAGGGAGCGAGGAAACCCGACAGAACTCTACCTCTTCCCATGAAGACACGAAGGGCGAGACCACAGAGTTGCAAGTGCATAGCATCCATTTGACCTCAGCCGGGGCCCCTCCCCCTCCTCCTCCCCCGAGACGTTGAGAGAAGGGGCAGAGCGAGGACCAGAACCCAGGGCTCCCTCTGCCTGGACTGGGTGGGCTCCGTCACAGCCCCACCGGACAGGGCGCTGGGATCTGGGGGAAATAAGGCCGCGCCGCTGCTCGGAGAGAGTGCACGCATCCTGACAAACGCTGCGCCAGAGAGACCTCCTGCCACCCGGGTCGTTCCACCCTGAGTCATGTCTAATTATACATTTCCATGGTTACTTTCAGAGACGGAGCGAGCTCCCCAGCCCCCTGAAACATCATCACAAGGGCTTTAGGAAGCACGCCGGAGAGAGAGAGAGAGAGAGAAACCACACAATTACCATATTCAAGCAAATAATCAGCGGCGAAATTGGCTACCGAGGCCTATTATCTCCCGCTAATTATCGTCTTAAATGATGAAGAACGCGGCATGAACGTGCGTCCTCCCCCCGGTGCAGCACGGAGCACCCCTTTCCCGGCTCCGGGGACCGAGGGCCTCGTTACTTGCACCTCATAACTCAGCCCGGTCGCTCTGCACAGGTTCTGTTTGTTGCTGCGAAAGGGGGACACGCTTCTTCTCCCAGAGAGAGTGCAGTTGTTAAAAATAAAGCCCTCGCTTTCCTGCCTTGCCTTCCCACTCCCTAGCTCGAAGGAGGACTGCAATTAAGGGGAGCCCAATTAGCAGCCATCGCGCAGAGTCCGCCACCCCCAAACCCAGCAAGAACACCTCGTCTCGCCTCGAGGGGGCTGTCCCTCCTGGAGATGTGGGATTGGACCTGCACTTCACAGGGCTCTGGGCTCCACGGGACGTCATCGGCCGCACCCCCAGCCTCATATTTCTCTGGGGGGTGGGGGTTAAATAAGTACTGGAGGACGAAGTACAAAGTACTAGTGACATACTCACGTAACAAGGTAGCCTCCTCAGAAGACTGGCTGTCGTTCAGACGGAAACCAGAAACGGCTGGGGTAGCTCACTCCCTGGTTCAGGGGCTCACGTACCACAGCGCACGGGGCGAGCACCTGTCGTGGGACAGCAGTGTGCTGGGGGCCACCTGGCTTCCCAGAGATGCACCCGGAATACCGCTGGGCTCCAGGAGGGCTCGGCCAGTCAGGGCAGGTGGGCTTGCCAACAGCTGGGGTGCAGTGGAAGAACTCTAGGGGACACCAGCCAGCTTCCGCTGTTGGGGCAGGTCAGGGCACGTTTTTGAACGCTGCAGAATCAGTGCACTTTCCTGCCCCCCATGGGCGTCAGGTCCGGCCTTGACAGAGATGAGACAGACATGCTAGTGCTGAGTACTTGTAGGGGGCGGGGCCGTGAGGCTGAGCGCCACAGCAAGGATGCTCGGGGCACCTCGAGCTCTGCCCCGAATGTCTGCAGCCGCATTTCCCCCGTGAGTGTGTCTACATTAGCGCTCCGTTCCGGCCACGCCAGACATTCCATGTTGCCCGATGCCACACACCTTCACACCTTTGCCCTCGTGGTCTCTTCCGCTGGCGCCTGCTTCCTCCTGGTCCGTGTCTATGGAATTCCACGCCCTTGCCTGAGGCCTGTTCGAGACAGCGTGCTGTCGTGGGAGGAGCGTGGACGCTGGAGAAAAACTGCCATCAGTGTTGGTTCTGCCCGTGACCCCGGGTGTGCAAGCTGTTCCCTCCCTCTGAGCTCATTTTCCTCGTGTGGGGTGACAGGAAGAGGGGCCCCTGCCTCAAAGAGCCGTTCAAGGATTAAGCGAGCCGAAGGAGGGGACTCGTGAGGCGAGGTGTACTGTGGTCTCTCCATGGTGTGGGGGGGTCCTTTTCTCTCTGCCTTGAGACCCAGTTGCAGTAAATTAGATCAAGGAAATATTCAAGGAGCTCAGTTTCTACAAAGAAGACATGGACCCTCTTCTGGGGTCCAAACCCCAAGCAGCAGCCCCTGGATGGCAGGGAGGGGAGGATTGGAGAGTCCGTGAGGGGCTGGTGGCTCAGGTGGGAAGGGAAGGCCATCCCCCTGAGCCAGTGTGGGGCTGCAGCGTCTGCTTCAGGACCGGAGGGTGGGGCTGCTCACCTCCAAACCTCCAGGGACCAGCACGGAGGGTCGGTGCGCAGATGCAGAAGTGGCTGAACCGGACGAGTGAAGGAGCACAGTGTTGCAGCACGTGCCACAGCGACCAGTCCAGAGCACAAGCTTCGTAGATGATTAGGAAGTGTTTGCTTTAACGAAGGAGCGCCTTGCACTCCGTGGCACAGGCAGTTTCTGAGTCAGAGGTGTGTGCAGGGCATGTGTCATTGGAGTACAGGGGGCGTCATCTCAGATCGGCCTGCTACCCACCCTCCGTGCGGCCGTCAGCAAGCCGGACGTCGGTGGCTGCCCCAGACTGGGAGTAGCAGAGGTCGCTGAGGGACGGCTCGCTCACCTGCTCTCTCCCTCTCTCTTCCCCTCCCTTCCCCTCTCCCTTGGGCTCAGAACGGGTGTGTCCCTGTCCCCTCTGCTCCTCCTGCCCACCTGCACACCCGACGCTGGAGTGAACCACACAGGCGTTCCTGGAGGAGGCCCTGCTCGCGGTGGGCGGCAGAGGGTGAGGAGGGGTCCGCCGGAGTTAGGAGTTGGCGGGGGCCGGGAACTGTGTTCAGGACACAGGGGAGGTGAGCTGACCGAGCGAAGGTGGAGTTGGGGTCGGGGAGGGGGGTGGCTTGAAGGTACAGGGGCCGCCGGAGAGGAAGGCAGGAAGGCACGTGGGGCCAGGGCAGGAAACAGGAAGCTACGTCCTGAGGGCCCGCCGTGTTCCAGGCAGCGTCCTCGTCTCTGAGCAACCATGAGCGAGGGAGACGCCGTCCCTGGCCTTGGCTCACAGGGTCCCACTGGGAACAGTCCGACAGGAAGCAGGACGCTTCGGTGTCCTGCGGCTGGGGGTGGAAGGCAGCTGGAGGGGACGGCCTCGTCTCACTGGGCCGCAGCTGTGGTTAAAGCGCCGCCTCGTAGCTGGAGGCATGAGCTTCGCATGACTCCCAAGTCTGAGCTGGTTCCACGGCGCACGCAATGGCAGACAGAATGCCAGCAATGGCGTCTGGGTTCCAAGCTGTGCCTTGGGTGTGGACACCCCCTCCCTGGCTCCAAGGCCACTGAGAGGTCAACTCACCCCTCCGTGGCCCCTCGAGTGGTCCTAGCTGCCGGGAGGGGGGCGTGTCCCGAGTGGGTCTCTGTGTGTCCTGGCGTGCCCAGGCCTTGCTGCCTTCCTCCCTTCCGGCTCCCTTTGCCCCTGACACGCCGCCAGGCAGTTGCTTAGCAACCTCTCCAGCAAGGCTGTGCATCCTGGCATAAATCGCTGTTATGCACAGAGAGAGATTTCTCCCGCCTTCTCTCTCCTGTGTTTCAAGCAAAGAGACATCCCAAAATAGGACATTTTTTTTTCTTTTTCCTTTTCCTTTTTTTTTTTTTTTTGATAGACAACTTCTGTGTAAATGTTGAAACCTGTGTTGTCTGTCAGGAGCAGTCCACCTGAAAACGCTGCTGCAGAGGATGTATATTCAGCACCGGGGGGCAGAGGGAGGAAGACATGAGGATGTCAGTTATTCTGTGTAGTTAGTGCAGAAGCCGGGGATTTAACTCGGGCGGTTCGGGGAGGCGGCAAGGCACCAGGGAGACGGCTCGGGACAGGGCCCTGCGCTTCGAACGAGGCAGGGCTCGGATTCCTTTGACTGCGTCTGGAGATCGGGGGGCCTCGGGGTCAGCTCAGCCCTGAGAGCGCCTGTGCAAGTGTCTCAGCTGCCGAGTTGGAGCTCAGGCCACGCTCGTGGGCTGGGTTCACAGGCGGAGCAGCCAGACTGGAGCCCCAGCTCCGTGGGTTTCCACCTTGGGGCGCTGGCTCGTTAGAATGTCAGATTCCTGAGTGAGTTGTCAGTAGTGTGTCTGCACCCCTTCCCCCCTCCTCCAGGCCCCTCCAGGCTCTTCCCCCTGGACCTCAGGACCTCCATGACCTACCTCTGCCCCTCCCCTTGCTCTGCACAGCCCGGGCCTCCAGGACCCGGGGGGCTTTCACACGGTCAGCGCCAGAGCTGCCCTGCCCAGGAGACCCGTCACCCTTACTCCTGTCCCTGACAACCATCATTGTCCACGGGGGGCAGTTTTCTTCCCGGGGATGTTTGGCAATCTACATTGTCTTGTTCTCACAGCCATGGCGGGCAGGTGGGGGATGCCACTGGCTTCCTGGTGGGCTGCTGACACCCTGCGGTGCACGGGACACGCCCCACATCAAACAGAGACCTGGACCCTAGTGTCAGCAGTTCTGAGGCTCAGAAGCCCGTGGTGCAGGGATCGCATGAAGGACCGCACCTTGGAGAATAGCTGAGTGAGAGAGGACGTCCCCTCAGGGCTGAGCTGATATTTTCCCGTCCGGTTTTAAAGCACTGAGATCGAACCCTCTTCCAGCAGCTCAGTGCATGTGTGATTCTATGCCAGACTTACTGTGGATTCAACTATCGAAGGCAGTTGTGACGAGGAGTCAATACGTCCCCGAGGAGGAGCTCGGTGGGAGACCGAGGGTCTCAGCCGGCCCGGTGGGCATCGTCCTGCAGTTGGTCCACAGTGTGTTGCTGCCCGTAGACTGTTGTCTGCATCCCTGGGGCGGGCTTTCCAGCTCCTGCATCTCCTCGTCTCACACTCAGCTTGCCCTGACCTCGGAACGACCTCCGGACAGTTGGTTCTTGTCTCACACATGAAGATGTGGCAAAACAGGCCTGTGAGAGCCACCCCATCCACGTCTCCTGGGTAGCGAGTTCCACAGTGGTCTCCCCCGAAACACACCCAAGTCCTAAGCCCCCAGTAACTGTGACCTCACTTGGTACATGGGTCTCAGTAGATGTAACGGAGGTAGGGATCTCAGCAGGAGACACGTGGCCACAAGAGGGAAGGCAGAGCACGACGTGGCGCACACATTGACCCTGAGAGAGAGGGCAGAGATCAGAGCCGTGCATCTACAAGCCGGGTGAGGCCTCTGGGACCCTAGGGACTCCAGGATGTGCAGGCAGCTCGAGCGCCCAGGCCGTGGCTGAACTACATCCGGTCTGGCCCTGTGGCTGGCCTCGAGGGAGGGGCCCTCCTCGCAGAACCTCCGAGAAGCCTGTAGGAAGTGGGAGTGCTTCATGTCCTGGGGCGCGTGGACTGTGAGGAGAGGGGAAGGGCCAGCAGGGAGAGTACAGAGGAAGGAGGCGGCTGGGCCGGGGACTTTCGCCCTGGGCTGAGCAGCCATGCCAGCTGCCCCAGCCTCTTGTGCCACCACAGCCCACCGGGGAGGCCCGTGGCCAGACTGTTCCAGAACCCAGGAAAGAACAAGAGGCCCCACGTGCACCGAGGCAAAGGGACCCGCTGCTCCGGCGTCTGCACACAGAAGTCCACTGTTATCAGCAAAGCCGTCCTGCAAGCAGCGTGCAGATGTCACGAGTGACGCGGCCAGGCTGGCCGGGACGGCTGGGACGCCCGGGCGAGGCCCCAGGGAGGACGCTGTTACTACGCCCGAGTGTGACTCCACAGCCGTGGAGGATGGGGCAAGGGGTCAGGCTGGTTTGCTCAGCATTAGCCTGAAAAAAACCCTGCCGAACACATCATCGTCTTGGGTGGCCTTCTTAATGCAAACTCTAACGTGTAAAGGAAGCCTTGACCCACAGGGGACAGGAGAGTGAGGTGGGGTGAGCTGTGCTCTCGGCGGGGGATGCTCACTGGCTTCCCCCTGTGGTCAGTCGGCCCCCCACTGCTCCCCTGGGTCAGCTGCCCAGTCCAGCCCACAGACCAGGCACTGGGGAGCTGCAGACCCAAAGACATCACGTGGGCTGTAGACTGTTGGCTTCATTGTTTGCCTGACACGATCCTCCATGGTTTGCTTGGTCTTTTTTAATTTTTTCAGTGAAATTGTAAGACATTTACAGTGGCCATTCTGAAAGGATTCCCCGACTCCAGCTAATTATCACATCCATCACCCCGGGTATTTCTCTCCTGCACAATACGGTGTTGTCAATGGCGCTCCCCCCCCCAGCCCCCCGTTACGCGTTAGCTCCGCAGGCCCGATTCTTCTCGCGGCTGACAGCTCATACCTTCTGCCGGCGTCTGCCTGTTTCCTCCTTGCCTCTGCCCCTGGCGACCGTTTCCCCGCTCTGTTTCCAGAGCTTTGATTTTTGCTCCCTGCTTGTTTGTTTTTAATGTGGAGCATTTCCTTGAACTCTCCTAGGCGATGCTGCGCCAAGAGCCATGAACTTGACCTATAGAAGCTGGAGGACCAGGCTCGTGGGGTCTGGGGAGGAAGTCTGGCCCACAGAATAAACACCAGTGTGCGTGGGGATGATCCGCTTCATGGGGCGGTGGGGGTCACAGCCGCAGTAGCGGGAGCTGTGCGAAGCGGGGAGAGCACCGGTTCGCCGGACTGTCTGGGTGGGTCCTGACCCCTTTCTTATCCTCTGCCCCACAAGGTGCTGGAGTTCTGTGATCCTGAATTGTCTTATCTCTTCAATGGGGACAATGAGGAGAGCCCCATTGCACGGGGAGGGGCAGGAACAGACCACCCGTAAGAGATTGCATGTGAACGGGAAGGATGCAGGTGGCCGATTATTAACAGCTCCTGACCTCAGCCTCCTCACTGGTTCAGTGTGACATTGGCCCAGCGTCCGAGCTTGCTCTCAGCCCCGAGGTGGCCAGCAGAACCAGGGCCCCGCGTGGCCACCTGGTTTCAGAACGAGGGTGTCGTGACCCCCTGACTAGCAGCGTGTGAACGGAGACCAGCAAAGAACCACAGGGAGAAGGTAGCAGCTGCCCTCAAAGCACGTCCCCATGTCGAGGGGGCGATGGGCCGATGAGTGAAGCACCCCAGAGGGGCGGGGCGGGGCGAGGGTGAGGGCTGCGTGCACAGAAGGAGCAGGGCAGACTGAGTGCACAAGCGCTGGTCTGAGGGCCCCACAGTGGGGTCAGTGCTAACGCCTTGGACCCTGGCATCTGAGATGCCGCTTGGGGCCTGTGGACCCACGCCGGCAGGGGGACCCCGGGCAGCAGGCTGGCGGGCCTCCAGGCCTGAGGGCAGGCTCAGGGTCTCACTCAGAGTCGGGGCTCAGAGAGTGGTTTAGAGCCGGGCGATGGATTCTTGGGGGGCCTCAAATCCACTGGCAGAAGCAGAAGCCCCGAGGACACGGGCTTCTCGAGGGCCAGGACTCTGTCCTCTCCGCCCCTTTCCCGCCTCTGCATCATCCAGTGCGGGCTCCCCAACTTGACTGCACCCTAGAATCTCGGCAGGGTTAGCAAGACTCCGGGCTGCGCCCGAGACCCATCGAGTCAGTCTTTGAGGGTGGGGCCAGGACGTCTGCATCCTTCAGGGACCCCAGAGGACCCCAGAGCGTGTGGCCAGGGCTGCAGAACCCTGGCCCAGGACCCCCTCGGCTCTGGTGTTCCCCAGGTTCCTTGGTCGTAGGCACCCCATCTCTCTCTCCTGAAGACTGAGCCCTGTCCAGCTCCCGAGCCAGGGCGACTGAGGCGGGCTCACTCCAGGGAGAGGGGTCCAGAGTGGGCCTCTTTGCCCTCGTCCGGTACCTGGACCACCCAGCCCGCCGTCCGGCTCACCCGATGCACCAAACCCGCTCCCGCCTCGGAACCCTGTCGGCCGCCCCTCTTCGGGCTGGAAGTTTCTTCCCTTCGACCGCTGAGTGGTGGCTCCTTGTCAAGTGCTCAGATCTCAGCTCAAAATCAACCCGACCCTTCCTCTAGCTCCCCTCAGCCCCAGGAGCTCTCAAACAGAGTCATCTGAGCTATCTTCCTCAGAGCACTGATGGGTCCCTGAAATATTTGCCTACAAGAATGGACAGTCGGTGAGAGCGGCGCTGTTCCCTGGGTCCCACCTTAGCCCCCAGGCGGGGGCATTGCCTCTCCTGAGTCTTTGGAAACATTCACGCTGGGTTGGTTTTTCCCACCAGGTACCCGGGCTGCCAGCCTCACAGTTACCGTTGGCCTCTCTCCCTTTACCTGTGTCTGTGTCCCACTGTCCCCTCCCTTAACAGTGTCCTGCACACGGAGGTGCACAGTCACGGGCGTGGCGGGACCCACAACACAGTGAAGCCCCCGGGGATGGGCCTGGAAAGTGTCGAGAACCTTCCAATCACCCAAGCAACATATCCCTTGGAAAACCTTTCCTATTTTCTTCCTGCCCCATTATCACCGAGTGTGGGGAACTTTTTTTTCTTTTGGAACAAAATGTTTCATTTGTGAGCTGTTTGTATGCTCTGCTGAATTTCCTTCCTTGAGGGGATTTATTAACTCAAAATGGAAACTCTCCCTTGTGAAAAGTATTTAAGTACGTTTTCAAAACATGCCAGACCGCACCACGTGGGTCGGTCAAAACCAGGCCGGGCCCCTGCTCTCGTCCCTCTGCCCTGGGGCCTGTCTACGGGGCTCCCCAGGGCCCCGGGCTTGACCTTGAAGCTGAGGCCACCCTGGCCATCAGATGGAATGGGGACATGAGTCAAAGGGACTGAAAAGAAGTTTTCAACCCTAAACCTGGACAGAGCCACCAGGCAGGGAGGCTGGGGCACTGAGGCCTGGGGCCACTGAGCCGTAGCTTATATAATCACAGGCAGAATCCTCTTCCCTGGGTGTTTTTGCACCCTTCAGTTACTTGGGTGGCCTGCTCTGCTTGAGAGAGCAGAGGCCTGCAGACGGCAAGGCTGAGGGCTCCCCTGGCCCCCCGCCACAGGGGGCTGCCCTGGGCCACCGCCAACCAGGACCAGGAGACGTGTCGGCCTCCTCCTGCAGGTCATGTAACAGGCTCCCTTGGCCCTGACTCTCAGGTGATGGTTTGACCTTGACCCAGCTTGCTCTTCAGGCAATTTCTGTTTGTTGAGAACCTGGGTAGGAAAGAGCAGTGCAATTTATTGTTGCACCCCGCCCCTGCCCCATGAAAGCCCAACCCCACCTCCCTGGTGGCTATGCCTGGACACGCTCCTGAGCAGCTGACTTTGAGAAAGACCTTCCGTCCCCTTCCCGGGATCTTTGGGGGGGGCGGTGACGGCCTCATCCATCAGTCCCCCGCCCTTCCTAACCCTCGCTGCACACCCTCCTCTGGGGCCCACCTGCCTTCCCCCGCGCCGTTTGCCAGGCCTGCCCGCTGCAGTCTCGTGGCGCCTGGCCTTATTCGGGGAGAGATGGATGCCTTGCTCACAGCCCCTCTCCTTCCCTACAAAGTCAGCCCTCCACCCAGCACCATTGTGGAGCAAGATCTCCAGAAACTCGGCTTTTACTGGGTGGTCTTTCCCAAGCCCAGCTGAACCTCAGAGTTTCCAGAATTAGAAGAGTGTGCAGGACCCCCTCCCCAGATGGCCCCGCTCTCCCTCGGGGCACTGAGCAGTCACAGCTGCCACAGGGCGGCTCCAGCTGTGGCTCTGCCCGGCCCGGCCGGGAGCACTTCCCCCGCCCGGGAGACGGGAGATGGCCCTGGGTCAGATACCCCACGTCCGTCCTTGTGATGACTGAGCTTCCCTGATCTGACCAGAGACCCAACCTTGTCACAGAATAGCCCAGGTCTGACTGTTCCTGGGCTGTATGTTCTAGAGATGTGCCACGGGCACTTGGTCACAATCAGGTGGCCTGCTCTGAGAGCCGGGCCCTAAATGCCATCCAAAGGCGGTGTTGGCTCTCGATGCATCAGCCCCTCTGCCCAGAGCCCTCTGCTCTGGAATTCAGCTGTCTTCCTGCCTCCCCACCCTGCGTCAGTCAGGATGGGCTGGGTCGTGCGGCAGTAACAACCACCCCGCACCTCAGTGTCTTAGCGCCGTGGTCAGCGGGGAGGGCTCTGCCCACCACGGCCATTTGGAGAAGGAACAGACGCAGTCTCAAACGTTGCCGACGGCCAGGCCAGAAGGAAAAGGGAATTGAGGTAAGTTGTGTATGATTCCTGGTTACGACGAGACGTGACCTGTGTCACTCTGCTCACATACCGTGGGGCCAAGGCAAGTCACAGGGACGTCTCTGGCTCCATCGGGGGCGGGGGGGTAGCAACCCACTACTCCCCTGCAGGCAAAGAGCCGGGAATATTTAGCAGACAGCAGAGGGACTTTCACACCTCATCACCCCCTTTTCTCTTTCCGAGGGGCGGGGGCGGGTTCTGTAAAACATCAGTTAAAACGGGAAACTATCCAAGCGTGTATTCTAATTTACTCGATTTAAAGGGAACACACCTGAACCCAATTGGAGAGAGTGATTTTCTCAAGGTCGCACAGTCAGTCAGTGAAACGTTATTACCAGAAACCAGGTCTGTGGGCATTTGTTTGTTTTTTTTTTTTCTTTTTGGACCACAGCATCATGAGGACGCACTGTTTTGTGGGTTTATCCATGTCCGTCTGGGTTTCTGAATCAATGCAGGTGTTAGTAATTTTAGCACGAATGGCTGGAGGTCGTGACAGCATTGCTCACACTCAGTGAGGGGACTATTTCCTTCAACGACCCCTGCGCCCGTGACATGGAAGGTGGGGACGGCTCTCTTCTTGGGAACACGCGTCCACACGGCTAAGCTGCCTGTGTGTCCCGTGAGGACACGCGGCCTCGGGGCCAGGGCAGGCCGGCTGGGCGCCGGCCGTGGGCCGGGCGTGGTGCCGGGCACTTCAGTGGGAAATGGTTAAATATATCCGACGATGAAAGCAGTAGCGCTGACGGCCTTCTCAGCACCACGGGCGGTGCTGCACGCTGCATCCTCGTGAACTGATGCAACCCTCATGCCAAGTAGGCAGGTAGGGACGGGTAGCCGCAGTTTCTAGTTGAAAACATTGACGGTCACAGAGGTTAAGTAACCGGCCGAGGCAGTAAAACGATGGATAGAGAGAACACCTTTGTCATCACCGCCAAGGCCGTTTATCGGATAGGAAATCCCAGACTGCAGGCACCGTGGTCATTTATGTATCAGTTTTGCTCGGTCTCCCCTGAGGGGGTGACGCTTACACCTGAGAGTGCAGCGCGCAGGCCCGGGCTGTCACCTGCACAGCCGCTGCTCCCAGAGCAGTGCCGGCCGCGTTGCAGGGCCTCTGCAGACAGGAGGCTGGAACTGTCGGAGCTCTGCCCGCTGTGGCCCCTGCCGGAGCCTGGTTTGCTCACTTCGCTTCAGCAGCCGGCTTCCTCCCCGGCCAGGGCCCTTCCCGTACAAGCCTCGCTCATTTCTTTGGCTTCTGCACACTAAATATCTAAATTTTCATATTTTCATCTCTCTCTTCCTTGTTCTGGCCATTATTCTTGTCCTCTTCTGCTCTCTCTCCCTTCCTATTCCCTCTTCTTCCTGTGTTTGCCCTTTCTCTGTTTCAGTGATCGAGACGTGGACGTGCCAGCCCCAGGCTCACGCCTGAAGAGGGGCTCCTCGCGGGGCAGCTTGAGTCCGAGTCGAGAGCACGCACACACACACACCCGGCGTGCGCACCAGAACGAGCCTTCGATGCAGCCTCACGCCGTCTCCTTTTGCCTCTCTGCTCGTTAGAGCGCTGAAACTCCCTTTAATTATTCCATTCATCCAATTTCAATTTTGCAATGTAGCCATGGAATGTGGTAACTGGGTGTCGCATACCCAGGCCTCACTGGAAATTGGGGCAGCCCATGGCATACGTTTGGCCTGGCCGTCCAGCGACTGGTCAGCTCAGCAGCCATGGCATTCACTAGTGAGTTCCTCAGGTGTGCACCGAAGGTCCGCCACGGGCGGGGCGTCACGCTGGTTCTGGTGAGGTGGTAAGGGGATGGACAGGGACTCCGTGCCTGCTTGCCTGCCAGCCAGAAGCGCACGGATTCCTGCGGAGAAAGGCCTGAGAACAGAGGATCGTGGGCTCTCTTGGCTGTGGTGGGTAATCTCTGCGATGGCCCCACTTGCCCCTGACTTCTGGAAGTCCCCAAAGGACCGGTGACTCCCTCTGCGGCACAGAAACCAGCATAGATGACAGTTGTCCCTGGAGGACACTGCAGGAGTGTAACGCCCGTCTGGCTGCCTGACTTGCTTTAAAAAAACCCTGAAAGTAGCCCCGCCCACTGGGCGTGACCTGATGGTTGACGTGGGACCTGTGCAGAGAGGAGGCGGTGGGGGGGCCTACCTACGGCTCTGAGGGCGGCAGCTTGAGGTTGGTGGGAGGCGGTCGGAAAGCACCCGGGAGGCTTAGCGGCCACTCAGGTGGGAGATGTCGCCGGCGCGTGCTTTCCGAGTCCAGCTGGGCTGGCCTGCATGTGTCAAAGCATTCGCAGGTGACATGTGAACTTGGGAATTCCTCTAAGGACCACAGTCCCTCTGCACCTCGAAGTCGGGATGCAGGGCCGGCCGACACCTGTCCTGACAGACTCTGTGACTGAGACACATAAGCACCCGACTCTGATGGCGGCGGCCTGCGCTCTCCTTCCTGCAGACAGAAAACATGTTAACACCTAACTGGCTGCCCCGGCTCCTGCGCTTGGTGCCGAGTGACCACATGGACTGCGGGTTTTTGCCGGTGGCGAATGACAGAGAGAGAACAGATGTCTCTGCCTCACTTTGCGCAGTTCGCCTGATCAGAAGCAATCCCGGCGATGGGACGGCCGCTGGGGTCCGCGGGGAAGCCAAGCTTCCGCCAGCCGGGCACGCTTGCATCCAGACGCGGGCGCCTCGAGGAAGGCAGCCCGCCCCGCAGCCGGCCCCGGCCCAGCCTCCCGCTGCTCCGCAGAAAGGCGGGCGCAGCAGGACCGTTGACAAGCAAATTTGCCCGTTCCTGGAAGCACGGAAAAGAACCAAGAGAAATGATATTTATGTTCGATGTTACCTTTCCCTGGGTTTTCATTCAAAAGCCCTGATTTCTTTTTTGTGCCGCTGCCTGGAGATGTATTTCCAGCTCACGCCCCGCAGCGGAATGTGACTCCGGGTGTTGGCGGCTGATGAAGTGACGTGTGCAGGCGGGGGAGGGGGCACAGGCCGGAAATGGCTTTTCTCCCTCCCTGAAAGCAGTGTCCTTACGTGTGCACGGCCCTGCCGTGTCTCTCCCCCGACTCCCAGCTGACTGGGCACACTTGGCTCCCCAGGCCTTTGCTCTCGCCCGCCCTCCTGCTTGGGGCGTTCCCCACCGAGTTTTTCCCGGGAGGATTCCTGCTCATCCTCACATCCGCACATCCTCAAGGACCCTTCCTTTGTGGTGACCCTTAACTTCACGTGCCCGCTTGGTGGGCTACGGTGCCCCAGATACCTGGGCAGACCGTATCCTGCAGGTTTCTGGGAGGGTGTTTTTGGCAGATGAGGTTAGCACATAAATCGGTGGACTTTGAGTAAAGCATCTCCACAAGCGGCAGGGAGTTTTGTCCACAGATGACCTTTGGACTTGACCTGCAGCATCGGTCTTCCCTGGGGCTCCAGCCTCTGCTGACCCAACAGATTTTGAACTTGCCGGCCTCCTCAATGTAACTCTGGTACGGAAGGGAGGGGCTCATCCCTGTCTCTGTGGGTCAGGGGCCTTCCTGATTCTTAAGCTCAGAATTGGGCAAAGGCACTGGGACCCGAGGGAGACCTTCTCGCCCACCTGGAGGCAGAGCGCGCTCTCTGGAGCCCAGGACAATGACCGCTCCCCGTGCGTCTGGCTCCTCTCAGAGGCGACGTCTGGAGGCCGAGCTTCTCTGACCCAGGAGCACAGCGCACCCATCCACATGTGCCGAGAGGGGGTGGTGGGGGGATGGCAGTCAGGGGGTGTGGTGTGCCCCCTGGACCCGTGCCAGTCGGACCACAGGGCCCCTCGTCACGCCAGTGGACAGGAAGGCTCACCTGGGTCCGTCGTGGGTGGTGGGCTGTCAGCATCAGACTCACACGGGGACAGCCAGGGCCTGGAGGAAGGGTCTCGCCACAAATAGAAGCGACAGGCACACAACATGCCCTTGGGCACGCAAACGTTTTTAACTTTGGTGAAGTACAACTTATCTATTTGCCTTTGGTTTCTTGTGATTTGGGTGTCATAGCTAAGAAGTTGCTGTCTAATCCAAGGTTCAGAAGATTTTATGAGAAGCACTTGTTGTGCTTCATCCCTTGATCTATTTTTAGTCAATTTGTGTATATGGAGTCCGGGGAGGGTCCATCTTCCTTTTTTGCATATAAGTGTTCAGGTGTCTCAGCGCCACTGGTTGCAGAGTCTGTTCTTTCCCTACTGAGTCATCCGGGCCATCTTGTCCATTAAAGAGCATACACATTCTCCACTGGGCTCAGTATCGGAGAAAATGACTAAACTCTCTTTATTTTCATCCTTACCCAAAGTGGCAAGGCCATTATCATCATCTGTATTTTAAAAGATTTTATTTATTTATTTTTAGAGAGGGAAAGGAGGGAGATAGAGAGAGAGAGAAACATCAATGTGCGGTTGCTGGGGGCCATGGCCTGCAACCCAGGCATGTGCCCTGACTGGGAATCGAACCTATGACACTTTGGTTCACAGTCCGAGCTCAGTCCACTGAGCTACACCAGCCAGGGCAATCATCTGTATTTTAAAGTTAAAGCACATGCAGCTCCGGGAGGCTGCAGAAACGGGCTCCGGATCCACGTGGTTGGCCAGAGACAGACTCGGGGCGAAAACCCAGCTCCCCCGATCCCTGCCCTGGTCTTCACGGACGTGAGTTACATCCCTCCAGATCAATGACTATTTTATTGTGAAACGGGCTGCATTATTTAAACTGTAGACGAATTATTTTAAATGGATAGAGAAAACTCGATCAAATTTTCTGCAGCTCTTGAGAGTTGAAACTACATTTTCCATTTCCAAATAATAATCAAGCTAAAGCTATTTCTAAGGCTGTTTCGGATATTAACTCAGCTCATCCTTGCAGTGGCCCTGTGAGGGCGATAATTTTGTCACCCCCTCCCCCTTCCACACGTCAGGGAAAGGGGGCCTGGTGGATTCAAAGCAGGCAGCCTGCCCCCGAGTCTGGGCCCACACCCTGGTGCCACCTGTCGCTTGGGGTCTCCTGCCTGATGGCCCATCTTCTTCCCTTCACACTGAACGCCACCTCACCTGGGGAGCTCAGGGCTCTTGGAGCTGGAAGGCTAGGGTTTGGATTCCCGCCCCGCCCTTTACTAACTGGGCGTCTTTGGTTGAGTTCTTTTACCTTTCTTGCCCCGAAGACTCATCTGTGAAGTGGGGGATGATTGTCACATCCATGGCGTTGGGTTGTTGTAAGAAATGAAGACATATGACGTCCTCAGAATAGCACCTGGCACAGATTGAGTGCTCATAAGCACTCATTATTATTATTATTATTATTATTATTAATTATTGCTATTGTTGTTATTGTCGTGTGCCAGTACAGAGAAGTGGCTAAGGAATGCATGCAAGTTCTACACGGGGAGCAGGGCCCCCAGTTCCCCACTCCAGCTGGCCATCCCGCGTGGCGCGCACCAAGTGCTCAGTGCGCACGGGGACTGAGTTCCTCGTCCCCGTGCGCACTGAGCAGGCCCTGGACGCTGGTCCTGGCGTGATCCCCACGGCTCTCCCCTGGCATCCAGAGTCCCCGCCCCCCACTGACTGGCACTCCTTGGACCTGTCACTCTGGACCCCACACCTGCTCTCTCCCGACTGTCAAAGGCTCTAACACATTTTGGGAGCCTAGGGCTTGGGGCGCAGCAGGAGCTCGGCGAATGCCTCCTGACTCACCGACTGCCACTTCTTACAACAGCTTTGCCCTCTCTTCTCGGAAGCCGGCTGTGCACCGGCAGGCTGTGAGTGCTCCCGGGTCCCCTCGGCACCGGCTAATGCCAACTGGGGCTGCCACCCACTCACTGAGGACTCCCAGGGAAGCCCTCCTCCTGAGGAGGTGCCCAGCCTCTGCAGCTACCCACTGTGCCCCTAGGGGACTCTCCCAGCCCACGCCTGTGCCCCATAATCAGGCAGCCTGCAGCAGCTTCTGGAAGGGCACTTTTGGGTGGGGGGGAAGTGGTGATGAAAGCAAGACCGAGGGAGAGAGATCTGGGGGGAGTGAGCCATGGAACAAAGACCCTTGAATGGAAAGAACACACTTTTTTTAAAAAAAAAGGTTTTGTGTGCTTGATTTCTTTCTTAAACCTAAAAAGCAAAGCCAGCGTGGGGATTTGAGCCACTGACGAGTGTACGTTTTCTTGCTCAGCTGGCTTTTATTCTGCATGCAGGGATGCAGGGCCGCCTGAAAAGGCTTTTGATTTCTGGTGTGCGCCCATGAGCCCATCCCGTCTCCCTGGGCACACCGGCCCCTCCTCTCTCCTTTAGAAAGGCGAGGCACGAGCATTATGCTCTGACAAAGCCCTCGTGTGTCAGGCAGGGCCTGCTTGGATGGCTCTGTCGGAATCACCACATGTAACCCTCATGGCCAGTCCCACAAGGGAGAACCTCTGTTGTTCCTGCTCTGCAAATGGGTAAACTGAGGCTTAGAGAAGTTAGTCCGTGGGAAATTTAAGTCTCCAACGGGCTAGGGTGGCTTGGGCCTCCCCTTAAGGATGTCCCCACATCCTGTCATGCCTTTTCATTGCATGATACAGCCAAGGGCTTTTCCAGGCCCCTCCCCCATTGGAAAGGGGGGCAGGCCGGGGGTCCAGGAGCTGGGAGGGCCCCTGCAGACATCTGCCTTGGCCTGGGCTTTGTGAATGAGGCAGAAGGCCTCCTGGCCACGGTAGGCTCACTTCCCAGTCTTATGTGGGGACAGTTCCTCCATCTTTTGTTCAGCAAACAGAAATTACGGTTTGTTTTTCTCTTCAGACTTCAGCTGCTGTCCCTGGTGCTCCTTGAACCCAGGAAACCGAGGGCGAGCCCGGAGGGTGGATCAAAGGGAGAGGAGGGAGGGAAGAAGAGCGGGGAGGCCCAGGAACGGCCTGCGGCAGCACTGTCCTCTGGGATTCTGATGAAAGTGGACAAAGACCTTCCAGGCTGCCAGAGTTCAGGGGTCAAGGGGGCTCAGCTTGCATACTCCAGTACCAGAGCTCCAGCAGGGGGTCCAACCTTGTGGCGTCTCCGGGCCACCCTGGAAGAAGAAGAGTTGTCTTGGGCCACACATTCAATACACCAACACTAACGGAAACTGATGAGCAAAAAAAAAGGTTTTAAGGAAATTTACAATTTTGGGTTGGGCTGCATTCATAGCCACCCCGGGCCACGTGCAGCCCGCAGGCTGTGGGTTGGACACCCGTGTGAGTCTGAGGCTGAGAAGACGTATTCGAGTGGCTTCTGAACTTGCACTGGTTATAATTTAATCGCAAACATCAGAAGCCCATGCATGTGAAGGGAGCAAACAGTTAGGGGTGTGGGTGTGTACTCAAAGGTAAGAGACAGAGCAGGAGCCACAGGAGCTTGGAGACCGGGGAACTGGTCTGACTTCACTGGAGAAAACCCAAGACGACAGTAGAATTTTGGGTTGATCATCTCGAGTGAGCCAGGTGGCTGCAGGTGAGGGGACTGGAGCAGAGTGTGGCAGGTGAGGGGCCGAGCCCAGTGCAGCCCTGGCGGGAGGCAGGAGGTCACACGCATGTGTAAGTCACAGGCGAGTGTGCGAGCCCTTCCCGCCTCTGCCACATCCCTCACGGGGCCGACGGGCTGTGACGACGGGGGCCTGGCTTATTAAGCACATTTGAAAATTGGGCGAATTGCTTGATTTGGTAAAAAAATTACATGGTACATTTAATCAGGCCTCCTTTAAGGAACAAATGTCATTAAAAACCACTTAATTAGCTGCCCCCACAGCCTGACTTGGTGAAAATTATATCCTTGACAGACTACAAAACATCCTGAAGGGCAAATATGGAGAATAAAAATACCACCGGATGCCCCCGGGGAATAGCCCCATAAAAGCTTGCCTCATTTTCATTCATCGGAAAGGGTCCTTCTGGGTTGCAGCTAATCAGAAGGTGACGGGCTTTCGCTGGAGCAGAATCTTAAGACCCGGGTGTGCGGGTCTTTACGCTAAAGGAGTGAGAAATAAAAGATCCCGAGAAGCAGACACATACACATGCAAGAACACACCAGCTGATCAGCCTGCGGATTTGTTACGGGAATAAAAACGCCAGCGTGCACGGGTAACTCAGGACGGTGCGGATTGCGACCCCCGCGGAGGGGGCGGGCCAGGACCGCGAAGGCCAATCAGAGAACGTTGCGGGGATGGAGCGGAAGGAGCGACAGAGCCATCCCTTGCTTCCCTGCGGTTTAGAAACAACTTCAAAGCCGTGGACACTATTCAGACAGAGGAGCACACGCCCCAAGTGCACGGCTTAAATACGTTTTTGGCTGGAATGCCCCTGCCGCCAGCGCCACCCGATCGGGACCGGGAAACCAAGCCCCTCCAATGCGCTCTCGCCGCCCTTTGCCGCCGCCCCCCCTCCGGGGGATTGTTGTCCTGACTTCTCACCGTGGGCCCCGATGTTCCCGCCCCACAGGTCAAGTGACAGTGCGCCTGTGCCCTGCTGCTCCTGCGCAACCGGTTGCGAGATCCATCCGCGTCACTGCGTGTGCTGCGGTGTCTTCACTCGTGTTGGTGTACTGCGTTCCGCTGGGTGGGGGTGCCTCGATTTATTTACATGCATTCAGGCCCATGGGTATTTGGGCAGTTTTTCCTCCAGAGCTCCTGTGGACAAGGCTGCCTCCAACATGCCTTTGGTTGAGGACCCGTTGGTGTATGTGGGTCTCTGGAGGCGCGAGGTTCCTGGGCCTGGCAGACGGGTGCGTGCTGTGGCTGGAGTGTGTGCGACTTCCTCTCTCCTTATGATATATACGTATGTGTGTGTACACACACATGCATACACATACAGGGTGGGCCAAAGTAGGGTTGTACTTGTTCATATTAAAAGTAATGCAAGGATTAGGCCCTGGCTGGCGTAGCTCAGTGGATTGAGCGTGGGCTTCGAACCGAAGTGTCGCAGGTTCGATTCCCAGTCAGGGCACATGCCTGGGCTGCAGGCCATGGCCCCCAGCAACCGCACACTGATGTTTCTCTCTCTCTCTATCTCCCTCCTTTCCCTCTCTAAAAATAAATAAATAAATAAATCTTAAAAAAAAGTAATGCAAGGATTAATACTTAATACAAGAATAAACTCTGTTTTGTGGACTCACGACTGAAAACATACTTTTGCCCACCCTCTATACATCTATGAGGAAAGAGCATTGGTATGCATTATTAATATGCATTTTATATATTGTATTTTATAGATGTATGGTATCTATAGATATCTACAGCTAGAGATATAAAACCTGTCTGCCCACTCCTTTAGGCCGTCAGCTCTGGTGTGCGGGAACTTCCGGCCCGTTCTCCTCCTCGTGTGGGAGACACGGGAAGGCACGGAGAAGTCCCGGCGTAGCGCGTCGGTTCAACAAAGAGGTGAGCGTGGGCGTCAGATGACCGGGGCCGCCGCTGTTCAGCCTGCGCGGGTCCCCATCTCTCCAGCTGCCTGCTGGGGAAGGCTTGTTCACTGCAGGGCGTGGGCCCAGAGCGCGGGCGCTCTTCCCAGGGCCCGTACCCAGCAGCCGCCCCTCCCCTCTCCAGGGCCAGGGCCGTCCGTGCCTGTTTTTCTCCAGACTTCTCACTGAAGCCAGCGTCTGCCTAACCCAGAGTGGGATTCTGACACGCTATCTCCCCAACAGAGAAAGGCTTCTAATTGCAATCAGCAAAACCAAGCCGTAATTAAATGCCTGCCAACTGTTCTGTTTAGCAGAAAAAGCCTTTCCGTCTCTCTGGTCATTGCTGCCCAGCCCTGCCTCCGCCCTCAGAAGTCCCCGCTGGGCATCGCCCAGGTTTCATTTCACTTTTAAGAGCTGACTAAGTATCTTCTCCACATTTCAAATAATCTGGATGATGCAAACTAGCAAATACAATTTGGACACCATTTCTCATTTTTAAAAACATCCAGTCAATTTTGATTTTTTTTTTGCTACTGTTGTTGTTTTCTGTGCATTGATCACCTCGCCCTGTTTGTGAGGTGGGGGGAGCGGGGCCTGCGGTGCAAAGCTGAGCTGCGACTTGGGGTGCGGAATGCCCGACACCGACGGGCTCAGGGACCTCAGGGGACGGTTCCCAACCATTCCAGCCCCTCTGAGGACGACACCCTTCCCCAGCAGAGCTGGCCTGCTCAACCAGGCCCCAGACACCTTCCCTGGGCCTTCAATTCCTTGTCTGTGAAATAGAGTTTCCAGGCAAAATTATTTACTCAAATTTGGGAGCGATTTTTTTAAAAGGAATTCTGGGTGAAGTACATCCGGTGTCCCTGACCCTGTGGCCAAGGGCCTGTGTGCTCCAGGCCTGTTCGGAGCCGGGCCGCACAGCAGGAGGCGAGCATACCCCTGTCCATGGGGAAATTGTGCTCCACAGAACCGGTCCCTGGTGCCAGGAAGGATGGGACCGCTGAAGTACATGGTAGGGTGTGGTATTGTGGTAGAATGCGCTACTAGCTCTGATTTTTCACTCCTCCCAGTATCCTTTGCCTCAAGTCCCTGCACTTCCATCCTCCAGGGTGGAGGCTATGGCCTGGCACCCCCCGCCCCCATGCTGGGCAGGGCCCAGCCCTTGCCCGGGTCTCTGCATGCAGGTGGGTGGGCACAGGGCCCATGGCAACCCCAGACCACAGGAAACGCTGTGGATTTCCTTTCCCCTCTCGGGCTTCCAACCTCCCCCAGGAGAGGAGCGCGCTCTCGGTACAGCTGCCCATTCCTGCCGGCACCCAGCGTGGACACATGCATGGCGGAGCATTTCCAACTGTCCTGCCTGCTGCCTGTGGGCCCGTGGGCGGAAGCTCACTGCCGCCAGGCTGACCGGTACGTGCAGCGAAAGCATGTTGCCGTGTCCACAAGAGGAGCAAGGACACACGTGCGTTTGCCTTGGGGTCCGCCCTCGGTGTGCGGAGACCAGAAGGAAGAGCTCAGTGTACGAGAGCGGACTCCTGTCACAAGAAACAGCATGCGTCACCAGCATTCTGCGTGAGGCTCCCTGTTGAGCCACCTGTCTGGCACTCGTGTTCACTTATTCCTGCTGACAACTCTACGGGGATGTACGGTCGCTGTGACTCTGTAGAGGATGGAAGCGCTGCCCAAGACGTCAAGAGGCTTGCTCAAGGTTAAGTCACTAACCGGGGCAGGGGAGGCAGGAGGTGACCCAGGCCGGCTCTCAGCCACTTTGCTTTGCGCCCTTTTAAAAATGTGGGTGTTATGTGTAAGAGGTCTGGGGTGCTCCCTGTGTCCTCACGGAGGCTCGTGTGCAAGCACAGGCCACGGAGAGGGTGCTGAGTGAGGGACAAAGGTCAAGGTTTGGGTGAGACTCCCAGACCAGGGCTGTGGCAAGACTCCCACGTGCCCCTGTCCCCGTCCCAGCCATCTGATGGTCGTGCTGGGCAATGTGACTGGGCTCAGCCTGGCTAGACGTGGCAGATACGTGACAGGCCACTTCCGAGGGCGGCCCTTTCAAACAGCCTGCAGGCTCCCGGAGCCCTCTCTCCTCTGCAGGCTCCCCGGGGGCCATGCAGCTCCGGTGGGCACTCACAAGACGGAACAGCCTGTGCCCTGGGCCAGCACGGAGGGCCATCACTGACACCCCCCTGCCTGTCAGAGGACAGTGGCGTCAGTGAGAAACAAGATGTGGTGTGTCAGCACACGGAGACACACGTGTGTATCTGTTGCTTCAGTCTAACCCGTGCTGCCTTTGCTAAGAAGTGTGACTTGCTTCTTCAGCTGGCCGAAGCAACCTCTCGGCCCCTTCACCTGGAGGGCGTGTCCTGGACAGTCTGGTGTCTTCTGGAAACCGTGTGAGACGAGTGAGCGCCAGCAGGACATGGCGGGTGTTCTGCCGCGTCTCCGGACACGGGGGCGGAACAGGCACACTGTGCCCGTGGTATCCCGTGTACCCTCCGGGCTGAGCGAAGGGCCGGAAGCATAGTAGACGCAGGTCAAACAGAAAACAAAACCGGAGACAGGTGGAAGAATGGAAGAAAGGCAAGAGTAATGAAATCGCATCTGAGAAAACAGCTGGGGGTGCCGTGGGTAAAGGGGGAGGGTCCAGCTGGCCTCCTCTCCGGGTAGAGGCGAGGGGCACGCCATCACATGCCCGCGTGTCCACATCCTTCGGGGGCTGTGTCAGGAGAGTGTTGAATGAAAAAAATTCCACTTGAAATAAGCTTGTGTTTTTTTATTCTTTTTTGGTTCACCTCTCATTCTGGAAAGGTGAGCTACAAAGTGTTTATAATTCATTCCTAACACCTCCTGTTCACTGGACACTGACCAATAAACTCCGAGGAGACCCGTTGTTTACTGTCCACTGTGAAGAACCACAGGGTCTGGAGTTTCAGCAGCCTTGGCTGGGGAGTAGGGGGGAGGCTGTGGCCTGGGCCGTGTGACCTGAGGATGTTCTGAACGCGGCCCTGGGCTGAGAGTGCGTCTCCTGGAAACATCAGGCTCAGAGGGGCCACACTCAGAAGGGTCTGCTTTGCAGAGCTGTAGGCAGAGGCCGCTGGTTTCCAGGCACATATGAGTGAGATAAACAGGCACAAAACCATTGCGATTTATATATGGATGAATGTGTAGTCTTTTATTCCTTCCAGCTCCGTCTGCAATAGACATGAGCTCGCATATGTGCAGAACAGATCCTGTGAGTGCGGGCTCATTATCCCCGTTCACAGATGCGACTGAGCTGTGGTGTATTACGTTTCGGTTCTTGTAAATGCTGCCCAAGGATGCTTCTGAGACCTCCCCTTTCCAACCGCTACCACACAGAAACGCCATCCACATCATCACTACCACCACCATCATCATCACTGTCATAACCACGATCACCACCATCACCACCCTCACCACCATCCCTACGACCACTGTCACTGCCATAGCAACCATCATCATCATCATCATCCCCAGCAACAGCTCCTCGGGCAGTGCTGTGTGCTCACTGGGGGGCGGGCTCAGAGCCCGCGCCCCTCCTGGGTGCAGGCATGATGGCGCCTGCGTGAGGGGAGGCTGAGCGGTCTGTGCACTCAGGCTCGCCCCTTTGCCCTGGACTCTCAGGCCTGCCTCCTCCTGATCACATTCTCCACCGGATTCACTCCTTTCTCAGCGGTCTCTCCCCTGCCCAGTGCCACGGAGAGGGTCGTGTTCTCAGCTACTCGGCAGGGTGGAAAAACCCGCTCTTCGTGTTAAACTCCACAGGAGGAGATTGCCCCTGCCGACCCCTGCCTTTGGCTCTCTGTGCCACCAGCCCTGGGTAAGGGCACACACATGGAGAGCAGTGTGGCTCCGTGTCGTTCCAGCCTGTGTCTGTGGAAGCATCACCCAAAGGCTTATTAGGAGCAGAATGTCAGACTCCACCCCAGACCTAGGGAATCAGAACCATAGACACGAGCTCGGAGAAGCGCTTCTGCAGCTGTGTGCTGGGGGGAGGAAGTGATGAGAGCACAACAAAGATGCTGGAGCCAAACCTGGGCTTTCAAACACGTTTGCAAAATGGACGAGAGAAATGGGGCTCAGAGGGTGGTTGTGGCTCCGTACCCCACTGTAGGGAGGCAACAGACCCTGGACTTCTGCCACCAAAGCTTGAGGTCTTTGCATGGGAGCTTGCTGCCCCTCCCTGTCCAGGTAACAGAACAGTCCTCCACCCCGCATGTTGGACACCCCGGTAGTGAGGGCAGAGGGGCACCCGTGTAGCATCAGGAGCTGGGGGCCGGGTCCTGTGGAGACCGCAGTGCTGGTCACAGCACGTCAGGGGCAGAAGGACCTGGGAGGCCCATGGTCTCCCACCCGAACCCCAACTTTCATCCTTCTTACTTCATTCCCAGCTGGAGTCACTGTCCCGCATTATTTTAACTATTGACTCATGTCCATGGCTTCTGCGTAGAGCTAACTGCATGAGGCCAAGAACCTTCTCCGCCTCTTTGTGGCGGCGTCCCCAGCACTGTCACAGAGAAGGTGCTCCGTCACCTGCAGAAGGAAAAGGTGTCAGAAACTGGAGTTCCTGAACATGCACGTAATTTGTTAATGTCATTTGTTCAAGTCCAGATCGTCTGCCGGTGTTCCCGCGGGCACTCTGCATGCACACCCCTTATGGTAGGGAGTGTTGCGACCCCTCGTTTGTCCATGAGCGGGGACGGCCCCAGGGACGGAGCCAGCTGAGGACCCAGGGCAGTCCCCAAGAGCACGCTGCTGTCCCTGCCAGACTGAACCTTGAGTCCGGATCTGTTCACGATTCCATGGCTTTTCTGATGCAGAGAAGTAAAAAGAAGGAGGGAATAGTGGGTTCATCTAGATCAAGCATCAACTCCACGCCAGGTGGAGAGGCAGACACTTCCTGGACATTATCTCTTTTCATCGACCCCCAGCATTACACAGAATCGGTATTATCCGCAGTTTCCCTGAGAAGGGATGGGCCAAGGAGCACTTGTCTGGGAAGCAGTCGATGCAGATTTTGGAATCGAAACTGTTCTAGTCCGGTCTGTGTTCTCCGCCACACGCTGTTTTCTCTCATCGCTCCTCCTTCTTTAAAGAGCTGATCTCTGCTGCAGACTACTCAGCAAGATCTCCGTTCCCTTTGGCAGGAAGGGAAACTAAAACTTAAGAAGCTAATTTCAGAGATGCATGTATTTTCTTGGGGCTGGTCCGCATCACCTCGGTCGCCGGTGCCTTCTCCTTCCACAGCCTCAGCTGAGCACTCCCTGCCCCAGGTGGCTCCTGGGCCCATGCACAGGGCCATCCGCATCCTCCAGTCTCCCCGCCCCTGGCTCCAGGAGCTGTATGATGTATTTCTGAAAAACTTCCAGTGAGGACCGAAGCAGAATTGGGTTTCTGATGGACAGAGTTAAATCTCTCTCACCTTGTAGAGCGCTCACAGGGTTTAGGTTCAGAAGGACTGGGGTCTGAATCCCAACTCCGGCATGTTTCAGTGGTGACATCTTGAGTGACTGGGTCATTATTGCACTTCTCGATTATCCAGGAGGTGGTGGTCGCTGGGTGGGAGGGCTGATTTGGGGTGAGGGCGCCCCTCCTGGGCCTGTGTGCTGGGCACGCTGCGGCTCCTTGAGGTGTCCCTGCTGTATGGATTCATCGGGGGGTCGCACAACCTGGGGACAGCGACCGAGCGGTGTCCTGATGCTCTCGATGTGTCCTGAGTAGGGATGCTGCCACGTGTGTGTGCAGAGGTGGAGGGCACATGGGGGACCCGAGAGGGAAGGCGTCTCCCTGCTGCCCCCCAGCCTGCGGCGTGCTTGCATGAAGACGCCTGAGGGAAAGGCGGCGAGCAATTGCCACTGCACTCACTGAGAAAGAGTCGGCTTCCCGGGCAGCGCCAGCAGGTGAGACGAAGGGGAGTTTTTGGAGGGGCAGATCATAAGTACGTTTTAACAAGTCTTGAGAGGAAGCAACCGTGGCAGGTCCCACAGGACTTAATCCAGCGACGAGAGAGGTGGTGTGGACGCGGGCAGGGAATGGCAGGTGTGGTAGGGGAGAAGCGCACCCCGTGTGGTCACGTTAACTTGAGCGTACTCACAGACACAGGCCTCATTTGGACCAAGACCAGCTTCCAGGTTATCCGAGACACAGCAGGTTATTAAGAAGGATATACGGTGTCCGGCAGAAGCAACGCCTGCTTCAGTACACCCAATAATATGGGTGTAATCATTTATGGTTTTAATTTGAACATTTCAGCTAACGTGTCATATGGTGTGCCCCAGTGTGATATTGTTACGTGACTGAGTTACATGCTTATGATTGTGTAATTAAAAAGGGGGGGGGCGTTACTTGTGCTGGACCCTGTATAACGTTAAAAGACTTCAGAGGTGAGTGTGGAAGAGAAACATGTAAAAGGTCTTTTAATTTCCAGATCATTTGGAATACCATTTGCAAATAATTGTCGTACTAATTACATACAAAAATCTTATCTTTTTTTATTAAAACAGATCTAAGAGACTCTATAGAAACATCATTTTTAGGTTAAAAATAGATTATTTTCCTTTTGGTTTCCAGGATACTCAGTGACTGAAATAAAGCTTTTGCTAATTTACTTCCAATGACCCCGTGTTCCTGAAAACACAAGCGACACGTTTCCTCAATTTTCACGTGAAGTTTGCGTGTTTCACTAACTTGAACCTCTGCTCCCGGGCGGTCTCCGTTAATGAAGTTTTATTCCACGTGGCGCCGAGTGCGAATCTACCCACGGGAACATTGACGGCCAGACACGGTGGGGCCTTCCAGGGGGAACGACCGTGCTCGGGGTCCCCGTGGAGCTCGCGGTGCCGGCTGGAGAACGGCAGCCCCGTGGCTTCCGTTTCTGGCCCTGCGCGGTCTGGCCTGGGTGCCGGGGACGGGCGCAGGGTTCGCTGCTGGTCAATAAGTCTGTTTCCCAGATGGACTCGTTCACACCGGGCTCCGTGATGCCTCCCCCCCCCCAAGGCTATGCCGACGCTGGCTGCGGGGTTCCGGGCGATTTATTTTGGCTGTGTCACCGTGGGCAGCGTTACAGGGCCCAATGACTCAGTATTCACAGCCGGCTGTGAATCACTCTCTTTCTTTGCTGTGGATGATAACGGATTGTTTTTCACCGCTTCTGAGTGCGAGTCATGAAAGACAATTCCTTCCTTCATCCCCAGCGCGCTAGCCATGAAAGGGTCGGCGCCTGTGAGCCTCCCGTTTCAGAAGACGACGAGATGCTGTGGCCGTTTCCAGAAAAATGTTTGGAACACAAGCGGATGGATTGCTGCTCCTGGAAATCCATCCGGGCGCTGTTGTCTGGCGGGGAAAGACTGGGCTGTCTGTCACACAATCTGGAAGCCTGCCTGGGTCCTGATGCCCACCAGCTGTGTGGGAGGGGCTGGACACCGAATTTGGCCAGGGCTCCGCGTCCTGGTCTGTGTGAGCCGAGAGGGACGATGTATTTGCCTCCTGAAGTTGTGACATCAACGGAGACAGTGGCGGTGCCTCCCAGGGAGCAAATTGGAGCAGCATAAACACATCTGCGTGTTTGTGTGTGTATCTATGTAGGGCACGCGTGTTGGGGGTGTTCAGGTCCCGGGGGACGAGGCCAGGGCCGCACACTAGAGGAGTCCTCGCCGTCCCTCTGCGTCTCTCGGATTAAATGTTTGTTTGTTTGTTTGTTTTAGTTTCCAATCTTATGTGTTCAGAGCAGTCAGACACCTCTGCAGTGACTGGAAACCCACATAAACAGAAAACAAAGTTTTCAGCATTCACAAATAATTGTCTGTTTGGTGGTTCTTCCGTTATCACACACAACTCCCAAGTTTATAAATTACGGTGTAGAATCTTTTTCGTCAGTGACCCGCTAGGCCAGGAGGCAAGGATGAAGAAAGTCAGACACAGCAAATGGAATGTGGAAAAAAAAAACAAAAAACCCCCAAACAAACAGAAAGTTGTTCACGGGGAGGAAGGCCGGGCTTCAGACAGTGCCTGACTCTGAACTCTGGGTTTTCCTTTCTAAGGGGAACAAGATGGCCTTGCAGGTTCGAGCCGAGTCTGTCTCCCTGAGAGCACGACGACGTCCTTGCCCTTGCCCTGACCGCCTGGCCGTGTGGGACGCGTGTGAGCTGGTGCACCCACGGGGCATCTGCCGCCGCCCCTGGGCCCGCCCAGCGGTGTCCTGCAAGAGGGCACACACCGCCTGCCCGGGCCTCCAGGTGCCGAGAGACCCATGCCGGAAAACACATTCTGGCAACTTTAAGAAAAAATTCTCCTCTGCCAAGTAGAAACAGCCTCCTCATGCGCCACATCCCACATGGGCTGGGTTTAATTGGTGTGTTTTTCTCTGTGATTGCTCTTTAATTACTGCAGCATCGAAGCGACTGGCTCCGTCTCCAAAACCGTGCCTCAGTGAGGAAGGCCTCGGCGGGGCGGGAGGTCAGTGGTCCACACACGCCAGGTGGCCAACTGGCCCTGGACGTGAGATCTGGGATGCACGGCGCCGTCCCTGCCACGTGCTCTGGCTTCTGTCCCCAGACCCCCTGGGCCAGCGCCCCCGGCAGGTGACGGTCCCCACCCTGCATTGCAGTTTCATCACCCAGGAGCCGCACGTCGGTGGAAGCTGGACCAGGTGATATAATATCGAAGGAACGCCCTTCGTCCCCAAATATGATGAAACCATTTTAAGTTTATGAATTCACCGCTTGGGATGAAACACGATAAGGTGGAAGACGATCAAGTGGCGGGCCTGTTTTAAGATACTTTTTTGTCACTTCAAGTCTGTGGGGCTTTGACTGAGTTTCATGCACCTCTCTGAGCCTCAGCGTTTCCAGCGGCAAAACGGGGAGACCTGTGCTGAGCCCGTGGGCCTACTCTGAGGCTTAAAGAAGGCCCATTTCTGTGACTGCCTTTTACGTGGCTGGCGGGCTCTCTCGGCCCCCCTTCTGTCTTCTTCCGTGGGCAGAGCCGTTCCATTCCACGCCTGCTTGGCTTCTCCCCCAGCTCAGGGCCGCGGGGCCACGGGGCGGGGGAATTGGAAGACCTACATCAGGATCCGGGTAGATCTCTTCCCGGCGGTGTGCTCGCTTTTGCCATGAAGCCCTGGTCTTTACTGACCGGGGCCCACGCATCTCCCCCTGCAGTGAGCCTGGGCCCGGTGGGCGCCCAGGAGGGGGGCGGGGCTCCGAGCTGCTCGGGGGCACAGTCTTGAGCTTAACTTCCAAACCAACGGAGCGGTGAGTCTGCGTCAGAAAAGTCTTCAAGATGTTGAAGAGAATTTGTTCTGTAAATTAGGTTAAACACTCCAAGACACTTTTCCATTCTGCTGCTTCTGGGGGACAGTTAGCTCCTGGGAGTTAGGATTCCGGGAACCCTCAGGCTCGGGAACTACGAGGCTGTTTGCGTGTGGGACCCGGGAGACTTCTTCCCAGCCACCACTCTGCTCGTGCCCTCAGGGCTGGAAAAGGCAGGTGGTTCTGGGCCAAGCAGGTGGCGTTTGGTGCAAACAAGAAAATACTATACATGAAAACGAGACAAAGCAATACAGTAACGTTGGGCTGGAAATCAGGGGACAGGGATGCTTGTCTCAGCGATGCCTTCCCAAGCAGCGTGGCCTTGCGTCTGGGGCTGGGGACCGTGGAGGGCTGGCGGGTCCTTCCTGGCCCCCTGCTCTCTCAAGACAGAGCCCGCAGTGCCTGGCGGAAAAGCGAGGCTGCTTCCTGCCGACCAGGGAGGGTTCCCAAGCACCGTCCCCTGCTCCCACAGTGCTCAGGCCCTTCTCCAGGCGTTCCGGATTCCGTCCACCCCTCCTGCCGCGGGACTCCTGGCTCCGAGACTTGGCTGCAGCTCTCCGGCTGCCCTTCCTGGGTTCGGACCCTGCAGCCGTCTGACACACGCCCTGTTCTGACACCCAAACCGAGCTCTCGGTGGGGCGGCCCTGTCCAGGGCCACCGAGGCCCCGCACTGGTCTGGGAGCTGGCCTGTCATCTCTACGTTAAATTCCACCTGCTGCAGGGAGCCTTCCTGAGGGCTGCGGCAGTGAGCTCTCTCTCTCCTCCAGAATCACATCCGGAGGAGGGGACCTCCGTTATCAGCACGTCTCATCTCCCCGCTGCACCCTGAGTGAGGCAGAACCCACGAGGGGCCACATGTGATTCGTTCTGCATCTGCTCTCTGTCAGTTCACGGGTGGCGGCTGCCCTCGGACGCCTTTGCTGGTGCCTTTGCTGGCACGGCGTCTTCCAGTGGAATCAGGGCTGGGGCCACCTGTCACTCTCCTCCCCGTGGAGATGATCTCTCTAGAATGCTCTTCGCCTCCTGAATTCAGTTACACCCTCTCCCTCCCTCCCACTGAAGCCCGGTCATCAGTTACGCAGAGACACCACCTGCAGTTCGCCGCCACCGTGACCCCGAGTGGCCGACACTCACAGCACCTGTCTCGGGGCGCAGACGAGCGGCAGAGCTGGGTCTGTGCACAGGGGACCCCAGCACTTCCGTCGGGGCTTGCTCATGTCTTATTTTGAAAAGAAAATAGCCCTGGCTGGTGTAGCTCAGTGGATTGAGCATGGGCTGAGAACCAAAGTGTCGCAGGTTCGATTCCCAGCCAGGGCACATGCCTGGGTTGCAGGCCACGGCCCCCAGCAACCGCACATTGATGTTTCTCTCTCTCTCTCTCTCTCTCTCTCTCTCCCTCCCTTCCCTCTCTAAAAATAAATAAAATCTTAAAAAAAAAGAAAATAAATGGTCTGCAACTGAACGACAAACTTGTGCAAAATGAATGAGTGATGCGTACCCGAGTGGGTCCGTCGCTTCCCAGGGACCGTGGTGGCGCCTCTCCACCCCAGTCGCTCGGAGAGACCTGGCTCACAGAGGAAAGTGCAGCCAGGGCCCGCAGGAGTTCCCGGCTCCCGTGAGCCTCCCGATGTCAGGAAACGGTTCCCTCTGCGGTGAAAACAGCCAGCGTGGAGTCTACAAGCCTGTGCACACACAGATCCATTATCCCGGGAGCCAAATGTCACCCCTGGAATGGCTTCCAAACGCTGCCAAAAGGAACACTGTTAATAACAGTGATGATAATAATGGTGATCATGATAACACACATTAAATTTTCATTGATACGGTGCCCAAGCTCCGCGGCTCGGGGAGGGAACTGCTCTCCCAGCAGCGGGGAAGGGATAAAGAAAGACCCCCGTTGGAAGGGCACACGATACAATGTGGGCCCGGAGCCACACTCTCAGCCGCTCAGTGGGGGTAGGAGGAGAGAAGGAGGCTCAGCCAGGCTCCCGGCGAGAGTTCTGCATTTCGGGAACCCCCAGGAGGGGGTAAACCATATGCTGTGGACTCGGTTCAGAGTAAGAACCTTCGGCACTCAACTCAAAGCACCCACGATGTGACCCTGGGCGCCCCAAAGGGCGCAGAGAGGAGACCCGTCTGCAGGCAGCCCGAGCCTGTCTGCGCGGCGATGCCACGAAGCACGATGCTCGCGTGGGTTGAAGGGTCAGCGGCCCACGCGTTGTTCACAGGAATGGTCCAACGTCTGAGGAGTGAACAGAACGAAACGTGGATGCTTCAGCGGCTGGGAGGTGGTGTGAAACCGTTTTTCACGTACAGGAGAGAATTCAGTGACTCTAGCACGGTTACCGGCGAACGCAGGAGCGCTCTCACCTACGGGTGGCGCTGTGTGCTGTGCTGGGCCCCGGGAAGTCGGCCAGACCGGCTTGGGCCTGGCCTCCTCTGTGACCCCGACTATGTCACGCAATTCCCTAAACTTCCATTTCATCGTATCGAGCTGAGAGCAGTAGCAGGGTTTAACCTCATAGGTGAAAAAGTGCTCCGTCTCGTATCTCTCATTCAACGAAGAAGTTCATTGACGAGTCTAACACCGTCCAGAGTTTCCTGGTGTCCCTCTGGCGTGTGTGCGGTAAGAACACCCAACTTGAGATCTATGCTCGTCCCCTCTCAGATCTGGGATGGCGCAACTCTGTGTCCCTCACCGAAGGCTCTGTGTCTATTGCCGTGGCTACGCTCCTGGGGGCGCAGGTGTTTGCAAACGTCCGAAGGCCTCAGCCGGACACACTGAGCATGTGCAGTTCTGTGTGTGTCAGTCATGCCTCCATGAAGCTTTTACAAATGTAAGATGGAACATTAAAAAATAAATTTTTGAGTATGGTGAAATAGGTCATATCAGAAGCAAACTAAGAAAGTAATTTCACAAGCCTTCATTATAAGGTCTGTCCAGAAGGTATCTAGTCATGTGATATGAGAAAGAGAGACATTTATTGAAGAAGATACAAGATTCAAGAAACATTGTACGTAGGACAATGACGCCTCAGTCCCCTTCAAAGTAGGCACCCTGGGACCTCACACAGTTCTCCCAGTCACCATCAGTTGCCCTGTCATATTTTCCTGAATCTCATCAATGGTCTGAACTCTCTCCCCTTTCATAGATGATTTTAGGTGTGGGAAAAGCCAGAAGTCACAGGGTGTCAAATCTGGGCTGTAGGGGGGCTGAGTTGCCTGGGTGATTCGATGTTTCACCAAAAACTCTGTAGGAGACATGATGCATGAGTGGGTGTGTTGTCATGATGAAGCTGCCAGTCACCAGCTGCCCATAGTCGTGGCCTTCTGAATTATCCAAATAATTTCTGGGGAGGAATGTTTAAGCTTAATGCAAAATTTGATGTAGATTTGTTGCTCTACTCGCTCAGTCATTTTGAATGTGACAGCCACACAGTGCACATGCTCACTCAGCGGCATTTACCACCCCCACTGACTCGTACAGTGAGGTCATCATTGTTCTCACATGTGCATTGTAGTCCATTCTCCTTGACTGCCAGGTCACATCCATGTCATGCAAACCATTCCTATTGACAGTGGATGAACTTTTTCTGGACAGACCTCATACCTAGGAGGAGGGTTTAATGAACACTTGCAAAGCAATTCAGTGTGGCCATTTTTAAATTGAATGAAACTGTGGGTCAATTTATGTCAAGGTTTTGAACTTGGAAGACAGGATTCCTGCCTGCCTGCCTGCTCTCTGGATACGGTTTGGGGCTTGAGCGAGTGGACAGAGCGGATGATTAATTACTTTGAGATGAATCGTTGTATAACCTTCCCCATCCTTCTTCCCATGCCACCGCCTCCCTGGGCTGAATCACAATTCGAGGTATTGCCTGTTCCTAATAAGAGCATTACAGTTAAACTCAAATATACATACTGATCTGAATCTATAGTAAATAAGGAGCATGCTAGTTTTTATTAATAAAGATATATTGCATGTGCTAAAAATTCGACCTATCAGAAGAATATGCAATTCAATGAATTCTTCCTTCCTCCTCAAACCTCTGGTGCCCCTCCTTGTTAACAGTTCCTTGCTTATCCTCCCATACATTTTGTCTTCGATGTCACTTCGGAACTTGATGCAACCGGGCCTGACTGCATCCATCACACATACCTTACAAACTGTACACTTGACCCAGTATGTTATGGAGCAATGCCTGATGCTATTGAACACGTGCTCCATGCCAGGCATTTTTCTAAGCAGTTTGCATGCAACATCACATAGGGTTTTCACAACAGCTTCTGGTTGACGAGCTGTGTGGCTGGAGTCAAGTTTATTCACTTCTCGGAAGTGGCTTGAATGACAAAAACTATTTACTCACAGCCCAGAGGCTGGAATCCGAAGCCAAGGTGTCCTCTGAGCTGTGCTCACTTGGAAGGCTCCACGGAGGACACCCCCTGGCTTCGTGGTGGCTCCAGGCGGTTGCTGGCAGCCCGTGCTGTCCCTCAGCCTGTGGACACAGCTCTCCAGGCTCCGCCCCCACCTTCCCATGGCCTCCTCCCCTGGGCGTGTCTCTGTGGGTGGTTCCTTCTTCTAAGGGTCCCCGTCACTGGATTTAGGACCCATCCTTCTTCTCTATGACCTCCCATTGACTAATGACACCTGCAAAGACCCTATTTCACAGGAGGTCATGTCCAGAGGTCTGGGTAGACATAAACTTGGGGGGACACTCTTCAATCCACTACAGATGTACTTGTGTTGGATATGATGTGTCTGCTCTGTTTACAGTTACTTCCGCCTGCTAGCACATAAATTCCACAGGGATGAGGCATTCCTCTGGGCATCCGCAGTGACTTCCAGATGCATAATAAATATCTATCGAAACAAGCAATTCCGTCTTAGGTGTGAACAACGTATTTTAAAATCAAATCTGAGAATCCAATATTTATTGTAATTAGGTCACTATTTGGACTTATTTATATATCTTATTTTGTATCTTATGCTTAACTTTTTTTGTGGCTTTATTGCCTTCTTTTTTCTGCCTTATTCTAGAAAGATTGAATTTTATCTAAATCTATTTCTTTCTGTGCGTAAGTTCCACCTTGCCTGTAAATTACTCTAAATTATCGTCCTCACGATTTCTATGCTTACAGTCAATGTTTGTTTAAATTTACTCTGTCTGATATGGGATGCCGAGCTTGTAAAAAAGTGTAGCTGCCTGGAGAAACTAACACACCCAAAGCACTGCTAGGCCAATACACTGCAGCAGGGTTTGGGTGCTCTCCTGAAATAAAGGGCAAGTTTGGGGTTCGTCCCGCCACAGTGAGGAAGAGCGTGTGGGAGGCTGATGCAAAACCATTTCCTGAACCCGCGGGCTTACGAGTCCTATTTGTCGACCTGAACCGGCCGCCCTTCGCTCTTCCCTCCCGCCCTCAGCTCCCTGGGCTCCGAAGTGCGTTTGGAAGGCGGCACACCTGAGTGGGAGCCCACGCGAGCGGACCCAGGGCTGCCCTCACGCCGCCCTCGCTCGTGAGCGGCGGTGTATCCCCCGGCTCCAGAACTCTGCGTTGACGGCCGTGTTCCGCGGTGCTTTGCGGGTGGAATTGCGTTGTCTTCTGGCCTCCGTGGCTGCTGATGAAACGTTTGCTCTCAGTCTCTCTCTGTTGTTCCTGGGGTTGATCCGCGTTTTGTTCTCCTTGTTTCCTTTGATGTTCCGCAGCGTCGTTTTTAATGACGAAACAGGAATTTCTTTTTATTTATGTTGCTCAGATAAACACATCGGATGCAGACTCGGCTTCCCGCGACAGTGGGGCACTGCTCATCCCTTTGGCTGGGAGGTGAGCCCGCCTCGTGCTGCGTGTTCTGCGAGCCCCCGGGGCGGGGGGTGCCGGACCGCCTCCATGTTTGACCTCTGCTTCTCCCTTCGCTCCTGAGCCTTCATTTCTGCTCCTCGACACCTGCCACGGCTCCGGCCGATCCTTCACTCTTCCTAAAAGTCATTTCAATCACATCCAATTTCACCTACATTTATTCTACTTACACTTAACTATGTGTTTACTAGTGCAAGTTTTATGTTGGGCATTGTCAAATTTGCTTGTATTTTTCACACTGTATTGCTATTTATTGTTATATTTATACTTCAATCTCCTTACCTCTGTAATATATTTATTTAATACTCGTTTTCCAGTTTTTTTCACTGTTGTTGCTGTCGTCGCCGGTTCTTGAGGTGTTAACTCTCACACCCATCACATCTGATTATCTGTTGTGGTACCTCGTTTTCTATGAGGGTGTTAAATAAAAAAAATTACCACTTTTCCCTCTATGGGAGTACTGTGAGGAGTTTCCTAATTACTTCCGGAGGAGCCTTGAGTTTTTAATGAAGCAAACCAGGTTGTTCCAATTTTGTCTTTAAACACGTCACCGCATCAGAGCAGCGTCAGTGTCACGGGTGAACGGAGGTTCAGAGGTCTCCCGCACACGCACAGTCCCCTCACCGACAACGCGCCCCACCAGGGCAGCCCACTCCTGACAGCGGAGGACCCTTGCTGACACGTCGTTACCATGGCGACACTGGGGGCGACTCCCGGTGCTGCACCTCCTGCAGTATGGACAAACGTATAATGGCACGTGTCCATTGGCATCAGATTAGTTTTCAAAGTCAATAACATCTCGATGACACAGGCCGGGGTTTCAGGTTTCACTGGTGCCTTTTAGTCACAGCCAGTGTGTGGGCGGAGCCAGGCCTCCTCATTACACCCCAGACGCCGCAGGGAGCGATCTCCACGGAAGGGACCGCATCTCAGGAGCCTGGAACTGGGGGAAGGACTCGATTCTAGCTGTTTGCTTTCTTGGACCTAAAACCGTATCTTCCACCTCTTCCTAGTGCTCCTCGCCTGTGACAGGTATCTCGGCCCGAAACCCTGAGGGCCCTCCCGGCATCGGTCTGAGCTTATCACGTGGGTTTTAATTCCCTCTTCTTCCGGAGACTTGGGAATTCCCTTTCTTTCTCTTGAATGTACTTGCGTGTCAAAGACTTTGCTCCCCCACCCTCCCCCCCACAGAATACATAGGATTTTCCGGCAGGAAGACACTTGAGTATATTTTCTTTGACTGCCCAGGGTGCTAAAAGCATCCTTTACATTTAGTGCAGCTTCAAGGATGACACACGTGAGCTCACGGAAACCTCAGACTATCTTGCGTAAGACCTGGTGACCGTCTGCAAACCCACCTGGAAAGTAATGCAAAGCACGTCGTGGGGATGGGGGGTGGAGTAATGAGAACCCCCACATAGCAACCAGGGGGATCTTACTGTCTCATTTTTGTGCTGCCTTATTTCTCTTATGGTCTCTCTCGGAAACAGACAGGGCTAATTTTGGAACAATGACTGAGGGGACACAAGAAACACAGACATTGGGCCAACAGCGGTGCCTAGGGGATTGAGAGACGTCACCCCGAGTTTCTGCCCCTCACTTCTGCTTTTGATACTGCGGTTCTGCAGCCCTGGGGTTTTTAGCTTTGAACAAAGCCACACTTGACCCTGACTTTCTCCTTTTCTCCACCCCATGCATCTGGGGTGAGGTTTGGCTTTTGGCTGTTGCTTTTTTTTCCCGTCCCTTGAGAGTGTATATTTACTGATGAATTTGCAAGAACAAAGACCCATCCTTCTGCAGAAAGAGGGGCTGCCCCCCGGGAACAGCAGGGCCAAGCAGCCCCCGGATCTTTGGGAGGTCTCCCGGCAGCCGGACCCCTGGCACGCCTGGCTCTTCTCTGCTGGCGAACACCCCGGGCCTCAGCACCAACAGTAGCCGCTTCTCCTCCTCTCCTCGCCCGCCCACAGCCTGTCAGTGCAGTGTGGAGGAGCATGAATAGCGTCATCACGCATGTCGCTTATCAGACCCGAGTGCGTGTAGACGACAGTTCCACCTAAACCATGGGATGACCTGGATGCTTGTCCAGGGAACCAGGGAAGCTCTCACCAGCGAGCGCAGAGGGGAAAGGAGCCAGAAAGTCCCTCGCAGATGTGCCAAAGGTGTTTGTGCTTCTCCCCTTCTTCAGCAAGGGGACAGAAAGGAGGGTGGGGGACTCCACCACATCCAAGAAAAGCAGTCAGTGGGTTCTAGAAGCACCAAGGCTTCCTGTCCCCAGCACACACTTGAGCTAATTTTTTCCCACTCTCCAGCTGGGTGCTGCTCTTGGGCTGAGAAATTGGACCTTGTGCCCTGTCCCCAGCGGCAGCTGATTTTTTACTCCAAATATTTTTTGGCCTTCATTAATTAATATCTTCAACCAGCAAAATTTAGCTGAATGGAGGCTTGCCCTGAGTAGAACTACATTTCCTGACCCCCCCCCCCATGAAGTCCAGTGTTATACAAATGACGGTGTTATGGCCAATGGCGTATAAGCAGAAGTGTCATGTATGATTAACAGGAAATGTTTCTGTTTCCTTCCTGCTGGGAGATGTGATGGCTGGTACTGGAGCAACCATTTTGGACTCTGAGGTAGCAGCTGTGGGCTGAGGATGACAGAGCGGCAAGACGGAAGGGACTTAAATCCTGACCAGTTCACCAAGCTGCCTTGCCCTATGTTGCCAACCTCCATACCTCTTTTGTGGGGGAGAAATATAGTTGTGTTCTGCTTATGTGTAAGTCTACATACCCTATCAGTTCAGACGGACCTTAACTGATATGTCTCATTTTAACTGCAGTTTTGGTCTTGCTCCATTTCACCATTTAACAGCATTCAAGACTAAGTTCACAATCTTACCACCTGTTTCTCTTATAAGAAATCCAAGAGACCACTCTTTGGGCGGATTCTCCGGCAGAGGAAGGCCAGCGCCCTTGGACTGTGGTGCGCTCCACTTGTTTGGCTGGGAAGGCTCCAGTGTGATTCCTGAACAGTGACTGAGCAGGGACATTGTACATTTCCCATCCCCTGCTTGCCTGGTCCCCTTTTCCTGACTAGCAAATAGCTAATTAAGTTAGAATAACACAAAGTTAAAATACACACCCCGTTAATGGGGAGTAGGTTGTGATGTGAACGTCACAACTAACTGAGCAAGAGTGCCATCTTGGGAGCAACACGCCCAGGTCCCCCCGCCCCCCACGCCGAACCTCAGATGGGGAGAACTAGCTCCTGAACTGCAAGCTGGCCAAACACTAGCCTGTGAAATCTCGCTTAGTGAGCTCAGATATAATGAGCCTTCAGAAGGCGGTGAGAAGGGAGATGATCATTTATTTATATGGGTTTTGCTTCTTGGCATTCTGTGGCTGCATTTGTCTGGTGTGCCTGACTGGTAAGATTTAAAGGCACCGTGTCCAAGGCAAGGCAGAAGGAGGCCAGAATCGATCACAGCAAAAAGCACTCCCACTCCTGGGCCTGGATGGAGCCCCCGGCACCGGCACCAGGAGACAGAGCCACGTGGAGCCCCAGGCCCAGCCTGGTGCGCTTCCTTGTCCCCGACGAGACGCCCCGGGGTGTGGCCGGCAGAACCCGACGCGGGGAGTGAGCCTCGTCTACATCCCGTGCTCCCCTCCGTCCTCAGGCTGGCCTGCCCGTGCAGTCCAGGCCTTGCTCTGTTTTCCAGGGCATTTGTTCACTCCCCGGAAACAGAGGGTGGGGCCTGGGGCCGCTGGAGAGTCAGTGAAGGAACAGCTTTCGTGTGTCACCAGCACGGCAACCTCAGGGCCTCTGCTCCAGCCGGGACAGGGCTGGCCACCCGCCCCACGCACTTGGCTGTTGTCTCTCTCCCTCCAGACCGAGGATCCCAGGAAACAGAACCGCCCGTGTCTTATCATCATGGCGTCGTCAGTTTCTACCACAGGGATCAGCACAGGGCAAGTGTGAAGTGCGTAGTCTTCAGAATAACGGTGGCTCCTCTATCTTCAGGATGAAGTTCAAAGACACTGCAAAATCTAGCTTAACCCTTTCCACCAGCCTCATTTCCTGCTTTCCTTAGGAGATTACTTGAAAACTATAGTGAAGCCATCACAGCTTCCCAAACAGGTTGGGATCCTCGTCCCCTGTGCACCTGCTGAGAGCTTCCACGATTCACTTCAATGCCACGTCCGTGCCACCTCACCCAGCCCAGCCACTGCTGCCGGAGGGACTTCAGCCCCACCATCTGTGGGTCCGCTCCTCTGTCCTACTTGAGGCTGAGTGTATACTAGGCTGGGACAGAGGAAGTGAGGGCTGAGCACAACGGCCAGGAGTCGGCCAAGTGCCATTAGAAGTCTTGTCTGCTCCCTTCTTTAAGAAGAAAGGTGAGCCTGCTGATGGGGAACCGGTACGTCTGAGAGCGAGGTGCTTTGCTCAACAATGCTTCGTCTGGCCTAACTTCCCCTCACTCCCGAGTCACTCCCCACAACACCACGTGCCAACTATTCCCCGTGCAACCCAGTCCGTCTCCCTTCTGGCCGCTCCCCCACCCTCCCCAGCACCCGCTTGGCCAGCGGCTGCTCCACGCTAGAGAAGGAGGTCAGGCGTCCTCCCCCCAGGCACCTGATGGCCCCTCCCGTGCACCGTGAGTGGCTTTCCTACGCATGCACCCTCTCTGCTCTAACTGTGACCAACTATTCACACGGTCTAACCCCTCTCCGGAGAGCCACGTGGAGATCTTGCTGAAAATAACAGGGGTAGAAGGCCTTCAGGAGGGAGGCCCGGGAGTCTGACTTGTAATATCTTGCCCAGATGACGTCATAAATACAGGGGCAGGCGAAAGTGCCTTTTATGGTTGTGAGTGCACGAAACACAGAGTTGATACAGCGACTGAGTAGTCATTACCTGCCTGTCTTCTTCCGTACGAACAGCTGTAAACCTACTTTTGCCCACCCCTGATTGTTACCATTTGAAAAACAATGGTAATCTACAAATGTAATCTACATCCACAATCTAAATTCGAGGATCTTCTTAAACGTCAGGCGGAGGCCCAGCTGCGTCTCACCACCGGCCCCGCCCCTTCGCCGGCTTGCTGAGTCACTGCCAGCCGGGGTCTTGTCCAGCAGGGAATCAGATAGGGGGCAGCCAGATCCTTTGGCAAAAGGTGGCCGGCAGACTTCTCAGTTCAAGTAAATCATAGTGATTGAGTCACCGTATGAGTAGAGGTGTCGATGGCAGCAGAAAGGGACAGACAGCTGTGTTCTGAGCGGCCACTGTTTCATCGAGTGTCCCAGGGCCAGCCCCACTCCCCACCCCGGGCTCCCCAAACTCTGGGATCCTCAAACCCCAGGCCCTGGGCCACAGCCACCATCCAGCAGGGCCGAGCCATGGACACTGTGTTGTTTATGGGACCTCAAACCGGGCAGCCAATTTGATTACAGTTTGGCAGACACTCGGTCTCGGAAGGATTTCCAACCCACTGCATCACCCTGAACACCAGGTCACGAAGCAGAGGAGCTGGGAAGACAATTGGTCCAATCCTTCCGTTTTACAGGCAGGCAAACCGAGGCTCTGGGGAGCCCAAGAGGTGCAGGGTGTTGGAGTGAGCCGGCCTGTGCCAGGCTGTCGTCTGTCCCCTCTCGCCTCTGGCCTTGGCTGCGTCCCTCCGTGGCCTTGGGCCCCGTCTCATCATGTGTCAAACAATGACAGTACTGCCTCCTTCATCGTACTGAGGGAACGCGATGTGAAACCCTGAGCAGAGAGCCCAGCATGGGGGAAGAATGCCCCACGTGACAGGTAAAGCCACTCGCCAGGGACACACGTACATCTCGGAAAGGGCGGTGCCCGGGCTTGGGTTGGGGTTGCTGTCTCTAAGTCATGCTCCTTCCTCTCCCTCCCTTAGCTTCACACACACACACACAGGTGCACACACACACACACACACACACACACACACACACAGACACCACATCTGGTGGCCGGGGGACAAGGCGGGGTGGGGGGAAGGGCTGGTCTATGAGAAGGGAGGTCAGCGCACCATCCCTGCGTGCTCAGCCGGCTCTGTTTACTTCCAATGTGCATCAGATGAGCCCAGAAAAGTGACTCAAACAGGGGTAAAAGGCCTTCACGAAAAGGCCTTCACTCTTGAGTCCAGTGTCCACGTCCACCAGCCCCACCCCTCCCTTCTCCGTGGACCTGCCCCTTTCCAGACCAGCTCTCGGGGAGCTGCTGGCTTGGTTTTCCTCACGGACACTCAGTTCAGTGACTGCGGGGTCCTGTACCCTGGCTCTGGGGCACTTGTTCTTTACCTCGGTCACAGCTTTCAGCTAAAAGAGCCTGGTGCTAATTAATGGTGACATGATGGGCTGGAACTAGTGAGTGAGAGAGTGCTTCCAAGGGCACTGCCTCGTGCCTGAATGCAAGGATGAGGTCAGCTGCGCCCCTGTGGTTCTGGTCAATCTTGTGGAATCTCCAACACCCTCTTTGTTTCAATAAACCCTAAGATGTCATTCATTCGGGCACTGCTTCAGTGTCTTCGCTTAGGACACACCAATGCTCTACAAGAGTCTGTGAAGAGCTACAGACCGCAGAAAGGCGGGAGAGTGAAGGAGACCCCTGCAGGGAAGCTGGGTCGCTCTGCGGTGGAGGGCGAAGCTCTCAGGCCACGTGGAGGCCATGCCTGGCGCCCAGGGGTCTCTGAGGGCGAGGTGCAGAGGAGGAGACGTGAGTGCAGACCCAAGGGGGAGGCTCCCCGTGTCCGGGGGAGGGCATTCCGAGGGAGCCAGTGTCTATGAGAAGGAAGTGGGACCGGCATGTGCAGGCCATGTCGGGGAGTCTTTAGTAGGCATTTCATGAGGCTGGGGCACCAATAGGAACGAGTTTTCAGTACCGGGTCGTGGGCACCCCAGCAGCTGCCAAGGCGTGCCAGTGGGGGTGGTGCCTCTGCAGCTGTGCCGCGTGGCAGCCCTGAGCCGTGTCATGGGGGCCTGTGTGCGAGGACCATGGGTGTTCCCTGGGCACAAGGGGACTCGAGATGTCCTGTAGCAGAGAGGAAAAGACACAGCCTCGGGCACTGGGCCACCGGGACCGTGTCCTGGTTCCACCACTGTGTGGCGCTGGACAAGTTACTCAACCACGCTGTGCCTTGGTTTCCTCATCTGCACAAAGGGCTGATGCAGGTGTCCACTGCCTAGGCTTGCTGGGACAATACGATAAACATGTAGAGTTGCATTTTTACCCTAGTGTGGCTGTTATTATTATTCATGGGCTTTCAGCAGGAGAAAAAGTTAGATGAATGGTCTTCTAGACCAGCGAATTTCAACCTTTTTTTTAATCTCACGGCACACATAAACTACTCAAATTCCGCTGCACACACAAAATATATTTTTTGCTGATCTGACAAAAAATAGGTAAAATTTTGATATATTTACAGAAAAAATAATAATAGTAATTACCTACCCTTTTTTACTCCCAAGTGGCTTTTAAAAAAACCAGGTACCTATACTTGTGTATAAGGCTTTCTGGTACCAAGAATTAACCAATGAGATGCAACCTCATTGTGCGATGTGACCAATAAGATGCAGCTGTATCACATGACCTCTATATATTCATGGTTCAAGGTAGGGTGCTCACCCCGAACAGCTATTGTCGCGTTGGCTATTGTCATTTTTTAATTTGACCCTCTAAGGGAAAAGAGGGCAGTGCCCTTGGCTAAATAGTCAGACATGGCATGTTTTAAAAGTTCCCATGTCACATAGGTTGAAGATCTCTGTTCTAGACAAATGAATTTTGTAATAATAAGGAAAGTGGGTAAGAAAAAGATGGGGAAGGAAGCAGGGAGACCGTTACCAGGCAGATAAAAGAATCCAGGGGAGGGGGAAGGAAGAACTGAAGTCTGACAGGGGTCACCGGGGTGGCGGCGAGGAGGGTACCAGTTAATGACGGCCTCATTACCTGGGGTATCAAGCTACACCATTACCTCCATTACCTCATTAATTGAAGTATTGTATTAGTCTGGGTTCTCCAGAGAAACGGAATCAATAGAGTCGATGGGGGAGGAGAGGCGGGGAGGGAGAGCATGACAGAGAGCCAACTTATTCTAAGAAACTGGTTAACATGATTGTGGAAGGTTCCCCCTGCCCCCCTGGGTGATCCGACGCAGGGAAATGTCCATTAGCTGAGAGGTGGCGTGCGCTGGGTGCTGAGGTGAATTTACATACTCACTTGTGTCTTTAGAAGATGAGAATACTTCTGAGATGGGTGCTACTACAATTAATCATTGATCATGACCCAACCCCACAAACTCCCTCGGTCTTATCGTTCTCAATGTGGGAAGTTAGGAGGTGGAGCCCAGTGCTCTGTAGCTTCCTTCCTGACTTGTCCGTTTGCTAACCTGGGTCCGGGCCAACATGGCACGAGCCCTGGGAGTGGGCTCTGCTTCACCTGCACACAGCACCGTGTGCCCGTCTCTGTCCTGGGCAGGGGGCAGGGGGGCGCCAGCGTTCCAGTGCCGCCGAGGGGCCACGCCCTCCCTGGGGACGGGACTGGGAGGAGCCGCTGGGACTGCAGGCTGCCGGGTCCCTGGCTGGGACGCAGCAGAGAGAAGAGGTTCCAGACTGTCAGAAACGCACGCCAACACCTTGGCAAAGGGGTTGGGCATTCCCCAGGACGTGGGATCTGTCTACGAGGAGCACCCTCAGTTGCAAAGTCACAAGAGCGATTATTTCCCAAGGCCCTGCGCAGTGTCAAGAGCCGACCCAAGCTGGAAGGGCAGAGGGCTGCGTGAGGAACCCGGTCTGAGGTAGGCCTGGGGCCATCCTTCACAGAGCCTCAGGCAGAGCCGGGCGGAGAGGGAGCGGAACGGAGTGCTGGGAGCCAATGCCAAGGCCAGGGCGGGTCGTGGAGCACTCCAGACTCTGAGCGCCATCAGGATACTACAATTATCCTGTTTGCATGGCTATTTAAAAATGTCATGTCGTTCTTGTGCCTACTACCGATGTCTTGCACTGCCTGGGCCTGGGTGAAACAGCTTCACTTTATTTGCCCCTGAACATGTGGCCCTAGTAAGAAGGGAGTTTTCACCCTTCTCCCCAAGAGGGCAAATAGGAAATAAACTGCCCGAGACTGAGGCAGAGGTCACCTAACTGCTGTCAGAGAATCTGGGAAAAGAAACTGAGCATGTCCAACTCAGTCTCCTCTGTCCCCTCTTTCCGATCTGTCCGTTTTTCCATCCGTTTGTGGAGCAGACCCCTCTGGGGTAGACGTGAGGGGGCGGAGTGGTGTCCCGGTCAGTCTGGGCGGGGGCGCGCTGCAGTAACAAAGGCAAGCTTCGGTGGCTTACAGCGCCAGCACGTCTGTCCATCGCCTGTGACATGGGGTCTTCCCTGCTGGTCCCAGCTCACGGAGAGTGTCCCGTGGACTGAATTCTGCTCCCCCCAGATCGGCACATGGGAGTCCTACCGCTGTGCTGGAATCTGGGAGACGGTAAGGTGTGCCCGAGATCCCGAGGGTGGGGCTCTCCTAAGGGATTAGTGTCCTTTTAAGAAGAGACACCAGAGCGCTTTCTCCCTCCCTTCCCCTGCCCAGCAGTGAGGACACAGCAGACAGGCGGCCCTTGTGAGCTGGGAAGAGAGCTCTCGCAGGCCGGCCCCCTGACCTCAGACGTCCGCCCCCAGGAAGTGTGAGCTGGTACATTCCCTCGTCCAAGCTGCCCGGTCTGCCGGGTTGTGCTAGGGCCGCCCGGGCGGACTGACGCTCGGGTCTCGGGGCAGACCTCTCTGGTGTTAGAACTTCTACCCACACGTTTTTGTGATCCCTTCTGCTTACATTCTCACTACTCCTCAATGTAGTATAACATGACCAAGCCCTCCGGAGTCCTGCTCCCCCCCCTCCCCCCCTCCCAGGTTTCATCTCCCACCAAAGCTAACGAGCTCGTCCCATTGAGCTGAAAGCAGCTGGTGGAGTCTTCACAATAGTTAGTTATAGCTACCTATTTACTTATCTATCTATCTATCTATCTATCTACCTATGTACTTATCTATCTATCTGTCTGTCTGTCTCACAATCAGTGAGCTGGAGAACCATGTTTCAGAAGGGCTCCCGGCGCTGCACGAGAAAACAGAACAGCGCCCAGAAGCCCACCAGAGCTGAGGAACCAGCTCCTTACTCTATGCGTCCACGCCTGCTTCCTCCTTCCGTCCCCGCCAGCACCCACAGACGTGAACTGAACGTGTGTTCCCGGGAAGCCGGACGTGGGAGGGACTCATGGTGCCACTGGTCACCAGGCCCGCCACTGACTGTGGACACATGTGCTGCTGACCGGCCCAGTGGCTTCTGCTCATGGTCTGTGGTCTGTGAAACACCACTAATGAAGCCCCACCCCGTACCCCTGCGAGGGGACTGTGAGTGAGACAGTGACGCGTGTGGACTCAAATCACACTGTGTTGTGTCTCAGCTCCCCGCTTACGGCCTCCTGACGCCAGCCAGGTGGCTGGCTTCTCTGTGCCTCAGTTTCCTCGGAGGCAAAACAGGGACAACGCTGATCCCTGGAGCAGCAGGTGACCGTGAGACGCAAAGGAGCTAGTTTAGGTGATGCTCTAAGAACAGGGCCAGGAGCAGAGTGACTGCGAAAATATCAGCCCCTGTTGTTATCACTGTCAAATCAAAGCAAAATGAGAATAACAGTATGACTATGACCAGGATGGCACGTGCGGTGGACTTGGTTAGCCCCCGGGCAGCCAGAGCAGAGCCTTCTGCGCCATCTTTGGTCCAACCCGACATGCTCCGCCCCTAGAGCTGGCCCAGCACGTGTGTGAGCCTGTACCTCGTCCCTGTGCGACGGACACGTCTAGGAGCCACGCTGCCTGCTGTCGGGAAGGCTGGATTCCACCCCCCGCTCTGCCAGCCCTGCGCAGGGAGACGCCGTCTTGCCTGCCTCGGCTGGGCGTGCCCCTTTGCCCCCTGCACAGCAGCAGCTCCTGGCGGCGGGGCTCCTGCAGGGTCGCTGCTCCAGGAACCTGCACCCCCCTGGCCACCCCTCGCCGCCACACCAGGTGGGGGCACAGCGGATGTTTTGTGAACGAGTAAAGCACCGATGGCGTGGATCCGAAAGCCTCTTTCTCGTGCAACGTGCTGGGCTTCGAGAGGCCACTGCTCTCACGTGGCAGAGGCCACTGTGGTTTTGTGACCAGCTGGGAGGTTGGCAGGGTGGCCCCAGCAGGGCGGATGCAAGAGGGTGCCTGGGGCCCGCAGAGGCATGGACGAGCCATTCGGCTGGGTGGGCGCCAGTCGGTGAGGAGTCAGGACTCACCTGTTAGCTCGGCCCAAAGGCTCTGTCCCTGTCTGAGTCTTGGCAGGCCACAGGATACCCAGGGCCCGACTGACAACAAAGGGCGGTTTCCAAGTTCGCCGACGAGGATGAATGAAATGACGTTGGAGTCATGCATGCAAGGATGGCCAGTGTCCTGGAGGGGCTTAGAGAGCAGCCAGCCCAAACGCTCACTCCAGAACCAGACGGGAAAGGTCACGTGACTCAGTCCAGGTCGCACTGCGCCTTCATGCTCTCCTTCGTCGGTGACTTCCTGCGCTTGTGCTTCCTCCCAGGCTGGGGGCTGGGGGCTGCAGGCAGAAAGACAAGCGAGACACTCTCTGTTCCTTGGGCGGCGTCAGTGACAAACCAGGAAAGGCTGCTGAGGACAAGGGCACTGAGTTATCTTGACGTGTCTGCTGCCGTTTGCCTGTCTGTCGAGCTGGTTCTGAAGTATTTCGCTCTATCCCTCGGGTGGCACCGGGCAGCCGTGCTTTCGGGACCAGGGTGGGGACCAGAGGCAGGCCACCGTCTACCGGTCTCCAGGTTCGCTCCCCTGCTGGCTGGCTGTCCCAGGAGGCTGACCTGCCTGGGTCAGGGGACAGTCACAGGGCTCAGCCAGTGGGAGCCCCGGTGACACTCAGGAGGAAGGGAAGTGAGACCTCCCTCCTTTGAAGGGCCAAGGGGACCTTCCCCATAGACTCGACTCTCTGGATTCCCACGATCACTGCTTCCCTGATCCCCCCGGGCCTGGGGGCGGTTATTGCCCCACTGTTACCGGGCTGTGACGTGGCTGCACAGTTCACACAGCCGACACCCGGGGCGGGGCGGCCAGCGGGGACGAGAGGACACAGGCAGATGGGGAGAGGAGATGGGGAAGGACCCACAGCTCCCCCCCACACCCCGCTGCAGGGAGGAGCATGCAGATGCCCCCTCCCCGGTTTCTGCGGCATGCACCACAGCGCTCGCCCGATGCCCAGAGCAGACAGTGTGCCCCCTTGTCTGCAGGAGTTCATTCCCGCGAGAGTCCAGGCCGGGTTGGGGCGAGGGGCGGGAGTCCGGGGCGGAGCCAGAAGCCAGGTCTGGCCAGGTCTCTGGGTGGTGTGCAGCAAGCTCCCCCGACATACAGGGGACCTGAGTGGTCCCTAGGGGAGGAGACGGAGACGGGGTCCAGGCCTAGCGATGGAGCCGGGAGGCAGGGCAGATCCGAATGGTCAGGGCGCCCCAGGCCCACCCCCTCCAGCTCCTCTTGCTGCTGGCTGGGGGCCGGGGCTGCGACTCGGGGCCTGCTGTCTGGGGCTGGCTGGCTCCCACGACTGGGGAGGGAGTTCTAGGTTTCTCTACTCGGCAGGCACGGTTTGCTAGGAACTTGGTTTCCGACACATCCCTGTCTGCCTCCATGTTGGAGTGATGTCATGTCCTTCGTTTTAAAACGGAGAAAAGAGCCCTGGCTGGCGTAGCTCAGTGGATTGAGCCCGGGCTGCGAACCAAAGTGTCGCAGGTTCGATTCCCAGTCAGGGTATATAACCTGGGCTGCAGGCCATGACCCCCAGCAACCGCACATTGATGTTTCTCTCTCTCTCTCTTTCTCCCTCCCTTCCCTCTCTAAAAACAAATAAATAAAATCTTTAAAAAAACCGGAGAAAAGTATCTCTCGGTGGAATTGTGAAGCACGCAACACTGACGTGACGCATAGTAGGTGCTCAGTGACCTTCCAGTGTCTTTCCTTCTCTCCTCCCCCTGCAGGTGTGCCACGAAGATGTATCGGACTGAATTACAGGCAGCAGGAAGAGCTCATCTGCCTGGGAGCCTCCCTCCCATCCTCCCTGTGAACGGCCCGCCTCCTGGCTCGCGTTTCCCTCCATCTGGGGCTGTGCGTCCAGCTCATCAGGGGCATTGTGGGAAACAAAAAATAGCCACGGGAGTGGCCGCAGCTGAGGTCCCACGCGCCCGCCTCGGCTGCCCAGGCAGACGAGAAGATGGGGAAACAAAGCGTCTCTATTTTCTGAACAGTGCGCACAGAGGAAGAGAAATAAATTTGTCTGCAGACTGTCTAAAATAATTTTCCATTGGAGAGGGGTGGTGACCTCTGGCGGGCTAATATAATGGGGAAATGGGATGGCGCTGAGTCTGGAGAAAGAGGAGGCCCGGGAAAAGGGTCAGCGGGTGGGGACGGGGGTGGGGGGCGGCTGCTTCGAGGGCTGGGGGCTGCTGTCATCGGGTGGCACAATGGGATGAGTGCCCGCACTCGGGAGTGGGGCTCACGGCCCACTGCTCCCACACAGCGGGAGTCACAGGGGCAGGGCCCCAGTGGGGGGGGGGCTGGGTGGGGCCACACCGCAAAGCCTGAGGGCGGCAGCAGGGCGGACCCACGTAGAGCACCGTGGTTAGGAGTCAAACCGACCGGACTTGAACTTCATCTCTGCCTCTTACTCTGCGGGTGACCTTGAGCCACCCTTCTCACCTCTCTGAACCGCAATTCCCTCAGCTGGAAAATGGAGATTCTAAAGTCTCCCTTGCAGGATTCGTTGGAAGCTACATGTGATAAAGCGAGTGAAGAGGGTAGCTTATTGCCTGGAGCGTAGACAATGGTCAGCGAATCAGCCATGTTAGAGTGTATCCGGGGGGCCTGGGCTCCGTCCCGGAGAGATGGGAGGGCATGGTTGGTAGAGGTGGGCGTGTCTCCAGTGGCCTGGCAGTAGCAGACCAGGCCGGCTTTCTGGAGGATGACCGTGGTCCAGGGACTGTGGCCTTCATTACCAGCCTTTTGTCTACCCGAGAAAGGTGAAGCCAGCTTTCCTCCTCCAGGGAGAAGGCAGCATTCCTATGAGGCAGAGGGGAGAGGAGTCTTGGGGCGCCTGCCCCGTAGGCTGTGTTCCCAACCCCCCGCAGAAGCTAGGCTTCAGGGGACTCAGCAAGGCTGCATTATGCATGGGAAAGAGCCTAGCGTTTGGGGTCACAAAGGCAGAGGTTTGCATGGGGCTCGCTACCTTCCAGTTTGTAATTTAATATACACGCATCCAGACCGGCGTGGTCCACTGCAGGAGGGCAGCTGAGGACAGGCGGAGGGAGAGAGAACGAGGCGCAGGGATTAATTAGAGCCGCCGATACCTCCACAGTGGTCTCAGGCTGTGGGGGTGGGGGCCCCTGAGCAGAGGCACAGAACAGGCTCAGCAAGGTCAGAGACGGAGGGATGTGGGGGTGATGGGGTGCACCCAGCCTGGCTCCAGATGCTGCGTCCTCGAAGGTTTCCTGAGAGAGATGATCCCTGACAACAGTTTTAGGGGATGAAGAGGATCTGAGATTGGGGGTGGACCATTTAAACAGTCCCCCGCTTTATCTCCTGGGAGCCTTGATTCCCTGACTGGGAGACAGAGACCCCCTCTGTCTAAGGGGGGGTTGCTCTGGGCGCTGACACTGCAGGGTGCCCACAGTTGGCTTCCCTGAGAGTTGGCCGGCAGCCGTGGGCACCCACCGAAAAAGGCCTGGCTCACGTGATGGGTGAAATGTTTAAATGCTATTATATGAATGCGTTTTTTATAATTGGGGCACTTATGTATGTTTTATATAATCGTCCATTAGTGCTTTTGCTTGTGATTGTCCACCTCTTGCCCTGGGCACCCGGGGGGCTCAGGAGGGTGAGGCAAGAGATGGACCAATGGGATGGAAGGACGCGGCAATGGCCACAGGTCTCGATGGCGAGAAAGCTTACGCACGCCGGTCACGGCACGCAGCACTGCGTTGCTGTGAACTACCCCATGGTAACTTCCTTAGTTAGAGCAGGACGTCGGGCTCGTCTCCTGTTCACGGTAGACACACCCTTAGCTCTATGGCATGCTCTCTCAGTCCTGAATGCTCGGTTCTCATCTCCGAGGGCACGTCTTGCTGTGGCCTGGGAATGGCAGAGAGGGACGGGACGTCGCCCCTGCCTGGGGGCCCATATTCTGGTAGAGCAGGGGGGCCTGGGGGCAGGTCTGGCTCACAGAATACCTTCTCTGCCAAGCTGGGGGGCCAGGGGCTGCAGGAGGAAAACATTGTCACCAAGAAATGGACTGTTGCATGTTTCTCTTTCTTGGATAGACTCTGAATAATCCCTGCTTGTTTTTCCTCACGCAAGAGTCCTTGTTTTGAGATCAGAATGGGCAAGAACACAGAATCCTTGGGGTTTGTCAACCTAGTTTGGACGCCGAGCGTGCAGTCGGCGAGTGAGCACTACGTGTGTGCCCGTGTTCTGTGCGCGACAGAGGCGGCCTGCTGCCCACAGCCCCGCGGGCCCCAGAACTGGGTCGCTGCTAAGGTACGGTGCGTGTGTAAAAAGGTCCTTGTCCCTCCTGCCCTTCGACCTCCACTCCTTCATTCAACAAATATTTACTGAATACCTGCTGTGTGACAGGCTTTATTCCACACTGTGGGTCAGCCAACATTTTATAGAAATGGCTGGAAAATAAGTGTTTTAGGCATTTCAGGTCGAGGCAAAATCAAAGATATAGCATCTATGAGGTCTGTCCAGAAAGTAGCCAGCAATGCACTATGAAAAAGATACATTTATCAAAAAAGAAACAAAAAACATTGTACATAAGACAAGGACCCCGCAGTCCCCTTCCAAGTAGGTGCTTCGGGGCCTCACACAGTTCTCCCGGTGTCTCTTCCACCATTCAAAATGGTCTGAAAAATCCTTTGTTGGAATCACCATCAGCTGCCCTGTCTTATTTTCCTGACTCTCATCGATGGTTGGAAATCTCTTCCCCTTTGAAACTGCTTTTAGTTTTAGGAGACACCAGAAGTCACAGGGCACCCAATCCCAGCTGTAGGGGGCGCTGAGTCATGATCACCACTCTCAGGTGCTCTGCTCGCTGCGGGCCTCCCAGAACGGGGACCACTTCCAACAGGTTCTCGACCGACCACCTTTTGCAGCATCTGTGCCGCACTTTTACTTGCACTGCACTTATTGCATCATCTCCGAACGTCTTCTGAAGCATCCAGTTTTTGCAGAGGAATGTTCACACTGAACATGAAATTGGATGCAGATTCATTGCTCTACTTGCTCAGTCATTTTGACGGCCACACAGTACACATGCTCACTCAGTGGCATCTACCGCCCCCACTGACAAGTGCAGTGAACAAGTCATTGTTCACACACGCATGTACATTCCAGTCCACTCTCCAGTCCACTCATCCTAGGTTACGCGGATGTTGTGCAAACCATTCTCGTTAGATTAACAATGGCTGGACCTTTTCCAGGCAGACCTATAGGTACTGTGTAATGACAGAAAAGCCAAATTTCTAAAAACTTTTCACGGATGAAATTTAAAAAGTATACTTGAATACATTTTAAAAACAGGTCTACTAATAGCTAGAACAGATATCTCTCTCTGAGGGAGGGTGCTTAATTTTCTCCAACATCCTTCCCTTGTTTATGCAAATCTTGAGTTCTCACCCACGTCACCTTCCTTCTCCCCGAAGAACTTACTTTAAGGGTTCTCATAGGGCAGATTTACTCACTGCGGATTCTCTCCATTTCTGTTTATCCAAGAAAGTCTTTATCTCTCCCCTACTTCTGAAGGATAATTTTCCTCTTATTGACTTCTAGGTTGGTATTTCCCCCCCTACAGATGGAATATGAAATATGTAGGTGAATATTTTTTAGGTATGCTTTCTGCTTGGCATTCTGTGAGCTTCCTGAACCTGTAGTTTTGGTGCATGTCATTAATTTTGCAAAATTCTTGTCATTATTGCTTTATTATTTCTTCTGCAGGGTTTTTCTTTTCCTTATGTTATTCCAATTACACATATATTTTTTTTATTTTTTAATTCTTTTTTTTAAGATTTTACTTATTTATTTTCAGAGAGGAAGGGAGGGAGAAAGAGAGAGAGAGAGAGGAACATCAATGTGCAGTTGCTGGGGGCTGTGGCCTGCAACCCAGGCATGTGCCCCGACTGGGAATTGAACCTGCGATACCTTGGTTCACAGCCGGAGCTCAATCCACTGAGCTACACCATCCAGGGCTGTTATATTATTTTAAATTGTCTCAGAGTTATTGTGTGTTTCGTTTTTATTTATTTCTGTTTTTCTCTTTGTACTTCAATATCTGAAATTTCTATTGACCTGTCTTCCAGACCGTTGATTTTTTCCTCATCCATGTCCAATCTATTGATGAGCCCAATGAATGCATTCTTAATTTTTATTAGTGTTTTTCACTTCCAGCATTTCTTTTTGATTCCTTCTTAGAATTGCCATCTCTCTGCTTACATGGCATTTCTGTGTTTGCACGTTGCTTACTCCTCCTCGCACTAGAGCTCTGAACATATTAATCATCCTTAAATTTCATGTCTGATGATTCCAAGATCTGAGTCCTACCTGAGCCTGTTTCTCACACCTCCTTTGTGTCTTCAGACTGTTTTTTCTTGCCTTCTGTCCAGCCTGCCTTGTGTTTTGTTGACAGCGGGACGCGATGCACCGTGTGCTGGGAGCTGAGGTGACTAGGGCTTAAGCACAGGTTTTGTGTTAATCGCCCGGGCGTTGTGCTCTGTTTAACGCTGCCATGACTGCGGTGCAGGAGGCCTCACACTCTGCCGCTGTGCTTGTGTGTGTCTTCCTTGGGCAGTCCAGGCTCCCCTAGTTTTCCTTTTTGGGGAGAGTCTGGGTCTCACTGCTCTTCCAGCGGTGATCGACTGTCATCCCCCCACCCCCAGGTGGCTGATGTGGTGGTGAGTGGGGGAAGGGGCAGAGTCCCACAAGATTGCCAGCGGAGCTCAGTCTTTCAAGGGCCTGTGTCCTGCGCTATGATGATCACAATGTTTCAGCATTTTCCCCCTCAGCGGAGACAGGACGGCCAGAGTGGCCTGAGTAGGGGACGTGTTTCCTCCAAGGTGGGTCAGAGGTCTGGTCAGGTCTTGCCCCAGAGCGCAGGGCTTTGCTGTGGGTGAGAAGCTGGGGCCTTTCTCAAGGGCAACTCTTCCCTTTCTCTGCCAGCGTCTGGAGGTGAAGCCCACAAAAATGTGGGGGCCTCCTTAAGTTTCAGGCTGCTCCTACTCCTTCTCCAGCAAGATGTCAACATTTATATTGTAGTGTTCCTACCAGCTGACGGCTTCGGCCCCCTCTGCCCCCGCAAGCAGACCGCAGCGGTGGCTCTCCAGATTGGCCGCAGTCACTTCCTGGGGCCTCACCTCTCTGATGGGACCAAGAGAAATCACTGGTTGTCTCAGTCCTGCTTTTTGTTGTGAGGACAGCAGGGGCAACCTCCGAGCCTTTTACAGGTCGAGCTGAAACCCACCGTTCCATGTGTGCAATGGAGCACTCCTCCGTGACAAAAAATAATGAGCTACTAGTACACTGAACAACACAGAGCAAATCTTAAACTTTGTGCCGAGCGAAACCAGACAGACACCGGACAGAAGCTGTTGGCCTGTGCACTTGGATGAAGTGGACTCGCAGGACGGTGGGAATCACAGCAGGGGCTGCCCCTGGGGGAGGGCTGGGAATGGACTAGAAGAGAACATGGAAGAAAATTCTGGTGCCAACAAATGTTTTATATCTTGACTGGGATTGGGATATCGGTTACGCGAGTATACGCATTTGTCAAAGTTATCTAACCATGCAATTCATTTGGACTCTTACCCTAATTAAGACCATTGATAAATAGATGCCATCTGAGTCCCAGAAGAATAGGAGGTCAGCTACGGAGCGAGTGTGATGGGAAGCGAACAGGTCAGAGGGCAGAGCCCACGGCTGAGAGGCGGGCAAGAGCAGACGGAGCCCGGAAGGGGCCTGAGGAGGGACAGCGGTCACTTCCCCTGCACAGTGCAGGGGGAGAGAGACTGACACCGAGGTTTCTTCTAGACCCCTTCGTCTCAGACTCAGTGAACAAGGACAGTCAAACGCGGAGCACCCACTGTTCTGACGGGGTCCCGAGTGCGCATCAAGTCCCGCTGGTCCGTGGGCCCTCCAGGGGTCTGAGGGTGGGCGAGTTGAGGACTGTGAGGCCCTTCGGTGATCACCTCCACCACTGCCTCCCAGAGTAGGTCAAGTGCAGCCCACACTCTCCGGCCACTGTGGGAGGAGGAAGATGTCTAGGAGGAGAGAGACTAAGCTCAAACCCACTGCCCAGGGAGACCTGGGGGAGGAGGGCTGTGAGCGTGCCCTGCTGACCTGCCAGCTCTCAGCGGCCAGACCCGGTTCGACCCCCACCCCACGCAGGAGTCCCCTGTCTAACACGGGACGGACATGGATAGGCAAGGGACTTTGTTGAATACAAGTAAGCAGAATAAGAGTTTATACCCATGATCATAGATATAAACCTTGTCTGAATGTGTACTTTTCCTTGGTAATGTCTGCTGTATAACTCATAACAGATCACAAATAAGTAGATGACAGACAGTGTGCTGAAATCGTTCGCCCTGCTGGAGCGCAATGAGGAACCATCGGACAAGCCGGGGGACCGTTGCTATGGTGGATGAGCTGGAGAGACGTTGAGCCTTGACGGAGGCGGGGCTGCTGGGTGTGCCCAGGCAAGGCATCTGACACGGCGATGGAGACGACAGTGGAGTTTCAGAAACTGCGAGGGGGCTGACCCGGGGGGGTAAACGGCAGGGCTGCATGAACAGCTCAGGTGCTGCCCAGAGACCAGGCTGTGCATCTAGGGAGAGGGCGCAGGCATGCTCGTCTGTGAGCAGAGAGAGGGCCAGCCGATCACAGCTAGAACCTGCGTGTCATGAAGCATCCACCAGGGCCCTGCAGACGGCCCTTCAATCATCCAAGGTGAGAGGCTCGGACCAGAGACCTGGACCAGAGACCCGGGAAGAGCTCTGACTGGTCCCACTGGGCCACAGGGGCTGGCGGATCCTGTCCTCCCTGGTGACAGCATCAGCGAGGGACGTGTTGCTCCCTCGGATTAGCTTCCTGGGGACAAGCAGACGTTGGCGGGGGAGGGTTTATTTTGTAGAAAATGTGACAGAAGGAGGAGAGCTGCACAGCAGACTGAAGCCCGGCCTCACGAGAACCGGTTGGGGTTGCAAAGGCAAGAGGAGATGGAGTGTGGAAGAGGGGCGGGCGGGCAGGGAAGGGAATCCTCGTGCGGGGAAGGGAATCTCAGCGGGGCACCTGCCGGGGGTGTGAATGGGGGGGACCGCAGAGGCCCGATCCCTGTGGGAGGGATTAAAGGAAGCATGCACACAGGGACTCGAGTCGAGACTCTGCGATTATGAGATGCCACAGATAAGATCCCGAGTCACACGTGTAGCCCTCTCCACATCCCGTCTAAGCGGGAACCACAGCCCGTCTTTAAACAAGGACTGACTATGAATACGATTCAGTTTAGCAGCTGTTTTATTGATCGCCCGCTGGACGCGACACCTTACGCTCAGGGCTGTGGGAGCTGAGGAGCTGAACGAGCCAGGATTCTGCTCCCGACGAGCCCTTGGCTCAGCTGGGGCACTCGTGCAAACCGCCGACTGTCTACAGCCCGACGGAAAATAAAATGAGAGCTGAAGAGGGTGGCCAGCAGCCTGCAGTGGGACCCACCGCCCCCACCGTGGCTGGGACGGCAGGAGGGAAGCCCCAAGGGGTGAGGAAGGTCTGTCTGGGAGGGCGGGAGGGGCAGGGATGGGATGGGGCAGCAGCAGAGGCTGAGAGGCCGGCAGCGGTGGGTGTGCTCTGAGCACGGGGTTCCGTCACATCCCAGGAAGGAACTCCGTGTGTGCCACCTTTCTGCCGTTGCGGATTGTCAGAAACGCTTGCTTTTCACACTCGGCTATTTCCTTTTCCAGGTCAGCCCCCAAGCGGACGGCCCAGTGGGGATGTGGGCACACTCACCTCAGACAGGAGGTGCCCACGGCCTCTCCAGCCCACACTTGCGTCTCCTCCAGAGCTCCCATTCCTCTCAGCGTCTGTAGCCTTCCTTGGCAACAGCCTGCAAGGAAGACGAGAGATTATTTGGCTAAATGTTCATTCCACAGTCGCTCTGATTTTTTAAGGAACCTGCTGAAACCCCCAAGGGCTGTTCGCGGCAGCCCTGCCCCTGGAGATAGATGGGAGCGTGCAGACTCTGGAGTCCAAAGCTCCGTCAGTCCCATGGGCCTTTGTCAGCGTCAGTGACAGCGAAGACCCACCCGACTAAAATACGACGAGTGACCGTTCCCGGTGCCACACGCCCTCAGGAAGTAGGCTCCACGGAGGCTACTTTCACACAAGATTATTAATGTATGTCTATTAATCACAGTACCTGCCAGGAGATGGGAAAGGGGAACTGGCGTTCTTGGCTCCTTGTTTCATGTCCGACATTGTGTTAGGGAAGTCACGGGCATCGTCACGGGCATCGTCACGGGTGTGCACAGCACTGCCCTGGGTGTCCTGGCCCTCGGACTCTGTGGCCAGAAGGAGGAGTGGGTGCTTCCTGCCTTCTCTCTGTCTGGGGGAGCTAAAGAGCCGGTGTGCGCTGGGTGTGGGCGGGGAAGGTGGAGGAGGCTCCTCTCCCGGCACCAGGGCACAGCCACCTGGCCTCCTAATGAAAGACTGGCCCGGGGTGTCTCTTTGTGAGGGCGGGACACCTCCACCCGAGGAAGCCTGCTGGCGGAGACATGAAATCCTGAGCTCGAGTTAGAGGCTCCTGAGTGTGAGGCTCCTGACCAGCCTCGGGATCCCCTAACCCACACTGCGTCTTATTATTTCTCTTCTTCTAGCACGTAGGAAGGGTTTCTGTTTCCCATGCAGCACTGAGGTACCTGGGGGGAGGGGTTAAGGGAGGAGGATGTGTCCAAGCTGAGGACAGACCGTGATGCTTTCTGCAGGAGGAAACTTCGGAGCAATGACCACTGGGAGCACGGGCGGCAGGGAAAAGAAAAGTCTGCAACCCGAGTGGGTTCACAGAGCCTACAGACAACGTTTGGAGGGTCACAGAAATCTGGGGGGAGGAAAAGCCCAGGGGAAAGGCTGGGTGTTCTGTGGATCTGCAGTCGCGGGGGTGGGAGTTCTTCTGATTTGAATATTAAAGGACATATGTCTTTAGTCTCTTCCCCAAGTGAGTGAAATTGAACAAATCAATATCACTTTTGAGCAAGGGATAGCGACCATGCTTATTATATGCCGTACATTGTACTTCACCTTTATAAGCTTATTGCACCGTTGCACCGATCCTACGGGGAAACCGAGGCATGGAGATGCTAAATGACACGCAGAGAGTTGCACGTGATCAAGGCGGGAATCAATTCCACTTGCGGCTCTTCCCTCCTGTTACAGAGGAGGAGTCTGAGTCCCACCCTGGGCAGCACGTCACCCAGGCAGAGGGGGCTCGGGCGGGCTGTGCTCTCCCCGCCCCTCTGCACAATGAGGGCGTGGGCGCGTCAGGTCCTTCTGATCCTGGTCTGTGTGCGCTTCACGGGTCGAGAGTCCTCTGTCTGGTCCACGCATCGTCCGCCCTGTGGCCTTTTTAACCCAGGGATTCCAACCAGACCCATGCACACACACACAGCACATGCCTCTGCAGCAATGCACACACACACACGCCCACTCACCACATGCCCCCGCACATGTGCCCCGCATGCATGACACACACACGTATGCACACACACACACACACACATAGCACACACACATCCACATCCCCCTTGGTGGCTGAGATACCCTACTTGGGCAGTGACAGGGAAGACAGGCTGATTTCCACTGTGGCTGATTTTGTTGGTTTTGTTGATTTTGCAGTGTTCAGATGGGTATTGCTGCTGACAGATAGACATTTAAAAAGTGTCAGGTCTCTCTCGCATGGATGCTGCTCCCTGTGTGGACTCAGGCCGCTGGCTCTCATGCTGCAGAGCCGCCCCCGGGCAGGCGCCGGGCTCCTGCTCTGGACGTGTCAGAGGGCTGAGACGGGCAACCGTCTGCCGCAGAGACGCCCTGCGGGGCCGGAGCTCCCCCGCCTTCTCAGGGAACTGGGAGATGGCAGAGGCGGAGGCTATGCCGCAGCGATCGAGCAATCTGCCGAGTCAGGTCAGGGCTGGCGTGGCGTGGGGAACAGGGCACGCGGGGGTGGACCACTGGGTGGACCCAGGACCACTGTTCTGGGCTGGCTGTGTGGCCATCACGTTAAGATGGGTTTTGCCTTTGGAGAGGTATTTTTTTCCCTGTTTAAAAAAATTTTTTTGTTTGTATGTTGAAATTGAAGTTTCCTAGGGACAGGAAATGAGACTTTTGCCCAGCATAACCAGACTCACGGGCAGGCCGTCCGCGGCGGCTGACAGACAGCCTGTTACCATGCGGCAGAGCCTGCGCCAGAGTCTGTTTCCCACGGGCTCCCTGTCAACCGTCAGCGTCACGTGTCATCAGGTGGGGGGCGCAGCCAGCGGGGCACCGCCTAAGACCTTTCTAGAGCTAAATGTCTCAGACGTCAGCAAGAGGAATGATTGGTTTACAGGCGCTTCATAATATTCACCTGCCCGCAGGACGAGCCGGTCATGAGGAAGGACAGTCCGCGCTGCAGACGGTGCTCTGCCACCGTGACCTTGGCTTTCACTGATTTTGACCCCCCGGCATCCTTACTTCCAGGGACAGTTACTCCTATTATTCCCATAGTTTGGCTCAGTTCCTCACCCTGGGGACCAAGCACAGGGGGCGTCACTTTTCCCTGGGTGCTTTGTCAGACTCAGGATGGGCACAGAGCACAATCAGGAGCCAGAAAAAAAAAAAAGAAAGAAAAACAAAAAAAACCCCCACAATTGGATGGAGTTCTGGAGCTCACTGCTAAACTGCAGTCTGTAATTTGGGAAGCCAACTCTGACGTCGCTGCAGCCCTCTCGTGTCTGAAGCGGGAGCTCGTCTGAGGGAGGAGCCGGTGTGGGGGGAGGCGGAGCCGAGCGGTGAGGAGAAAGTGACCAGGTCCATCTCAGATCAAGCTGTGACCAAAGACAGTCTTCTGAAATATTCAGTCACCGGAGACAGTTGCTTAAGATGTTTTGAATCAGGATTTTTGTCATTTGTAGCTGGAAGAGTCCTGAGATACTCATCCGTCTTCTCATTATTAGATGAACAAGACAGAAACAGAGGCAGGGACACACGGAGCAGACTGACAGCTGTCAGAGACGAGGGGGAGGGGGGACCGGATAAAAGAGGTGAAAGGCTTAGCCAAAGAATGCTCATGCACAACCACAGACACAGACAACAGCTGGTGATGGCCAGAGGGAAGGGGGAGTGGGTGCAGGTGGGCCGGGGGGAATGGGGACATTAGGTCGGTACAAAACAGACAGAGGGAGGTCAAGAACAGTATAGGAAATGGCACCCCCAAAGAACTTACATGTCTGACCCATGGACGTGAACTAAGGGGAGGTGGGAGGTGGGGGGAGGTGCAGGCAGAAGGGAATAAAGGGGAGAAAAAAATGGGACAGCTGTAATAGCATAATCAATAAAATATACTTAAAGAAAAAATGAGGACACCTGTAATAGTTTCAACAATAAAGATAAAGAAAATGGAGAATGTCTTGGGTCAGACACATGAGGATTCTGGCTGCTACAAGGAAACCTTCGCTGTGAATTAACATTCTGTGAACTGGGTCATCATGGGGCTGTCACTCGTGTCTGGCCCTCGGGGTAGGCCAAGGCTGTCTTCCTTCCGGACCTGCAAGGCCGTGGCCAGGATCAGGGCTGCAGCCAACCTGCCCAGGGACAGTGCCTTCCTTTCCTTGTGCCAGTGTCTCCCGCCCACAGCCACAACAATCACAGCCACACACACGCAGACACACGCAGATGCACACAGCTGCACGTGCCTGTGTGTGCAGAGTTGGTCTCCTCTGTGCCAGCTGCGCCTGTAACACTGTCTTAAACTGCACTTGGCCATACGAGCATCGCCCGTACTTCTTTCGGAGCCTGGGGTCTGGCGCACAGAGTCTCGTGCTCTGTCCCCGTCCTGGCCCTGGACGCTGCCTCCACGGGCAGCCCTGGGAGTGCGGCCTCTGTGACTTGGGTCTGTCGGCCGGCTGGAAGGTCATCAGGCTGCTCTTCTGAGCCTGGGAGACTTCACATCTGGTGGGACAGGGACCCAGGGCAGTGCCAGACCTCGCGGGTGTCCACCCAGGGCGTCCATATCGCGTTTTCTTCCTTCTGAACAGGCAGGGAGCCTGTTTCCTTCTGCCACGTTGGCAGAACCACACCACATCCACTGAGCATGTTTGACGCTGAGGCATCTGTCCGGCAGATGAAAGGTCGCCCGGCTCTCCACCGATGGCCGGCCGGATGCCAAGGGTCCAGATGGATTGTCTGCGAAGCTGGCGCCGAATGACTGGAGCTGGTCCCTTTGAACACGGCTGCCTGGCACCGCGACTGCTGTCCCCCAGGCTCGGAAGGGAGATGCTCAGGCTCCTCCACTTCTCTTCTTCTGGCTTGAAGGGGCCGGGCAGGTGGGCTCCTTCCCTTATTGAAATTCCTTCTCAGACCCTGATGGAGCCCAGAAACCATCAAACTGAACTACTGGGGGCCACACCGGCCTCGCATGTCCTTCCACTGCAACAGAAGGTTTCGGAGGCGGAGGATCTGTAACTATCTCCCCACCCGGAAAGTTTAGACATGTTCTCAGGGTTTGCACTTTTGTTGTCAGTGTTGCCTTTGCGCTGAGGAAAATCCTACTGGTAGCACTTACACCGTTTTTAAAAAGAACTCGCTTGGCAGCACGAGGGGCCGGGCCCTGAGCGTGGCTCCCCAGGACAGCTGAGTCTCGGGCCTGGTGCTCGGAGAGCTGACACCATCGCAGCCACGCGACCGCTCACTCCACACGAGGCAGGTGAAAGGAGCGCCCTACAGAGGCGCACGCCAGGGCCCGGGAGCTTGGCAGGGGAGGCCTGGACTCTGCCTGTAACCTCCACGGAGGCTTTGCCAAGTGTCCTGTGTGTGCAACAGGCGTGCGTATGCAGTCCTAAAGGACTTAAGAGAATGGGGAGAGAGAGAAAACTGAAAGTTCTATGGGATGCTGTGAGCTAGGCTTGGTGACATGAATGCAGATCGTAGACGGAAGGCTGGCAGGTCAATGCACCCAAATCAGCCTCAAGTTCATGACCAGCCAGCACAGCTCAGAGGAACTCCAGCCTCAGTTCAGGTGTGGGTGAGTTTGGGGAGACGTGCAGGCAGGAGAAGGAAGTGGCATCTCTGGACCTTCCCCAAGGCTGCAGCCTGCCCGCAAATCCACAACCCACTGCACGCGTGACCTCGCCCGTGGGCACGCGTGCGGCCTGAATAGGAAAACTCGGGGCGTTCCCTGGACGCCCCCTGGTCATTCATGCCTTCTGGTTTTGTGTATTCCATTGTCCTCGCCCACAACATCTTCCTTTTCTACCTTCCCATCATTCCTACGCTTCAGCTCAAGGTCAAGATCTGGGAAACTCATTTCCCCACGGAGAACTTCGTGTTTCCCTCCCCCTGCACGTCTGTGGGCTGGTTCGCACCAGGACCCTTCTTGGCGTGACAGGAACCTGACGTGAACGCGCACAGTCAGGAGGAGAAAATTGCTGGTTTCTGTAACGAGGAGAAGGAAATGACGGGGATTATTTCAAGGCTTAACCGTTATAATTAGGGCATCGGTGGGCTCTCTCTCTCTGCCTCTACCTTGCGGCTGTGTTGGCCCCAGCTTCCCTCTCGGCAGGGAGCTGAGTGTGGGGCCAGCTTGCCCTCGGCAACACCGTGTCTTTAAGTCACAACCCTAAAGAATACAGGTGTTTCCTTTTTCAGTGTATCTAGGCTAAATCTCATGGCGGGAACTTCGTTGTCCCCGGTATATTTATATGCCCGAATGTAAATAACCTTTGTTGTCAAGGGAACAGATTTACTTGCTGATGGTCAGAATGGGTTTTCTTCTGCAAGGAGAGCCTCTGTTATCAGAAGAAGGGGGAAAGGAAAGCTGAGCAAGCAGAGACAAACCAACCAACAAAAAGCACTCGACTCTGTGACTTGGACCGCCCTGACGTGATGGCTGGTTTCCCAGGCCACCTCCTCCACAAGACTCCAGTCCCCGGTGGCCCTGGTGGGAGCCCTCCCACCCTGCCGCAGCGAGCCTGGCACCTGTGATCTCGGTGCATCATGGTCCAATGAGTGAGCCAGAGACCGAGAGAATGAATGAATGAGAGCGCCAGTGAAACAGATGGGTCAGGTGGTGTCATTTCCACCTTCCAGTTTCCTTCCGTCATTTCCAGCCTGGACCTCTTGAAGAGCATTTCAATTCATCTTCACATCACCAGCCTCGGTCTCCTCTAATCCATTTTTACACAGCAACCAAAATGATATTTTTAAACACGGCAAATATTATTTTACTCCTCTGCGCAAAGCCCTTCCTTGCAGTTGAGATACCGAGCAAACATTTCTGCAGGGCTTTAAGGATCTTTCTGATCTGGTTTTTGTCTGCCTCTCTAGCCCTGCGTCTTGATAGTCTCAACACGGGCAGCAGTGGTCCCGCGGCCCTGGTTCCCGTGCCCAAGTGCACGTGCACTTGGCACTGCAGTCGTTTCGAGTGACTTTGACTCCTTCAAGGGCATCGCATCCTCTTTTGCTCTTGATTCTTTGTTCCACCTCCCAAGGTGCTCTTCTTTTCCCCTCCCCCTCCCCCTGGCTAACTTCCACTTGTGCTTCTGTGTCCAGTTAACACGCTCCTCATAAGCAAGAATTTCTTGGACTTTTAAGCACTGCCCCTCGTATGTGGCCCCGCGGGTCCCCTCCCCTCCTGGAGGCACCGATAGTTCTCTCCTGCTCGTGTCCTTGTCTGTATCACTGCTAGCTGGCCTGCACGCTCCAGGACCAGGGATACCTCTGCTGTCCTCACCACTGCATCTCCACCACCCGGAGAAGCCGTGGCGTTGATGAATGAATGAATGAATGAATGAACTAACGAATACATTCATGGAGCCCCCACAGTGTGTGAGGTATTTGGTACAGACTGAAGCTGGGGGGGATGACGCCCAGTCCCTGCCCCGAAGGAGCCCCAGTCTCTGTGTAGAACCACTGCACGTCAGAGAGGGTCAGAGAGGGCACCGTGGTGCAGCCTGGCCTCAAACCCCGCCCCGACTCCAGGCTCGGGCCCGGCACACCGCGTCAGCTGTCCCTGTGCCGAGGCTCAGCCTGGATGCATCTGGAAAGGACAGCTGGCGGGCCCGGCTGGGCTGGGCTGGGATGAGACGGTCAGGGAGGCTGGGACTCGAATGACAAAGCCGAACCTCTGAGACACATTTAGGCCGAGAGCCACGTTCCGAACCATTGTTTTCCCATTCGGCTGGAGAGAGGGCTGGTCTGCTGGTCGCATTTGTCTTCAAAAACCCCGTCGGGATGGACGTTTCATTCCTCTGTGTACCCGGAACCGGCGCCTTCAAAGTCCTTTCGTGAAGAATGGACTCTGCTCCTACCTGGAACTGTTGGCTCGCGGTGCTTGCCACTCAGGCTTCCGTGGCTGCGGACACTGCTGGGAGGCCTCCGGGGTCCTGGGTCCTCCCCTCGGCCTGACAGCAGCGTCTGTGTGACTGTTTTCAAGGACAGGAACTGCTACCCTAGCCCCTGGCTCCGATTCCGAAGCTGCTGTGGAAATCTCTGTTCTTTGCTCTGTTGGGTCTAACTAGATAACCCAGTTCTGCACAAGGAGACACAAGGGCGGGGGCGTCAATTCAGGTTTCATTTCCAAATACAAAGACAGAGTCTTAAATAGGAAGCACTCAGCGGCAACTCCTTTTTGCCTGGGGGGGGGGGCGGGTATCTGTGGAAAGAGAACCTACAGTTGTGGACGTTTTCCTGAGACCCTACAAAGAGAAAGACCGCCAGGGCCCCGGGGGGCGCCGACCAGCAGGATCGGAATCGGAGACTCCTGCTAAACCAGCTAAGCTCCAGAGCAAAAGCTCCGGTCTTCCGGCTCCCAGTCGTAATTTAATGTCTCCTTCATGGCTCAGAGTCAAGTTGGAGTTCCTGCGGCCTGCAGACAAAAGCATTCCCAGTGGGCAGATGTGGGGTCGATGAGGTCACCACTGTTATGCTACACCGATGGCAAAACCACACAAACAGAAATGATGTGCTGGTTGGAGCAAATTAATAATCGCTCTAGTCTTGAGTGGCTCATCTGCCACATGAGGGAGAGGTGATTGATCTTGAGAAATGCCAGTGAGGGAGTGGACAACGGAGGTGGCTCTTTCGACGATGGGGTGGCGCTCTAGCCCCCCCGTGTCGGACCTGGCATTGCTCAGTCTGTTCACGCAGACTCCCCTCTGAACCCGTGTTTCCGGGCACTGTGTCACATGTAGAAGACAGCGAGGCCTTCTGGGGCGATACCCGGGTTTGTATCCTGGCTCTTCTTTTTTTTTTAAGATTTTATTTATTTATTTTTAGAGAGGGAAGGGAGGGAGAAAGAGAGAGAGAGAGAGACATCAATGTGCGGTTGCTGGGGGCCATGGCCTGCAACCCAGGCATGTACCCTGACTGGGAATTGAACCTGCAACACTTTGGTTCGCAGCCCCGCACTCAATCCACTGAGCTACACTAGCCAGGGCTTTGTTTTTGTTTTTGTTTTAAATTTTATTTATTCATTTTTAGAGAGAGGGGAAAGGAAAGAGAGAAAGGGAGAGAAACATCAATGTGTGGTTGCCTCTCTCATGCCCCCAATTGGGGACCTGGCCTGCAACCCAGGCATCTGCCCTGACTGGGCATTGAACCAGCGACACTTTGGTTCACAGGCCAGTACTCAATCCACCGAGCCACACCAGCCAGGGCTGTATCCTGGCTCTTCTGCTTAACGAGCTGTGTGGCCTTCACTTCACCACTTCAACGTGCTCCACAGAAAGTCAAGGCTCAGGTTATGAAACATCGCATCTCACGCCACGCTAGGAAGGGCGGGTGTTGTGCTCTCAGTTTAACATTCTTGTCGGAGAGAAACCTTACCCTGATAGTGATTACACGCTGCGTTTAATCTTTAGGAGTGCCTTGTGCTCCTCTTGCCCCCTTATCCTCGCCCATCCAATCCGCTGCTGCACAACCAGGCATTCTTTCTGTGGGTGTGTTTCCACAAAGGGGGTTTGCCTGGAGCACCGGGGAAGTGGAGGGCGCATGGGAGGTGAGGCTGACAAGGAGACCTGAATGCAAGTTGAAAAGTTGGGGTTCCTGGCTGTGCTCACAGCAGGGCTGTGGAGGAGTCTCCAGGAGCAGACGAGGAGACAGGGGGTGCGGACAGAGGAAAGCCACGATGAGGCTGCCACCAGCTGGTCCCCCCGAGCGCACTTGGCTTTGCAAAGGCCACATGGCTTGTTAAGCAGAAGATCTAGGATACTGATCTGAGGATACTGAGAAGACCTGTAGATGCTGGTCAGTGGACCGACATGGATCAGCAGGTTGAATCCCACGAAAATGTTTGTGGTTACGGACGAGGCCACAGAGCTTACAACTCAAGAAAAGGGCGATGTCTCATGTGGGTGCTCTGAAAACCTAAGAGCTTGCAGGGGGCAAAGATGGTCAGTCCAGGCAAATGGCTGGGGGAGGGCAGCCACGCGGCTCTGAGGAAGGCAGGCGCCTGGCCGACCCTGGGGACGAGGCCAAGACCAGTGCCTCTGGGAGGTGGCGAAGGAAAGGCCAGAGTCATAGAAACGAAGCCAGGCCGGAAACGGGAAGTCAGTGTGTGCAGCCCTTTGGCCACGTTCGGGTTTGGGTCTCACTCCGGTGGGACAGGAAACCAATGCGAACCAACTTCGGTTAACCGGCCGCTCTACGGCCTGTGGGGGGCGGGATGAAGAGGAGTGGAGTGGAAGCAGGGAGACTAGCTAGGGGCCCACTGTGGACCGGGACAGGAGAGGAGGGCGACTTGGACGAGGGTAGAAACAGGGAAGGGAGAGAGAGGTGGTCGGAATAGGAAGGTCTTCGAGGTAGGACGGGAAGCGTTTTCTCATAGTGTGTGTAAGCAGGAAGTGAAGCAGAGAGAGGTCACTATTTTTACCGTATTTCTGTGTTCCCTCCATATTGGTCACACGACCTTCTGCACACACACACACGTACACACTTCGTGGACTTCTAGAACATTCTGCACTTCTCTGGACCACAGATCATAGAGCTTTACCATATCTCAGTTTGCCCACCTGCCAAATGGAGATAAGTTAATTATGCAGAACTCATGGAGTTGTGAGGATTAAAATAAACAATACATGTAAAATGGATGCTGTACGCTAGGTACTTTTCAACACCTGCCTCAATGTTGACTTAATTAATGTTGGCTATTAGAGCCATTATTTTGATTTACGACTTGCATGTACAAAACGGTCTATGTTGCACTACTCCGGATGCCAAGTTTGGGGGACGCGGGCTCTCCGCCACCCGCTCCTGCCAGGCTAGCCTCCACCCAGGCGCCCCTGCTGACCACACGGGGAAGAGAGCCAGAGGCACTGCACGGTCAGAGCCCGACACCCACACTGGACGGCCCGGGCCAGGGCTCCTCTGTCACTAGGGGAGATGCCCCTGCATTTCTCATTCTGGTTCTTCCAGACGCGCACGTCCTCCTGGGAGGCATGCAAACCCCGGCAGGGGCAGCTTCCCTGGGCCGGGCCTAGCCGGGAGAGGGCCTCCTGGTCCCTGGCAAATGAAGGACAGGGAGGACACAGAAGCTTCTCATGACCCGGCATCTCTCGGACGGTCTGGCTCAGACGCCGCAGTCCTGAGAAGTGGTCTGAAGGATGCGACTCAGGCCCCTTCTCCTGGGAGGTCATGCTCAGCTCCCTGGGAGGGCCCCCTCCCTCCCTGCCTCGCCAGGGCCTCTGCTTGCCTTGCCCCCCCTGCTCCTCCCTTGGGTGGTCCTAACAAACTCTCCCCACTCCCCTGCATCTGTCCAGAAAACTTGAACCAGAGCACAGCCTCCCGGGCACACGCAGGGGTGAAGAGGGGGTCTCTTTTCTTAGCACACTCAGCATTGCACACTTTGACTGTGTTCACATCCCTGCTCACTTTGTCCCTGGATCCTTTGTTTCACTCCTTTAAGTCGCTGGATTTTTTTTTTTTACCCTAGAGGGAATAGGCAGATGGTACCCAAGCTCCAGCCCAGCCCAGCCCAGCCGTGCTCACATGGGAGGACAATGGAGGTAGGAGGGTGTTGGAAAAATGATGCTGGTCAGTAGGCAAAGGGACAAATGACAAAGAAAGGAGCTTGGAAACCGAGTAGCCCTGCCTGCAGGGATGGGGCTGCCCTGGACGGCCCCCTCCATGGTGCAGGAGGTCCAGGAGCACCCAAGGGTGGGGTGCAGCTGGAAGGAGCTGGCTCTGCCTGGCTGGTGCTCACGCCAGGGGAGCCCAGGAAAGGTGAGGGAGTCCATTACGGGATGCGTTTAAGGATCCACCATTTAAAAGGTTCAATGTTAAGTGTGCGGCCAAGGGGCCTGCTTGGATGAGTGAGACGCAGTTCCTAATCCTCTCTCCGTAAGTGACTTCCCCCCTGGCGGGGAGAGGAGCTGTATCTTTGGGCAGGTCCCCTGAGCCTCTCTGCGATCTGCCCCTCACGGAGGACCACAGGCCTAGCCGTCCTGGTGAGCTGCGCCGTGCGACCCCGACTCCCTTGTAGCCCCACCCCGGAGTGAATGCTGGCCGTCACGCTGCTCGGGATGGGAGAGCGACAGAATGAAACTGTCAAAAGACCTCTCTACCCCACAGAGTTCTCACTCTTCCTGGCTCCCTTGCATCTCTCTCTGTTTTCTTCCCCAGGTATCCTTTACCAGAACTTTCCATCAGCATGGGGGCAGCACAAGTCCAGAGAGGTAAAAGCCTACTTACCGTTCTGGGGTCTTGGTTTCCTCAGACACAAAACAGGGAGGTGGAAGGGCTTGGCACGCGTGTGCTTAGGTCTCTTTCTGCATCCACACGCTGTGGTCCAGGGCGCCTGGTCGTCTTCAGGCCCCCAGGCTCCCCGCTGGTGGGATGCTGTCTGCGTCCTGGCTCAACGGCCGGCCAGCGGCGCCGTGCCCGCCTTCGGCAGCCCATTCCTGACTCTGTTTACCCACTCGCCCTGAGAGAAAGCCAGCGGCTCTCCCCGTGTTTAATTCAGACCTCACTTGTTGTAGGCCATCTCCCCGCGAGTGGATTCCGTGAGTGCTAGGGAGCCGTCACTAAACGCCTTTTTCAGATCGAGCATTTTTACATGCTCACATACACGAGTCAGTTTTCTTTTACAGCCCTGTATGGAGCCCCATTTGGGCCTGATGTCCATGCCTTTGCATGTTCATATTCACGCTTATGCAGATATATTCCTGGATTCAGTGGGTAAGAATGCCCCTCACAGAAGGCTGGAAATGGCAACTTATTCAGAGAGCCTGGTCCTGAGTTCCGGGGGAAGTTCTCGGGGCAGGGCTGCTGAGTGAAACACCACATGGCCGTGTCCGCACCGCGTGGGACGGTTGTGGCTTGCTTTCTCTCTCGCCTTCTGCCGAAAGGACAGCAGAGGCGGGAGGTGCCCATGCAAGGCGTCCCCTGGCAGGACAGCTGTGAAGGATGGCAGGAGGCCTCTAAATGGAGCCAGGCATCTGGGAGCGAGTGGGCCACCTGGGTGCCGGAAATGTCAGCCCCCTGCCATGTCGATGCCATTCCGAGGATGTATCGTCCGTGGCAGCTACCACTGGTCCCCGCTGATGTACGGCTCCTCAGTCTAGAACGTAAATAGAAGGGAGCAGCCAGAGAGCTCTGGCATCCGGACAGCTACCGCTCTCCGGGGGCCCTGGAGTGAGGGCCCGAAGCAGGGAAGCTGACATTCACCGACCGCCCGTCGAGTGCTGAGTGACACACGGGCCGGGCTGTCAGGGGCAGCCCCTGCGAGGGGCCCTGCCAGACACACACGGGGTTGTTTCCATCACTTAGACAGAGACGCCGAGGTTCGGGGGTGCAGTGACGGGGCCGGGCTAAGCTGATGGCAGACCGAGTAATGAAATGGGAATCTGTCCGACCTCAAATCTCGTTTGCATTTCTGTCTAATAGGGTGCCGGTAGTAAATATTCCCAAATCTGTAAGCCTTGCCATTTCTGTTGCAGCTACTTATATCTGCCATTTGAGTGTGGAAGCCAGCCCAGACAACAAGCGAACACACGTGCACGGCGGAGTTTCAATGAAGCTTTGTCCACACAGCAGGCGTCTGGTCAGAGTCGGCCTGGGAAGGTGCATTGCCAGCTCTTAATGCACACGCCGCATCCTGGGAGTCGGCGTCCAAACTCCGAGGAGGGCAGCTTCCAGGTGGGCGTGTTGGCTGTGACTTTGAGCTCTGACGCAAGAACTGCTCCAGCCACCGGCCTCTGGGAGAAGGGACGCATAGTCAGACAGGAGGGTGTATGGCTGTGGGCCCATCGTTGCCCCTTTACATTTGATGGCCCGCTCGGCCGATGACACACTGCGGGATGACAAGGGCCAGGCGTTTTGTCAGCCCTGGGGTGCCGATGCCCGAGGCGGCACGGGAGTTGGGAAAGGAAGGCGACATCTGGAGTTTTTGTGTCCATTCCAGCAAGGACAGGAAACTCTTCCTGCAGGGCAGGGGAGTCTGGTGTCATCTACCTCCCGTTAGGTGGCTTGCTCTGTCCCTGCAGGACGATGCCACATGGAGGATTCGTGTTGGCCCCTGCGGGCAGGTTGGGCATCCGTCAGTGCCAGTGACTGTCACCCTGGACAGCGGAGACCGTCCTGCCAGGCTGATGCCCGAGCCCCATCTGTGCCCCATACACAGCGTGCTCACGGGCCCACTGCACATGCGCTGGAGGGGTCGGGGAGAGGCGGGCTGCCACCCGCAGGGTGAACTCTTCCGTCCGCATGGCTGCTCACTGCCTCTGCACCACGGGGGCTCTGCGCATGAATCTGAGCTCTAAAGACCCACCCACTTTGTCGCCAGTCCGGCACACACGTTCACATGTGTCCGTCCCAGACTTCCTTGTCTCCAACCTCTAGGCATGTGCCCACCAAGCTCCCGACCACGGGCCCTGCCATTAACCACTGAGCAGGAGTCAGTGTCTCTGTGACTCTGTCTCCCCTCCCCACGAGGAAAGTGGGCATGTAGTCACAGAGCTGCCCAGTGGCTTGTCCCCTGCAGCTGTTCAAGGCCACCCCGAGGCGAGGGCACACTGACACAGCTGAGCTCTTCCCTTTGTACCGGCTGATCACAGGGACACCCAGGCCTCCCCGTCCCGTCACTGCAGGATGGACAAGAGACAGTGTCATAGGCACAGGTGGCAGGAGCGTGTGGGTCATCTGTAGTGACGTTTCCCTCTCTGGATCTGCCCCAGCCTGGATATGAACATGCACCATCCTCTACAACGAATCCCTGTCACCCCCTCACCCCATACTGATGACAGGATAGATGTGACCACGCCCAGCCCGTGGGGGGGGGTCAGTCACCATACACACATGGTACCTGGAGGTGGCGCGCCCACCCTCTGCTGCTGGGGCTGATGTGTCCGTTGGCGAGCCTCCCTCTGCTGCGGGGGTGACACGGCGTTCAAGGAGTTGCCACGGTGGCTGCCCTAGTGGGGCCCGTCAGAGACTCCATACCCGTCGCTACCAGGGCTGACCTCGGCCCCGTGGGGCCTGCAGGTCAAAAGCTCAAGCAGCAGAGAAGTCCACGCGGATTCCGCACCTGCTGCAGAGCCCTCTCTCTCTCTGCCCCCACGGAAGAGTGGGAGTGTTTGAATCGCTCAAGCGATCTATCCCAAGGGCGATAGAATTTTTAAACAATAAATGCCAAGAAAACACCACATGCAGTGCTTCTTGCTTAGTGACAGGAGTTGAAAGCTTCCACTGGTGCGCGCTGTCATTGGAGGGGACACTTGGCAACTCTAGAGCACCGGAGCCCTGCAACGGTACCAGGGCGCCCAGCCACTGAGCCCCGGGAGACAGCTCTCTGCGGTGGCAGGCTCCAGAGGAACCTGTGAGGTCACCCCCGGTACTTGCCCCCTCCTCCTCACCCAGTCTGATTAGCGAGGGGTCGCTGGGACGGTGCGCCGGCCTGATGCCTAGGTCCTTGCAGACTATTCTCCACAAACAGCTGGACGGTTACGACCTTCAGGAAGGAGGCGCTAACCTTCTTTGCCTATAAATGTGAACTGTTTCTGATCCACTTGACACACGATATGGAGGAGAAAGTTCACCGGCTCAGTAGCTACAAACCGAGGTGTAGAAGCCCCTTTGCCTGGCTCCACTACCTGGCAAGGCAGCCGTGAGCGGGCCGGCCCCCGGCTTGCTGCTGCAGCGGAGTCTGTGGAGACGGAGAAGCTGGGGCCGGTGCGAGTCCAACTGGGCCTGATACAGGCGCCGGCACCACCGCGGCTTCTGTTGGAGAGATCGGCAGGCAAGCAGCAAAGGGCCACAGGAGACAATTATTTTCCATTAATTTCAGCAGTTTCAATTTGATCCCAAGTTTAGGCCTTGGGGACATCCTGAAGGGTTTAAGCCATCCATCACAACCTGGGTATCAGTAGGGAAGGCGAAACAGAGAAGAGTTTGTGTTGGAGATCTGTGCACACCGACCACTCACCCCCCTTCCCACGGGCTTCCAGCCCTTTGAGAAATGGGCTTGAAGACGGAAGTGCAATATGCTCATTACGGGGCCGATCAGTCCCTGTTACTCCCTGGTGCTCAGGGCTCCCCGACAGAACCGAACTCAGGGAAGGCAGCTGGACAGCAAGTTGGAAGGAGCCCTCCCCCTCCCTCCTCCCAGCTCACAAAGACGACCCCATGGCGAAAGCAGGATGGACAAAGGAGACCCCGCCGTCCTTGCTCACACACGGGGGCCTGGCCCAGCAGGGGCGGAGTGGTGGGGTGTAGGTCTGCACAGGCTCACAGGGAGAGTCCCTCTCCTCAACACCCAGCTTGTTCACACTTCTTCTGAGTCCAACTTTTAGTGTTCTTCTGCTATCCAAACCGGCACAGCATAAAACTTGAATGACCAAGAACCTGTTGAAAAATTAGCCGTTGCAACCCAAGGAGATGAAGAGTCCAACAAGAGTGGCCGGAGCTGGCATTTGCAGGGGGAGGAAGCGCTCACACAGGACCCTTAACGGGCGATGGGGGCAGCCGAAGTTAGGCGGCTAACAAGCTAAACAACGTTGATGACATAAAATTAACACCAGGACACAGGAAAAGCCTGTTTTATTCGCTATTTTATGGGTTAGGGGACAGTTTAATTAAACTCTGAGGGAATCCAAGCAGTTAATTCCCCAGAGAAATAAACCAAGAGTGACGCTCAGCCTGTCTCCCGAGGAGCTGGGCCAGCGAGCCCCTCTGCATTTTAGAGTGCTGTAAACTCAACGTCGCTTCAGAAGCCAATGCGTGGGATTACATGGTCTTGGCCTGGCCCACACCCCTCCTCCTTTCTCCGTGGGGGATCGGCCTGAGGCCCCTTGGGGTCTCTCCGGGGACTGTGGGTAAGGGGATCGGAGGCACGCCTCACGGTCTGTATAATGAACCTCTACAGATGTGGCCCCGTGGGCCTGCCCTGGGCGTTTCTGCTCTGTCCTCAGGCGCCGGCGGGGGTGGCAGATGTAATAATAACCACAGCGGCAGCAGCAGCAGCAAGAGCAGCGCCGGCAACAAAAGCGTTGGCTAGGACGCGGTGCGATGACAAGCAGCCCCAGCATCTCAGCGCTTCAGACAGCCAAGGCGCTTCTTGTCCCCCCGCAGGGTTCTCCGGGGGCTCCGGTTCGTGCTGACGCTCTGTAGCACCGGGCGGGGGGAGCAGCTGTTCTCTGGTCTGTTTCGGCCCAGCGGTACGGGGAAAGCAGGAGTACTGAGGGAGGACCGAAGCTTCCCTGATAGGTTGATTCCACTCGTCTCATTGGCCGAAGCCAGTCACGTGATCACCCCAAAGGAGGGGCTCAGGGAAGAGCCGTTCTTCCCTGCCTGAAGGAGCGGGAACTGGCGGTATTACCTGAGCAGTACTTCCCAGGAGCCAGGCTTGGTCCTAAACAACACACGACCAGGCGCACGTGTGTATGTATGCATATATGTATGTGTGCTCATTATATTCCTTTAAATAATCTGCACAGCATAAAGAACATCTGTGTAGTAGACCCCCAACAGCTGGGAGCTGGCATGGCGGTAAGTGCCAGCCTTGCGCTCATTGTACGCTCTCAGCCGTGTGTGTTGGGCAAGGACGTTAGCTCTTGATTTCTCCCTTTTTCATTTGTGAAGCGGAAAGGGTCAGACTGCCTACCTCACAGGGTTGCTGGGACTATAGGATTCCTATGACATTGTTTCATAAATGACTGACATGTCCTCATTATTCCCATCCACTAGGTTCAATGCATTATCAAAAAAGGAAAAAAAAAAGAATGAGGACTGGCCAAAAGGAAGCGTGTTCTCCCCTGGGCGGCAAAGGGGGCCGTGTGTGCTTTGGAACTGACAGATTTTACACTACCCTGAGTCCCACGCGTGCTCCACTTCTGTGCTAGGCTGCCTATCTGTCATCCCGAGTTCTGAGTCTCCTGGACGCTTGAGCTGTGGTTTTCTCTGCAAATCCACCCCCCGTCCTCTGTGTCCCAGTCAGCCCGCTTTAACACCGCATTGCCGGACGGAGAACCACCTCATCCGCACCTGGCTGGGTGCACGGATCTCCGATTCAGTTCTAAAGCCTCAGCGACCAGGCGCCGGGGCCGTGGCAGTGGGGAGAAAACCACGTCAGCGGGGAATCTGCTATTTGCTTAGTAAATACTGTACTAAACTTTATATTATCCAATTGATCCTCACAACCGCTCAGTGAATTAGATACGATCACCTCTGTGCCACGTGAGGAAACTGATGCTCAGAGAGTGGGAAGGATAACTCAATATTTAGAAGATGGGGGTGCAAAGAGAGCTTGTTTCTTGCAAGACAAGAAAACCCCTAGCTCTTCTTCATGCTGAGGAGAAAAGTCCAAACCGGGGAAGAAGAGGGTGAAGATACAGGTAAGAGAGAGGGATTGATAGATAGCACAGGAGGCATGATGCGACGAGGGTTCAGACTGGCATTGAGGGGCTGGCAAGAATGATTCCCACAGGCTTTGGGTCAGAGAGGGTCAGAGAGAGAGGGAGATGAGACGTTTCAGCAGCAGCAACCGGAAGTCCCCCTCGTCATCTGTCCAGTGCTTTTGCCCATAGCAAAAGCCTTGGATTAAAGTGAGGTCAACTCTCCAAAGCGAATGGAAAGCTCTGTCTATTTTTCAGTGTTTATGGGGCTTGGAGCACGTCATAGAGCTGAATTCACGGAGCCTGCTTTGAATCCGGGGTCGCGCACAAGCCTAGCACACAACGACACACAACAAAAGTTTGTTTTTAATATTATTTGAGCTTGACTTACCTTGTCTTCAATTTTCCCCTCTTTCCTAACACCCAAGTAGATACTAAACTAAGAAAATAATATTATTTATTTATAATACAATGAAAAATGTCCACTGGGCAAAACGCAGGTGGGGGCTGACCTTGGCCTGCACCACCTGGGAAACCCCAGGGCCAGCGCACCAGTGGACAGTAACAGACAACTTCGGAGCACCACCACCCTGCCCCTGCACCGCTGATCCTCCATGGAGAGTGGAAGTTAGTGCTAAGTGGTCACAGCCAATCCTTGCAGCTGACTGGCCTGGGTAAGTCCTTCCCATTGCTCTACCAACAGCAACCAAGTCTCAACTACAAGAGGAAGGGTGCACTCAGCCCACACGATAGGTACACTGTGAGTACCCAGCTTGGGTGACAGGGGAGGCTATGCCACTGGACCTATAAGACACCTACTACATTAGGGCACACTACACCAAGACATGGAGTCAAAGCAGCTCTACTTAATACATAGAAACAAACACAGGGAGGTTCCCAAAATGAGGAGATAAAGAAACATGATTCAAATGAAAGAACAGGTCGAAACTCTAGGAAAAGAGCTAAATGAAATAGAGATAAGCAATCTATCAGATGCAGAGTTCAAAACACTAGTTATAAGGATGCTCAAGGAACTTAGTGGGAACCTCAACAGCATAAAAAACACCCAGTCAGAAACGATGGATTTACTAACTGAAATAAAGAACAGTTTGAAGGGAAACAACAGTAGAGTGGATAAAGCTGAGAATCAAATCAATGACTTGGAATATAAGGAAGCAAAAAACAACCAATTAGAACAACAAGAAGAAAAAAGAACCCAAAAAAGTGAGAGTAGTATAAGCAGCCTCTGGGACAACCTCAAGGGGTCCAATATTTGCATCATAGGGAAGCCAGAAGAAGAGAAAGACCAACAAATTGGAAATTTGTTTGAAAAAATTTTGAAAAAAAAACTTCCCTAATTTGGTGAAGGAAATAGACATGCAAGTCCAGGAAGCACAGAGAGTCCTAATCAAGTTAGACCCAAAAAGGACCATACCAAGACTAATTAAAATGCCAAGGTTAAAGATAAAGAGAGAATCTTACAAGGAGCAAGAGAAAAGCAGTTAGTTACCTACAGGGGAATTCCCATAAAACTAACAGCTTATTTCTCAGAAGAAACCTTACAGGCAAGAAGGGGCTAGAAAGAAGTATTCAAAATGATGAAAAGCAAGGACCTACAACGAAGATTACTCTATCCAGCAGAGCTATCATTTAGAATATAAGGGCAGATAAAGTGCTTCCCAGACAAGGTAAAGCTAAAGGAATTTATTACCACTAAGCCATTATTATATGAAATGTTAAAGAGACTTATTCAAGAAAAAGAAGATCAAAACTATGAACATTAAAATGACAACAAACACACAACTATGAACAAGTGAATCTAAAAAACAAAAACAAACTAAGAAAACAACCAGAACAGGAACAGAATCGCAGGTATGGGGATCATTTGGGGGTGATCAGCTGGGAGGGGGAGGGGAGAGATGGTGCAGGGGTCAGGAAGCATAAATGGTAGGAACAAATAGACAGGGGGATGTGAAGAATAGCATAAGAATGGGAGAAGACAAAGAACTTATATGCACAGCCCACGGACATGAACTAAGGAGGGGAGGATTGCTGGAGGGAAGGGAGGTCCTGGCTGGAGGGGGGCAAAGGAAAAAAATATGGGACACCTGTAACAGTGTAATGAATAAAATATACTTTAAAAGAAAACCCCTCTTGCTAAGAGCTCTTATGTACATTATCTTAGACTCCAGATTTCCCGACTCCTCCTCAGAGTCACACACTCAACAGGTGGCGTGTGCTTGGTCCAGAGCATTCTTCGTCCACCTGTCTGCAAAAGTGCGTGTGCTCAGGCCAGCAGGAGGAGACGGTGTGGTTCACTGTGCCGGTCGGCACACCGGCTCCCATCCGGTTAATACCGAATATGTTCTCCAATGGCCAGGGGCCTCTTTCCCCCTTTTCAGGTTGGCTCTTGTTTCCCCCACCCCCCAGCCCCCTTACCCCCCAGCTCTAATGTGCTGCACTTCCAGGGAGAGCGGCCCTTGAATGTGTTACTGGTGTGAAGAATCACGCTGTGTCTGCTGGTGGCTCTCTCCTAGCGATCATAAGCTTTTGTTTTTAATGCCGAGGAAAGATGGGGATGGTAAAAAGAGAAGTCGGAGGAGTGTGGGGGGAGGAAGGAGAAGACCGGGGAAGAGGGTGGGAGGGAGGAAGAGGCCAGGGCCCCTGGGAGGTGGGAGGGGGCGTGGACGGGAGGCAGGAGCAGAGGAGAACCGGTGCAGGCAGAGCTCAAGGACAAGCGAGAGGGCCAGCGAAGGGCTGCCACTTACAACGGAGTGCCGTGCCCCGGCCCCACCCCCGCGAATTTCTGCTCCCTGGGAACAGCAAACCGGGTCTGGGAAGATTGGAGACAGTCTGTTGGACGCTTAATGATTTATAACAAGTACACGAGAATGCCATTAAAAACTAATTCATCACCGACAGGCTAAATGATTCGCGCACATCTGCTCCGCACCAGGAGCCTCCCGGGAAGCGGATTTCCGAGGGCTGGAGGCTCTCCTAATGCAGACGTTGCAGGTGGGTTGAGATATGCAGGCACCGGGGTCGGGGCCACCAGCTTTCCATCCGCAGTGATTAATTAGGGGGCGGCTTCAGCGGTGCTCTTTGACCTGACGCGTTCACCAGCTGGCACTGTCTCCGGAGCGGGGTGCCCTCCGAGCGGATGCAGGCACAGATGTGGCTGTCTGCCCCCCCCCCCCCCCCCCCCCCCCGGTGGTTCGGTCCCTGAAATGACGAACTTTCTTACAGATGGCGGGTGCCCATCTTGGAGCCTGCTGACCTGACCCCCCACCAGACAGCGAACCCCAGTGCCAATGAGCTCCCTGACTAAACACATTCACTCGTTCTTGCCCAGGACGCGACAGCGGATGGGGTTCTCCTGGGACCGGCCTCGGTCTGTCCCCTGCCCCCGAGCAGGGCAATTGCACTCCCACCACCCGCTAAACGGAGCTTTCCAGGTGACAACCTGTAGCTGCTGGCATCGTGTCCTGTGTGCCCACCGGTTCACCCCCGAGTGCACCTGCCGCCGCAGCTCCAACGTGCGACCACCTCCCCCCTGTTATGGGCTGGACTGCGTTCTTTAAGACGATGCACTGAAGTCCTGACCCTGCACCTTGGAAGGTGACCTCATTTAGAAACAGGGTTACTGCAGGTATAACCTACACCTGAAGTCTGCGGCCGCACGTGGCTCGTACCCCAGGAGCCGTCAGTTCGTCAACAGGAACCGGAAGTGCACACACAATGCAACGTGATGTCTGGTAGGGGTAGCAACGGCTGAAGTGGGATAAGGAGTTACCGAGCGAGGCAGCTGGCAGGTGGGCTAGGGAGGGCGTCTTTGGGGAGGTCACATTCAGTGAGGGACCTAAAGGGCAGCATCGTCGTCATCATCGTCTTCGCCAGCGTCATCATCATCTTCACCAGCACCATCGTTCTCGTCAGGGCTGGGAGGGAACATACAGGATGATGCTCTTTTAGCAACATCGTGCTGCCTCCCGGTGACTGAGTGGAGGAGGATGTTTATAAGCAACAAACAAACAAACAATAAAAGCTCCAATACAAAGCTGGAGTCGCTCCCCTCACCCTCGAGTCAGGAATGGAAGTGGGTCAGTAAAGACACATTCTCTTTTCAGGACGGATAACACGCTGGTGTTTGGAAGAGTGACCGCCCCTGGCTCCTGCGACCGCTGGGCCTCTGTGTCTCTCCTTTGGGCTGAGTGCGGGAGGGCGTGTCTCGCTGTGCTGGGCTGTCACCCTACAGGGCCAGCCCTAAGGCACAGCGGCTGGGGGCACAGGATTGGGGCCGGAGAGAACTCAGGTTCAGTCCTAGACCCGCCACCTGCCAGTGTGGGACCAGCAGGAAGGCGGGCTGCGGGAATGTGAGCCCCCGGGAGTCAGGTCTTGTTCACGGAGCAGCACGGCACTCACCGGGGCCAGCACTCACCCAGGTGGCATTCACGCTGGCTGGTGTTCATGGATCGCTGGGCCAGTGACCGTGACCGAAGGGGTTTACCTCCTGTTGCTAAGATTTATTTTGCACACCTTTGACATGGAAATGACAATACCCATGTCCGGTTTTTGCAAGTTAAATGGTATTGGTTATTTATCACTGAGCACGATGTTTGCCACACGGTCGCTAATCGCGACACGGTAGCTTTGTCACAGCAATTTTAGAGGGAATACAGTTGTGAATGAGTGAAGACAATCCCTGCTAGTGAGAAAACATGATACGCGTCTCTCCAGGGAATAGGAGGGCTGTGCAGCAGACAGCTTTGGAAGTCAGTGTAACCTGAGTGCAGACCGTGCTCAAGGATGCCCAGCCTAAGGTATCCAGGAAAGACCCCAGAATCTCTAGGTGAGAATTGGGAGAGACCCCCAGAATCTCTAGGTGAAATTGAGAGTTCAAACTCAGAAGGCATCCAGGATCATCACCAGCACGTGCCAAGAACTGTGCTACACGTGTCTACACGTAATTCCATTAAAAATCTCCTGTCTGCTCAGGTGGGGACGGCTGTGGTCAGACTTGCCGATCTGGCAGGTGACGGGCTGAGGGACTGAGCCATTTCCCGCCCCTGGAGGATCGGAGGGGTGTTACCTTCTAGAGTAGATCAATTCTCATGCCTGTCTTTCTGGATGATGTCACAGTATGGGTTTACTTGGGACCTTAGGCAACGGTGGTAAATAGAATTCTGAGTTCTATTAACAACCCATCCCTTGGGTTTTCCAATCCACCAAAGGGAAAAAAATAACGTGTTCTGCCTACCTCGCAGAGCTGCTCAGGGAACAAGCAAAAACAGTCAGGCATTATGGGAAGGGAAATGTGCCGATGTAATGTTTTTAGTAGTAAACTGAAGTAATGATGCATACCTCTAGAAATTTTTAAAGAAGTGTTGCAAGGTAGCATCTGTAGCCTCCCCACCCCCCGCCCCCAAAGCGTGTCTGGTTCAGAAATTTGAGCCTTCTCAGAATCTCCTATTCAGTTACAAGAAGTTCAATGGTCCATCAGCAATCAATAAATCCTCATATACACTTTGCAGCGTCTAAAGTGCACTCACATCCATTTTCTTATATGCGATTTGCAGCAACATGAAGGAGCCACTGGGACGATTTCTGTGAGCAGGTGAGGGGACCAAGACACAGAGGGGGGAAGCGACCTGCAGGGCTCACGCTCCCCTCACCCCCCTCCTGACACCACGCCCGCCATTAGTCTTCCTCAGGGTCAAGGGGCTCAATGAGGCTAATTACGGGCAATGTGTTTTTACATGACTTCATGCCTGTGTTGCCCCAAAGCGCAAATTCAGAACACAGATGCGAGGGACAATGACCTCCTTTTATCTGTTCTGCTTTGCTCGCAGTTTTTTTGAAAAAGAAAAAAAAAAGAGAAAATAAAGCTGTGAACTCTTTGAGGGCATGTTGATGTGAGTGCACCGTGAGATACAGGGCTTTGCCAAGATGCAACCTCGTTAATTGCACTATGAAGGACTTGGAGAGCTTCCTCCACTACATTAGTAATGTGAGAGGATTCCTTCATCACCGGAAATCAGGAAATTTCGTTTTGCATAACTGCAGGGCCAGTGTGCTGGGTGTTCCCCGTTAGCTCCTCCTGCTCCGCCATCCTGCTCTGTGCCCCGAGGAGCTGACCCCAGACCACTGCTGCGGCCTCCCTCGCTTGCCCTCCTGGTTTAGGCTGGATCTGGCCAGTGGGGAACAGCAGCAGGAGCTGGGGAGGCAGAGACACTGAGAGGCCAGATCCCTGGGGAAACGCTGGGGGAGGCATCAAGAGGACCTGACCACCGTTTGACCCTTGAGCTGAACCTGAGCAACCAGGGGCTCCTCCCGCTCCCATCCTTAGAATGGGCTCTCTGCCCACAGCTCCCGCCCTAGGAGCTGTTTCCAAGGTCACGGCCTTGAGATAGCGATGTGGTGATTAGACCATCCGGACTGATTACGTGACCGAACCCCATTAAAACCTCTGCATAAACTGGGAAGATGCTGGTGGCATGTGAAGGTCTACCGTCTCGTGGTCACCCAAGACAAGCTCCACCTGTCAGTTTCCTGACTTATCTCACCTGCCACCCCCCACCCTGGCATGTCCTTCCTCTCTCCTCAGTCCCTCTCCCTGCCCTCCATGGGCGAGAGCTGGTTCGTGAACCGACATTCTTTGCCTCCACAGTGCAGCCCGACCTGGTTCAGCAAAGTGGGGGGAGGGGCACAGGAAGTGCACACACAGCATCTGAAAACTGCAAAACCAAAGAAGGGGCGAGTGTGCCGGTGCCCTCCCCCTTCTGCTTAATATTGCATGGCCCCGACGACCGTGTATTCTTCCACATCATGCAAAAATATATGCTGACTTCGGTAATCAACCTCCTGCTTTTAGCTATGGCTGTGTAAAAGTACAGGGGAGAAGGCGTGCTGGGATTTTCCATTTTCCCCTCGTTGTTGTGCCTTATTCCTACTGAAACGTGGGAATCACATTATCTGCTTTTTCTATCCACGACAGGACATTTGCCCAATTAATCTGTGCCCTGGATCTTGTTTTTCTGAGCCGAAATCCATGCCATCATGCATCATTCAAATCCTGAAAATGCAGCAAAAGTGGACACTGGAGTGTGTTCCAGCCTCCATTGATCAACATAATGATTCTGAGTGTATTGGATACAAAAGAATGCACTAATTTTGCTTACTCTCCGTTTTTCCCTCACGGAGAGAGCCCACGGCGCCTCGGGGAGCTGCGACTCTGCAGTTCCCGTCCCTGAAACCTGGCAGGAGTTTCCGCAGTGACTCTGCCTGCCTGGCTGGTGAGGGCGTCCAGTCCCCGTCCTCTGCCCCGGGGCTTGCGGGGACCAGGTCAAAGCCGGGGACCAGGGCCAGCCGATCCGAGAGCAGCAATGAGGCCGTGCTTATGAATTCACTCCTCCAACACGTTAGCTGCACCATTGAATCTGACCCCAGAGACGACACTCCGTTACCCAACTGCTGAGAAAATTATGGGTCGCTCAGTTTTTTGGAAAAGAGCCCTGTCCAGGTGTCCTCATACCCACCTTCTAGAATTTTCTCTGCTGCTAACTCCCTGTGTGACATCAGGAAACCCATTCCCTGAGAGGGTCTGCTTCTCTGTAAACTGAGGGAGCTGCCCCAGCGCGGTGGGGTTTGGGAGCACAGGCTTGGAAGAGCTGAGTAGTCTGCGAGGATTTCAAGTTCCGTCTTTTTGTTTAGATGAAGGTTTACACAAAGCTAAACGTGACATCTCAGCCGTGTGTCTGAATAACTGAAGGCCAAGCTCCTCCTGTAATGCATTCCCAGCGCTTACACTTGCATGAACCGTCTCCAGCCAAAACCTTGCGTGTCCGAGTCTGGGTTTCTCGTCCTGCTGCTCTCAGGGGCGCACGAGAGATCTGAGTTCGAGAATCACGGGCCTGGGCGGCAGCACCCCCTCTGGCGTGTGGTTGTCTGACATAGCAGAGAGCGGCTGACTCCACTTGCTCATTCACCTCTTTCTGTGTTCATTCTCCCGCGTTCGCTGCACGTTCTGTCGCACACCCACGGTGAGCAGGCACTTCCAGTCCAGCAAGGAGGTGGCCGGAAGGAAGGAGGGTCTCTTCCTGCCCCTGGACCCCCACGACCGGGCGGGGCAGACAGCTTGCCCAGAGTTACTGCACAGGAGATGTTACACTGAGAAGATCTTTAAACCACAATGTGACAAGTCAATCTGCACAGTTAGTGCCACTTAAACTCTACACGCGTGGCCCACCCATTCCCGAATTCACAGAGACTTGCTGAGCACCTGGGTGCTTGGGCGCTTTGCCCCGAACGCACCTATGCCCTAAGCCCAGATGCTAAGACTGTGTTCCGTGACGCACCAAACGGGGCCTCAGTGCTGTAATGAAGGCCGTGGACCTTGCAGCTGTGAGGAGATTACCTTGGATTAGCCGGGAAAGCTCGGCTTCATCAGATGAGCCCTGAGCAGCGGAGATCCGTCTCTGGTTGGAGCGAGGAGGGAGCAGAAGTCCGAGGGATTCAACGCGTGAGGAGGGCCCACCCGTGGTTGCTGGAGGGGGCGTGTGGGAAGCAAGATAAGGCACAGGGGGCAGCTTCTGGGGGCCAAGCCGGCTCTGCTGGCCATCAGCGCGGAAACGGGGACCTCAGCCTGACAACCGCAGGAACCTGATTGAACCAGTGACCTGAAGGAGGCCGGAAGGAGAGTGATCACCGACCCGTCTAGGAAGGGAGACAGAGGGGCTGAAACCTTGATTTTGACCATGTAGCCTCTAAGCAGAGGATCTGCTGAGCCACCACCTCCGACTTCTGATGAGGATAGCTGTGACGTAATAAGTGGGAGTGGCTTCAAGCATTGAGTTCACGGGAACCGGTTATGGCAGCCCTGGAAAACTGGTGTCCTGCCTCCCGGCTGGCCAGTCCCATCCGCAGGCTGGGGGCTCCCCTGCGGTGTGGTGCTCCGTCCCCGAGGCCCTTGGCAGGTGCAGGTGCAAATGCAGGCTCCCACCGTGGAAGCCCACGGTTGTGATTATTCCCTCCTGGTCACGCTACCCACCCTAAACTTCCTCGGAGACACGGAGCTCTCCGGCTCGAAGGTGGGGAATCATTCCAAGAAAATGCCCATCAGAAAATGTGCCTTTGTGTTTCAGAAGGCAGTGGCCTGCTACCCAGGCCACTGCCATGCGTGCTAGGTGCCATGGGAGATGTGACAGCAGGGACATTGAGCAGGAACGTGTGTGTGCTCACGCATGCATGCATGCATTTGTACTGGAGCAGCAAGGGCACACTGAGATGTCAGGAGAGGTGCTCTGGCGCGATGAGCTGCAGAGATGGGCCTTGAAGTGGAGGCTGGAGGCAGGAAGGACTGTGCAGGCGGAGGCTGGGAATGGAGTACGAGGCATGGATGAGGACTGGGGAGGCGGGTGGGGGTTGGGGGTAAGAGGGGGCATGAGTACTCGGATGGATCAGAGGAGAGGCAGGACGCCAGCCAGGCAATTCCTGGCTGCAGAGCGGAGAGATCAGACACGTTTTAGGGCGATGACTCTGGTGACAAATGTGGCCCGGAGGAGACAGAGTAGAGGGAGGGAGGACCGTTATCTGTTGAGGACTGTTGTGCCTTCTTGAAAGCAGTAGTTTATCTCAGAAAGCTGTGATTCCGGCCGGGAGGCCTGGGATTACGGTTGTCATTCCCGGGCACTCAGGCCCTCTCCTTGCAGGAGAGCGACGGGCCGGGCTCTCTGTGGCTGAAGCACAGGTCACAGCATGAGCAGCGCAAGGCACTCATTTAGTTCCCTTCCTCCGTGACGAGGATGGCAGAGCAGCAGAAGAGAAAGGGGAGAAAAAAAGACCTCAAATCACCCTGCGTTTGGTCGCCCCCAAATGATGACATCTATTCTTGTAGGTCCATTTCCTGGCTTGTCCAGCCGCCTGGGCAGCTTCACACTGGCCACAGCCCCACTCTGCACAGTGTCCCTTCTCCTTCTGGGAACTGAACGGGATCACTTTCTCACGTCACTGCAGCGCCTTCATGAGACCGCTACTAATGCCCGCCTAGCATTCCCCCAGGCAGAGATGCTCCACAGTTTCCGTGCACCGTTCTCTTTCCGCCGGACCATGTGTCCCTCCCGGGGACTCTGCGCTCCGAAGTGACACCTGCAGGACACAGCATGTGTTCTTTTGGGGGGGGGGGGGCATTTTCCCTCAGGATCGATTTCTCCCTATGTCACAACCAGGGCAAAGGTCAGGAATGTTTGGGCTCCTGATTCCTACTGCTCCATTGCCTCGAAGGTGCTTTTTGGACGAGTGACTCTCTTCTCCGTCACTGGGAACTGGTGGGGACCAGGGAAAGGAAGCAGCCGCTCCTGAGCACTCACGACATGCCACACCCTGAGGCCCTGCAACAGCCCCCTGAGTGTTTTTATTTCCTTCAGTGCTTCTTCGAGTCCTTCAGCTCAGGTAATCCTCCAAAGAGCTCAGTGAGGGCGGTTTTCTGTGTCCATTTACCAGCGGGGAAACTGAGTTTCCAGGAGGTTAAATACCTTCTCACACTGAGTGCTCAGGGCAGCGCGGGGCTTGGGGCGGAGGCCAGGCCTGGCTGACCTGCTGGTCTGCAACCCTCACTGCGATGTAGCAAGCACCAGGCCCCTCCCGCCCTGCTCACCGTCAGGCCCGTTTGGCAGACAGCCTGTGGGCAGGAGCCACAAGAGCACCCGAACCACTGGGAAGTGGAGGGTGTGTTAGGGGCTCTCGGCACCACTTAACACTCCTCTGGACAAGACCTGATGCCTGTCTGCTGCCTGGCCTGGACGTCAGGGCTATGTTCTGTTGTTTGTAAACCGTGTCCAGACAGCAATTCCAGGGGCCCACGTGCCTGGGCTCTAGATGGTTTCAACAGCCCCCGTGGAAGGGCCTGGTCTCCCCGGCTCCTCTGCGTCCACGCAGGTGGCAGGGCCCAAGGACACCTGTGAGCACTGGGGACTGTGAGCCTCCGAGGCTGGTGGGGGGTTGCGATGATCCCACGGAGGAACAGGGACACGACCCTTTTCAGTGTGGGGTGGGAGGGCTGCAAAAGCAGCAAGAGCAGGCAATGACCTTGTGACTGGGGCTTGCATGGATTCCGACCTCGCAGGAAGCAAAGGGTACAGCCTGACCCTTCCGCTCCGGCTGCGCTTGCTGGGAAGAAGCCTCCGCACAGAGAGGAGGGAAGGGAACCCCGGGGGCTTGGGATAAGTGAGCCCCTGTGGCTATTTTGCCCGATGTCAGGACACTTTGGGGAAGACTGGCAGCATCTTTGGAGAGGATGATAGTTTGTCACAAGGTGAGCTTATTTGCTTGAATATCTGTCCCGTTACTTTGCACGTGTTTCCGGTCCGTCTCCCTGGTGTGTCTCAGGGGCAGCCACCTCCCTGCTTTAACGGAGTGAGTGTCCTTCAGCAAAGTGACAAAAACGGCATTCCGTGCCTGCCACGTTGCTGCATCTGGGGACCCGGAGAAGATGAGGCAGTGGCAGGTGCAGTGGTTCAAGGACAGGCAGGATGGGGGCCCAGAGCGGGGACTGTGCCCTTCCCTGGGCAGGAAAGGGCGGACATCAGGAGGCAGACTTCAGGGAAGCTGCAGATGCAGGCTTTGGAGGCACCCAGGCTTTGACGTTTCAGGCAGAAGAACCGGCCCGGATGAAGGCAGGTTCACGTGGGGTCTTGCAGCCCTGTGAGGGGGTAGAAGTTGGGAGTGCGCAGCAGGGGTGGTGGGGGTTGGGAGAGGCTCGAGGGAATGCGGACGAGGATGGGCTGGGAAGAGAGGCGGGACTTGAGGTGTGGCCTTGTAGGCAGGGGCTCTGGCTTGAGTTTCTAAGAAGCCCTTGGCCCTGCAGCGCCAACCAGCCAGCACCGCGACGATGCACTATGACCCAGAAGCAGCACGCATTAGGGACCCGGGTGCAGCCCGGCTGGGGGTGGTGCACAGTAGGCATTTTTGTCATGTTAGGCAAAGCATTTCATCTCTCTGACTCTAAGCCTCCTTATCTTTAGAAGAAGGCCTTCGTACACGTCCCCCAGGCTGCTCCTGCAGATGAAGAACAAGCCAGTGCCAGAGAAGCACCCAGCCCGTCCGCTCCTGGCGTACAAAGAGCGCTCTCTTCCCCAGGCAGGCAGCCGGCGGTCGCCCAGGGAATTTGGGCCGAATATAACGTCATTAAACAAACATAAACAGATTAAAGATGACCGTAATCATTACTAAGAGAAGGGCTCTGGAGGAAGTTTCCATCCCTGAGCAAAAATGCCTCCCACAGAAGGAGGGGGATGGAAGGCAAGTCCCGGCGGCGGGGCCGTGGGAAGGGGAGACAGAGAAATGAAGACGCAGGATCCCTGGCAGGTGATGCTGGTTCCAGACGAGAGCACACTCTGCCCGGCCTCCGTGTGGAAAGACCAGCTAGTGCAGGCCAGGTCAGGCAAGTGCCCTTCGGGACGCGACCCTGGCGGGCATGGAGGGGACGCCAGAGCCTCCCTCTGCCACAGATTCCAGGTTCATTCTTTTTCTCTGTCCCCCTGAGGCAGGGAGCAATAATTCTTCCTAAGCCATCCTCTGAACTCACAGTTAATTTAGATCTATCGAGTTTACAGGGATTACCCTGCTTCCTCTGTAGTAAATAAAGCTACAAACAGCTGGTGGAATTGATTAATGGCTCTAGGTGAGCATCAGCATTTAATCAATGGCAAAGCTGTTCGCTGGGTACAGCGTGGAGGACAGAGCGGGCCAAGAGGACCGGGCCACAACCTCGGGGCAGCACCCGTGGGCCGAGGAGCTGAGGTTCTGGTGGTGCAGGGCTGCCTTCAGCGAGAAGGGCCGCTGGGCTGCGTGTGTCTGACCTGCACCACCAGTGGCACCCACACGAGGCCCTTGTGCCAAATCCGGCCTTCCACCTGGCTTTACCCCGCCTGGCACCTGTTTCTACCCAGCGGCAGCACCGAGCTCCTTGCCCCTAGTTGAGGAGGAGTTACATCTACACAGTCCTGAAATGACATTCAGCCCTTTGAAGGCCACCGCGAGGCTGGGGTGGCCCCCGGTGACAATGAGTGTGATGCCCTGGCAGAGGATCCGCTCCTGCACCTCCTTTTTCGTATTTGGTTTGCCCGGGGATAATTGTTTAAATTATTATTGTTCAACAACCGTCATCACACAGGAAACAGGAATATAAAGTACATGGATCAAATACAAAAATATGCTCAAAATCAAAGTAGTTTAATTTCCTCATGTCCGTATCCTGTCACTGGTGGCACATAAAATGATTTTGTTTTGTGCCCCCACACCCCGTTCTCCCCAGGTAATCAGAAACACTGTCGCAAAATGTGACTGTGGGCCTACTAAGCACCGGGGATACTCCCCTGGAGCTGCTCGGGGTCTCTGGAACGACATCTCAGACCCTTCACAGGCCTGCAGACAGCTTCACGCAGCGGCGCTGTGCACCACCTCTCCGGCTCCCCCCACCCCCGCCACCCTGGCATCCTCCTCATTTACACAACTCCGACCACACGGGTCCCCTTTCAGGCCCTGACACGTGCATGGGGTTGCTCTCAATGCCGGCTCTCTGTCCACTTTGGTCTGTCTGGACCGGTGCCCACCCCTCACTGCCAGGCGCGTCCGGTGCCTCCTCCACGTCGGAAAGCTGTTTCTTGTCCTGAACTAAATTCTGTTTGTTTAATCAAACTGTATTTAAGTCCCTTGTACTTTTCTACTTTTTCTCCTCTGCCATTACTACAGTTTGGGGGACCTTTGCTCTACACCCTTTTCCTCCAGATTGTGGAAAACACCTTTCCCTATGTTCACCGTCGTCAATGCAGTGGGCAGCAGTGTGCCAGGCCCCCAGTTGCATCCCTGTTAGCCACTGGGCTGGACTGGGAGGACACACCTGTACACTCCATCCTTCTCGCTCAGCACCGCCTCTGACACACCGGGCCACTCGGTGCATCTGATTGGCTGCTTACAATTCCAGCCAATAGACCTGCCATTGTTCTTAATCACCCACTTAGCTGTGGAGCAACTCAGCTTTGTCCACTACTTCCTGTTTAGATATAAGGCTTCCCTGGTCACTTCTTGTGGCTGACACAGTTACGAATTACATCTAGGGAAGTGGGTTACACGGAACAGAGTGTTTCCTTGCGTGTTGCACACGTGGTTAGAAACACGAACATCAAAGCCGTGCAGCACAGCCTGCTGGGAGGGGCACCCGGGAGGGCTGGCTGGCCGGTGTGGAAAAGCGGGGGGGACACCAGGCAGATGAGCTCTCCCGGTCCGCTCCCCTGAATGCACGGGTTGGCGAACTCGCCTCCTGACGGAGCGGTGGAAGCCACCGCAGGCAGTGTGTGGGTAAAAGTCCTCGGCTGTGTTCTCCTAAGTTTATTTACACAAACGGGGCAGACGGGATCTGGCCCTTGGGCTGCTGTTTGCCAACCTTTGATCGAGAGAATTGAATCAGCTGCTCTCTGTGAAATGCTCAGTGTGGTGTCTGGAGCGTAGAAAGCGCCTCACAGAAGAATAGCTGCTGCAGCGGTTATGACGACGGTGGTTACGACGGGATCGGCATCTGTCAGTCTGCCGGACTGGGCCAGCTGCTGTTGTCCCGAGGTGTCCCGAGGTGTCCCGGATTCTGACGTCTGCAGTAACACACCCGGGTGGTTCTTCCTGCTGGCGCGGCTTTGCTGCATGCACTGCTCCCCTCAACAAAACTCGGCCACCCCCGTCCCCTTCGATACAGTCCATTGTCACGCAAGAATTCCTGGAGTTCACTGCAGGTTCCACCTTCTCCACTGGACACATCCGTTTAAAGCGCATAATCACTTCTAAGTGGACTCCCCGTCAACCTGCCGCAGCGCCGTGAGAGGCCTGATCGATAATCACTTTCTGGGGCCCTCCGAGCTCAATGCTATCTCCCACCCCGTCTTCTGATCGGCAGAGATTTGACTGCATGTTACGTGACATGTAACACACGAGGCCCGTGGCCCTGCGCCCGCCTGCTATGGCTGCTGTCTTTCCACCTTCAGGGGAAAGCCATTGGTCTCTCTCTCTCTCTCTCTCTCTCTCTCTCTCTCTCTCTCTCACACACACACACACACACACACACACACACACACGGAGAAGCGACTCTCAGCGAGGGGAACCAGCAGGAGGGCAGGTGCCCACCTTCTGTCTCCCGACGGCTCCAGAGGTGGGGAATCGCACGGGGGCAGGGGCGAGGGAAAGGCCACGGCGTGCTCAATCACGCAGCTGGCTCAGCAGGCAGGCACGTTGAAACCCCTGTCAGAAGCACCAGAATGCGCGGCCGTATCTCGGACCATTCCACGTCCAACAACAGGGCTCTGGCCCCCTTAGCCCGTCACCTGGGCTCTGGCGACCTCTGCCCCAGGGGTGAGGGCGCCTCTCCTTGGTCTTACCCTCGTCTGCTCGAGCTCTGCTCCATATTTTCCAGCCGCCGTATTTTACCCGTTACCTACAGAGGACCGGAGCAAGGGGCAGAGGGCAGATTTGAGATCCCGACACCTGACTCCAGCCTTAACCAGCTCTGTGGGCTGTGGGCCTCTGTTTGGGGTTAGGTTGACGCCAAGGTGGCTCCGGCTCTAGCCAGATGGCTCAGTGAGCGGCGCCTGAGCGGCCAGGTGTGAGTGTCCCTTCTGTCCACCCGCACAGCGGTTTAGGTCTCCTTCGTGGGCACTAAGCCGCGTGGCGTCCACACTCGGGACCACCCAATGTTGTTGAGGACAGTTGAGCTCTAAGGGCTTTTATAAATCAGTCCGTCCTTTCTGCAAGGCCTTTTCTTATATAAATAATCTCTGGTAAGTTAAACGGAGCCAGAAGAGTAAATTGTTAAGTTCATCCAGTGAGATGTTACTTCTTTTTTTTTTTATAGTCCCCTTTCTTTAAAGTGCAGGCACGTGTGAGCAGAAACACAAGCAGGTTGAACATTGTCACGTCTGTGTGCACCGCTACCTAGTCCTTCATCCCAACTTCACTCTTCACACAGCGGGGAGCAGGTGGCAGTGTGGGGCAGGGAAAGGGGCGAGACAAGACTGCCTGACCCCAAGGCTGCCATTGGCCCCTGCTCTGCCATGACCCCCGCCCCCGTGAGCTGCTGGCTCGGAGGCCTGCCCACCCCTGTCCCTGTGGGTCTGGGGGCCCCCGGCCCCTTTCCAGGGGCCCTGCCCAGGTTTCTCTAGTTTCTCCAGTTCTCCTCTGGCTCTGCCATTTTCACCCTGAATCCACTTGGTTGTCCGGAGTCTTGGAAACTCCCCTCTTGCTTGCTGGCTGTGCTTCTCCGGTCCCGGCTCTGCCCTCGGACCACCTACGCCGGCATGAGGCCGCCCCCGGCACAGGGTGACGCGCGGCGTGCTCGGTGAGTGTGGCTGTGGAGCGAGTGGCAGCTGCTCCTCACTCTGTCCTGGAGCTTAGGCTGCTGTCCTGGTGGTAATGGCCTTGACCTCCTTCACCCCTCTGCCTCCCTCTCTTCTGACATCCCCCCCCCCCCATTCACACAGCCTAAGGAAACAAGGCTGGCTAATTAGGCAAATGAAGCGGATCAAAGGAGGCAGGGGTGGTTAGGAAAGGGAAAGGAAGGAGTGTGTGTGGTTGGTAACTACTTGTTCTGCATTTGTAATGCCAAGAGGGTCCATCGGTGGGAATACAGAATGAGGAAGGGGAGGGATCGCGAGAAACTCTCCTGGTGTCTGTTCCCTGTACCAGGCCGGCATCCCTGTGAGCCACACGTGCCGGTGAGGGAGCCAGCGCACTCGGTCTTTGCAGGAAACTTGTACAGGTTGCGGCCAAAGATCACGGAGGGAGCTGGGAACCACGTCACAGGAAGGAGTCACCAGGACTAACGGCAGAGGAGGCCACTCTTTAGAGCGGGGCTTCTCAGACAAGCAGGGTCCCTGCGACCCCAAGGGCTTTAGAGGACTGAGCAAGGGAGCTGGGGCCCCCACACCTGCGTCTCCCCCAGCCCTCACTTGCCCCCGATCTTGGGCAACTGTTTGCACTCCTATCTCCCAACTTCATTTGCCCAACCCATCCAGCTGTTGCCCAGCCTCAGCTGTGTCTTTGTCAGATGCTGGGGAGAGTGCCTGAGAGCCCAGCCCTCCACGCGCTGGGAAGGAACCCGGCGACTCGCTGGAGAGACGCAGCCTGAGAGCAGACCGGCCTCCGCAGAAGGCAGAGTCGATGTTCTGATTGGCAGTGAGCAGCCGAAAGGGTAAGAGGAGGAGCAGGGGAGGGAAGAATGGGGACAAAACAAGCCTGCGTCTGGCCCTGGTCACCGGGAGGCACGTGAACTGTGTGCACCGGGTGTTGGGTGGAGCGAGCGAGGCCTGTGCCCTGCTGAATGGGCTGGAACCCACTGGGTCCGGACAGGACGGGCCGGAGAGGCAGGGCCACGGCCCAAGATGGACAGCGGCACTGGAATCGCCACACCAGGGTGTCCGCACAGTGGAGCAGCAAACACTGGTCCAGCCCTCACCGGTGCTGGAGTCCGTGGCACAGGGGAAGTGGGTTTTCCCAGCATCAGACGCCAGCTCCTGAGTTAGCGCTGCTCAGTGCTAATCAAACAGATGAGCACACTCCGACTGTAAGAGACCCAGTGCAGCCTTTCGGATTGTCCTCAAAGGGGCAGAGAGAGCAGGAGACACTGACCGAGGACATTTTCACGAAGGTGGTTACGTGGCGGCAGACATTCCGGCAGAATGTAGAGACCCGAGTGTTCTGTAAACTTTTTTTGCCTTTAAAACAATCTGCCCTTCTGCACTTCACTTTATTTAGCTTCACCCCACATGGTGGGTGGGTTACCCAGAGACAAACACCAGTCAGACTGGGGCGTGACCTGATCCGGGTTTGAGTGTCAACCGTGCATCGCGTGTGGCCCTGAAGAAGCTCCCTCGGCCCTCAAGGTTGGTTTCCTCGTTTCCAATTTGAATGCGATTCGAACTTGACCTCACAGAGCGAGTCTGAGGACTGGAGCAGATTTAAAGACCACACAAAGAGGAGCAAGCACAAGGCCCAGTACAGCAGGAGGCACCAACAAGACGCGTTCCGAAGCCCTCCGCACCCTGGCTGCTTGTGCGCAGGGCCACCCTGCAGGGTCACGGTTTCTCTTCCCTCCCGTGGAGCGTGGGAGCGCGGTGGACCAGGGCCGAGGGGAGGCAGCTCAGAGGTGAGAGCAGGTGAAGAGCGTAAATAATAACGACACAGACATGCGCGTATGCGAGGAGCACTTTAAATTTTCTTTCAAAAGAAAGGAGAGATAAAAAATGCCTCCTCTCCAAAGTTGTAAAACATGCTGCTCCTTTGTAGCAGCATTGTACCCCGGGTTGATGCTATTCATAATGAATTATATGGCGGTGATTTATTTATACCAAGTGTTGAAGAACCTTGCCAGATCGATGAAAAATGCATAGGTGTGCACTTTAGTCTGACGCCAGGTGTGGGATGCGGGGGGAGGAGCCAAGTGGAGAGACGGAGGGAGAGGGCAACCAAATGAGGCTCGTGGGATAGCGGAGGGAGGGTGGAGGAACATTTCATAATTAAACCCTATAAATAACGGGAGCGAGATTTTCATTGGAGTGTCCCTGGTCATCCATTCTAAGATCAGGATGAGCCTCAGTTTCAAGACGGACCAGGGGGCAGGCCGAGGGCAGCCCCTCAAGGGCCAGGAGAGAGAGCAGACAGGGTTCGGTGCAGGCTGAGCTGCCCTAAACCCAGTGGGATCCAGTGGGGTGGCTCTGGGGGTTGCTGAAGCTGCAGTGGGTTTGGCCCTGGTTTCCTGGTCTCTGTAACAAGGGCCCCAAGGACCTCGGTGAAACCGAATGTAAAGGGAGTCAGAACAGTGAAAGCAAGCTTGAGCTAGAAACTTAAATGACAGAAGAAAACCCAAACAGTGGCCTTTAGGAACCCAAGGCTCCATAAAGAAATTTGTCATCAAGAGCAACCGAGGGTTGGCCCGGAAGGCAAACCGAAACATGGTGAGTGTGGGGGAGGACCCGTGGTGGGTCAGACTTGTCTCCCACCGCACAGCTGTCTCTGGCTCTCTCTTGCAGGGCTGACACAGGTACACATAGATGTCGTAAAAAAAAGGCATACAACCAGCCAAATCTTTATATAATACAAGACAGTGAATCTAACACTTTTATTACCTTGTCTCACCCTGGAGTCTGGTGTCCCAACCGAGTAAAACACTATTGGCAATCTCTTGGGTACTTTTCCAGAAATTTAAACTTGTGAGCAAGAAGAGGCGCACGTAGATGCAGGTGAGAGGTAGATGCACGTAGAGATGTGCATGCAGATGCAGATGCAGGTGAGCAACAGGTGGAGGTGTGGGTGTGGACAGAGACGCGGTGAGATGCAGATGTACGGGTAGCGGTAGGTGCACACGCAGATGGAGGTGAGACACAGAGGTAGGTATTGTGTAGATGTCAGTGCGCACGTACATACAGATGAATACGTAGGTGAGATGCAGCTGTCAGTCCAGATGTAGGTGCAGGTGCAGCTGTGGGGTTAAAGGCAGACCTCCATGCGCCTGCAGGTTCAGGTGTAGATGTGGGTGTAGACACAGCTGTAGAAGGAAGTTTATTAAGTACAGATGCAGGTGGAGGGGCAGCTATTTCTCCACACCCCCTTCCACACACGGTCTGTGGGACACTGTTCTCACTCGTCCAGAGCTTGCTTTCTGTCTCCCCTTTTATTTGGGGGGTTCATACACTCCAAGGATTGGGCTCACACGTGCTGAGCACACACAGCTTTCCATTGCACACAGGAATGACACCGTCCCAGTCCCCCACTGCGTGACATTTCAGCGACTTGTCCTGTTGTTTCTTACAAACATGGTCACACTAATTTTTTGTACTTGCATTTTTAAATATGTGTCTGTTAACAAATTTGATGAAGTAGAGGTTTTGTGTCACGTGACACCAACATTTAAAACTTTCACAGATACTGCCAGAATGCAGGGCCCCGAATCCCAAGCGAATGAGAGTTAGTTTGAAACGCCGGCACCAGACAGTGGACGCTGCAAATAAGTCTTGATCGCCTTTTTAATATTCAGCTTCATTTGTCTATTTCTACATGTTAATGCCGAATTACTGGAGAGAGGCGTTTGGCCTCAGTCATCACTGATCACGATATTATTTCTGTCATTTCCGAAGAAAGGGGCTCATTCTGAGCGTTTTGACGCATCAGCTCGGTCGCCCTTTCTGCATCACGTTCCAGAAAATAATGTCGGTTTAATCTCAAAGACATCTCTCTGAAAAGTGCAAATATTAAATAATGGGAGTGTTAATGAGACAGGGTAACCTTTGACAGAAATAACCACCCAGCTAAACACGTGTTTTTACTCAATTCTTGAACTATGGCAATGAGATCTGGACTGAGTACATGTCTTGTACAAAATAAAATGCACCTTTCTAAATCATGTGAGGACTGCAAATGCCTTTCACCATGAGGATATAGCTTGTGAATTTGGGGCCAAATTAAATGTAAAATAAAGCGACAGAAGGTTCTCTAGCAACGGTGGAGCTGGGCAGCCAGGAGGGTTAGGGGGCTTGTCTGACCGAGGTCCGTGTGACCTCAGGTTGCCCTAGTTGAAAGCGTATTTGCACAGCACGACCTTTAAAGTGGGTTTCTGATTTACGTCTCACTTTGAGGTGGTGCTGTGTGCCTGGTAAGGGGCTCTGCGAGACTAGGAGCCCTCGGGCGGTGGTCCCCCTGGTCCACAGCGAGCCACATCTGCGTCGTCGGGGACCGGTCAGAGATGCAGTTTCCGGCCCCTGCCCGACGAGAGCAGTCGGAAGTTCTGGGAGCGGTCAGAAGCAGGCTGTGGTTTAGGCAACACTCCTTCCCCCACACCCCCGACAATTCATCACATTCAAGGTTGAGAACCTGTGCTTGGCAGCCCGCACAGGAAGACTGGGCCAGTGGGCAGTGTCGGGCCTCCAAGCTGGGCTCCTTGGACAAGGCCCTGGAGATGCTGGGAGCTGCAGGGACGGGACCCACTCCGGAGCACGGTCTGCCTTGCCTCGCTTTGCCCCAGAGGTGACACCGTTCCTCGTCTGTGGGACCATCCTTAGGTTTCTCTCCTCTCCAGCCTCCAAGTGTAGACGACGAAATAGAGGGAAATGCCCAGACTGCAGGTCTGGGAAGCAAAAGGGGCTGATGGGCCCTCATCCCTCGGCTTCGACCAATTCTGAGTCCTCATTGTCTGCAAGAAATCTCCTTATCTCTTGGCTGCCTTACTTCCCTTGCTCCACCTGAGCCTGAAACAATGACAGAGGGTGGTGCAGCTCTGTGCTGGAAAGGGCGGGTTCCTCGGGCAATCAGGCCTAAGAAAGAATATGTAAAATCCTGTGAAGCCTGCTTTGTTTAGAATGCTCTCTATTGAATGATAAGGGTTCAAAGAAGAAGTAAGTTTGTTACTTAAAGTTTTTACAGCTCTTTAGCTATCTGACCCTGACTCAGAATAGGCCCTCAGAGTTCCTTGTTATTTGATCCTTACTTCCTGGCAATGAGTAATGAGCTTTACCTGAATTCCTGTGTAAACGAGCCCAGTAAAAGCCATTGAGGAAAAGGCTCTTGGCCCTTCTCCTGTGAGAGATCAGCCACCTTTCCTCCCCAAGCAGATCATGTCCTGGTAAGCTTATTCTCACCCGTGGCAGACGGGGGGCTCTGTGGGCAAAGCACCCCCACAGAGGACCCTGCAAAGTCCCCGGCAGCCTTCTTGAACCAGAGAGGTTGCTGCTCTGGCAGCTGAATCCTTCCCTTGTCCCTGTTTCCTTGGGCACAGAAATTGCTGGGAGTCAGGGAAGCCGGATCCTTTCACAGGCGCGAACACCAGAAGCCGGCCGTTCCTTGGCTCACTGGGAAGCCCGAGGATGAGGAGAGTGGCCCTGGGGCTCACGCCTGTGTCCAGACTCCCGGTGGGTTGCCGCGGCGACGGGAGGGGCCCTCCCTGCTAGGAGACCAGCAGTCTGCATGCTCACTTCTGCCGATGGGGTCTCTGCTTCACGCCACCCACCTCCTTTCTTCCGAGCCGCCCGAGGATGGTGGAACCCCAGCAGGCCTGGCTCGAGGAAGAGAGGCGGACAAGCTGGTGACACAGCCACAGTCGGCATGTCACTACTCACAGGGACCGAGCTCCCTTCCAGGTCGGAACGTCCTCCCTTCCCGGACGGGGAGGCTGCGGAGGCGGCGACCACAGCATGGTGAAATAACGCAGGACCGCCGACCGGCATGTTTCAGGACTGGGCTGGCTTTTTGCTCCTCCACTGTCCTTGGTCAATGCACAGCGGAGACGTCCCCACGTACAGAGGTGTGTCTCCGTCTGTGCCTCTGCGGGGCAGGGGCGTCCGGGCTGGCCGCTGGCCACCGCCCCTCCCTCGGCACCCTGTGCCCACTCTTTTGTTCTCGTGTCCACGGGGCCCACACGTTCCCGGCGGGAAGAGGACATTTCAAGAAGACGACGCTCATGAGCAGGCTCCGAGGTGAGGGGCGGAGTGGACGGACCTCTGATAACACAAGGTAGACCTGACCACCGTGCCCGTTACCGCACTGCTGACCGGAGAGACAGAGAAACCGCAGATGCCTGTGTCTGGACTGCGGGGGTCAGGGCTTCCCTGGTGCAGCCGTCCCTGCGACTTGGTGACCCTACCTGTGAAATGGGTGCACAAGCCTGACTGCTGGGTCTGGGGCTGACGTTAGTCAGTGTGCAGGCTTTCGCGTCTGCAGCACAGTCTGTGTGCGTTGCTCTCATCACCGGTACTATTTGTTGGTGTAGGAGCATTTGCACACTCATGAGGCCGCCTCAGAGCGGGGCCGAGTGGGAACCGCACAGTGGGGAGAGAGGCCGCTGAGCTTTCAGGTGCGGGGACCAGACTCCGGGCCATGTCTATCGCTGGATTGGGGGAACGTAATCCTAGGCGAGGCCGGAAGCCACCTGCCCCCGACCCAGAAGCAAGGCCATGGCGAACTGTTCCCTCTGGTCAGCACAGATGCTCTGAGAGGTGCAGGTGGGGACAGTGTGTCACCGAGTGCCCATTCGAGGCTGGGACGGTGAGTGGGGACACAGGCCTCCCTTGGAGACAGTGGGTGGTGCAGGTGCCCCATCAGCATTTGGGGACAAAAGAGGGGAAGCTCCATTTCCACACAAAGGTGTCACTTTTTCGTGACGCTGTGTAAGCCACTTTGATCAGAGACGCTTTCTCTCCCAGCTCTGTGCCGTGACACACAAGGGCGGGGACAATGGCGACGACAAAGGGAGACAGGGATTTGCAACTTCCTGAGGTCCGAGTGACTGTCTCTCATTCTTAAATGCTACTTTAAAGGAAGAGCCGAGACTAATGGTATTTTACACAGGATGTTCTTTACCCGAGCCTGGGGCCTTTCCAAGTCGTAATGAACAACCTCGAGCAACAAAGGAAGCAATTACGGTCCTTGCCCCGTCGGGCCATTTCGGCCCTGATTTACTGCTCTCGGTGTGGCTGGACATGTGCCTCTCTTGTCTTCTGCTGCCCGGGGAAGAGGACACACGCAGTTCCAGCCACGCCTCTGACCACCAGGACTTACATGGGTAGAGCACCCCTGTCCCACCACACCTAGTGCCAGTCCCCAGAGGACTTAATCTGGGCAGCCACAACAAAGCAACAATCCTAAAAATAACTCCCTCCGTGAAAACCGGCTGGTGGAACCGCGCAGGGAGTGCTTCCTTGGCACCAGACTGCGTGCCCAGGGGGTAGGGTGCCCTCTCGCGCACTCCCCTGGACATGAGAGGACGTGGACAGCATCGGTCCCGTCTAATGTGTAAAGGAACCGAGACTCAGACAGACACGTGGACGGACTCCAGCTCGCCCGTCTCAGATGCTGAGTCCACCGGCCACCGCCGACCTCCACTCTGCCGGCATTGCCGCCTGTCCACGGGACGTGTGCCAGCCTCCGGGCGAGTCACGTGACGCTTCTGTGCCTCAGTTCCCCTTTCTCCCGTAACCACCTCAAAGTGCACTGTGGGAACTAAATAAGTTCTCATAGGATGGAAGACACTTCACATGTGTAAATGCTCAGTAAGTGTTGGCTGTTATCCCTGCCCCTTCTCCTCTTGTTTTCCTTCTTTCCCTCCACGTACAGAGAGCCCTTGATCCCCGCCAGCCACCGCTGCACACGAGACAGATCCCCACAGCTGCAAAGGCGCCCTTTTTGCAGCACTTGCCTTAGGACAGAGAAGCTCTTGTTAGCCAGAGATCTAAGCCACCCGGCCTGTGCTGCTTGAGAAAAAGCAGAACTGACTGCCTTAGACCTAACACACAGAATTAGGTTTTAAAAATAGTCCTAGATGCCATGACATTCGTCCAATCAGCCTCGCTGCAAAGCATAGGGTGGCACCCGTGTTCCCTGCACACAGGAATACGAGGCATGTCTCGGGTAATTTTAGCAGAATTAACGTCCAATTTGTTGCCACTTTACCGAGGTGAAAAAGTAGGGAGAAGTGAGACATAAAAATTAAATTAGCTTCCAGTGTTGGTATTATTATAACCTTAACGTCAAGTACGCTGCGTCCACACACCCAGGGAGCCACGAGTTAATCAAATTCCCGATATTAAAATATTTTTCTTCAGGTTGAGCTGATTACTCATCGGCAGATGAAACCGGGTGGGAGAGACGCCCGGTGTCTCACGCCCACACACGCATGTAGACTGACATTGGCAACTATCCTCCAGGGGCGCCAGAGACCGCCCCCTCCGGGGGAGCCCAGTCTTCGCAGGCAGGTCTTGGACCTGTGGTGACCTCTCTCGGTCCCTGCCCTCAGTGTCTACACAGTACGGTCCAGAAAGAGAGCGAGAAAACCCCGTCACCGCGTGAGCGGGCTGCACTGGCAGGCGCGGGCTGTGAGGGGGTCACGGGCCCGGGGGAGGTGTGTGTCCTGGGCACACTGTTCAGTGTGGCTGCCTCCCTAAGCCTCAGCCTCCAGCGCGGGCCCCTCCCAGACCCGGATGTCTGCACAGCAGGAGGCTGTTCGTCCCGGCCCCACGCCAGGCCACCTGGACCGCAGCCCCGTTCGTTCCAGTAGAGACTTTCCGCTTTGAACTTGTCCTCCCCGTGAGTCCCTGTCGGGCTGTCACACCCCTTTCGTTGCACATCAGGTGATCAGGCTTTTAGGGAACGAGAGAAGCCCCCTGCAGCCTTTGGAGGCTGATAAGGTTTGACCTTAGTCTCTGAATGTGAATCCCGAGTCTCGAACTCTTACCTCTTGAAGGTCAAACCCTTTCCTGCCTTTGGAGACATAAGATAATGATTAAGGAGGGAAAGAACTGGCCACAAGGATACACTGATCACTTAGAAAGGCTTTAAGGAAATGGCTAACTTCCACAGAAACATGTGAAGATCGTCCTTGAAGCCCAACTACTCACCCTCTTGCTTGTGTCCCAAGTCACGGGCCAACCTGTTGGGGTGGAGGGTCCCCATTGAGACTCTCAGGCCAGTCACAGCCCGGCAGCCCCAGATGTCCCTCACTGGGCCGTGAGGGCAGGGCCACTGAGTCAGGCCAGCCCCCTGTCCCCGTGCGGCCAGGTTCTGAACTCCACATCTCCCTTTAGTTTATAATTTCTACTCCATCTGGTGGCAAAAATGCAGGCTCAAAACCACACATCCGAATTCTTAGGAGGCGTGTAGGGAGTGGGCTCTCCGCACGCCGCATCAGCTCCAAGGGTCTGGGGTAGCGCCGTGCCCCCAGGCACAGCGCTGCTGCCGACACAAACGTGCAAGTGTTCACAACAAGCACAGGGTGCAGAACGGTGGGCAAGAAGCTCTTGCCAGCCTGGGTGAGGCATTGCCCCTCCGATGGGCTCGGGTCCGGGTAAACCGGCCCATTAACCAGTCTCAGCAAGGCTTCAGGTGGCAGAAACGGGGCCAAGGGGTTTTGCAGTGCATGAGCATCGTTGTTTCTCCTAGAACAGCTTACGGTTTACTGCGCCCCTACTGTTAACCCACAGACCGCATCGACTCCTCCTGACGTGGCCGCGTCGTTGCTGCGGGATCCTAGTCTCAGGAACGTCGAGAACCCCCTCACACACAGAATCTCGGGCAGAGCCCGAGCCAGCACACCCCTCGCTTGGCCATGCGGCACAGTCTACACTGGCCCCAGGAACCTCCGTGTTGGGTGGTTCTCATCTCGGGGGTCTTCTGTCCTTGGCTAGAGCCATTTCCTTAAGGTTATCCTGTTTGTTTGTTTTTTAATTTCTGACAAAAACATAGAAGTTTTCTCTAAAGGCTCACTATAGGACAACACTTAAAAATACGTCATTTAAAACTCAAAAGCGAACCAACAAAACCTCACTTTATCAGTTCCATGCGCACAAACTCCGAACAGACAGCTCAGAGAAAAGGTTCTGAAACATTTGGAAGGACACCTAGCTTCACTCACAGGAAGGCGCAGGACGTCAAAGCCGTGTTGAGTTGCTATTTTTACCCGTCCGTTATCACAGGTATCGAAGGTAGTAAGTGAACGTACTCTCAGCAAAGCTCGGGAAACAGACCCTGCGGCGCATGGCTTATGTGTCAGAACAGCGCATGCAGGAGGAAACCCATCCCAGAGATAAACCTAGGTGCTTTTTCTTCTAGAAGTTCTACTTCCGGGAATTTGTCTAATAGTTTTAGTTGTTCCTAAGTAAGACGATTTATGTCTTTGTTCCCTAGAGCATCGTTGGCAGTTTGCAGTAACACACCGTGGGAAGACTCGAGAAGGCCCATTCGTGGGCTCACTGATAATCTCATTGTGATACTTTCTTGAAACCAAACTCTAAGAGGATGAGAAAGGTGTCCAGATGGAATTATCTCTAAACTAAGAGTCTAGTAAGTTTAAGAAAGGAAGTTATGTAGCATGGTATCATTTGTGTAAAATAAAGAGAAATAAGATTATACTTGTGTACTTATGTTTGCTTTTCTTATGCAAAGAGAAAGTCCAGAAAGATACTTAAGAAGCTACATTAATAGGAATTGGCTGTTGGGGCCAGAGGGAGAAGGAAGGGGGGGAGATTTTTCATGCCAGTGCTTTCTGCACTTTTGATTTCTAACACAATGGATCACTTATTAAAAATTAACTAAACTATATGATTAAGTTGAAAATGAAGCACCCAATTTATATCCGCCATTATAATTATTAATATTAAAATTGAAATTAATATTAGATATCCCGACAGGCTAACTGTTTGGACTCTGGCAAATTCTTCTAATTACTCTGAACTTTTCCAAACCGTAAAATGTTAATCTTTGAGGGCACCTCCTCCTTCCGCACCCGAGTGACAAGGAGCCCGTGGGCGTCTGAAGAACAAGGTGGTGCATGCTGGGACTTTCTCAATTAGTGCCGCAGTAACGTGACAGTTCTCTGTGTCCCCGTTTCAGAAACGAGGATGTCACATTGTCGATTACTTACACAACTTGCTCAGAGTCCCAGGTCCAGTGGGCATTAGAGTGGGGTCATCATTAGAGGACGCAGGCCCTCTGTGATTACGAAGGTCCTGACGTCACCGCTGCAGAGGGAGGCTTCTAATGCCAGCAAGCTCGATCGGGAATCAGAGGCCAGAACCGAGCCGAGACAGAGGCCAGCCCCAGGCTGTCCTCCTGCTCCGGCATCTCTCAGAAACAGACCTGTTAGGCTTCTGCGACATTTACTGGTCATGCCAATGGGCTGTCACCGCCACCCAAGGCCGTGGGGCCCACACCACTGAAGAGAGTGCAGGTTTCGTCTTTCCCCTCCTGCTACCGTGTTCCTCAGGTCGACAGCTCATCCCGTATTGGTGCAGCGTTTGCCGTGTCCTTCTGAACACTCTCTGAGTCTCGCTTACCGGGTGCGGCGGAGCAGCTGGAGATCCCGGCCGCGAAGACCTACATCCAGGAGGGAGCCTTTAAGACAGGATGAACCGGATGGAACATTTTTCTGTAGAGACCATCGCCGAAATAGAATGGATGAAAGGGAAGTGTGGTTAAAAGGACAACATTGCTTTAGAGCTGGTAACCTGCCCCACGCACTGGGGTCAGAGCAGCTGAGGGGTTGTGAAGGAGAAGAAGGCCAGGGAGCAGGGCCAGGGCAGCCACGGAGAGGGCAGGAGCGAGGGCAGCCTGGTCGGGCCTGCCTCTCTCTGCCATCGATTGCACACCACACACTGAGCTTCCCAGCCCCAGGGGTAAAATCAAACCACTGCACTGCTTCTAAGCATCCCCTTCTCCAGGGCCTGCCTCTGTCCTTCCGTAGCTTTCATGGAGATATGACTGTGAGTTTAAGGTGCACACGGTGATGGTTTCATACATGTATGCACTGTGTAATGGTTACAGCAATAAAGTTGGTGAACACATCCATCGCCTCACATAACTGCAACTTTTTCTTTTGTGGTGAGAACGTTTCAGATTTACTCTCTTGGCAACTTTCAAGAATATAATACTGTTTGTTAGCTGCAGTCCCCATGATGAGCATTAGACCTCTAGAGTGTCCTCGCCTTCTCCCTGGAAGGTGGAGCCCTTCACCAACATCTCCCTGCCCCCTCCAGCCCACCCCAGTGACTACCACTCCGCTCTCGGCTTCCCTGTTGGGACAACGCCACTCTGCCTCCACAGCTCAGGCCCACCGGCTCCTCCTCTCTGCCCCCTGCCCTCTCGCCCCCTCTTTCACTGTGCAAGTTGATTCCAGCGAGAATCTCATCCACTCTTTTTTTTTTTGGACAAGAAGCCACTGAAGTAACTGGTGACTTCTGCAATCTGAGTGGCAGCTCCGTCTCGGTCCTTCTCTGACTGTAACCCACACTCAGGGCCCTTGTCGTGGCTGGTAGGACTCAGGAGCTGCATGTGTGACCCACGCAGGGATGGACCTAGGGGCTGGAGGGTGGATCAGAGTTTGAGAGGAATTTGGTAAAAAAAAAAGCCCCCACACTTTTATTGTGTCTGGACAAGACCTGTGGGATGTTTCCCGTGGCTCCTTGTTGCCAAACCAGACAAAACAACCCTAGCACTTAAACGGCACTGCAATCACGTCGGGTGGTTTAGGTGCACTCAGCAGTAACACCATCTGCCTGTCCAGCCGCTGCTGAGCGGAGAGCTCGTGGGTATCGAAATGGCTTCCAAATGGCCCGGGTTCGAGGCGGCACGGCCTTCTGGTCTCCCCAGCACTAGGGCCGAGTAGAGTGGGGATGCTTCTGGGAGCAGCCGTGAGGGAGAGCTTTGTCCAGCCTTCCCCTGAAACTCCAGAATCGTTTTCGGGGGGGCGAATGGAGGCCCCCTGTGCTGTGCTCCTCTGAGGGGCCAAGAGGCCGAGGGGCTGCTGCTCTTTAATCCCAGCCTCCAGCGTGCTTTGAAAACCAACAATTAATTTCCCGACTGCCGCAGGGGTGTTGTAGAATTTCTTCTTTCCATTTTAATTTTATCTTAAAGCCGGGGCACAGCAAGCCTCCGCAGACAAAGCAATCGATTAGTGGCTATCGGCCGTCCTTGTGAGAGGGGGTGAGTGGATGGATTCTGGGCAGCAGGAGAAAAGGAGTGCGAGCCACTTGAATAGACTAATGGACGTTGCTATCAGCGGAAACGGGGGTGCCTGCATGTGTTCTTAAAGGAGCCCACTCCCTCTGGCGCTGAGGCCACCAGCCCCCTCACAGGCTGCGTGGGGCTGATGATATCGTGGAGAACTTTCTCCTCCACAGCCTCCAGCCCGCTCTGGAGTCCTCCTGCATTTGTAATTAGGCTCTTTCTCGGGATGGCAGGTGGTGCAGGTTTAACATGGTTCCTTATTTATTTACAATGTTCACCAAGCTACCCAATATTCACGCTGGAAGAAGATGCTTCTATCTCCTTGTACCCTAACTTCCTTCTGTGAGCAGTGAGAACTCTGGACCCCCAAAATGAGAAGTGATTCCCTCAGGGTCACGGCTGGCTGTTGTCAGAGCCGAGCCTGAAGCTCACGTGTCCCACCTTCCAGTACAAGGCTCTGCCCTCCACCACATCACACTGTTCTCCTGCCTTCCGCCAGTGGCTGCAAGGTGCCCGCCAGGCTGTGCTGACCTCTCACTGCTCTCCCTGGCCCCCTACTCACTCCCCTGCTGTATGGCCTCCTGTTTAAATTCCCCCAAACACACACAACTGTTGACCTTGACCAGACCAGAGCCTTGAACTGGAGTTCAAAATTCTCTGATTTTTATTCGTTGTTGATTATTTCACATACTGTCCCCCTCTGACACTTAAGCACTTTGCACACCCTTGCGTGATTGTCCCAATCCCCCTCCACTCCTCAAGTGCTCTCATTCCTGCCGCCAGCGCATCCTGCTCCTGCGCAGGCGGGGAAGCTGCCTGGTGCTCTTCCGTCAGCAGGTGCCCCCTCCCCTCACTGCTAGGTAAAGTCTGACCGGGTTTCCAGATGCTCGCCAGCTGGCACGGCCTCTGCGGAGCTGTGGCTCTCGGCCCCTGCCTTTCCAGCACAGCCGTCCACACCTTCCCTGTTCCCGGGATGACCGGGGAGTCCACACAGCGAAGGTGACAGAGCCACAAGGTGGAGAGGGCCCGGCTCCAGTGACGACTGCTCGAAGGAGATGTTCCTTTAGCCAGACAACAGCTTCGGACTTCACGTGAGTAAGAAACAAGGTTCTCCTTGGATAGCCACGGAATTTTAGGCTAAATTAATACAAGACAACAACACACAATAGAACAGTGCGATGAGAGGGTAGCAAGACCTGAGCTCCAGAAGGCAGGGCAGGGATTATCTAACCAGCAACTATGTGCTTTGCTCAGGAAAGGGGGACGGATTCTCCTTCGCTAGCGCAGGGGCCTGCCCACTGTAGCAGGTAGTCAGCCTACCGTCTGCAGGTAAATACAGTATTACTGGAACACAGCATACTCATTTCTTTATGTCATAACTATGACCTTTTTCTTAAACAACAACAGCAGAGCTGAGCAGCTGTGATGGACAGTATGGTTCATCCCTTTGAAAATGTTTACTATCTGGCCCTTCAGAGCAAACAGTCGCCAATCCTAGAGCACTGTGCCCGTGCAGGTGACGAAGAAAGAAAGGAGAAAGGAAATACCTTGGATGCCCCTCTGGAATGTGGACTTGACCTCCCTGTGCCTTCCACTCCCCGCCCCCTTGGCCAGATGGGCAGAGTAGTACCCCCTGCCTTGCGGGTTCTCTAAGGCCAGCGCGGCTTGTCTTCCGGCCTCCCTCAGTTCCAGCTGAGATGCCGCCTCTGCTGAGAGGCCTCTCCTGACCGTATCCTGTCGGATGAGGCCCCCACTCCCCATCAGTGCCTGCCATTGGGCCCCGTCCATGTTGTGACGGGCCTTAAGTTTTAGCTGAGATGGTAACCCTTGTTTGCTTGGTTTCTCCCCCTCCAGGGAGAGCCCCATGGGTACAGAGATGTCTAAAATAATCTGTGTTTGCTCAGTGCCAAGAATGTGCCCTGCACATAGTAGGTGCACAATGGTTATCTGCTGAATCAATGAATTGAAGGAACAATGTTTATTAGGTTTGGGGTCTTTGGTTTTTCCCCCTTCTTAAATGTATTCAATGCATTTTGGCAAGAGAACACAGGAGAGCGAATACAAGTCAGATGATACACGGGGAAATGAGGAGATAAAAAGGAAAAACCGCTGAGCTACCGAACAGTGAATCTTAAGGGAAACTTTCTTATTTTCAACATCTTTATTTCCTGGGATAGAAATAGAGTCTCTTCGTTTGGGAAGGAAACCCCAGTGGAGCTTGCAGAACATGAGAGAGGATCGCTCGGCCTTCCAGAGCTGTGTGTGCTCTGCATTCCTTCGGAGCCCGAGGAGAGGCTCAGAGCCCCTGGACCCGGTCGGCGTTCGCAGGGGCACTGTCCTCGGGGCACGGGGGGGGGGGCATTAGAGAACAGCACTGAGCAAGAGAAGCTGCCAGATCTCCGGAGCTGCTCTGCCCCTTCCGTCACAGTAGTCAGAGCCGCAGCCGGAAGGACGGAGGGACTCGTCACTGCCCTGGGCCGCACGCACTGTCGGGTTTGGCTCTGTTCAATCGTTATGGCATCTGGATAAGTTAGTGCGTCGTCATGGGTTTGTGGATGAGGATGCGGCCTGATGCTATTTAATGTTCTGAACGTCACAGCTTGTGAGACCCTGGCTCAGCTCCTGTGGTCAGTGCGGACGGAAGCTCCCTCCCTGTCCGTCTGGGGCGCTGCCACAGCTCCTTTCGCTGACCTGCTGGCCTGCGGGCTCCTCTTCTTCCAGCCCTTTCTCAAGGGTGGACAGTCATCACGTCACCTGGTCATCAGGGGAGCTCCGACCAGCTCCGGGACGAGCAGTCCGGTTGGTGCGGGCAGTGTGGTGGCGAGAGCTTGAGCCTTCAAACTGGGGTGACCGGTGGAGACCTTGAGGGGACAGAGAGCAAGGCTCGGGCCTCGCTCACCTCTGGATTTCCAACACTTCACACAGCGCCAAGAAGAGAGAAGAGAGAGTGTATTCTGTGTTTGTTAGCTTTCCTGCTAACATGCTATTTTCTGCCTCCTGCCCTCACCCAATCCTCTTGTGGGGACGGGTCTGTGCAGCAAGCAGTGACCATTTGGAACAAGCCAGTGACGGCACCCACTGTGGCTCCAAACGGTGCATCCTCAGAAGCACTCTGCACCCCGCAGACCACTGGGCTACACGGTCTGGGCTCCCTGACCTATACAGCGGAGATCAGTGATCACACCAACCTCCTGAGACTTCTGTGGGAGTCAGTTAGTGAGTGGGCCAGAACACCGAAAACAGCCCCTGGATTATGAGAAGCCTGTCATAAACGCCAGCAAAAATGATGACGGTGCTTGCAAAGACCTGGTGAGAAACCCACTGGGCATGCGCTCCTCTTACAGATGCTGCCACTGAGCCTGAAGTCACGACTTCTTCCGGCCCTCACGGCTGGGCGATGGAAGTCACCGGCAGGCACTGAGCCGTGCGTCCCCATCTGTCCGTCCTCTGTGCCCAGGGAGCTCGGGCGCCAGCGAGTGAGTGGATGTGTGCGGTGCTCCTGCCTCCCCTCCCAGAGCCCCGCCGGCGCCCACCTCGACAGCACGTGCAGGGGGCTCTCGGGCCCTCCCGCGGCATTCCCAAGGGCGTGGGTTCGCACAGGTGTCCGCTTGCCTCTGACCTTGTAGTTCTCAGCCGTGAACAGTTCAGTCGTCCAAGGGGCATTTTTGATCGTCACCAGGGGAGGCTGGTGCTACCGGCATAGAGCGTATACAGACCTAGGATGTCGCTAAACCACCTCCAAAGCACTGGGCAGTCTTTGCAACAAAGGCCTGTTGGGCCCACATGTAAGTTGCTCTGGGGTTGAGAAGTGGAGCTCTAAACAATGGCCATGTGGCTGATGAACTACTACCCCGTTACCCCAGTCTAGTGACAACGTGACCCAGAGCGGGTGTGCACCCACAGCACGGCCAGCCTTCGTGCCCGGGGGCTGGTCAGCCGCAGCCGACCGCACTCGGCACCCCTGGCACGGGGGGCTCAACCGGGCTGTGGGGGGCCAGCCTGTCTTCCTCAGTAACAACGGGACTCCTGGTACCGGTGTCACTGTTTGGAGAGAACGGGGACAGATCCTCACCCTCTGTGATATTCGTTGCATGAGCCCACGGTGACTCATGAGCCCACGGTGTCGCTGTCCTTTAACTGCTGTCTTCCTTTCTCCAGTGTGGACTCTGCGGTGACAGGGACCAGGCAGGGTGGTCTGCAGCTGTCCCTCTGCACCTGGCCGAGGGCCTGGGCCACAGGAAGTCTGAGACGGATGCATGAGGAGGGGCACTTGTGTAAACAAATGAATAAGGCAATGACCGGGTCAGCCTTTGGAAATGAAAGAAAAGGATGGACCCATGGCCCAAGAGAGACATCTGTGACATTTGTGTCAGGAGGTATTTACCGGTTAAAGGAGTTTGAATCTGATGCTCTCACATTCACTGACGTGGCAGGTCCTGACAGCACAAACCATGTTAGCCATGCAGAGAGGGCAGGCGGCAGCCACAGGGTGGGGCTGAGCCTGCTTAGGGTCCCGATTCCCCAGCTCCCCCGTGAGGTCATCTAACTGCTCTGCACCCCGGTGTCCCTCAGTGAAATGGGCAGGCAGTCTTTGCAGTGAGATTGCCGGGAGGAGAGAAAAGACCATTGTTGGGTTAGGGCAGCACCTGGGCATAGGAGGCATTCGGAAAAGTGTAACCTTATGCGGTGGCTGGGACACATGTTCTCGCATCCTGTGACGTGCCCTCCATCCAGAGGTAGCGTCTGTGTCCTTTCCCTTGACCCTAGGCAGGCTCGGGGTTTTCTGAGCTCATGGGATGTGGCAGAGGTGACAGCCGGTGACTTTTAAAGCCAGGTTAGGAGAGTCCAACCAGCTTGATCACCCTGTGGAGAGATAAAAGGGAGGGAGGGAAGGAAGTGAGAGGGAGGGGTAGGGTGGAGAGAGAGAGGGAGAGAGAGAGAGGGAGAGGGAGAGAGAGAACGAACCAGGCCTGAGGAGCCCAGGTGTTCCAGGCCAGGTGTGTGAGTAGACACCTGGGAGCATGGGCACCAGCTGGCTACTTCCTGCTCTGAGGACGTCAAACAAACAGGGAAGAGTATGAGGACCAGAGAGGTAGGAGGAGGACCGGTCTATAATGCTATCCTCAAATCAAATTTTTTAAAAGTGTGATATGCTGTATTTTGAAGATGGCTCAAGAATAAACCATCGGAATTTTTGTTCAGAATGGTGGAAATAACATAAAAACTTGAGAAGATCCAAGACACTGCGAACCATGATTTCAGCGCTTTGTCTCACAGAATTCAGGGCCATTGTAAGTTAAAAGGGACAGTCTCATCCCGCGGCTTCGGCTGAAGACAGGCAGTGGCATGCCGCTCAGCAAACAGGCGCTCGCTGTGGCTTCATGTGAGCTACCCCAGAAACAGACCATCATCAAGACCCTGCTGTTTTGCTTTGCTTCATTCTTCCAATAAAATAAGTATAAAATGTAATGAAAGAAGATTTCAGACTTCCACTCCCTATTAATGGTGAAAGCAGCTATTTTAACAAATACCCGAAGATTCATTTCACAAGAAAGTGGGCCCTGCTTCCCAGGCCTTCTGTTAAAAAAGAGAATGAGGACAAAGAAGCATGTCCTCAGGCCGAGACCCTCTCTGCAGCAATCCAGCGCTGGGCAGCGGCTCAGACACGGACGAGACTGCGGCTACACCCACACCAGAAAGGCAACCTCTCCTCCGGGCATCCGACATGGGGCCCCACCTCTGACCTTTGGGGGGTGTTGCAGCACCATCTGATGTCCCCTGCCACCGAGGGTGCTTGTTTTCACATATTTCTTGCAGGACAGAGCATGCCACAGACGGTCTGCTTCCCACCTGACAAAGAAGCAGTTGCCTGGAGAAGACCGCGCGGGCTGCAGCGCCAGGAGCAGTGGAGAGGGCGGTGCTGCTGCCCAACGGCGGAACTCAGCTTCTCGGGCTCCGTGAATTATGGGCAGCGGCGGCCAGCGGTGCCGAGCCATGACGGCCCTCGGCTGGCGGAGCTGGAGGAGCTGTGTCTCAAGGGCCAGGCGCCCAGCTTATTGGAGCCATAGCTGGAAGTGCCACCGCCTTGCTGGAAGCCCTGGGCGTCTAGGGAGAAGGGCCTGTGCCCCAGAACCCCTACAGGGCGTGTGCTGTGATGGTGGGTGTGATGGGACTTGGATGTGCCACGGACACCACGTGCTTCTGCTCATTCGTGGGTTCCTTAGGACCCTGGGCACAGAGGACAGATAGGGGCTTGCATCCCAGCTGTCACTGATGAGTGTGTGACTTGATTTGGGGGGGTGGTCTTTGGACCTGAGAAAGAGAAGTGATGTAAAAGTGACTGAGTCACTTTTAGGTCGAGTGTTGGGGTTGGCAGGACAGCGAATGCCATGCGTCTCTCCCTCGTCCCCGTTCTCAGTGGTGGAGAAATGAGAAAGAGAAACCTGGAATGAGGCGGGGGTATCCGTCAGCAGGGGAGGCTGGGGCGCTCAGCTTCTGGAGCCCAGGGTTGGGCTTTTCACCTGGGTCCTGGGAAGGAGCCAGCTCCGCTCCCCTGGCCGCCAGACTCTTGGATCGGGCAGCTTCCTCCCAGCCTCTGCTGCCAAGTTTTCTGCACGGCCCACAGCAACCAAGGCCTCCAGCTCTCTGTCGGCAGCCAGCTCCTGGGGAGCAGAGGAGAGGCGGTGCATGAGCCAGACAAGCATGAGCTTCCCTTGCATGCATGCCAAGAATGTGCCTCTGCACTTCCCCAGGAGGGCAGGACAGAGGCCCTGGTGGGGGGGGGAAGCCGCGGTGTGTCCGCGGGGACACCCGCAGGGAGGTGTCTGGTGTGGAAAGAAGTGCTCCCGCTGTCCACCGACACCCGGTGCTGAGAGAGGCCCTTTGCAGCCAGCGCTGTGCAGGGCAGTGGAGAGGAGGGACCACAAGAGTGTCCCGCTGTGCGAGCCCCGTGCTCACCGGGAAGCCGTTTACAGCCGTAAGATGGCGCTGAGTCTTTTGTGCCTGTGCACGAGGTCGTTGGAGAAAATGCAGAAACCAAACCAAACCAAAAAACCCTATGTCCAAACCGATGGCATCGAGACAGTTTGCCGACCTCGTCTCCACCAAGAGGGGAGCTGCTGGTCAAAGGTGGGGGTTTCTCCTCTCCCGCTGCCAACTCGGCGGCTTTGGGCAGACTGCCTACCTTCTCTGTGCCTGTGGCAACAGCCGATCCTGAGGATTCTAAGTCAGTCCAACTTACAATGATGCCCAGTGCACAGCAGGCGCACGGCTGAAGTGAGGGATGGCCACTGGGATTACAGCAGCGGGGGAGCCTGGGACCTCCGCAGAGGACCGCACTCCGAGGCTGAAACCCCTGCACATGCTTCCTGTGCTCTTGGAACAGAGGCTGCCCCAGAGGCCTGTGCTGCTCAGCAAGGCCTGTCTCGTCACCCCTGATGCACCCTCTCACCCGCCCCTCAGCATGCTCCACGCGCCTGGCCGAGGTGTGCGTTCTCCGTGAGGCCACCTCTTGCTTTTCCAGGGGCGTGCCTGCCTCCCCTGCTGCCCGGATGGCTCCCCCTCCGACTTCCCTCCAGCCCGGCCCTTCTCCTCCCCTGGGTCTCTGCCCTTGGCAGTAGCCTTAGCAAGACCCGCCCTGTGAGAAGGGCCCTGCCCGCCAGGCACACTCTCGGCCATCTTTTTGTCTCCCCACAATCTGTAAGGATCTTTCCCAGCCTCTCATTCGTCACTGTCACTGGATGTAAACATAGAGAGGACAAGGGCTACGTCTGCTTTATTTACTTCTCTATCCGCGGGGTCTCTCCAGGGCCCAGCCACGGGCGGTTCTTAATAGAAGCGTGTTGGTTAAATGAGTGGAAAGAGCCCTTGGACTCGGGCAACCTCCGCCAGAGCCACCGTGCCAGCACGCGCAGCCGTCTGACCCCACCTCGCCGAGACTGTCTCCCGTAGGCAGCAGGGAGGGGCCGAACACCCATGGTCACTGCAGCGCCGTTCACGGGAGCCAAGAGGTGCAAGTGACCCGGGCGCCCACGAACACCGTGTGGCCCATCCACCCCACAGGGCACGTTTCAGCCTTACACAGGCAGGGAACTCTGACACATGCCACAGCCTGAATGCCTCTGGAGGACGTTATCCAAAGGGACGTACGTAAGACAGTCACAGACAGAAAACACTGAGTGGTAGGATTCTACTTTATGAGGAGTCTCACGTGGCCACGTCACAGACAAAAAGTAGGGCGGTTACTGTGGTTCGCAGGGGGAGGGGTGGGTGCCCCCACTCAACAGTGCACAGTCCCAGCTCCGCAGGCAGGAGTGCTCTGGAGGGGGGCGGCGATGGCGGTCACCCAGAGTGTGAGTGCATTCATGAGGACTGGGCTGCATGCGTGGGGACGGTCAGCACGGTACATGTTATGGGGTGATTTTGTCTGGGTTTCCAGCACGGTGTACAAAACCTCGTGGGGGCCTCTGGGGTCCAGACAGAAAAGGAGGTAAAGTGTCCAAGGCGGGGGCTGACCGAGGGTAGCATCTGACTTCAGGAGAGTCTGGCACCGAGGGCTGGGCTTTAAAAACTACTATTAAAACTATGTGGTATAACCTCACAAAGACTTGGATACCATTAAAATAGGGGAAGAGTTGAAAAGTGAGGGGCTTGGTTGGTCCTTTTTAGTGCCCCCTGCACGCAGACGGAGCGGGTTCTGCTTAGCTTCCCCGGCATCTCGGAAGCCCCTCACACGGGAACTAGAGACGCCGTCCCTCGACTCGGTGCCCTCACGGCAGACAGTGCCATCCTGGTGTTGCCGTCCGTCGGTCCGTCTGTTTGAAGCCTCGGGGAAGAGTGCCCACCGCTTGCTCCTGGGGGGGGGTGGCCGTGTTCTCCCCTCCAACAGCTGCTCCTTCCTCCGCCTGCAGCCGCTTCCTCCACTCGTACTTGGACAACTGTTAATAACACAACCGTGGTAAACCCACAGTCCAGGCCGCGCTGTATATGCGACTGTCTCCACTGAAATGCCACCTCGTTTACTTATAGTGGGGACCACCGGAGCCTGTCCCTGCATCGTTTGCCACTTCCCCCCTCGGAGGCCTCTCTTCTGCAAGGGCCCAGGACCCTTCGGCTACGGCCCTCCCTGGCCTAAGCACGACCTGCCCGCGAGCAGGGCAGGGGCAGCCAGAGCGCTGGGAGCCGCTCCCCCGGGGAGAACCCATGACGGGCAGGAGTGGTGGGTGTATGCCCCAGCTTCCTGACCTGTGGGGCAGGTAACTCACTCAGCAAGGGCTCCACAGAGTCTTTCTGGGTCCTCAGGGTAGGACCCCCACCAGGCGAGGGTGATGGTGCGTTTTATGCATGAGCTTGACAGGGCTAAGCGGTGCCCAAAGAGTGAAACATTGTCTCTGAGTGTGTCTGTGAGGGAGTCTCCGAGAGACATGGGCACCTGCAGGGACAGCATACAGATCACCTGCACCCTTGTCGGCGGGCGTCACCCAGTCCACTGGGGGACCAGAGAGGATGACGGGACAGAGTCACGGCAGATTCCCTCTCTCTCCTCCTGAGCCGGGACTCCCATCTTCTCCCGCCCTTGGATATTGGAGGCCCTGGTCTTTGAGCCTTTGGACCCGGACTGAATCACACCATTCATTTTCCCGGTCCAACGGCCAGCCGACGGCAGACTGTGGGGCTTCTTCACCTCCATGTTCACGTGATCCAGTCCCCACATGAAATCCCCTCCTCTTTCTCGCTGCATACATTCCATTGGCTCTGTTGCTCTGGAGACCCCTGACCCATCAACCTGTTCTGGAGGCGAAGGAAGCGAGAGTGGGTGTGTTACACAGCACCTCTGCATGCTCCTGTGTGACGTGGAGTGTCACCTGCATCACCGTCCCACTGTGAGGTTTACGGGAAATAACCCAGGGCAGGTGTTTAGAGCAATTCCCGGCAGTGAGTCCGCCATCAACACACCTGAGCCACGGACTTTCTTATCGCGAAGGCGTGTGTACTCTCACAGTACCCCAGCACTCCGGAGCTCTAACCTGTGGGGGAGGAGCATATACCAGCTCTACCGAGCCAGGTGTCACCCAGGTTTGCAAAAATTGAGAACATGGTTATAGAGCTGTGTTCCAGACGCTCCCAGCTTATCCAGTACAGAGACATCCCTCTTACTCAATGCAGACCGTGTGCGTTTGTGTGTGTGTGTGTGTGTGTGTGTGAGAGAGAGTACACATCCACAGGCAAATCAAATACTTCTCGTGCTGGGTGGCGGGACTCAAAAGGAATTTGTTTTATTTTTGTCGCTTTTTCTATTTTAAACATTTTAAGAATGAACAGTTATTTTTATAATAGGGTAACTATTAAAAGAGCTCACAACAGGAAGTCTGCTTTAGAGACAAAATAAAATATGCATTGGCTTCCGTGTACGGGGCTCGCTGGCTGCGGGAGCCTCTCCTCAAGCCCCTCTGCGGCGGTTAGATTCCGTGTCAGGAGATCCAAGTCTCCGTGGGGTTTCGTGTGTTTATTACCACCCAGCCACATGCATCCTAAAAAGCCATTTCTCACAACTATTCCTTGGTGATGAGTAGGACATGGCGATGTTTAATATGACATTGAATTCCCCTGATAAATACTGCGTTTGAGCTCTGTGACTTCTTTCCAGACTCCATCCCATAAAGGTTGTCCGGCCCCTGAGAATGGCCCATCTTGATCAGGGCTGGGCCCGGGCCCGGGTGTGTGCGGGGCTGCCCTGTGTGTCTACCCGTTCCCCAGGGCTGACTGTCAGCGAACAAGACAGCAGTTCTGACACCCAAGAAAAACGGCAAACCAAGAAAATGGTATGTTAAAGTGACAATGAGATACTATTTATTGTCATGATCACCCCCAGAGACAGAGAGAGAGAGAGAGAGAGAGAGAGGGAGGAGGAGGAGGAGGAGAAAGAATCTATAAATTCAGTGTTGTCAAGGAGGTGGGGAAACTAGAGTTTTCGTAGTCTGTTATTTGAAGAATAGAATAGTGTAGACAGTAAGGAAAACAAGTCGTCATTATTCAGAAATGTTAATGAAATATTTGGTACCTCAACACACATGTGCACAAACACGCACATTTGTGCCATCTTACATGTGCAAGAGTGTCCATTCTTTATGTCCTCGATGATCTCTTCTTTACCCAGTTTGGTCACGTGGCCGACCTCTCCCTCCGAGACACCCTCAGCCCCAGCAGCGGGGGCTGGTGCCCTGTTTCGTAAACGAAGCTCTGCTGGAACCCAGAGCCGTGCCCTTTGGCTCGCACGCCGCCCGTGGCTGCTCTCACTCTGCAAAGGCGGAGCGCGGTGGTCACAACAGAGGCTCTCTCGCTCGCAGGGCTTTAAATATTCAGCACATTTCCACAGGAAATGTTTGCCGATTCCTGACACCATCTCTGCTTCTCGCTAAACCGGAGAGAAAACAAGCCTGGTGAGTCCGAGTCCTGCCTCCCCGCTCCCCCCGCGTCCTGCGGGTCAGCGTTTCGGGAGGAAAACAAAGAAGCATATTGCCTTGTCTCCTTTTACATTTTTCAGCATTGATCTCAAGTGGGATCTTAGTGTCAGTTATCCTACTGGATTTTCGCATTGATCTCCTCTCCCGTGCTCCTAGATGAATATTTTACAGTTCCCCTCGCTCAGAAAACCTCCTCCCCGACAGCCAGACACCTCCTCTCTGATCCTCCTTCTGGTCATGGGCCTCCTTCCCAGCTCCTGTAAATCCGTGCAAGTACACAGAAAGGAACGGATTCCCACCGACACAGATGCTTAACTTACCTGCTCTGCTTTCATTCTACGGACACCAGCTAAATCAATACTTACCTGGTGTTTTGCAGAAGCCTGAGGGCCGGCAGAGCAGCGTGGACCTCCTGGGCCTGGCTGGGCCCCCTCCCCGCTGCCTTCTCCCGTGTGTGCTCATGGTGGGTTGCTGGCCAGCCCCGGCGGCTTCGGCTTCAGTGACTCCTCCGTCCTCCTCCGCATCCCTCGCACCCCTCTGGCGGGCTGCTCTGGGCATGCCGATATTGTGGGCACAGGAAACACATAAGCAGCTTTTCCATCTCCCATTTACTTTTATTTGCTGCTGTCCTACTGGCCAAAATCAATCACATGTCAAGCCAGAGGTCAGGGTCAGCATGGACACATGGAATTCTGGAAAACCAAAGCCGCCGACTCATCCATATTCTGCTGTATTGATATCATTAGACTACTTCTCACCACACTGGTACAAATCACCACCGTCCCTGAACTTCATTTTCATAATAAACTCCCCACCAGACTCCTGGATGCATCACGGCTCTTTAACGTCCACGCTCGCGCGGCAGCCTGAGGGGCCCTATTAAACAGTCATCTGCACCACGCCGGTCTTCTGATCACTTTCCCCAAAGGCTTTCCATCCCACTTAGAGCCAAAGCGAAGACCTTTATCGTGGCTAACGAGGTCCTGTGCAGCTTAGCTTCCCTGTACCGTTTCCGACCTCACTCTCTCCTGCGCCTCGTTCACGCTGATCCAAGCACCGCGGCCCACTTTCCAAGCCTTGAAGGCCCCCAAACCCTCCTTGGTCAAGGCCTTCCCATTCCGTCCGGAACACTGTGCCCAGAGAGCGTTAGATCTCTGTACAAATGGTCACCTCGCGGGTGAAGGTCTCCCTGCTTCTGCAGGATAAGCTATCTGTACTCTGCAGCCCCGATCACCCCGCCCTCTGACCCCGCTTCACTTTCCTCTGTGGGTCTGACAGGCTGTGGTTCTCACCTGTCCGGTTTGCTTCCTTACTCCCCAACCTGGGTTCCACGAGCACGCCACTCCGTCGTTCCCGGGGCGCCGAGAACCATGCCTGGTGCAGAACAGGCCTGTGACAAGTGTTTGTTGAATGCATTCATGGACAGATGAATAAAGAAACGGAAGAAAATGGGAAGCAACCCAACATGCATGACTATAAAATGGATTAATTAGTCACGGTATACTTATACGTTGAAATGCCATGCAGCAGTGAGCAAAATGATTCACTACCATCCATCGACAAGGAGAAGTCACATGACACAATGCTGAGCAGAAAGAGAACATTTCAAGACAAGTACAGAAGTGCCCCGTACAAAGACTCAGGCCGGACTAACTACGGTCAGAGACCACAGACCAGCCTGTCATTTCCAGGAGTGTGCCCCATGTCTGGATCCCCCTTTGTGACCGTGTCCTGGAGGGGGGACAAAGGACGCCCAGTAGCAGTGCTGTAGCTCAGAGGTGCCCGCGCCTCAGCAGCTGGCGTCAGCAGACGGAGCGGGGTCTGAGACCCTCCTCTCGGCTGGCTGCCTGGTAACCAGGTGGAAAGCCTCCCTTCACATCTAAGGTAGTTTGCAGGGCGCGAGTTTTAGATAGCATCTGCTCTTCGGAACATGAATAAAGAGGAAAAGTCAATGAACACCGTGTGTGAGAGGAGGAGGCACTGGCGCAAGATCCAAGGCCAGGATGTAACTCCTTGACCTAGCAGCAGAGTTTGACAGGAGACGTCTGTGTCCCTGAGTCATCTAATGGGAACACAATGGACACTGTAGATGCCACTTGTTTAAAAGCCACTTTGATGATGCGCGATAAGGCGGCCAGAGCAAAGCAAATAGGACAACATGTTCTCCCAACACTGGAGGAGTCACAAAGCATAGGCTCGGGGGTCAGAAAGACCTCGGCTAATATTCTACTTCTGTAAACTTAATAGCCATATGTTCTTAAACGAGTGGTCTAAACTTTCTGAGCTTCAGTTTTTATTTTTTCTTGTGCAATCTTGTGCAAACATAGAGGCATTAAAAAGAATGTTAAAGGTTTTTGCAATGATTGAAAATATATATTAAAAGTGCTTGGTGCAAGGCCTGGCATCCGAATAGCTGCATAAATAATTGCATGAATAATAAGTGAGTGGATGAATAAGTAAACTCGACCATGAAGCAAAGGAGACATGCAGTGAACTCTAAGTCCAAGTGCGGATGTGACAAAGGTACCTGAGTTACTCTCCTGGAACAATTACTCTGTTGGGGAAAAACAGAGGAGGCATTACGGAGCGGGGGTGACCTGGGGCCTCAGGGTAGGGGAAGGTTTTCAGCTACAGAGAGTAGAGGGCTCCACGTGGACCAGGAGGGGACGTGAGGTTGCGCAGACAGCAAGGTGAGATTGGGGTGCTTCCCAGCTGGACAACCAGTCAATCCGCCCACTGAACACGGATGAAAGCTGCATGAATATCTAAGTGATGTCATCACGGTAGACCCAGTTTCACAACCACACATTTGGAAACTTTAGAATGCTAGCTCCTCCCTCCCTGCCTCTAACCCCCCTCTCTTTTCCTCCCCCCTCCCTCCCTCCCTTCCTCCCTCCCTCCCTTCCTTCTTTTCCTTTTTCACTTCTTCTCTTCATGTTGTAGAAGAGCCATGTCCTCAGCGGGGTCAGGGGCAGTAAATAGATGAATAATCCTGCAGTTAACCACAGACCCACTCACGCAAGTGGGATAAATAAAGACCATAAAGAGCCTCATGTCAAGTCAGGTCGTGTTTCATTGCAAAATAGTCATAGAACACTTTCAGCTTTCAGCATTTTAAATGTTAACGTTGCAGAGCAGAGGCAGCCTGTAGGGGCCTTGAGACAGGAGCCTGACCGCATGCAAACACACTGGCCCAGGCCTGGGCTCAATGTCTGACGACACCACGCAGGGCAAGAGGTCCGACAGGGCATGTCGGGCCCACACACTGCTCCCTGCACCGCAGGCTCCTTCCTCCCTGCTTTAAATCAGCCGTGAGAACAGGAGCCCTCCGGAGAAATCCAGGCTGTCACATGCTAATTAACACAAGCTGCCATCCTCACGTGGCTGGATTATGTCTGAAAAATCATCCCTGACAGTGCGCATCTAAGCATCATAGGAAAGTGATGACAAATAAGTGTTTTCTCTCTCTAATCGCTTGAATTGCAAGATATTTCAAAACCAAGATCAACAGAATACCAATTTGTCTGACAAGGGGAGAGAAAATATGAGGCATGTTTTTCTGACGTTTTTCCCCTGGAGATGTCAAAGATTTAACTTAAATCTTGAGCTCTTCCGCTTATGATCAGTAGAATTCCAGAGGCAGGGCTTGCTGCTCCGGGCTGCACGGCGGTGCACGTGAGGGGAGCCGAGAGCTCCATCCCTCACACTCGCTCTGGGGAGATTTCTGCATTTCCATGGAGAGTCTGCGAGGGGCTGGCAAGCGCTGCTCTCAGGGACGTGCGCACCGTGGCAGAGGGGTCTCTGGGCTTCCAGTGTTTTGCATTAAAATTAAGACAGTAAGCACTTACTCGAGACAAACAGGTCACATACAGACAGTGAGATCCCTGCAGTGATTTTGTCTCAGTAAGGTGACCTCACTGATCCAGTCCCACACACGCCTTCTTGGGTTTCCCCACTCAGATGAGGAATGGAGTGGACTTGGCTCCGTGAGGACTCTCCCCAGGGTCAGGGCAGGGGGTCAGAAGGCCGTCTGAAGCCACAGTCCTTGTGGAAGGAAACGGCTGGATACAGTGAGTGGCCCACACAAAGGGTGGGGATGAGCTGAAGTCCCCAGGACCCGGCTGATACGTGGATGGCAGAAGACCTGGAACAAAGGGGGGAAGACCTGGGTGACACAGACCTGGGCACGCAGCCTGCTCCCTGTGATACAGCTGTGTGATTGTGTTGAACAAGCCATCTGAGCTTTCGGAGCTCTGAGCTGCTATTTCTCCACCAAGAGCTTTAAAAGAAAATGATGGCAACCTGCACTTACTACGAAGATTCGATAAGAAAGCAGAGGGGTGCCTGACACGTGACGCATTTGATAGAGGCAGCTGTTTTATTGAATGGTGCTGATGATGGGATACAAAGATTCATGATGATGATGATGATGGTGATGATGATGGTGATGATGATGGTGAGCAGTAGTAATAACCAGAGGAGTCCAGACCCCAGAGGGTCTGGGATTTGGAAAGATACACTCCGTTGTCTCGCAATCTTGTGGTGTACAGAGGTTTAAAACCAGTGTAAAGGTGAATAAATGGACTTGAGAACATAAATGTAGATAGAAAGGAGTAGAAGAATTCCCACTCAGTTGGAAACCAGGCCAGACTTACTCTCTCGTTTGTGCCATAAATTCTTCTCCACATGCCGAGGACACATGGCAGATGAGACAGACGAAACTCCCACCCCAAAGAATTTATCTTCTGGACAGAGAAAACAAGCGGCATGCACGTGGACAAATGAACGCAGGAGCTACGTACAGGCACGATCGTGTCTTGTACAATTAAACAGTCATTTCGTCTAAAGACTGATGACTTTTGCTGGGGGGGGGGGAGGTCCAGAGCTCTTTTGACCTAGAGTTGTCAGCAAAAGTCTCCTCGAGAAGCAGCTTTTCGAACTGAAACTAAGACGGTTAGAAAAGGAGATTGTAGGTCACGTAGGACTGTGTAGAGCATGGCGAGGAATTTGGATTTTTTTTCCTAAGTGAAAAGGAAGAGATTAGGTGGTTTTAATCATGGGATGGCATAATCTGATCATGCTTTAGCGAGATTACTGTGCTTGCCGAGTGTGGGCTATGAAGCTGTGGGAGGTGCGGGGTGAGGAAAAGCAGGGAGCTCAGCTAGGAGGCTGCAGCAGAAATGCAGGAAAAGGAGAAGACAGCACCTTGTACTAGGTTTGTGGTCAGGGAGGAACGGGACGCAGAACCGGGGGACCTACTTGGGGGTGCACTGATACTACTGACCGGGGGAACACCCAGAGGACCAAGCCCTGCCAGCCAGGAACACACGCCTCCCTGCCTTGGGAAATTCCAAAGTCCGATGCCAGCTGGATAAAGCCAGTCCACTACCTCCTGGGGACTTTCCTTGTGCTTGGGACATACTCTCAAGTCCACGACTGAGTCTCAAATTCCTTTCGTAGCCAGGCCCCTGCCGACTGCTCCGGTCTTCTGCCCCCGCTACACTGGTGTGCAGTCCAGCGCACCGGTCTCTTCGGGGCCTGAAGCTGAAGTTCATGTCTGTCCTTCACTGGGCGTGCCCTGGAACACAGGTCTAGAGTGTCCGAACTGGCTAGTTTCTGCCCTCTTCCCGGCTCTGACTGTACGGAGCAGAAATGTAAGATTTTACTACAGAGTCGCACAGCGCTTGCGACACAAGGAAGCCAGGTGCTATCAGGGGTCAGTGCTCAGACAGCGAAGCCAGCCTGGGGAGGGGGGCAGAGGCGACTCCCTGGAGGACGTGGTATCTGAGTCTTCAATAACGAATAGCTGTAGAGAAGGAGGCAGATTCATAACCATGGATTCAGGAAAGAGCGTGGCTCATTGAGAGAAATGCAAATGTTCCCCTCAATGGGATGGGGGCGGGGAGAGAGAGAGACACGAAGGACTCCAGTGTAAACGTTACCTGAGAGCAGTGCTCCCGTCCCAGCGGTGGGATCCCCTGCACCTGTGTGGTCCGACTTCCCTCTAGCCCGGGGTGTGGGTGAGCGGAGCAGGGCGGGTGTGCTTCAGGGTGCTGGCGGGTGCCGGGGAAGTCTAAAGGAGGAGGTGGCCTCTTTTGTCACGAGTCGTCTGACAAGAGCCAGAAATTCAAGCAACCCAGCATTCAGAGAGGCTGCACAGAACTGTGCGTTCCAGAGAAACAGAATTGTAAGCGGCATTGTAATTTTGGCACATATCTATGTGTGTGTGTTCCGTTTCACATTTTAGTTTTGTGCTTACTTCCCGTTATACCTGAGGGCATGGAGGAATCGGCAGGCCCTCCAAGGCCCAGGGACTGTAGGGGGAATGACCCCGCCCTGGCCCATCCATCCTCACCGGCTCGCTCCCGCCCGGGGTCCACGGGGCCCTGCTCCTGCGTGCCCCGTTCCCACTCACTCACTGCCCGCACACCGGGACCACTTCTCGGCAACACCTGCCTGACGGGGCTGCTCCTCCTGCAAAAGCGCCAGCTCGCAGCTACGGCTCTGGGTCTGGGACCCGGTGCACAGTGCCCCTGTGCGGTCCCCTTCCCCTGCTCCTCCCGCACACGCCCCGCACCTGCACCATCCCGACGGGTTGCCTTTCTGTCCATCTCCTGTGGCCTCCCCGGTGAAAGGCGAGCCCTCCCTCCCTGGGACTCCACACGGCGTGCTGGGCACCACAAGCCTCTGATACGGGCTGAGTGTGTGAGACTTAGCTTTGATTCACCTGTCTGCAAACCCCCAGCATCAGCTGGGGGCTACGGCGAAGGGGTCAGTCCTCTTGACCTCTATGCACCAGCACCTGACGGGGTGCAGGGGGCAGTTACGGTGCACTCAGGGAAAACAGTAAAGGCATGAAGGGGGGGAGGAGGGAGGGGAGGAAGGAAGAACTATGAGACCATAACCCAGCGATTTTAGAACCACCACCGCTCTGTCGCCCCCTCTCCCTTCAGGAAACCCAGGCCGTGACACACCCACACTTCAAGCCCGTAGTCAGTTCTGATTCCTCCAAGTGCCCCTTGGGTGGGGGTAGAGGGGCAGGCACCCTCTGCTCCGGGAGTTTTCTTCATAACGGCCATCTGTGAGCCCCCCCCCCCCCGGCTCCGGCCTGGCCCAGCGCTCACCCTGGTGCGTGTGACTGTCCCCGATCAAACCCAACCTGCAGAGCCAGCAGCCGCGGCTGCTGCATCTAAGCGGTGACCCCGGGATTCAGAAACATGCATCGATTTCTTCTAGGTAATCGGCGCTGTCGTTTCCAAAGACCGTGCCAGGATCTTCCTTTTCCTGTCTGCGTCTCCTGTGGGAAGAGCTTTGTCTGGAATGCTGTAGGTGCTCAGAACGTGCTCAAGAATTTAACGGCATTGACCTTCACCTGGAAGGTTCGGTCCTGGGTGTGCAGGGGAGCAGACAGTTTGCAGAGCTAACACCTTACCTCCCAGGGACATGCCGCAAGGACGGAAGTTGGAAGTTTCACCTCTCTCCACAAACGATGAAAAGATGAGAGAAGTTTCATCTTTCATCCTTCTTGCGTGCGCCCTCCTTGCTGGTGTCTCTCCTCATCTGGGGATGAATCCTACTTCATTAATCACTGTCAACATACCTTTCCGCTCTGCCAGTTGAACCTTTGAACCCAGAGAAATGTACTGGTCCAGTGGGACTTCTTATTAGCCCCTTCATACGGCTGTTGTGAGCATCCTGGGCGGACAGCACGTCGCCCAGCTCCTGGGCCTTCACAGACACTCAGTGCATTGAAGGTGACGGGAACTGACGACCCACTCTTGCCATCTCTCGGGTTGCCTTCCGCGCGCTAATGACATCAGGATACACAGACCAAACATCACACATCCACGGAATGATTCACTTGGTTTTATGGCTCGGACAAAAGTCGCAAGCAAAATATAACCAAAGACACTGAAATAGAGAACAGGCGGACAGTGGCCAGAGGGGAGAGGGGAGGGAATTTCAGGGGAAAAGGGGAAGGGTTTACAGGAACAAGTACAAAAGACACATGGACAAAAACTAGGGGGGGGGCGTGGAAATGGGGGGGAGGTGGGGAGCACTGGGGGGATGGGCTGGGCTGGGAGTAAAAGACAGAAAGCTGTACTTGAACAACAATTAAAATTAATAATAATAATAATAATAAAAGCCGCAGGCAGAAGCAGACCCCAGAATGAGGAGGAAGGAAAGGCTGGAAGGCAGGCACTGAGCCCTGACTCACGAGGGTTTGCCTGGCAGGTGAGAAAGCGCGCCCTCTTCCCCGTGGGCCCACAGGGCAGAGAAAGGAGAGAGACCTGCATGGGGGACTTTGACCTTGAGGCACCCGGTGGTAACCTGGCTCTGCGGATTAGATACCGTTTGTCCTGTGGGGGCCGAGGAGAAGGGAGCAGAGAAAGCAGGAGCTGTGCTTCAGCATGCCCTGCCCCCCAGAACTTCGGCACGCTCCCCAGTATTTCAGCACCTCTTTCCGGTACCTCAATGTCTTCCCCAGTACTTCTGACAGCATGCAAAAGTCAGGGGAGCCCTGGCTGGCGTCGCTCAGTGGATTGAGCGCAGGCTGCGAACCAAAGCATCTCAGGTTCGATTCCCAGTCAGGGCACATGCCTGGGTTGCAGGCCATGACCCCCAGCAACTGCACATTGATGTTTCTCTCTCTCTCTCTTTATCTCCCTCCCTTCCCTCTCTAAAAATAAATAAATAAAATCTTTAAAAAAAAGTCAGGGGAGATCCCTATTTTATTGGCCAAGGTAGGGATGTGGGGAGGGGAAGGAAGAGAGCTCTACTCTGAGGAAGAAGGAAGTCTGATTTCCGAAGCGGAACCGCCCAGTGAAAGCTACCAGGTGCACAGATGCCCAGTAAACTGTGGCGCTGTCTGCTTCCAGCTCGAACTCGGTGATTTATGTCTCCAGTCTCCCCTGCTCGACGTCCGGGGCCGACAAAGCGACGCCCATCTGATTCATCTTTTTATCGCCTCCAGGACTTGCACGTGGAGGGAGGTCAGTAAGTATCTGTGCAATGTGTGATGCGCGTGCACCTGCATGTGTGTGATCTCAGGAGGCCTGTCCCGCTGCGTGGCCTGTCACTGAACATGAGCTGACAATGCTGCCCGGAGTCCTTACAGTCTGGGGGACCGACACAGGCAGGGGCAAACCCAGAGTGAGTGATCGTCTTAGAGGCAGCTTTTAAATGACGAGAAAAAAAAACGTACGATTTGCAGCCAGAGGTTTGCCTCAGACTCGGCTAAGATGTATCAAACACTGCAGGTGTTAAAGGTTACATGCCGAGATTCCACAGGATATTTACAGTGAGAAAAGCTCTTAGAGATAAGAAAACGGAGGGTCAGCGAGATGACAGAATTTGCTCAAGGTCAACGTTCCTGGCAGTGAACGGAGCTGAGATGCCGAACTCAGGCACATACTCGGCTTTCCTGGGGAAGACTGTGAATTTGAAAATTGGAGGGAACTATTTCATTCATCTTTTTTTTTAATCAGAGAGAAGAGGAATGTTGTATGTCAAATAATTATTTTCTATGGAAAACAGAGTTTCTTTTCCTGAAATGATTTTTAGAACTCCTCACGGATTTGTGTGATGAACTTGGGCACCCACAGAGCATTGCTAGAGCTCTGGGGACTGAAACGCAGGGGTCCACTGACCTGGGCTCAGGACACATTTGAAAAAACCATCGTGCGAAGAGACGGAATATGTCACCGAATTAAAAAGCCCGCGTCTCCGGCTCATCTACAATATATTTAGAAGAAACATCTGGCCCACTGGTATTCATTTCTTATAAAAACACCTGTGGTAATGGGTCAGGGCTGATGGAGGTAAACACACGCTGGGAATGTATTTGAACCTGAAACGAAATGTGGGCTCATTAGTATCCCTCTCCTATGGTTCATGGTTTGTTAGAACTTGACTTTAGTTAATACATTTCAAATGACCAAGCCTTAGTTAAATTGATTTGGTCAAAATTTCAGGCATTTTGGGGCTGGAGAGGAGGCAGCGAAACTTCACTTGGGATTTAGTTTTCGGAGCACACGACCTTGCTCGGGTTGGCGCCTGCCGGCGTGAATGTGTCAGCGGAGCCCTGTGGTCCAGAGGCCTTCGGGAAAGGAGTTCTCTGGACCCGTTCTCTGGACAGGGTGTGCAGCTTCTCAGGTACCGGCGTTCCGTCCGCCTCTGTCCTCTCCTTGAAGGGAAGAAAGAAAACTGGACGGACAGGTGGGCAGACAGAGAGAACGAGAACCGGCCCACAAGCCAGCAAAGCGAACTGCAGCGTTTGTGGCTGAAGCCTAGGGAGGTTTCTCGTGGAACGGGGCGGCGAGAGAGCCCCGCTGGCCTGGGATGACGGGACTCGTACCGGCGCCTGTTCCCAGGCGAGCTCACGGGGTAGACGTCTGGAGGAGGTCAGTGAAAGTGTGCAGACTGGATGCGCGCCTTTCTTTGAACACAAGGCCGGCTCTGCTCATTGGAACCCCCAGAGTCGAGCCGCAGACTCTGGGGAGTCACATGTGTCTTGGGTGTGTGGATGAGCAGCTTTCCACCCCAGTTTCTGGGAAATGGCCGTTCTGCTAGGAATCTTGAATCCTCTGACCGGAACTAGCAGGGGAAATGGAAATCAGCCGCAGGTGCTATTTTCTCAGGCTCCGGAGAAGGCCACCTGCCCTCCCCGGACCTCAGTGGTCGAGCTCAGTGTACTCAGAGGGGCTGTCTGGGCGGACCCCACAGCCAGCAGGCAGTGGGGCCAGAGTGAGCTTCTGGGGTCGGGGTCAGGCAGGTTGGGCCTAATTTCTTGGCTTTGCTGTTCATGGCTTAAGGGAAAGTGGGCACATTTAAACATTCCGTAAATCTTAGTTGCAAAGTAAATAAAAACAGATATAATTTATCCCCCTTAAAGTTACTGTGACGATGCAACAAGATAATGTACGTCCACAGGCCTCGTTTCAAATAACACCTAGTGCACTGCCATGCACTTGACACGTGAACAGCCCGCTCTGTTCTGCACCTCCACCTGCAGGGTGCCTCATGCCCCCGCTCCCCGCTCTCCCCCCCTGGCGCTGCACTCCCACGTCCACTCTTCTGCAGATGGATCGAGACCTCGACGAAGGGGGAGAGTGGACAGAGAGCGATGTCAGCATAGCAGGATGCCTTCCATGAACTGCTTTTGTCTTCCAAAGAAACTCCCCCTGACCACCTCCTTCGAAGGATTTGTTTCTATTAGGCTCTAGCGATGCTTCCACCCAACTGCAGCCACTGGAAAGAGGGGACTGACTACAATTCCTGCACACCTTAATTTTTCCTGCTGGCTTAAACAGTGATTGCTCTGAGCATCATCATCTTCCTCGCCCTTAGTTATGTCCGTGGAAAGAGAGGCTCTGTCGACAATCAGATACCTCACATTGTCTCCTGAAATCTTAGGGAAACTTTTTGTGGGGGGTGGGGTGGGCAGAGCACTTTCTCGTGTCCTTACGACCGTGGCCTGCAGGGGACGCTCACACAGCAGCACAAAGCCCTGACCCGCTCTGGGTGAAGGGATTTTCTTCCTGCCCTGCTCTCTGCACCCTGTCTTGGTCTTAGAGGCCGAGAAACCCCGAGGATCAGACTTGAACGTAGCAACACAAAGACCATGTTTCCTCCCGTTTCCAAGGAGAGCAACACCCTTTCACAAACCACCGTCGGCCCCGTGTGCAGCAGCCCCTTGCACAGTCGGTACACCACAAAACCTGCCGGACACGGCTTCTTTCTGGGTGGTGCTGTGGTCCTTCCCTCCACCCCTTCTACTTCCTGGGCGTCCAATCAGCAATGGCCTCCCTATGCATTTGTGGCTGGGGCTGTGGTTAGGCATCACTGCACATCGACTTCATCTTATCATTATTTGACTCACTAGCTGTTTGACTTTGCATCAGGAGCCTCGATAACCCTGCGCGTTAGTAGTGGGAAGGGTAGAGGGTCCTTCGAGGGACTTTGCAAAACCTGGAGAGCCCAAGTAACTAATCTGTCAGACCATGGTGAATATACACTTTATTTTTATAAAGCAACTGGAATACAGTGAGACGTCACAAAATCTTCCTGAGTGGTAGGCCAGTGCGGAGCAGAGAGAGAGCTGAAGCACTTTCAAGGGTGTGGGTTAAAAAGGTTATTTCAAGACCTTTAAAAAAACAGTGCATTCAAGGAGTCTTGGAAATCTACAGTAGCGTCATGCATTTACTCACTCACGAAAGAATGACTGAGCTTCTAGTATATCCCACTCCAGCTGCTGTGTACCAATACTTTATGGTTCTGCATCAAGCTCATTGGTGTAGTTTAAGCCTGATGTCCCTCTGCATCGTTCTAGGGCTCGTTTGCACCAGTTACTGTGCCTGTGTGCACAGATGACTGGCTCCCAGGAAGACTGGCTGCGGGGGCTGCCCCGGCCCACCGGGACGCGCCCGGAGGGGCTCCGTGGCTGATGCGTGCTGTATAAATAGAACGGTGCAAACACAACATGGGAACAGGAAGCACCAAGTGTCAAAAATAAACCCTCTGAAAATAACCGTTCAAATGTATGCAAATTGCTTAATGAATTGACCTCATTTGCACAGGCAGATAGCCTTTGCCTTTTCCTCTGTGAATTGGTTATTTTTCATTGTGCTCCAAAACAATATTCCAAGGTTAATTAAGCCCTCTCAAGCTATAGGTTAATATTCAATTCGTATGTAAACACATTGATAAACATTAATCACATTCAAATTACTCGTTTCATAAATACTGTTTTATTCATTTCCAGCTAATAGATGTGTTATCTGTATTCAGCGCTGGCCCGGAGCGGTTCATGTTCGGGGAAATGATAGTTACAGACATGGAGACCTAATGTTTACTTTCAAGTCGATTAAGACTTTTCCTGGGTCCCAGTTGTTTGTTGCTGGAATGATGCAGCTCAGAGTCTTCATTTGGAGTGTTGGTGGGGAGTTTAAAACATCATGAGACCCCGGAGCATTTGCATTTAAAAATGAGTCAAAGGGAGGGCTTGCTGCCTGCTCAGGCCGGACCCCTGGGGGAGCGGAATGAGTCTTCCCGGGACCAGCGCCGTCTCGGGTCTCCTCTCGGCCGGGCAGTGCATTTATTTGCCTGCCCATCAATTAAAGGTCTCAGCGACGTGTGTATTCGCTGTTATCTGCCCATCCATCCAGCTGAACATGAGTTCACTCAGCAAATGTCTGCAAAGTATCCTGCACTGAAACTTGAAAAGTGCTCCATCCGAAGCCAGTTCCTGGGCCACATCGCTGATACGCCGAATCTGACACACCTGAATTTTCGATACGCTTCCAGAGGAATTGTTATGTGCATCACAACTGAATTACTGACATATGTAAACACGAGTCGTGTGCACGCTTAGCGCTGAGCACTGGCATGGGTAGTGGGCACGGGAGGGTGCAGTTGTGCATGAAACAGACACGCCCTCCCTTCAGGCACTGACGTGTGCAATGGAGCACAATAAGGGCCGTGACTGGGGACACAGGAGGAGCTACGGGACTCTGTAGCCAGAGATCCCACAGTGGGGTGAGGGTCAGGGAAGCGTTCCCCGAGAATGCCATGTTTGAGCACGCCTGAAGGCCGGATGGGGGTGAGCCACGAGAAGAAGATCAACCACGTTACGTGGTTGCTCTGGGCTGCTGTTCCGGTTGTGGGATGGGTGGTAGGAATCAGAGGACGACACATTTTTTCCCCCTGTTCGTCTTAGAAAAGTTCATTTCCATTGAGCATCACCACAGCTCCCGGGAGCAGCCTGCCCCTGAGCCCATCGGCTGGAGCGCGGAGGGAAAGGGGCTCCAGCCCGACTTGTCGTTGGTCTCTGTTCCTGACAGCAGGCGATTTCCATCTCTTCCTGGTCCGTCTCCGGTGGTGGACTTCGTTCATTCCTCCTTTCGGTTCTGCAAGTTTTTACTCCACGTAATTTGAAAATCTGAGTTTAGATTCAGTCGCATTTAGTATTGTTGTATTCCTGATGTCATGGGTTTGATGGTGCCCTGCCCACAAATTCAGCTGTAGAAGTTCCAGCCCTCAGTGCCTCGGAGGTGGCCTTACTTGGGAATACAATGGTTGCAGATGCAACTAGTTAGGATAAGACCGTACTGTAGTAGAGTGTGTTTATGGTCAACACAACCAGCGTTCTCATAGGACAGGGGAGCGTGGGCACGGGCGTGGGCACGGGCGTGTGCACAGGCGGAACAGTGTGTAAAGATGAAGGCCAAATTTGGAGGGGGACTCCCAGGAGACTAGGGGCACCGAGGGTTATCACCAGCGCACCAGAAGCTCGGCACAAGGCAGGGAACAGACCCTTCTGAGGCCTTGATTTTGAACTTCTCAACTCCAGAACGGTGAGACAACCCATTTCTATTGTTTAGGCCACTCAGTTGGTGGTTCTTGGTTACGGCAGCTTTGGCAAACACAGTTGGTGAAGTGTACATTTTACCATGAATAATACATTTCTTAACCTCTGGTATGTTTTCCTGTGCTGGAGTCTGCTTGATCTAATATTAAAATAGCCCATCCAGTTTTTTATTTATTTTTTAAATTAATTTATTTTTTAATTTTAATTGTTGTTCTAGTTTTCTGCCTTTTCCCCCATCCCAGCCCACCCCCCATCATTTTTTTATTTTAAATTATCATGTGCGTAGTATATTATTTTCTATCCATTTGCTTATAATTTATCTCTATTGTCACATTTAATGGCTGTATTTTATAGGCAGAAACCGGTTGTTTTTCCCCAATGTAATTAGACGATCCTGTTTATTCATTGGTGTGTTTTGACTACTCAACATGCAAAGCAATTATTGGTATCCCTTAATTATTTATTTTGTGTTTGTCTCCTTTGGCTTCTTGTTCTTCCATTCTTTCCTTCCTTCCTTCTTTCGTATTACTTGAATATGTCTTAGCCTTTCATTAAGAGCCACACTTCTGCTTGTTTGCCCTCTTCACGGCTGCTGGAGGGGACACAATGGGCACAGTTGCCGTACCCTGTCAGAGTCTGCTTAAAACGGCTGCTTCTAGTGAAATCGCTCACATGCGTCCCACGCACACCCGTCGAAGGGGGGCTGAAGGTGGCGGGGGCTGTGGCGCATTTCTGAGGCGGCCCGTGGCTGGCTGGGTCATCTGTTGCCCCGCCTCAGTTTTTGTTTGCTGGTGTCCGGAGCTCACTGTCCTGTCACTGCCCAGCCGTCACTGCTTTACTTATTTCAGACGGCTCAGCGACCGACGGCTACCTGTCAGGGGACGACAACTGTCCCTAGGAAAGTCACATGTGCTGTTAGAGAAATCATATGCGAGCGAAAATGCCAGATTCAAACCGTGCTTCTCAGACCCACCCCGGGTGGGAGCGGCTGCGAGGGCGTTTGTCCAGGGCTCAGGACACCAGCCGCCAGGCTGGTGCTCCGATCGGCGCTCTGTTCTCAGGACGCTGCTGCGACACAAGCCACGGCGTGGGAAGGGGCTCTCGGTCTGCACAGACCAGAGACTCGGGCTGCGTGGGTGGGAACCACAGCCCCACAGGCAGGGAGTTACCAAGGGGTGCAACCCTGGTTCACAGGAGACAGTTTGTCCTGGGGTCGGTTTACAGGACTCCGGAGTCCTGCCAGGCCCACAGCCGCCTTGCTCCTCGGGGATCCCTTGAGCTCCAGTTTCACTTGGGGTCATATGACTCTAGTGCTGACCCGCTCTGAGCAGACCGTGGATCTGATGGAGCTCAACGAGCCAGACACGGGGGGAGGACCAGCATGCTGGGTCACGGTATCCCGTGAGGACTCTGTTTGGCACCGATGCTCCGTGTGGGGTAAGGACAGATAATTAATACGAGATCCAGAAGACAATCGGAGAGAAGGAGAGAGCCAGAGTGGGTGTGGGGTGCGGACCTCAGGCACTAGGTCAGGCAGTTGCTCAGGTTGAGATCCCGAGTCAGAGGACAACCATGACCGAGGTACCTAGCACCGTTGACCCCCTGTCCCTTTAACTGTAACACTGGGCTGAGGACGACAGCCCACAGCAGACGGTTGTGACGGGCGTCAGTGAGAATGTGTGCGGAGAGCGTCCCCACCTCTGCCGTGTTAGCCCCTCCCGCTCTCTGTGCATGTGACAGACGTAACTCAGGGTCATGGCCCAGGGCTGGCGCCGTTCCTCGGCCCTCTCCTCCACTGGTGTGACCTCTCCGGCTTTCGGGCCATGGTCAAGTGCCCCCTCTGCCCTGTGGTTTTTTCTGCTTCCCAGATGCAACACCAAATTTACAACGTCCTTATCTATGACCCCAGAATGCTTTGCACGGGTGCCCCTCCTGTCAACCCTCCTCCCGAACCCCAAGCGCCTCAAGGGCCGGGCTTGGGTTCTGTCGTCGTCGTATCACTAAACAATGCAAGGGGAGCCCCGTGGTGTTTGTGTCAGTGATCATGTACATTAAATACCGCTACAGATCATCATTGCATCAAGGACGCGAGTGCTGCCGCCCATGCACAGGCCAGCCGGCCAGGCAGCGTCCTGTGTCTGTTCCACTCGCTCCCGCCTTTTCCGCTTCAACAAGTTCCTTTCTTCCTGTAAAGGCCTGCAGGTCTCTCCTTCTACACACAGTGCAAGAAGCCACTGAATGAGGCCTGCTTTCCCATTCCTTCCTTTCGGTTAAACGGTTAAAGGAGAGTCTGTTTTGAGCCCTAGTACACAGCTGTTTCCATAGATAGCTGATCTAATGGCCAATTAGCTGAACATGTTTTCTGAAGCCCTTGGAATGACATTTAATAAGAATAAACATCCCGCTTTCATTCAATTAGAACATTTTTCTTATTTCTGCCTGGGAACATCAGTCCTATGTGATGCCTCGATAGACGGAGAAATGCGACAGGACGCAGGTACTGCTATGTCCCTCTGCAGGAGCCATTCCCGCCCACGTCTCCATCTGGAAGCCCTCGCTCTTTGTGTAATGGACCCCTGGGGCGGAAGATGCAACAACAACGCACCCTGGAAAACCACTTTTTACTTTAAGGAAGCGCTTTGGAATGTGCTGGTTTACCCGGCCTTCCGGAGAGCCTGGGGACAGCGGCAGAGCCACCGTCCTCGTCTGAGGCAGGACACGGGGCTCCTCGGGGCGGGGGCACGCACATCCCCCTGAAGTCCCCGGTACCTGGGGCGCTGGGGGTGCCAGCACGCACCAATGTGAATGGAGGAACACGCCCGAGGTTGTGGGGGTGAAGAGTTGTGTCCACAGCGGAGACGGCTGACCAACGTCCCCCTCCTCCTGATGTGCCGCTCTGCCCGCAATGTCCTGTCCTTCCTCACCGGCATCAAGCTCAGGGGAGTCAGCTCCTTCCACACTGCGTTGTCGGTATGTGCACCGCCCCCTCCCCCCCCCCCCCTCCGCTCCATTTTATACAAACTACAGGAGTCAGACTGGAGCCTTCTCTAGCCGACTCGTGGGAACTATCACCTGACAGTTGATGAGGAACCAGCACAACCCCTGCTCTTAAGGCATCAGTTCACAGGTGTGTTCCCCCAAATGCGCTGCACGGCATTGGTCAACGGCACAGACTCAGAACCTGTTTCTTTCTTTCTTTTTTTTTTTTTAAGATTTTTTATTTATTTATTTTTAGAGAGGGAAGGGAGGGAGGGAGGGAGAGAGAGAGAGAAAGACAGAGTCAGAGAGAGAGAGAGAAACATCAATGTGCGGTTGCTGGGGGCCATGGCCTGCAACCCAGGAATGTACCCTGGCTGGGAATCGAACCTGCGACACTTCGGTTCCCAGCCCGCGCTCAATCCACTGAGCTACGCCAGCCAGGGCTTAGAACCTGTTTCTTGAAACGACATCACTGGTGGCAGAGCACATCCCCCAAGTCAGCGCTGGGGCACGGCGCTCCCACCCCTCCTTTTCACCGCGTGCATTCTCTTGGGAACCCACGGCCTCTCTGCCCACCCCCCCCGCCCCCCCGAGGAGGCTGCCTTCACTCCGTGGTTATGAGCGTCTCCTCTGAGCTCCCGGGCACCACCCGCAGCCCCCCTGCTCTGAAGGGAAGTTCCGGGGACTGAGGTGCGTGTTGATACAAGGAAAGTTACTGGCAAAGCGCTCCTCACCACACACTCTCCTGCTTAATTCTCACACAGTGGGGTAAATGCCAATACAGTATCCATTGTACAGACGAGGACACTGGGAATCAGACAGATGAGATGAGCTGGCCAAGTTCACACCACGAGGGACAGGCCAGAGGGTGAGCTTCCTCTGGCTGACACCAAACTCACGTCTTAAACCCCAGCCTCTGGTGTCCTAGGGTCAGGGCTCCGAGCCTCCTGTCTCTGGTGCCTACAAAACCATTTCTTACTCTCTCGAAGATGCGAGCCAAATCCCCAAGGGGGCCCCTCGCATTGGGTCCCCTCTCCGGAAGCACCTGGCCTGGGGGCTGCCGAGACGCGCTCTTTAACTGGAGAGGTCCCACGGGCACACTGCTTCACCTCTTTCTCCTCCCCACGCAGTCCCAGCTGCCTGGATGGGAGAAGCGCACCGGCGTGGGAGGCAGGCAGAGTGCCCGAGAGGAGAAGGTGCTCAGCTCTACCGAGGCCTCGGCAGCACTTTCAGGGGCTGGAGAGGCCAGAGGGAGGCCAGCGGGCACCAGGGACCGGCTCCGAGCATCAGAGATGCGGAGCTCCGATCATCGGAAGAGCTCCTGATGGTACTACAGGTACTCGGCTCCTGAATCGTCACCCAGGGGCGCCTGAGGGTGCCTGAGGGCGCCTTCCCTCAGCTGGCCGCTGGTGTTTTTTAAACAAACACTTGCAGCCAGAGTCCAGGCGCTGGTGGGTGGGTGCACAGTAAGAGGAAGCATTGGCCAGAAGGGAGAACAGGGTCCCTCTGGGGGGCAGGCTGCTCTGCCCTCCTCTCCCTCCAGGCTGGGTGCTGTGCACCCTCGATCCCCACACGGGACTCTCCCTCAGTGCGTGGATGTCCATGCGTTACCGTTGCGTGTTTGTGATTCTTCCCCCTCCCCGCACCCCCGCTGTATTGTCAGTGCTTGGTGTGAGTGTTTATTCAGCTTACAGGGTGAGTGTGTAACCCAGGGCGTGGCTCAGAATCACTGTCAAACTAGTGTCTGCCGAGGGACCGGATGTACCCACACTCCCCCGGGGGAGGAGACACTCTTCCATGTGACGTGTTTATGTGGTAAAAGGTACTGATGCAAGGGGTGGGGTGGGGGGTACTAGTGAGAGACACGTAATAAGGCTAAACCACAAAGCATAATCAGAAAGAATCACTTTAGAGCTTAGGGGTGTCCTCGGTGAGGTTGATGTGAGAGAGGGGGGCTCCGGTGAACCCCACTCCCCCACAAAGCCAGAGGCCACGCAGCTCCACACGGACAGGAGACTGGCGGAAACCAGTCACCAGCCACCCACTCAGGTCACAGTGCAGCAGGTGCCGCTGACGGCTGAGCCCGGAGTCCGTTGGTTGGGCCCCAAGAGTGCAGTCAACAAGTTAATCCGTCTGTTTTTTTCTGCTGATTCTGGGCAATTTAATGAAAGTCTTGGATTCCTTCTCCCAGGGCCCTGCCCACGAAGCCTTCGCCTGTGCAAGTCACAAACCTCCTATGTACTGTGTTCACTGGTGTCTGGAATTCAACACCTTGGAAGGGGCGGGCCAAACCGTGTCTACCACCCTTCGCCAGGCAGAGGCGGCCGCAGTGACCACGCTCAGCGTCAGGCCTGCGAGCGAGGCTGCCGCTCTCCTCGGAGGACAGTTTCCCTCCCGCCGTCTGGGAAAGCCGATGGGGTCAGGGGTTGCCGGAGGCCCGCTAGCTCTGCAGCGCCTCTGGCTGCTGTCTGGGCCCCCGAGGACGCCTGGGAGCCCGCAGCTCTGCCGAGCACGACCTGCGAGCCACCTCTGAGCGCGGCAGCTCCGCCGTCTCTGGCAGTCCGTGTGGCCCCCGGCACTTGACGGGAAAACAAGCGCCAGTGAGAATCCAAGACTTACTGAGTTCGGCTGCCCATGGCGGCCTGGGTCCTTTCCAATGAACTGCTCCTTTTCTGGTAATTTCATTTTTTTAGTAAATCGCATTTGAGAAATATGAAACAGCACAAAGAAGCCGCATGCTAAGATAATCTGATACACACGTACCCAGAGCAGGCCAAGACACGGAGGAAACCTGACCCACGAGAAGTCTTTTGGAAACTGGGTTTTGCAAAGGTAACAAGCACACTGACCTGTTGCTCCTCACCGAAGCAGGAGTCCCTGGCGGCAGCGCCTTCGCACGAGAGGAAGGCTGGGAAGCAGGCGGCACGCTCGCGGGCAAGGCCTTGGGTTTGGGAATCGGTGGTCACTTTGGGTCTTTGCTCTGCCATCGGTACACGATCCTTCATGGCCAGGCCCCCCGTGGGCGCTTCGGCCCTCTTCCTGCCAAAGGGTGGCGTGCCGGAGCGCTGTGAGCGTGCTCTCCCCACGCACGGGGATTTCCCACGCACTGTTTCTCCCTCAGGAGGTTCCCTGCCCTCCACTGTCTACGCGGCAAAGCCGCAGCCCTCGCCGGGCTCAGCACAGTCGCCCCGTCCTCCCCGGCATCTTTCCTGCACATGTCCCCTCACCCACCCGGGTTGGGGCCCCCTGGCCTTCCCGGAGACCACCCGCCCCGCTATGCTTCTGTCAGAACTGGTCTCACTTTCTCCTGAGTGCTTGTCTCTGTGTCCGCAGACCCCACAGGCCTGTGGCCCGCAGCGGGCACGCGGCACGGCTTGGAGGAACGTGGTTGAGGAACGGGTGCTCACGCCCGTGGGGAAACTGGGGCGATAAGGGCGTCATGGGCGAGATCTGAGCAGGAAAGTCCCCAGTGTCAAATTCTCCATCCGGACTCAAGGGGTCCCCATGGAGAGGGGCCCCTTGGACATTCCACACGGGAGTGTCCGCAGCTGAGAGCCACACTACTCAGAGGGCTTGTCCTCCAGCTGCTCGCTGCAGGGCTGTGCTAGGAGTGCGTCTGCACCCCCTCCACGGACACAGCCCTCCTGTGAAAACACGTCTCCCGGAACGAACAAGTGCTCCATGACAGTGAGTGCCTGCCTCCAGGCACAGGCGCCTGACCCCTCTGGGGGGGGGGGGAACAGGGCCGTTTGGGCCCCCGCAGGGCTTCCATCCGACCTCCCTTCCAGAGCCTGCTGGCTGAGCCTCAGGGGCCAGGCAGGCTCTTGGAGGAGTCCCCGTTCACCTGATGTGACGGCGGGACGCCACACACGAGACCGTGGTTGGCTTCCTCCTTTCTCCCGGTGGCCCCAATGAATATCTACCTGCAGGCCTACAGATGTAAAAAATAAACAAACACGTAAATGAAGAAGGAGGGACCGGGACTACAAATAAAAGGAACACCTGGAAGTTTCCACCGGCTCCGCCCCCACCCCCTCGTCTTTCTGACCTTGGCCGAGTCACACCCTCTCCTCTCCGCATTCAAGGGGCTGGCTAATCCCCGTCCGGAGTCCTTCCCTGGCATTTGTGGAGATTAAAAGTGATAATGGTTGGAAAGTGCCCGGAGAACTGCAAATTGATGTACAAATGGAAGGGATTAAGGGATTAGCTTCAATCCGGTAAAGATGGATTTTCTCTTTTATAGAACAGCCCGCTAAACGCTAAATGTCGGTCTCCAGTGGGGCGGGCACACGCACCGTGGACTCGCCCCGACAGGAGCCTCAGCCCCCCTCCTTTCCCCCGAGTGGTTTTCTCAAACTTCCTCCCGCACCCCCCTTCTGCGACACAGCCAGATCTCCATCCCCATGAATGCAGGGAGACGGTGTGGCCTTGTGTGTTGTGTATGCATTGTTTTAAAGGGTAGTTATTATCTGACTCTTGAGCATTTTGTACTAACCGTATCCTCCCCCACGAGCACCTTGCACGTTCCTTCTCTTGAGAGAGGCCTGTGATTCCGACCCTCCCATGTGACGGTGGTCGTGAGATGGCTTTCCCACCCACTAGTCCTGTGGCCTCCGACCGGTCACCTGCACTGGCCTACGGCCACCTGGACGAGGAGGGCGAGGCTCGTGCAGGGCCCAGTGCGCTTGCAGACCCTTGGAGATAACTGTGAAATAGCTTCTGTCCTGTAAGAGTCCCCTGGTGTGAGCCCCCCTGTCCTCCTGTAAGGGAGCCCCCAAATTCAGAGGCTGTGTCTGCTCACATCAAATCTTGCTCCTGGCTCCGCCCTTCCACGCACGCAGCACTCTTACGTACTGAATGATGGAAACAATACGTGTGCCTGTATATCAGCGTCCACCTATTTTGTGCGTGTTCTTACATTTCTAGTATATATTTTTACATTATAGATAAAAATATATTGCCTTGTAATAAATACTTCTATCCATTTCTTTCTGTACAAATACATGCTCCGTATACAATTTAGAGATTATTCCCATTTACTCACATAGAGCTCTGACTGTTCATAGCCACGTGTGCATTAGCTACAAGAAAGAAAAGTGAGAACAATGCGATTTCATCCTCCTGTGTTTTCCGTTGAACTCCCGCGAAGGAGACGTGAATTGATTGGAAGGCAGATCCCGAGAAAACTCATTTTGTGTGACTCTGTATTCTGCCTGCCGCACTCGGGCTGGGCAGGCTGGGCAGGCTGGGGGCGGAGGGTGATGTGGGAGGAGGAAAAATATTTGAAGGCAGCAGACAGGAAATCAACGAAATGAAAAGACGCATTAGTCATGGCCTGAGTGTTCCAGGCAGTCATCAGCCAGGAAAATTACTTCTTTTTTTTTCCTGAGGACCCGGGGAGGGTAATTAAACTCCTCCCACTAGTTACATAGCATCTTACAGCGGCCACCGTGATGGTTTTATGGTCAAGGACAGCCACACTTGTTGAATTTTGTCATTTTCATGGGTTTACAAAATAGCCATTAAGGACGAAGATTATTAAAGATCTAAATAGGTTGTTTATAAATTCGGGATGGGTAAGACAATGCCTTCATATTTTAAAGTCTAACATTTGAGAAAATATACCCTCAAAAACTAGCATTTTATTTAATGCCAGGCTCCACTAATGTGCACTGTAAATAAATACACTCTTAGTAGCAAAATTATACGGATTCTGCCTTTGTCAGCCTAAGGGTCCTAGTGAGGAGAAACTGGTGAATAGTGAGACCCACATTTAGGAGAATCTTACAGATTACTTTTAAATAACCAAGATTTGCCCTAATATGTATTAAAGCTTATTTAATCAAGCCCTTATTACATGAAATTTGTGTATGTATGTGGACAATGTTAATATTCAGTTTATGCTTTAAGTGGTACGTGGAAGGCACTTAAATATTTGTTGAATGCATCCATACACCACAAGTTTGCTGATATATTATTAAGCAGAATACAGCCTATCCACAGGCTGGTTTCCGTGTTTACTTTTAACTCGTCTTCTAGAACGAGAACCTGAGGAAAGAAGGACTGGCTGCAAGCGCCCCCGGGCTGCCGGCGTGTTCCGGCCGCAGAGAGGAGAGTTCACGGAGCGGCTCTGCCGGGCTCGCCGCGGGCTGTTCCAGCGGGAGTGCGGGCGACGCCTGGGTTTGACTCAGACGGGGAGGGCCACGTGTCCCCCCTTCTCCAGCCACACGGCATCGGCCAAGTCACAAGACTTCTTCAGCCTTTATTTTCCCGCATGCGTAATGAGTAAAACCAGGCCCTCAGACGGTTGTGGGGATGACAACGAGGATCCTTCTCAAAGTGCTTTGTCTCGTTCTGTGTGCACGACAGAACGTGCCGATCTCAAGTGCCAGCCACGCTAGCACCAAGGCGGCCTCAGACGCCAGTCAGGACTTGATACGGGTATCATGTGGCGTCCTCACGGGTGCTCGGACAGACGGGCGCTTTCTTCCCACGCCCGAGAGGGGGAGCTGAAGGCTGCAAAAGCTAAGCCATTCGCCCACACCTGAGCGCTGACGACGGGGCTCACTGAAGATCCACACGAGTCCTCGGGGCCACAGAACATTCAGCATTTTGCCATCAAGTTTGTCCATGCCCCCCACCTCCTCCTTTCCTAGGCGGTGATACAATTGTCAGTTTACTGTCAGAGGTCCTCCCTGAAGGACACAGACAGCTGTCCACGTGTCGGATGCCCGAGCTGAGAGTGTGCCCACCATGGAGGGCGTGTCCCCCCTCCCCAACCCTGCCCCCTCCCCCACCTGCTGCCTCGCCAGGTGAGGCTCGGCCCAGAATGGAGAGTATGCTGCGCTCCCTGAAGCCTCCCGGACAATCTCCTGCTTCTGTGAGTGTCATGGTCAAGGTCAGCGGCTCCGTCGCAGCACTTAGCTGTTTTGGGTCAGAAAAGCAAAGGAAAATAAGAATAGAAACAAATATAAAAGGGCACACGTGTTACATATATTTAGAAGTCCTGATAATCGTTGATAATGAGCAAGATGCCATCCTGCACCTTCTCAGCTCATCTGCTTACCACGTTGAGGACCTTCGTCATGCCTATTTTTAAAAATGCTTTGTCACCCTTTTCCTATCGGAACTTGGGGTTGGCATAGGCAATTAGGCACAGCCATAATTTATGGCATAAATTAGGAGCAGAATTACGTAAGTTTTATGTTCTTTCCTACTGTGCAGTTGCTTCCCTAGCCAATAACTAAGATGGGGAAACGGGCCACCGGAGACTGGCGCTGGAAGGGCCCCATCTGCTCCGGCCCCTCTTACCTAGGGCTGGGCTCTCGGGTGGGGTGCCGGGAGGCTGACTCAAGATTAGCGGGCGGCATGAAATTCCTAAGTCAGGAAAGCTCTGAGTAAGGTTTTGACACAGTATAGTGAGTTAACTCTGCCTTCCATATGTCAGCCCTCAGGTTTTTTTTTTTTTTTTAAAGATTTTATTTATTTATTTTGAGAGAGGGAAGGGAGGGAGAAAGAGAGAGAGAGAGAAACATTCATGTGTGGTTGCTGGGGGTTATGGCCTGCAACCCAGGCATGTGCCCTGACTGGCAATCGAACCTGCGATGCTTTGGTTTGCAACCCACGCTCAATCCATTGAGCTATGCCAGCCAGGGCTAACCCTCAGGTTTTAAGAGCACTCTGCTGCTGGGAGCACGGTAACATTCCGAGCGCGTGGGAGTGTTCTCACGGGGCATCCTGGGAAATCCTGCCTGCCGCTCCGCGTGGGGCCTCCTTGACTTGCTCCGCACAGAGAAGGCAGGAGCAATTACAATCAACATCCAAATCAGAGAAATAGGCTTAGTGATTAAGAATTTGATGCAGCCATACATGTCATACTGCAGAATATTCAGTCATATTTACATCATCGGCTGAATTGTTTTCACCCTGCATGACTTGTGTAGGTTGCATTGGAAAAGTGCATAAGTGGAAGAAGCAAAAAACAGGTATTTAAACCCTAGGAAGCGACTGGCGGCTTTCCCTGGGCGGCCCTTCCTGCAGAGGCAGGGGGCCGGTCCCTGTTGGAAGAGGGACTCGGACAGTCAGCTCACTTGCCTGGTCTGCCAGGCGAAGCTCTCCTTGTGTAGTCGCAGCCCGGGACGTCTCAGGTGCGCAGGTGCGGGGTGGGAAGCACACGTTCTTCCTGCGGTCCCCATGTGTGGGCTGAGTCTACTCCTGGATTCCTCCTGGGAAATAGCGCCCGGGGGTGACTTTTGACCTGAAGCACAGACAGGGTCCTTGGGTTGGCCCTCAATGACCCTACGGTGTCCCCTCCTAAATGTGCTCCTGGCGGCACGTCAGCAGATCAGCTCGACAGTCTATCGAGCCGGAAGCTTCTAGGTGGTGCGGCAGGACTCAGTCAGAGGATCTCGGGGTCATGGGTCTGTTCCTCTAGACTTCCTGTGTGTCAAGTGGGTTCCCTGGACTCACGCTGTATGGCATGGCACCGTGTAACCGTGGATAAAACACTCCACAGCCCACGGGGCAGCGGCGCTGGCTGTGGCTCCACGACGAGGAAAAGCGGCCCCACGCCTGGAGTGTGTGTCTACTTCTGTGGGAACAAAGTGCTGCCGTTTTCAGGACGGAAGGGGCCCGGTGTGCCGGCTGTCACCGAGAGGCTCAGGGTCTGTCCGAGAAGTCGTGTCCCACTGAGAGGTCCGCGCTGGTTCCTGGTGCTGGGGGTCTGACATGCGGCTGCAGGAGGGGAGGGACCTCGGTGAGGGAGGCGCTGCTGGCGGGCTCCTGCAGGTCATCGCTCTGGCCCCGTGGACACTCCGTCCACAGAGGTGTGGTGGCATCCGAGTAGCCAGCGGCCGAGGCTAGCTGGCATCAGCTGGCTGGCACCTCGGTCATGCTAAGTGCTCTCTGACGAACATTGACAGGGGACACTGAGAACGTCACACTTCACTGCCACTTCCACACCTCCTGCCCAGACCTCCTTCTCAATGTCCCGGTCTTTCCCCGCAAGGCCCCTGAGCAGCCAGGCAGACCACTCACGACTCCTTATTTATTCTCACTTGGGGATACTACTCTTTCTGCCCAAGCAGGGCGACCGTGTGCCCTGCCTGGAGCTCTGCCCCTGGAGGCTCCCCTCGCCAGTTCTGGGTCTCGAACACCATCTCCGAATGCGGCTGCTGGGAGGCGACCCTTCCCCAGCCTGTGTCCCTGCGACAAGCCTGCAGTCTGCAAGCCATGCCTGGGCGTCTCCTCCGAGGCCAGCTGTCTGTCCCACTCCCCACGTGACCACAGAAGGCATCCCAGCTGTCTCCACGCCTCCTTGCACACCTGTGTGACAGTGTGGTTTCCAGCTTGTAAAAAGAATATTGCTGAATTGAACGTGATGAATTTTTGCTGAAACAGGATCCAAAGTTGTCCCACCAACTTCTCCTCTCGTTTGCAGAATATCAAAGCCTCTGTTTTCCTACAACAAAGTCAACACTTTATATTACTAAATTAAAGTTTTTTTGTTAGTTCAGAAGGGATATAGCCATGTTGTTTCAATTCACATTGTTTTAATTATTAGTGGGATTAGAAATCTCTATTTTTAGAGTATTCTAGCCTTTTCCATTTGTGAAATGCTTCTTCATTCCCTTCCTATGTCCTAGTGAATTGTTAATTTTTGCTAGTATTGATTTGTATGATTTCTTAATATATTCTATACTGACTAGTATACGATAGTATATGGTATATACTCCCAGATTATGAATTATCTTTTAATTTTTATTTTTTGTTACATAGAATTGTTTAATTTTAATGTATTCGACTTTATCAAAACTAAATTTTATTTTTATTTCAGCAATTCTACCAAATACTGATAACTAAAAGGCAGTTTTTCATATTTAAAATTGTTTTAAAAATTGTTTATTTTATTTTGGTCTTTGTTGACTTGATCAATATGTGTGTGTGTGTATAAATATATAAACATAGAACATATATGTATATATCCATCTGTATGTGATATGTGTATGAGTTTAATATCAGATAATGATGTAGTCTATTTTTACATGTGCAGATGACCAAATGTCCCTTCATTATTTTAATGTCACCTTAGATATATGTCATATATATAAAATACATATTTTTCTCTGAGTTCTTTACTATATTTCTTGTTTTGCTTATTTGGTTTACTTTTTCTACCTGTGCTCCAATGCCATGCTGTTTTTTTACTCTATAGCATTTCCTTCCCTACCAATTTATCTTACAATTTGATGTAGCTGTTCTTGGGTTTGCATCTTTCTACAGAAATTTAAGTGGTTACGTAAAAACCACACTGGTTTTGATTAAGGACTAATTTGAGGTGGTCTCAACATCTTTGCGATACTGAATGACTTCTTTCGAAGCATGAAACACGTCTTAATAATTTAGATTGTTTGGTGACGACTCTGCTCACAATTTATGTAAATTGTCCATTCCTAGAACTTTGAACAGTGTTGATATTTCATTGTGACCCTCTGTCTAGGAACCTCGATCTTTTTGATTCTACTGGCTTGTAGATTGTTACTTTTCCACATATTGTCACTTTGTCGGTCAGTTATCAGAGGGCCACTCTGATGTCCCCCTTGGCAGGCCCTGTGCCATCTCCCCTTTCCTTCTCTGGTCTTGCAGAGCCAACAGGCATTTCCGGCCCCGGCTGAGTAGGAGCCGCACCAATGAGTCCTGTGGGCCAGTTCTCGACTTGAAAGGAAAACTCTTAACATTCTCAGTAACACATTATCCATGTAATTAACTTTCATTCTGATATCACTTCCATTCCAGCACGTGCAGTAAAGCTGTGCCCTTTCACTTTTACACAGTGTCTGCATATCTACTCAACCAGAAATATTGTGACGTTTCTATCGTGGCTTCTCTTCAACTCATGACTTATTAGGAGTTTCGTTTTTAAACTTCTAAATGCTTGCATGTTTGGGCTTTCCTTTATATCCATTTCTAATGTCTTTTCATTGTGGTACAAGACTGTGGTTTTTATGATATTTGCTCTAATTTATATTGATTGAGGCTTGTTTTATGGATTATCATGTGATCAATTATTATCATTTTTCATATTTGCTCAAAAAGAATGTACATGCTTTACTTATTTGGTGTAGGATTTAATAAGGTTTCATTAAGTTAAGCTTATTACACATTTTCTTATCTTCTAGATGAGGAGGTGGCAAACTATGGCCTACCGGCCAAATCCAGTCCCCCCCGGGCTCCGGCTTGCTCTGTGTGACCTCTGGGTGAAGAGTGGTTTTTGCACTTTCAAGGGGTCACATGGAAGAGATGGAGAGAGAGAGAGAGAGAGAAAGCATGTACGACAGAGGCTGAGTGTGGCCTGCAGAACGTCTTTACAGAAAATGTTTGTCAATCTCTTCTCTATAGCTTTAGTACTTTTTGTCTGATCGATTTATAATTTTCTTAAAAAGATGTGTTAAAGTCTTTCACTGGGTATTCTTTATCCAGTCTAATGTCATTTTTGCTTTTCCTTTTAGAGTCCATGTTTTTAAGTGCACTCCGGTCCGGGATTATAGTATCTTTCTGGTGCATCACTAATTTTATCATTTACAAAGGTCGCCTTATCCATATGAACGCTTTCTGCATTCAGTTAGTTAGCATCTGCCTTGCCCGTGTTAGAGAAACCTGGTGTCCAAATCTCAATATCAGAGATAATATTCCATAAGTGATATTTTCACTGTGGCTGTTGATGGGAGAACCTGAGATACTGGATATGTTGCCACAGAAGAACTTGGGGTTTTCCCTGCCCAGGAACCCCAGGGGTCTTCCAGGACTGAGACTGCCCCCTGGTTGGGTGAGGGATTACTGAACCAGTCAGACAGCCTGCAGCCAGCACACCCCGCAGGCCAGGGCGTTTAACAGTTTCCCATGAGTGAGCTTCCTGGTTTCGCCCCAGCCCGAGCTCAGGCTAGAGACAAACGTCATTCTTTCTTCGCCTGGCTGGTGAGCAATGCTTCTCGGGTCCCTCCTGCGCCTCAGCATTTGGGTTTCCCAGGCCCTGGGTTTACTTGCATAGGGGACGCATTTTAAAATTACTGGATGCTCTGGTCAATAACAAATGTGTCCTTCCACGGAGCTGACCCTCCTGAACCTGAAGGACGGCCACCTGCTGTGGGTCTCTGAGCACGGAGACCCGCTCACAAGTGGGCAGCGCTGGTTTCTGGCACCGGGCCTTCCCCTTTCCCTTTCGGATTTTGTGTTCACGTATACATTTACCTTTCTTAAAGGATTTACTTTATCTGCTCTTTCTGAGCAAGATGCGAGAGAGGCACTCACGTCACAGCGTCCAGGCACCGCCCCTCAGGTCAGAGTGCGAGTCCAGCGGTCTCCATTCTTCGCCCCAGCAGCCCCGTGCGCAGTAAAATGTTATCCGCACATTTAATATGGGGACACTTGGGTTTAGGGACACTGTCCCTGCTCACACGGCTATTACACGACAAGGAAAAGCCTATGTCCTTCTCACTTTCCTTGCTGTAACTCTGACGTATCACAAGAAAAGAAGTTTTATTATAAGGATTTGTGAGTACACATGACCAGAAGTTAAGGGTATATTCACTAGAATTCTCCAGGTTGCATGTGACGGAAATAGCTCAAATTGTTCTGGGGGAAAAGCAGTGGCCTACCTCCCAAAAAGATCCCTTGTGGAGTCGCGGTCTGTCTTCACCTCTCAGCTCTAGTCTCCTGACCACTGGCCCTGCTCTTCAGCAAATTCGCCTCCAGCAAGCTGGCCCAGTGCAGTAGACACGTGACCGGGGGCAGGTGGGGGGATTCACCTGAAGAGACGGGGGAAAACAGGCTGAGCCCTGTCCGGTCGGGAAGCTGCAGTGTCCCAGATACTCCAGGCAGAGCTTCCCGTCCAAGGGGGTGGGAAGGACCGGCTTCCCCATCACCCAGGGGAGAGCCGGCAGCTCCCTGGGATGGATGGGGGAAGGGGGAACAGGGAGTGGGCACTGCCTCTGCCAAGGCCGGAGACCATCACGGGGCGGACACAGACCTGGGAAAACGTGAGGACAGGATCTGATAGGACAAGGTTGCCAGCCAGGGGGAAGCCAGGAAAGAGGTTGGGCAGTTTGAGAGGCAGCCAGCCCTCGCTGAAGCCCAAGGAAATGTGAGGAAGCGTAACCCAGGCCCAGCCCCTTCAGAGCCAGGGCACCAGGAGCCTCATGGGCAGACGTCATGCAGATGGGGAGTGGGGTGCAGGGTCACTGAGTAACTTGCCTAAGGTCAGCCCCCAGGGCCGAGGTGAGGCGGCTCTGGGCCCTGTTGACCCTCCCTGGCCTGGCGGGCCCCAGGGCGGGCCGCAAGCAAGGGTGCTAGACTCCTTCCGCAGCGAGGTGGAGCTGGGCCCCCTGGTTGAGGACGAGACGTCGGGTGTGGCGTAGCTGGGGGCAGAACGCCAACCTCCACCGGCTTCTGCTCCTGGACCCGCCAGGGAAGCACCTTGCTGAGGGCGGCGGGCTTGTTTTTCAAGGGCGCACTAACACATCTGCCACTGTCGCCCGGATCCTCCCACCCCCGTGTGTCCCTGAAATTCCCTGCCCCCCACACCGTGGGAGAACCTATTTCCATTCCAGGCTTCCTCTGTAACAGAAAGACAGCCAGCAACGGATCTCGGTCTGCAGCCTGCAGCTGACGAGCTAGAAAGGAAAGAAACTGCCTGTTTCTCAACATGTTCAGTGAATTCCCAGACATGCCCCTCATAGACCCGGCGCTGGGCACGGGTCCAGCACTGAATCATGCCGGAGGAACGTGCCCCCAGCCCAGGCGGGGTGCGGGGCAGAATCCTGAAGCCAGACAGCGGCAGGAGCGGCCAGAGGGCACTGGCTGGGCACGGGCCTCCTGGAGACCCAGTGATACACATTCTGCTTGTGCATCACACAGCTTGCTGCTCCGAGGCTCGCTCCGAGGGAGCCTTGTCCGAGAACTCCCACGCAGCGGCTCCCTGGCCAGAAGCACCTCGAGCTTCCGACGGTGTCGTCCCAGATGACCACACGCCTGCGAGTCTGTGCTAAATGCCGTGCAGCTGAAACAGTGTCTTAAATTATTCGTCTCTCCCCCTGCGTTCAGTCTCCGGGAGGGCATGGACCACGCTTGTTTTTCTCATCATTTCATAATCAACGCCTTGTAAATTCCTGGCACATTATATACAGTCGAGAACCGTATTTATTCAAGTAAACACCAGCTACGATAGCAGACATACCGCAGAATCTCAATAACCTAATAAACAGACATCCATGTCTCGTTCACACACACTGGCTGCTGATGGTGGCAGCGCTTGCTTCTCCGATTTATTCAGAAGTAAAGACCCGTGGAGGGCCTGGCGCCCTAAAAGTTTGGTTTTGAAGGTTGTGCTGATTGTCCACATGCATCCCACAGGCAGATGGACACGTGGGAGAACAGGGGTCACCCAGCAGGGTGCTGAGTAGGGCCAAGCCAGTAAGTGCTACAAGGTGCTCCCGCTGTTTGTCCAACACAGTGGGGACCGCAGCTCCTGGCTGGGCAGCGCCCCTGGCCATGGCCCCGTGTCATGGACGGAAATCTGGGTCTTAGGTGGACAGGCACTGCCCGTTGTCACAGTGAAACTCGTTGGATGAATGCCTAATCTCGGCACACTTGATTCCGAGCCAGATTCTGGAATGAGGGGCGCTGGGACACATTCTACCTCCTGTTTTTTATTTTTGTGTTGCTTTTCTTTTTCTTTTGTTCTTATTCTCAGAAAGAATTTTGGGTAGTATCCTTGGATGTGGAGGAAATTGGGACTCTCAGAAAATGACAGGCAGAACAGGGCACAGCCAAGGACACGCTGAAGGGCCTGACGCCTGTCTCGGGTTGCGACGGTAGCCAATGGTGTTCTGGAATGGCTTACAGGGGCGGATCATGGTTTCCGGGCCAGACTCGGCTTTCGTCTCTCCATCACTGATGTAGCACTCTACCTTTCGGAAGGTTTCCAAAGACAGGGGAAAAGAAGGAAAGACATAGAAATGACTTTATTGAGCTTCTATGTGTGTGGCCCTATTGTCACGTGATACATAGGCTGTCTCCTCCAATTACCTCAATAACCCCATGGGGATACACTGGTTGTTTGACTTATATATAAAAATAAAATATAATAAAAACTCCAACACCAATGAAGAGTTAACGGTGCAAGAATGTTTACCATGCACCCACGTTTCGCACCGAGGTTTTCCTCGAATCTGGGTGACAACCCCACGCATTTGGAAGCTCCAAGAGGAGACACAGCCGAGGACAGTCGTGTGGTAAAGAGCGGAGAACAGGTAAGCATGAAGGCAAGTCTTTCATCGGTGAAAAGCCGGACTCGGGGGTTGCCAACTTCCTGCCCTCTCCAACCAGGCTGGCATCTTCGGTTGTTGGTGGTCACTTGTTGTTACTTGCACGCCCCCAAGTGGAGGAAAACCGAAGGCCACATCGCCCCCGAGTGGAACTGGCTACAGCGGAGAGGAGGAAGCAGCAGGAAAGAGGCCCAGACAAGGCAGAGCAGTGTGTTGGCCGGTGGGGGGGGGGGGGGGGGGGCGGTCCCTGAGAGCCTGGGGAACTCCACCCGTGAGGTGGAGGGCAGAGAACTTGGCTCCGGGTGCCTGGTGCAAGGTGGCCTCACAGCTCTCAGGTGACCTCTATCTTCATTTGACAGGAATCCCCCAGACACCCGTTCGAGCGTGCTGGTGCCCTGGTTCCGGAGCAGTGCGTGCATGCACACAGCTCACAAGGCAGGAGCCTCGGTGCATTTAAAGAAAAGCTTTGCCTTCTTAGGCAATAAGACACAACCACTTTATGGTTTGGTTTCAGGGTCGTATGTGTGTATATGCATGTCCATGCACCTGCCTGTTTGCCTATATAACCACACGTGCATCTCTCTCAGCATCCCTCAGCTGAGAAGCATCGCTTTCTTATCCTCATCAGCAATATCCTTTCTGAGGATCAGAAGGTTTGGGTGGCCATTCTGGGCTCAGTCTTATTTTTTTAATTGCTCTATCCTTTTTGATCTAAAAAAAAAATACCAGGCGGCAGCTTTTCTCCAGGCCTTGAGGGAGAGACAGCAGCAACCTCACGCTGCTCCAGGTGCCCACTGAGTCAGCACTGCTTTTGTGAGTGTTCACGTGTTGCATCAGGGTTCTCCAGGGAAACAGCCAACAGGCTCTAGGCTGACTGCTAGGTGCATCTGTAGCTATACCATCTATCTGTGCCATCTGTCTGTATCCATATCTATCATCAGTCTACACCTGTATCTCTACATCTATGAGGTCTGTTTGGGAAAAGGCCAGCCATTTGTAATATAACGAGGACGGTCTGTGTACCAGTGATGTGACCTGGCAGCCAAGGAGAGTGGAGTGGAATGCACATGCGTGAACAATGACAACTTCACTGTACTAGTCAGTGGGGGTGGTAGACATGGTTGAGTGAGCGTGTGTACTGTGTGGTTGTCGCATTCAAAATGTCTGAGCAAATAGAGCAACAATCTGTGTCAAATTCCGTGTTAAGCTTGGACACTCCTCTGTGGAAACTATTTGGATGATTCAGAAGGTCGCGGCTACAGACAGCCGGTGATTGGCAGCTTCATCACAATGCGACTGCTCACACATCCCGTCTTGTGCAGAGGTTTTTGGCGAACCAGCAAATCACCCAGGGGACTCAGACCAGCTAGAGTTCAGACCTGGCACCCTGAAACTGCTAGCGTTTCCCAAAACTGAAGTCATCTTTGAAAGGGAAGAGATTCCAGACTGTGAGTGAGTCAGGAAAATGGGACAGGGCAGCTGACGGAGACTGGGGGCTACATGCATTGGGCGCTATCTATAGAGATAGATAGACCGTGACTGGTAAGTGCCTACATACTGCATTCCAAACCCGTGAGAGGAACATTACAGATGTTACAGGGCATGGTTCTAGTCATTCTATGGCCTCTTTCATTATTGCCCCTCCTTGTTTTTCCTGGTTTGTAGAATGGCAGAAAGCATCCGATTGGAGGTGAAAAACTCCTAGGTTTGGCTCTGCCATGTTTGGCGCGATGGCTTAAGTTTCAGTTTCTCAAATGTAAAATGAGAATAAAATCCCTTTGCCTATCCACTCATAGGGCTGTGAAGACACCGGCGTGAAATAAGTTGTGTGCAAGTGGTTGTGAAGAATTTGTCGTAGCAGTGGTTGCAGTAGCAGAATCAAACATAATCTTTGCTCTGGCAAAAATGTTATATACACACACACGTGTGTATGTGTGTGTGTGTGTGTGTGTGTGTATCTGCATGCAGGATTTTTTGTGCTGGGCTTTCTACCTACAGGTTACCCCTGGCCAACTGAAATGCTGTGAAACTTGACCGGCCGACTGAAGAAGGATCACCCACCCACATGCTGTACACCCCTGGCAGCCTCGTACTGCCGCTGTCTGATAGGCCTTATCCTCTGGCGTTAGGTGCTGAGTCTCCCTGAACTGCGAGCCTCGACAGAACAGGGGCTGCTTCTGACTCATGTCTGTAAATCACAGCCCGTGGTAAATCCATTACAGCCCACTTCCCTTCAGTGCACTTGAGGGGCCGGTGGGGATTTGCACGCCGGGGTAGGTGAGGGCGGTCACAGGAGCTTACGAGTTTTTCAGCCTCTCTCAGAGGTATGTGCAGGTGGGCACTCGATCACTGTGCGTGGACCTGGGCGAACGTGGTGATGGTCAGGAGGGTCGTCTCTCTGGGAGGTCCCACGTCGTCCCCGCCTCCTCACGGCCCCCTGCAGCTCCACCTTGCCCAGCCCCCCACCCTGTTACATGCCCCCACCGAGTGCCCGCCAGGGGCCTCCAGCCCTGTCTAAAAGTACACCGTCTTTGTTGTGATCCAGAGCAGATCACCGGACTTGCTTCTGCATCTCGGGCTCTATTTAGATTTGTTAACACGGCTTTAGATGTTTCCATTGATTCATCTTTGGAAATGCAGCCTCTGTTAACTCTCCTCCGACGTTGCATTTCGCACGGTCCAAGGCACCCCCTTGGTCCCCCACCCACTTTCCGCTCCAAGCCAGGCTCCGGGCCATCGAGGCAAGGAGAGCAAAGCACACGGCAGGGGGTGGGGTGGGGGGGGGCGAGTTTTACAGAGGTGCTTCTGGCTGATCTGTTCTCTTTCCTCTCCATCCATCCCTAGAAGTGGATGGGACTATTAGACTGTGAATGTTTTGAATTAACTTACCTAATTATGAAGAATCCCTTAAACTTCCCTTTTAAATCTAATTCAGGCTTCTCTTTCCAGACTGATTCAATTAAGATTCCTTTTAACTGCAGAACCCTGTCCTCGAAATTGTTCTTTTTAAGTCCCTTAAAGGACGGCTCAAATTCCCCAGTGCCGCCTGGCCACTCAGTGTGCCTCCAATTCCTTACTTAATGAAGCCAGAAAGACCGGGTGAGTACATTGTGCCTTTATTTTATTGCACCTGCCCAGGAGGATACGTCCCATTCTGCTGAAATACTAAACTAAAATTTTCACAAGGATTTAAAGCAAATTCTGGGTATGTGTAGAATTCGAACGTTGCTGACAATAAAATTTTATTCACAATGTTTCGATTCAGTGCCTACGACACGCCGGGCACTCTTCGACGTGCTGTGGTTTCCGTGGGCCTGCCCTCCACCCTTACTTCCAGTCCAGTGGGGAAAACACAGGGGCGGGGGGGGGGGGTGAGCGTCACGGTAGAGATGTCCCTTGGCGAAGAGGCGGGACGCTGATGTCTGCTCAGAGAAGGTGTGCCATGGGAGGCTGCCTGGAGGAGGCAGCACTCAAGTCTGCCCAGAAAGATGAATACGGATATAAAATACCCAGGAGTGTTGGCTGGAAATCATTCAGCTCCTACTTAGAGATACCAAGATTAAAGAGATCAGGCACAAACAGGAATTTGCTGCTACCGTGAGCGAGGGGTTCGAGGGACCGTCTGGGCACGCGTGAGAGCTGGTTTAGGCGCCTCTGCCTTCCTCTCGTTCTCACGCACGGCTCTCACATCCTGCTTCTCTCCTCCGACCTGCCTTCCTCTGCAGGCGAGGGGAGGCGCTGAGCAGACCCAGACTTGCTCTGTCCAAGACAGGCAGTGACTCTGTTGGTGTCCTCATTGGCTCCCAGAGCAGGCCGCTGATTGGCCCTGTTCGGGCCACACCCCGATTCTGTCGCTCCTGTGTTCGCTCGCCCACTGCACTTAGTCCAAAGCGCTGTCCTCACATTAGTCTCTGGATCCTGGAACCTCAGCGCCCAGGCCCGCCTGCATCACCAGACTCCTCCCATGGGGTGGGGGAGACCAGACCTACAACGAACACCTCACTGTGTTGGGGAGGGGACCCCCTTTGAAAACACGTTCCCGGACAAAAGGAAGGTTCTGCTATCCACGCTACACCATGCGGAGATGAGGGTGCACCCATATAAAGCCCCAGAGCCGGAGTGGGCACGGCGCACGAGGGCAGGGCCTCCCACACACGCACGTGTGCACACATCATCTGGGCTGCTGCTTCCACGCACATGTGGGTTCCACAGGCCTGAGGGGGCTCCTGGCTCTGCACCCCCAAGCTCCCAGGGGTGCTGACGCAGCGGGTCCACGGACCACGCCTGGAGCGGTAGGGTGTTTGTGTGCAACGACACGCCACTCCCATGGCTGGCACGGAGGCTCCAAGTCCAGCCGAGTGGGAAGGAGATGGGGCAATAAGAAATCTGGGAAGGTAAGGGCAAGGGCTGGACTCCAGAAGGCCTGGCCCCGGCTCAGCTGTGATCTCTGGGGCTGCTCAAACCCTCTCTTCCTCTTGGCTCCTACGTCTGCAGAGCTAGTGACTGGTACGGAAGAGCACCCACCAGGGAAACGTCACACTCAGAAGAGCGTGGCTTGGGAAGCCTGTTTCGCCATGCTACAGGTTGGCTCCACCTCCGGATGGCTCTATGACCTTGGCCGCATGACTCAGGCATCTCAAGTGCCCTGTCCGGCTATTCTCCCTCTGCCCACCAGGTGCGTTTCTGGTGGTGATGGGGTGGGGTGGGGGGCTCTGTTGGCCTGGATACCTGATTGACTAGTATCTGGGTCACGTGGCATTGGAGAGAAATACCCTTCTTTTTAAACTAAGCACGGAAACGTGACATTGTTACTGCAACATGACCTTGCCTTATCCTGACTAATACTGTGACCTTAAATGGATCGCACCCTCTCTCTGCACTATGGTTGGCTCATTTGCAAAAGGACAAATGGTCGCTGATGTGTCCTTCATCTCTGACATCCAAGGACTCCTCCTCTTGTCTGAGAGCACCCGGGCAAGGACAGTGGCCTTGCGTGTGCCCCTTGGAATCTTCCCACAAAGCTCCAGAATGATTCGGATGGGTGTCTAGATAACACCCAGTGGCAACAGAGTGAGACAGCTGGCTAAACAATTGTAAACTGTGATCGGGGTGTGTGCTCCAGATGCTCAGACGTTACTGTCAAATGTCCAAGGAAGTGCCCATCACAGTTTGAAAGCTGAGATTTTTCTTTTTTGTAACGTGATTTTTACTGTCTGTCAAGTGAATGTAGGGAGAGCCCACAATGCAAGTGACACACTGTTTCATCAGGGCCCTGCGGGCTTGGAGAAAGTGTTTGTGCAACACAGCATGCTGGGTGGGCGAAGGATACATCAGTGAACTATCAGACCCACAAGAGCAGTTTTTCAAATGGAAGCATCTTATTACTAAGATCTGTTTTTTCTAATATTTACAAATATGGTTGAATATGTTTTCCTTGCACTTAGTATAATTTTTATGACTGAAGAAGAATAGTAACATGAGGAAAATCTACTTACAGACTTGCATGATTTAATTACTTTGTAGCAGATCCCATGCAGAAACTTCGGAATCAGCCTAAGTGAATCTTGAGTTTGCCATCGTTAATAACGTGGCCATCTCCCTGACTCTTAGTTTCTTGAGTTGTACAATGAAGATCCCGTTCGTTACTTCTGTTCCAAACTAGTGTATGGATAAAATCACAGTATGCACAGGTAGTCATTAACTCAGGCTCCACCCCTCAATTGTCAACAGCTCTTCCACTGCCAGCAGCATTGTCCCCACCATTGTCACCGTCATCGCTGTCGTCATCAGTGGCAGCTGTGTCCCCACAGAAAAGGCACACGTGCTTGCCTTTTGACTTCGCTGGGCCCTACCAGCCCATCTTAGCAGATCAAATTCCACCGACTCGGAGTAGCCACGAGGGAGGATGAACTGCCCAGGGTACCGCACTCCGTCATTTTCAGCCCGGCCTCACCTGCGGACGCCACAGGGGTTTTCTCATAAAACCCAGCTTAGAGAGTTAATCAGCCCTCGGGTGGTGTTAGAGGACGGGATGGATGGACCTTGTGAAGGAGCTTTATCCCCACATCATTCCAAATCGCACATGTGAATAATTTTCTCCCCTGCTGCAGTTAACTTGTTGGTCAAAATTTATTGAACACTTTTTACTCACCCTGGTTCTGGAATAACCCCTGTTACCCCCCATCAGTTTAACAAACGCACCCCTCTCTAAAACTGTCTGTCTGGGAAGGGGGGGCGGTATTTCACTAAACTGTAAAGATTTAAGTGCTACTTGAGTGGTGGAACCTCCAAGAATCTGAAAAGAATCCCATCTTTTGACTGAAGAATCAAGAAGCAGCTGTCTTCTCATGGGTATATTTTATCTGGCATCAAAATGGAATCGTAACAGTTAATAATTATTGAGCACCTACTACGTGCCAAGCACTGCTACGTCCTTTGCGTAGATAAATTGTGACTGGCCGCTGAGTGACATTCTGCAGGTGCCCGCTTTTTAAAGCCGTGGAAAGGGAACAGCGAGTGTAGCCAAACTTCCCAAGATCCTTCAGCCCGGGGTGGGGGGAGAGGTGGGATTCGGACCCCGGCTGGCTGACTACAGCTTGTACTGCCGTCCCAGCGTGCACTCCGGTCCCAAGTACAGCAGACGTTCAAATGCTGGGAGCAGGGCAAACAGCCAAATCCAACCCAAGCGCCCGGGCTGCGTCGTCAGAACTGACCGATAACTGAATGGTGTATTTATTACTATGTTGTAACCATTTCTCCTTGCGAAGGGAATAAAAGACCCCAAAGACCTGCTGCATCTCTGAGTTTCTGAGTCCAGCGAGACTCCCTGGGCTTTGGGGAAGAAGCAAAGAGTTTACCGAACCTTTATTAACTGCAAGTTCTTGCTTGGATGTCTATTTTCGGTACTTTCTTACTGCAAGACACATTTCCCGGAGGCCAGGGCTGCATCTGCTGCATTCACTGAACTGCCCCCGAGCCTGAAATAGCGCCTTGTCTGTCACAGGTGCGCGGGGACACTCGTTGACTCTGTGAAGACTCATCCTGGACCCTCCGGGTCTCCAGCGGCGGCTCTGGTGATCACGGGGACCAGGTCCTGGAGTTTTGGGGACCATCCCTCAGGTGAGAGGTCTGGCCCCCAGGCACGGAACCTCACACGTGGGCCTGACTTCCCCATAGGTGCTTTAGTTCTGCCATCTCCTCACCCGTGTGTGCGCGCTCCATCCCTTCGCCGGGTTACGCTCACTTTGCGCATGAAAACATGATAAATTGTGGTTGGGTTCCAGCCAGCACTGCATCTGTGTTAGCTCGGAGAAACAGCCTTCTCGCGTCAGCCCAGTCCATTGTTTTGGATGGAAACCCTACACCGCACTGTGCAGAACGGAAGTTGTGTTGGAGATAACCGTAGCAAGATCACCAGTTTTCTTTCTTTTTTAAAAGAATATTTTATTTATTTATTTTAGAGAGGGAAGGGAGGGAGAAAGAGAGACAGAGAGAAACATCAATGTGCGGTTGCTGGGGGCCATGGCCTGCAACCCAGGCATGTGCCCTGACTGGGAATCGAACCTGTGATGCTTTGGTTCGCAGCCTGCGCTCAATCCACTGAGCTACACCAGCCAGGCAGTTTTCTTATCAGTTACCACCTCAGCTCAGTTCTGCTCTCCTGCCGATTGGGGCAACACCACCCAGCGTGGCCCTCAGGGGACGACAGGTCACAGGACACATTTGGAGATTTCATCCCTCTTCACCCATGTGGTGGCTCCCCTTCTCCGCCCCCATGGTGGCTCTGCGACCCACCGCCATTTCCCAAACCCCAGCAGACTCAGGGGTGTGTCCCAGGGCCTGTGTCATTTTATTCAGCTTTTTCTAGCTTCCCCCAAACCCGCTTTCAAAATACCACCTCTTCCTCCTGGGCCGCCCCTGCCTTAACTCTTCCTGACCCTCGGCTTTTGTTTTTCTCTAGACCAACCCCGGGTTTGGAATGACTTGCCAGTTTCCACCCTTGCTCGGTCTCGGGACACCGCTGCTGGGGGCCTGGTACTCTCCTGAGCAGAGGCGGAGGGATTCTCAGGCAGGGCGGGGCTCACAGGGCCCCGCTTCGAGGGTGTCTTGGACAGGAGGGGGGATGGGGTGAAGGCGCAGTCCCGGCCACAGCTGGGAATGCGCGCACCGTGTCTAGGATGGAAACTGTGTACGTGCCCCAAGCACGCTGGGGCCTGGGACTCCAGCACAGAGGAGGAGAACGGAGTCCAGTGATTAGCACTAGGGCGTGCGGTTAGGGCTCGTGAGCAGAAAAGGAGTTGACAACCGAGGTAGCTAGAGGTGTTTTTCTTACCCCCTGGCCTGAAATAACACACACACTGTCGTTCCAGGTCTTGATGGCGAGGGCTTCGGGCGCCGGTGCCGCCGGAGTGGGCCTGGGGGGCGGCGGAGCCTGGGCGCCAGGTGGGGCGGTTGCCCTCGGTGCCACGGAGAATTAGCGACACAAAAAAGGGCTCCTCCCCGTCTCACCTCCAATCGAAGGCAGTTAGGCCCACGTACGTGTGATCGGAGCAGACCCCAGCTGGAAACGAGGAGGAACTGCCTTTGTGTGTGGGCTGAAAGGAAGAAATTGAGGGTGCTTTTATCCTCCCCGCCTGCCCTGCTTTTGCCGGGGAAACCTTATTAGGTTGTTACAGCCAGCAGATAAATCTGAGCATTCATTTCTAGCCGCGTGTGTTTGCTCGGCACTTCCTGTGACAGGCGGCGGTTGTAGAGAGAGGTGTAAATGCCGTTTCTGCAGGCTGTTTTCGCTGCTCCGTGTCTGTGTTATTTCTGAAGGGCCCGCCGAGACCCGATTCCAGAAGGTCTTGTTGTCGGAGAGAGGTCTGCTCCTTGTTAGCAGCAGCCCGGAGAATTCTTGACTGGCACTCTGGCGCCGCTCCAATCGCCAGAGTGGTGGTCAGGCAGGACCAGGCGGCGGTGGACGCAGCTCAGCTCGCTCACTGCGCGCATGCTCCCGGGTCTGCGGGGCTATTCATTCATTCATTCATTCATTCATTCAACAGGGGTAGGAGTCATTTATTGTAGAAGGCAGATGACAAAATAAACATCGTACACAGGACAATGATGCCTCAGTTCCCTTCCAAGTAGGCACCTTGGGACCTCACACAGTTCTCCCAGCGCCTCTTCCGCTGTTCGTAACACTCTGCAAAATCCTTAGCTGGGATCAGCATCAGCTGCCCCATCGTATTTTCCTGAATCTCACTGGTGGTCTGAACTCTCTTCCCTTTCAAAGGTGATTTTAGTTTTGGCAAAAGCTGTAAGTCGCAGGGTACCTGGGCTGCAGCGGGGCTGAGTCACCTGGAGGACTTGCTGTTCCATCATAAAACTCTGTTTGAGACGTGATGCATGAGCAGGTGCGTTGTTGTGATAAAGCTGCCAGTCACCAGTTGCCCACTGCTATGGCTGTTTCCTTGTTTGCTCTCAACCAACAAAGAACATTGAGGCAGTGCTCCTTAGTAATTGTCTGGCTGGAGAGGCGTACTCTTGATGGACAGCACCTTCCCAGTCAAAAAGCACAGTTAACATAGTCTTGAACTTGCTGTGTCTTGCTGCACCCTCTTCGGGCATGGAGAACCAGGTGATTTCCACTGGGACAACTGGGCCTTTGTTTCCGGATGGCAGCCGTAGACCCACCATTCATCTCCAGGTACGACCCTCTTAAGGAGTCTGGTTCACTGGTGGTGGTTTGAATCAAGTCGTTAGCAGCTGCAGCACGATGTTCCTTCTGCTCTGGGTACAGAAGCTATGGAAGGAATTTTGCTATGACACATTTCATGCCAAGATCCTGCATCAAAATCTCAGGGCACAGTAGTTTTTGGAATCCCCAGGTCAGCTTCTAGTTTTCTCAAAGATTGTCAGTTGCCAATCTTTGTTGATCGCAGCCCATGCATGTTCAACATTCTCAGGTGCTCTGCTTGCCGCAGGCCTTCCAGAACGTGGATCAGTTTCAATAGATTCTCAACCATCTTTGAAGAATTTGTTTCACACTTTTATTTGCTCTGCACTCATGGCATCACCTCCAAAAGCCTTTGAATCATCCCAATAGTTTGCATGGAGGAATATTCAAGCTTAATGCAAAATCTGATGCAGATTCATTGCTCTACTTGCTTGGTCAATTTAAATGTGACCGCCACACAGTGCACACGCTCACTCAACAGCATCTACCACCCCCACTGACTAGTGCAGGGAAGTCATCATTGTTCACACATGCGCATTCCGGTCTCCTTGGCTGCAAGGCTACATCAGTGTCACACAAATCATTCTCGTTATATCAACAGTGGATGGACTATTTCCAGACAGACCCCCTATATATCTGTATTGATATCTACCTCCTTTATCTATCTACTTATGTATCTATGTGCATATATATATATATATATATCTTCTTATAATCCAAACTCTTCCGAGCATATGGAACATTACACACACACACACACACACACACACACACAAACACTCTGTCCTCTTAGAGCTTGCACTATTATATAATATTATATTAGTCAATCAATAAAAGAATTTCAGATCGAGATGGTTGCAATAAAAAAATGAAGCAAAGTGGTGGCTTGCCAGCGGGAGGCAGGAGGCAGGAGGCAGGAGGCAGGATGCTGTTTTAGCTCGGGGGGCCAGAGCGGGCCCCCGTGAGGATGTGAGCGAGCCGGGCGAGGGGAGGTTCTAAGCAGACGGGGGAACAAGCAGAAAGGCTCAGGGGTAGGAACAGGCTTGACGTTTTTTAATCACGACAACATGGCAGTGACTAAGAGGGAGAGTGGGAAGACGTGGGCAGGTAGAGACAGGCAGGGACATGATGGCGTGGGATGATGTGAGACCTTGTGACATTTCATGGGTTTTGGCTTTTATTTTAATGGTATATGTTCTGAGCAGAAGAATGACACAAAAACGTATCATTTTAAAGAACATTCTGGAACTCGGCTGTACAGGGGAGAAGTGCCACCAAGGAACCCTTTCAGGGACTGTGACACTGATGCCACTAAGAGAAGACAGCAGCTTGGGCCACGACCGCAGCAAAGGGAGCGAGGAGAAGCCCTATGTGGTTGGTCGGTCGGTGGGTCGACTGTATGTTCTAAAGGCAGCGTGGAAAGCCTGATTGCTAGACGATTATTAGTAGATTTTTGTTACTCACGTGGGATACGAGTAAACAGAAGAACCAAGGCCAATTCTTAGTTTGCTGCCCGGGTGGCTGAGTGAAAGGCACCACCTGCAGAGGTGGAACTACTGGGAAGTAGTAAGCTGGAGAGAAAGGTGACCGTTGCGTGTGTGTGTGTCATTTAAAGACATGTGACTATGCAGGAATGTCAGGGAGTGAAGGTCCAGACAGAAAGGGGCAGAGGTCCAGGGGCTGACCCCTGGGGGTTCCCACCATCTAGAGGCCAGGGAGGGGGGAAGGGCCCAGGAGAAGAGACTGGCCGAGAAAGGGTGTCCAGTGAGATGGACAGATGGCCCAGGAGTCTGTCCTGAAAGTCAGATGCTCAGAGTCCCCTGGACAGTAGAGCGATCCACTCTGTGAATGCAAAGGGAGAACGAGGCTTGGGGGTTCAGCGTATGGATGTTGGGGAGCACAGAAACCTCCACTCCCCACACCGAGGAGGGAGCTCTTTCCGTGGGTCATTTCACATCTCGTGCATCACGGAGGCTTAGTGATCACCTGTGGACGGCCTGAGCTGACGATGACGCAGCTCAGGAGGGTACTCTGGGATTTAAAACTCCTTTACTAGAATTCTGTTTCCTCATTCTCTCTCTCTCCCTCCCTCTCTCTCTCTCTCTCTCTCTCTCCCTCCCTCTCTCTTTCCCTCTCTCTCTCTCACACCCACACAGTGTAGCAACTTGTCTGAAAAACCTCTTCCACTTAAGCTTGACCTCTGCCTCTCAGGAAGGAAGCCCTCAGAGTTAGCAGACAGAAACCGGTCCCTTTGGGAGCAATGGCCCCCCAAATACTGTGCACACTGGCAAGGTGCACCTTAATGGCTCCTCACAGCACCCCACGCCGACAGCTCACGGGTCCGACACTCCCTGAGCCTCAGTGTTCCCTGACACAACAGACCATTCTAGTTCCACAGTCTTGTGGGTCAGTGACGTGGGGAGAATGGCCATCATGAACAGCCCCTCGGGAAAAGAGCCCTTTTGCCTGCCCCCCCCCCCCCAATGAAACCACCTGCCGGGTTGCCCGTGCCCACCATTCTAGCGTTTCTCTCTCCGGCTCCAGGACCTGCACTGGGCTGTAACGCCCAAGGAGCCACGTCGTTTTGACTATGTATCAGTGACATCCCTACTACCTTCGCATTTTCCACTACATCTGTGACGTGAGGAGAGAGCTCTAAACTCTTCCACAGATCAGAGTAGTTAGCAGTCGGTGGGAGTCTAGTCATGCCATTGGCTTGTGATTTTAGAAGGGTGACTATTTAGTATTGGTTGACTGTTTGACAGGTAGATAGAAAAAGACTGAGCACACACAAACACATGAATGCATGCACATGCACCCTGACACACAGACACATATGCCTGTGCAGGCACACACACGTCATCGATCTATCCACCTCTCTGTAGTTGACACCCTCCTGTCACTAGTCGCCTGCTGCTGGACTCCTAGCACACACATGTTCACTGCAGTGCTCCTTTGCACAAGAGTGTTGACCGTATGACTGCCCCTGCCACATCACAGTGTCTGTGTCACACCCGACAAAGACAGCAGTGTGAGAGTGAATGTAAATGTACAAAAGAACCCGTGTGCAAGACATTGGGTTATTCACTAGCAATAGTGATTTGATAGAAATGTCTTCAACACACATTTCTGATCATCCATTTCCTGCCTGGACGCAGGCAGGGCAGCCAAGGGGGGGCGGCCCACAGGCCCCAAGTTCTCGAAGTTAGATGAAAGATACAAGGCTCCTTCCCTCTGGGAAAGGAAGAAAAGTTGGTTAATGTCCAGAGCAGTGGTGCGTTCAGCTGTAGGGCCCAGAAACTCCGATGGCAGAGCCTATTACTTGCCGTAACAGGGTCGTTAGGAGTTTAGGGGGCACTTGCAGTACAGCTAGGTACAGACTTTTATCTCATTAGATAAATATTTCTTTGAGTTCCCTTGTTTAAGAGTAAAAATGAAAGCTTTTTACAACTGTAGAGTGTTTTAAATGTAATGCAATTCTTTTACATAATTAGCTCATCCAAAGCTCAGGATAACCCTCAAGTCTTGTTGCCTTGTTTCTCACAGATGGGGAAGCGATCTTGGGGTCATAAAGAGCTACATCCAAGGTGCTAATGGAGCCAAAACTTGAACCTGGGTCTGTTTTAGGTTCCCTTCAAAAGCCACACATATTTAAATGCCTCCCTTGAACTTCCGTATGGCTTCCTTCTTTCTTTTTTGAAAGAGTTAAAATTTTTTAATTGTGTAGATTAGGAAACAACAATCAGAGAACATAAATCATACACTAATGTGATGCAATTCATCGAAAAAATTGTACTAGAATTCAAATCTTCAGTTTCCTAGAATTTCACACCTCTTTTCACTCTAATGTTTTTACACTATGTAGTTGTATCCTTCTATTATCAACCTGGTTGAAGGGACTTGTTGATAACCTGTCACTAGGTCTTGCTTTGTGTCCAGGTTCACAACTTGGCCTTTTAATTGTGTTACTTTCTGAAGTTTTATTACACATATTTATAAGTTTGAGCTTTACTCTACCATAATTGCTCCTTGATTTTTATGTACACACTTCACTTTCTGTTCCTGTGATTCTTTGTTCCTTCCTTCTGGTTTTGAGTGGTCCAGATCCCATTTTGCATTCCTGACATTGTTTGTACTTCCTACTTTTTAATGGTGGCTCCAGATCAGTGATTCCCAACCTTTTCCACCTCATGGCACACATAAACTAATTACTAAAATTCTTCGGCACATCAAAAGATATGGTATATTTTTTGCTGATCCAACAAAAAATAGCTATAATTTTGATTGATTTACAAAAAAATAATAGTTATTACCTACCCTTTTGGCTCTAAAGTGACTTTTTAAAAAATCAGGTGCCTAGACTTGTATATAAGAATTTCTGGTATCAAAAATTAACCAATGAGGATGCAACCTCATTATGGGATGTGGCCAATGAGATGCAGCTCTTATTATATGACCCATGTATTTATGGTTCACGACAGGGCATTTCATGCCAGATGGCTATTGCTGTGTGGGCTGTTTTCCTCTTTATATTTGACAATCTAAGGGAAAAGAAGTCAGTGCTCCCGACTAAATAGTTGGGTGTTGCATGTTTTAAACATTCTTGCGGCACAACGGTTGAAAATCACTGCTCCAAGTATTATTGCAACATGCATGCTTGACTCATTGCATCTTTCTTCAAATAAAATTACACTAAGACTGGGGCATTAGCAATGGAGAGGGCAGTGGTCAGATCTGTGGTTCATCTTAGAGTTCAGCAAGGACGGGACAAACGAGAGGACCCTGCACATGAACGCTGCCCCCCCGCCCCCCTGTGGGACAGGGTGGTCATGCAACGTGAGAGAAACGGAAGGCTTGAGGAACGATGGTCATGGGGTTTACCAGCTGGCTCTGCCTCTCCGGGGCTGATCACATGGCAAATGTACCACCCCCGCCCCCTTGGCCCCCACACAAAAGATGGCACATAGCAGGTGCAGCAGAATGCCTGCGGAATAGTGCAAATTCAGCCTGGCCTGGCACGTCTGTGAGTCCGCCCTGGAGTGTCCCGTGCTCCCTGTGACTAGCCACGTCTACCAGTCGAGTGCTGTAAATAAAAGATGTGAAATTCTTCCAGGCGCAGCAGACACACACGGAGCTGCCGACTGTAAAACCCGGTTAAAGGAAGCACCTCACAGCGGGACCCTGTGGCTTGTACAGAACTCTGAGAAGAAAAGCTCAGCTGACCTTGCTGAATCCTCACCCGTGCTTCCGAGACATCTAACACTTCAGACCCCTCGAGCACACCATCATCCTGCCCAGTAAGCGGCGAACAGTTCTCGGTATTTTCTCTACTAAATTCGCACGACGTAGGTCTGGACTTACAGACCACGACTCTGCAGCGAGCGCTGCCCCTGCAGGACAGGTGGGGAGATCAGCACGGGGTGGGATCAGCAGGAGGGCTCTCAGAGAGACGGACTCGTTCTCAGCAAGGCGGAGGGCATCCAGGCTGGGGTTCCGGTGTGCAAAGGCGAGGGGGCAGGGCAACAGGGTGGGCATGCAGGGTCTGCGGCGACCAAGCCACTCGAAGTTACATCTTCCACGTCCCTCCAACTACTGGCTGCTTCTCAGGCTGCCTGTCTGTGACTTCCCCAGGCCACAGGCTGTTCTCTCCTTGTCTTTTTTCCCCCCTCCATTAGCACATTTCCCAAGGAACGGCAGTTACTGGGCTCAGGGCAAAGCTTGTTGTAAAGGCAGCAAAGACTCGCTCAGAAGGAACTGCCACCCTCTAACAAGGGAAGCCCGTGTCCTCCAGGCTCCCCCTGAGAGGTCTTGGTGTCTGGGGGCCCGAGACTCTGACCGCCACTTCCTCCACGCTGGCCTCAGGGACGGCGCTGCTTCTTTGGGCCCCTGGACCAAGGATGGACATTCAGTGTCACCGTTTACACAGCAGGAGCAAGGCTGACACGCTGACGCGAGAGTTTACCAGAGGCTGGAGTTAACCAAGACACGAACACCGCAAGTCACAGGCAACTCGATAATCTGCTTTTCAAGGAATGGCCTGCAGTCTAGGGCATGCGGCCAGGCTTCCGTGCCGCGCACAGGCTCGCTGTCCTGTGCGCAGGGGCCCGCACGGCTGAGACCCTGGCCATGCAGTCCTTCCAGAGGGAGGCACGAGCCACAGCGGGGACCTCTGTCCCCCGGGTGCTGTGGGCTTCCTGCCCGAGGCCAGGGCTCGGTCTCGCAGTCCTGTCCTGACTTGTGGAAACGCTTCTCACTCTGCAGCAGAATTAGGTCCTGTCAACAGAAGTTCACCCAGAAGGGCAGAGCGCACACCCACAATGGACTGTAGAGGTGGCAGATGCCGGCAGGTTGGGCCTAGTGAACATGGGGGCCAGACCTCCAGGATTGGCTCCCAGGGATGTGACTCATGGACACAGGGACAGCTCCCCAGGGGCCCGGCATCGACTGGGCTCTCGATAAAGTTTCTGTCCCCCACCCCTCCTGCAGACCCCAAGGGACACACTCTGGTCCAATAGTGCTGGGCTCACAGGTTGCTGAAAAAAGGGACCCCCCACACCTAGGGAACAAGGGGGGCTTCCAGTAGTATGGTGCCAAAAAGGGCTTGCCATAGGCTTTGAGGTTGTTAGTTAATTTGGGGGAAACTTCAAAAAAAGTGGGAGTTTGCTCTGCTGCGTGCGGCTGTCAGGAGTCTGGAGCAGCACTGTTGCTGGACTCAGCACGGCAGGAAGAGCGAAGTGGGTCACCGTAACCTGGTTGGCGTCAGGGCGGCTGCCGGCCGTCACATGGTCCCCCACTGTCGGCCACGGGCAGGGCAGGGCGGGGCAGGGCAGGGCAGAACAGGGCAGGGCAGCGCAGGACAGGGTGGGCTGCAGACACCTGCTCAGGGCCACTGATCTTTGTCGCCGCGCCTCCCCGTCACCGGGTTTCCAGAGGAAGATTTCGGTAGGTGGGTTGGACTTCCTTCCTCCTGCCCCTTCGTGGCAGGACAGGTCACCAAACTGTCTGACAGGTGACGGCTCTGAACAAAGGGCGCGGGCGAACCGTACACAAGAGATTACCAGACACAAAATGACTGTTAGCTCTTGCAGGAACTCCCAAAGCCAGGAGCTTGGAGGACCCACTCAGGCCCTGAGACCATGTCTCCAAGTCCAGTAGGTCTGCTCTGGGGAGCCTGGTGGCTTTTTAAAAAGTCCTGACTACGCACTGCTCTGCTCCACGGGCCCTGTCTGTAGATGCGCACCCAGGCGTGTTCCGGTACAATCCCTTCCGTCTCACCAGGGCCACGCGGCTGCGAGTGTTCATCCGAACCTTTGTTTTTCGAACCTCGGGGGAAGCTGCTGTGCCATGTGTGACGTCAGCCAGGGCCAGAGGGGAGCCTGGAATCTCTTTTCCCCAGCTGTAATTTTCCTATCACGGGAATGAGGGGTCCGGCTGAATCTTTCTTCTTGGGACGTGGTGTGGCCAGTGTGAGGGCAAGGTACGTCACCTGTGTCCACACAAGTGACCTTTTCTAAGATACCTTCCAGGTTTCTGGCAGTTCCAGGCTGTGCTTTCACAAACAGTTTTCCTTGTGGAAACACACACCTATCACTCGGTGTAAGCCAGCAGACCCATTTATCTGGACAAAGCCATACACAAACGTTGGAACCACATGGTTTAACCAGACACCTTCTGCCTCTTGTCTGGGGAGACGAGGAAGCATGAAACAATGCAGCCGGTTCTTGAGGAAATGAAATGGGCTCTTTGAACATCTACTCGGTATTTGCCACCAAGCGAGAGACTCCGCACTTATCTATTTTAATTCTCCAATAACTTTGTGAGGTGTAAATGCTCACTCCACGTGCAGAAGGAAGAGAGGTGGAGAGGACCCTGCTCTTTGAGCCCCCGCCCTCTGCACGCAGCACTCCTGACTCCCTTGGAGAAAGCACCCTCTCCTGTCCACTGCCGTCTCTCGAGATGAAGTCCACTCCTTCCTCTAGGGGTGGGCGTGTGGCTCACCACTGGCCAGTGGGAGGCTGGCTGCGTGTGTCACATGGGACTCACGCTGGTCCAATCAGAAACGGATCCCAGACATGTTCTCTACGCAAGTTCTCTATCACACAACCCAGTGAGACTTTGCTTCCCCTTCTCTTCATCCATCTGGGGCACGCTTTCTCTCCTCTCTCAAGACCTGCAACCACGTAGTCCTTATCGGGGGTGTGAGCAGGGTCCTCAAGGTGAAGTTTCTTGCCTGAGGTCAGAGCTATATGAGGACAACGGGGGTTGGACAGAGTCCTCTGACTCAGAGGTCCGTACTGTGTCCACGCCTGGGGACCCACTCAGGGAGGGGACGGCCAGTGCCCTAAAGACTCGGGCGAAGAGGAGACTTCATGAAGAAGACACGAAGGACTGATACCACTTTGATAAACTACGGTGACCAGAGTGTCCTTTGGCATTTTTTATTGTCCTGTACTGTCCCTGATGATTATAGTGAAACTTGTCCCTCTGTGGCAGGGACACTAGTCTAAGGACAAAGGCGTGCATTATCGGTAACCTTGGAGACAAGGCACATCACTCATCTGCCTTGTAAGCAATGCATTTTGAGGTGGTCAAGCCTGTTCAAGAGCAATTTAAAAAAAAAAAAAACAACAACATTTTTTAGTCATCTCACAGAGAAACATTTCTCCCAGCCCAGGTCCACGAGCTCTCCAATAATTACACTCAGTCTTGCTTTGTTAACACCAATATTTAGCACAGTGCGTGACGCGCAGAATATTCTCAATGAGCGTTCATTAAATGCACGTATGGATTAATTAACTCCACCAGGGTCACAGCCTGCAAACACCTGTTTCTTGTGTGTTTGTCATCAATTTCCCGAGTTCAGACAAGGACCAGGCCCTTCCACTGACTAATGGCCTCCCTGTTCCCCGGACCGCAGACCGAAGGACATCTGTCTTGCAGGAGGGAAAAGTCCGGTTTTGGGTAGCCGGGTTTCCATCACACGTGCCAGAGCGAGGGTGGGTTGCTTCCCAAAGGCTGCGGGGAACAATGCGCTCCCTCCCTTCACTGTGCGAACGGGGCGCTGGGCTCGCGATATGAATGATGGCCCGAGAGCCAGGTAATTTGGAGCTGTTTCAGGGCCGAGCAGCCATTGTTCCCCCTCCCCCACGCCTCCGAAGCGCAGCCGCCTCTCACCTTGTTCAACCTCCACCGTAAAATTAATTACCTCTGGAGAGACCCCGTTTAATTGCTCATAAAATTGATCTTACTTTCCAGATTTTATGGCAACTGGTATGTCATCAACAAAAGTGCCCGGAATAAATGAGATGCTCATTATCTCCCTCGAAATAAAATAAGACCAACCCGCGGTGGGCGAAAGGAGCCCTCGGCCTCCACGTCTGGGAGGCGGTGGGCGCTCGGAGACCCCCGCGCCTCGCCCCGGAGGGCTTGGCTGGGAAGCGTCTTCATTTTCAGAAAAAAAATAGCAGTAGAAAAGACATTCAGTTTCTGTTAGAAAACTCGATGCATTTCATTTTAAAAAACGCAGGGGCCAGCGCGATCATTCATGCGTTTGCTTATCCGGCCGCCCTGCGTTTATTCGGTCCAGGGGCAGCGTGGCTCTGAGCGGAACACGCACCCTGGAGTCAGGAGGACCCGATTTCTCGTTCTACCCCCTCCCTGTGTGAACTGGTTATTGCAGAAAAATTACCTTTGGGTGGAAAAAGGGTGGTTTCCACTAAATCAATGTTTGGATTCTAACTGTGATTAACAATCCCTGTACCCTTTTATGAGTTACTTTATCTCACTCATTATCCAGGTCCTGAGATATCAGCGGGAATGTGAACACTTGCAGGATCAGATGGGGTCGGGGTGGGGGCCAGCCCTGAGCAGGGTTCATTGCAGACACCCGGCCTTTACAGGAGCCCAGGCCTCAGCCCCCAACTTTTCTTCCTGCCCCACTTCGGGGGGGGGTGGGAGGGGTGAGGCTCCTAGCACCCACGTATACTCAACTTTGCGGGAGATCCGGGAGGAAGGAAGGGCAGGAGCCGGACCGTGAGAAAGGATCGCGGATGCCCAAGGCTGAGCAGAGCAGGGGAGTCTGGTGGCTCGTCCCCACCCGTCAGGGAAGGGCGGGCCCAGGAGGCGCCCAGCCCAGCTGTCCGGCTGCTGTCGCAGGGCATGCCTTCCCCCCTTTCCCCACTGCAGCCTTCTGTCAGAGGGGCTTGTCTCTGCCCCTCCGGGAGCTGTCTCTGTCTCTTAGCAAAACCTTTGACCCCGGGGTTCCGTGGGTCTGGGGCACTCGCACTGCTTTCACTTCCACCTTTCCCGCTTAGCTGTTCCTCCCCGCCCTCGAGGTGCGGAGCGTGTGCCGCGTCTTCTCGGGAATCCCCTCCCCCAGCCCCCCGGGTCTAAGGGAGAGGCCCTTCTCCATCGGCAGCGTTCGCTCCCCACGCTGAGTCCTACGCCGCCTCGGGCGAGCCTGTGTGTGCGGCTCTGGTTCACAAACACCAGCTGGGTGGACCCGCGGGCCTGCCCCACTCCTACCCGTGTGTCCAGCCCGGGCTCTCCGCTGAGCTGTTCCACGGACCGGATGCCAGTGCGTGAAGCTCACAGGTCGGAGACCGGGGGGCTGGTCTGGGAGGGGTGACCCAAACCGGGTAACCCAAAGGGCTGGGTCAAGAACTGAGCCAAGGAAAACGGCCCAGGTGCAGAGCCCAGAAGTGAGAGAAGCTAAAGGGAGGCAGGGCAGGGAAGACAACGGAAGAAAAGACAGGGTGTGGGCTTCCGCCATTTCTGTTACAAAGCCTCCGCCCAGCAGTGATGCGGGGGCAGGTGGGCAGGTCTTGAAGGGTGGAAAAGGGGGGCTGGACAGAGGGGCTGCAGAGGAGAAAGGCATAGCTCCCTATCGGTATTGTCCACAGTGTCCCCAGGAAGGACATCACAGTCTATTTTCTCAAGGCCGGTCACTATATGGAGAAGATGGTTCTAGCACTTGAGTTTAGAATTTTCATTACCTGGGCGAGGCTAAGGTAATCACGGTTTTACCAGACATCTCGGAATCTTAGAATGCCACCGTAAGCTTCTAAGCTCAGACCATTCACCAAACGTCATAATCAGATTTTCTTTTTTGAAAAGGATAACTTCATTGAAGAACAATTACCCCTCGAGGCATTGGTTTAGAAAGCCCAGCTTTACACTGTTATTGGCGGCGTGTGTCATTTTGCGGCTGCCGTCGTTGCGTGCATTTATTTGGAACTTGCCTAGTTTTAGGAAAGCTCGTGAGCCGTTGCTGCATGAGTGATCATTCGAGTGTTGCTTGGCTCGGGGCTTTGCGCACTGTGTTTGTTTGAGCTGGAAGTAAAATCTCCCTCCATGAATTCTGTCAACCAGATCAGAGGCCGTTACCCTCCTCTGGCAAATGAAGGCCTCAGAGGTGTCAAGGGGTCCCCTTAACAAGGGGAGAAGTAAGCAGGACTTTGCAGAGTCTAGCCTGGGGTTTCGTTGAGAACGCCGCAGGGCCGGGAGGCTTGTGAGGCAGGGCCGGGGGGTGAACATGACTCGGGGAATGCAGGGTCGAGACACGGCGCCTTAGAAAGCTTGCCTAACCTGTCCAGGGTCTCGCTTCTCTTGTCAGCTTGTGTAAATTTGCCCGAAGTTCGATGCCCGCACACTCAGAGGGGTGCAGTGACCTCCCCAAGGTCACCGTCCCTCTTGCGTCCTGGGGTTCCCGTGACACTCTCTGGCACGGGTCAGCACCCCTGGTGTACCTTCCCCCCATCCCCGGGGGCACGGGTCAGGCCTAGCTGAGCTCCCAAACCCCTCTCCCCAGCAGCCCTGCCCGCCGCATTCCCGCCAGCCCCCGGGGTCCTTCCCCCAAGTCCATCTACCCTTCGTATCCACGTTTTGTGAGAGTCACAACCAGTCATTTCTCCACGGTGCTCTGTCTCCAGGTCGCGTCGGAATGCAACATCTGTTGAATTCATGCCCCGCGAAGCATGAAGAGCACCACTTTAACACCCCGTTACACATGCATTGTCTCATTTAAACTCTGCACGTGCTCCGAGGGATATACGGGCCCTCGCTCCATGGGCGAGAAACCTAACTTTCAGGAAGGTTAACTGGGTCACACGTGTAATAAGCCAGAATGTAGGTGCCGTGAGGCAAAGGAATCTGTCCGTCTTGCTCATTTTCGCCTCACTGAATACAGAGCAGCGCCTGGCGTGCAATACACGCTTCAGGTTTCTGCTGCGTGACTCCGTGATATCAAGGATTCACCAATGAATTGGCGATTGCTCTGTACCAGTTTCCTCAGCCTTGGCACTCTCGGTACTTGGGGACAGTTACCCTTTTGTTGTGGGGGTGCTGTCCCGTGTATCACAGGAGATTTAGCAGCATCCTGGCCTCTACCCATGAGAAGTCAGTGGCAGTGCGCCCCCTAGCTGTGACAACCGAAACATCCTTCAGATACTGGCAGGTGTCACCTGGATGCCAAGACACCTGGGCGGAGAGCCGCTTCCCTGCCCTGGTGTTTCCCACCTGTGTCTGCCCACTGAGCGGGCGAAGGGCGGGTTAAGGAGGCGGCGAGGACGGGAAGGAGGAGAACCGGCCAACTCATCCTCAGGGATATGGGTCATATTCTAAATCAGTTCCAGTTTTCATCTCCTCCAACACCTGGGGCTGGAGGAAACGGCTGTCAGGACAGCTGCAGTCGGGAGAACAGCAGTTTTAGATCCCTTTTCTCCATCAAGGGGGGCCGGGGCTCGGAATTTCAGGTGGTATCCGTAATGGACGCTACTCACTTTGACTTGAATTTCTATGCACGAAAACATATACTTTCTATGTGTGGCAGTAAAGCTTCCTGTTGTTGTCAGAGAATGTTAGCTGGGCCTCAAACCTACGCCCCTCCCCCTCCAGCGCCCACTTTCCTAGACTGGACGATGTTGTCCAGGTTCCTTGCAACTGGGCGTATCCTGGGACCCGTAGGTGGGACTGAGGAAAGGAGAGGTGGACGGCTCCACCTCGAGGCTGAGCACCAAGGGGCTTCTTGGGCATGACCCCCTCCACTCCTGTCCACACACACGGTGGCGGCACCAACAGGAGCACCATGGCGATGCCGGAAGCCGCGAGGTGGATGCCACGGGAGTGCATGTCAGGAACCTTGGACCCCAGACTGGCGCCTGGGGGACAGCTGCACCGGGGGGCTTCCCGGAGCATGTCCATCTTTGGGACGTTTCACAAGGAGAGATCAACGTTGACTGTGCGGAGCCACTGGGATGTGGGGATCCATCTCTTACAGCTGGTGTCACTCTTCGCGTGGCCTTGAACGAGGACACATTTGAGTAGATGAAAAGGAAAACCATGTATTTAATTGTATCTCAGCTCTCCAGGTTGTGGTAGAACTCTCAGAGATAATGCCAGTGTGATCAGGTGAGAGACTCCGTGGGGACGAGGGTGTGAGCGGGGACACCGTACCTACGGGGGCTTCTCTCCTGTTGAAACGGTTCTGCTTGATTTAAGAAAAGAAGGAGCATACAACAGAACTCCCTGCTTTGGTAAGACTCTAGTGATGCATTTTTGCCAAAACCTAAATCCAGGACAGATTACACGAGGCGACTGTATCCACTTTCCATCGTTGCACAGTGAACCACTGCACATTAGAAACCTTACAGGGCACGTTTCCCTTCTCCCCAGTTTCTGCGTGGCAGGCTTCTCGGCACGATCTAACTCTGCCCTCTGCCCAGGGGTCAGCCGGACTCGGTCCTCACCCGGAGGCTCAGCGAGAGAGGAATCGGCTACCCAGTCCCATTAGGAGGCAGAACTGATTTCCTTGTGGCCACAGAATTCATGGCAGCTTGCTTTTCTTTTTTTTTTTAATTTTTAACTGTTGACACTGTTACAGACGTCCCCCATTGCTCCCCCTGCCCCTTCTCCCAAGTGGACGAAGGAGAGAGCGTCTCTGCTTTAACATCAACACGAAGACCCTCTTGTAAAGAGTGTATGCAGTTAGGTCACCCCCAGCCGGGGCAACACCCCTTTTCATTTACTCAAAGTCAATTGATTACAGGCTTTAATTACATCTGAAAATTTCCTTCCCTTGGCCAGATGACATCTATCACAGTGCAGTGTGGGTTAGCAGAGAGTCCTGTGTCTCTGAGGGTGTCTGGGATCCAAATTCTTTCCATTTCTGGCTCCACTGACATCCGAGACTTCCTTCAAACTTTCTCCATGGAGCTCACAGATAGAAACAAAGAACCGGAAACTTTCCGTGGAAGAACCAATTTTTGATGGGTCAGACAAGCTGTAGAAGCAGTTTACCATCATACTCTGCTGGTTCATTGCGGGAATAGTTGTGTGCCCAAGAAGAGACAATCACAACCCCTCTGGTCATGCCAATAAACCCGCCTCCATTCCAGCCACTCGCGCAACCTTCACGCCTGTCCCAGGGGAGCCCCACCAGGTGTGCCAGGTCCCCCTGCATCTGGGGGAAGGCCCGTATCTCCAGGTGGTGCTCGGCGGCCCCGTCAGGACTCAGTGCATCTTCTCATGGCTCACGCACTCTGACCGCTGTGTGGTAGTGTCTCATCGTGGTTTTAATGTGCTTATCTTTGGATGTTTGCTGGTGTTGAACATTTTTTCATCTGCTATTTGCTATCTATATATTCTCTTTGGCAAAATGTCTCTTTTTTTACTGTTGAGTTTTAAGAGTTCTTTATATATTTTAAATACTGATTCTTTGCCACATACGAGGTCAGAAATATTTTCTCCTAGTCAGTAAGTTGTTTTCCTTTTCACATGGATTCTCAAAAAACAATTTTATCACATTTTTGATGAGTTTCAGTGTATCAGTTTGTCCTTTTTAAAGATCATGTTTCTGTTGTGAGCTTAAGAACAGAACACTAGCCTTAACTCCGGGAGATTTTATCCTTGTTGTCTGTCTAAGACTTTTATAGCTCTGCGTTGTATATTTAAGTCTCAGTTTTCAGTTAATTTTTATATGCTGTTTGAGGACTGGAACAAGATGTTTTGTGCTTTCTTCCTCGTATGGGTTGCCCCAGATGCTCAGCACCGTGTGTTTAAAAGGCTATTTTTCCTCCATTATCCTTTTACCTTTGTGAAAAATCAATCGAGCACGTTCGTGTAGGTCTATTCCGAGGATCTTTATTTTGTTCCATTGATCTGGGTGCCTGTTCGTTCACTGATACCACACCGTCCTGATTAGTAAGTCATTTCTGCCCTTACCCTTGAGTCCATCCGGTGGTATTTTCCACTTCTGTTATTGTGTTTCTAGTTTATTACTTTCCATTTGGTCCTTTTTATTTTTTAAAAGATTTTATTTATTTTTTAGAGCGGGGAAAGGAAGGAGAAAGAGAGGGAGAGAAACATCAGTGTGTGATTGCCTCATGAGAGCCCCCTACTGGGGACCTGGCCGGCAACCCAGGCAGGTGCCCTGACTGGGAATCAAACAGCTGACCCTTTGGTTCACAGGTTGGTGCTCAATCCACTGAGCCACACCAGTCAGGGCTTGTCCTTTTTATATACAACTGCTGCTCCTTTGCTAAGGTTTTTTTATTTTCATTTCTATCAAGAGAAGCTGTATCAGAATTATAAAACACTTTTTATAACTACACTGTAAAATCCTCAGCATACAACAGAACCATTCCAACAGCGGATTCAGACTGGCATAGCCTCTCATCCAAGTTGCGGTTTTCTTTCTTGGCATTCCAGGTGGTTTTCCATTGTGTTCTGGACAATGGGTTGTTGCCACAGAGTGCTCTGGCCCTTATTTACTTCGGCAGGCAGTCGCCAAGTTGGATTTGGGATGCGGCTCGGCTCTGGCCCAGTTGGAGGAGGTGCTAATGGCAGCTCGTCTGAGGAGCCTGCCCAGTCTCCGCTCAGCCGTCCGGCTGGGCGCTGCGGGGCTCTCGCCGTCCTGGCTGGTGCTGTGGAGGGTCTCCCTGAGCCCAGCTGCTCTGCTGGAGTGCCCCCACCCCCAAGCCTCCTGCTGTCTCTGAGCGGGGAAGGCGAGTCTCAGTCAAGCCTGCAGGGGCAAAGAGGCTTCCTGGGTGCAGCCGCATGCTTCCCTGTGTCGCTCTTGCCTTCTGTCTGGTCCCCTCAGAATCTCTCAGTGGAGGAAGGGAGGGAGTCTCGGGCCGGGGCGGGGGGAAGGGAAGTTCTTTGCCTGTCCTGTTGTTATTCCTGGGGCACCCACCCGATCTCTCTTGCCTGCAGAGTCTGAGAACCCTGATGGATCCAGAGAGACCCCTTTTGATCCAGGGATGGAACGAGCCTTCCTGTACTTTCTTCTGTTGGTGAGTCAGGGGCTGGTAAAGGCCAGACCTGTGTCACTGTCACCTTCTTCTCCTGGGTGAGAAGACAGAAGATACCCCGCCCCCGGCTGCTCCTCCAGTCCCCAAGTCCCCAACAGCTGGTCTGCTCCCCACCACCTCTGAGTGCCCCTGCCCTTGTCCTCTGCACCGGCTCCAGGGTTCAGAGTGGCGCTCAGCGGCAGGAACGGGGGAGCACCCGTCGGTGCCTCCCCGTTCAGAGCAGCAGTCCGGGCAGCATTTTTGCCAGGACACCTCACAGTCGGTTCTCGTCTCCCCACTTTATCATCAATTCCTCCCACGCAGGCGCACCCTGACTCGCTGAACTTAGCTGTCTCTCCTGACTTGATTCAATTTGTTCTCTCCACCTGGAAGACGCTCTCCCTGCCACCCCCAGCTTTTCTAGAAATGCTGTGGAATTTAATCGAGTCTTGCGATGACTGGGAAATCCAGGGCGAACTCACAAAGGGCTGTGGATGCCGAGTTAAGGTCTTTGGACCCTGGCCTACAGGTAAAAACAACCCCCCTGCTGGCTCCCACCCTCTGAGAATGATTATCAGCGGTCCCTGAGGCTGCATCCTCCCGAGTTACTCGATCTGTAAAGGAGGAAGCAAGCCCCACCGTTTTGTTTGGGAGTCATTTGACATTCAGTTATTAGACTAATCCAAACTGATTTTTCCAATGACTGTCTCAAGAGAAGGTTCCCAGTTCGCTCTGGCTCCTTGGAAGGCGTTGTCAGAGTGAATCAGGGGCCCAGCTCGTGCTCCGGCGGGGAGCATCTACAGTCGTGCCCGCTGTCCTTCCAGGATGAATGAAATGCTCGCTTGTGGTCTGGCCCGGCTGCATGGCCCTAGAGGAAGTGGTTCTTATGTGGCGAGGCAACCAGCCATTAAAAAAAAAAAAAGCAAGCAAAAAAATCCCAAAGAAGTGCTGTGCCGCTATGTTTTTACCCTATTTTAGGCACCAGGAAATGTGTGAGAATTCTCACAAAAGCAGCTCCTATGTTCGGTGGCTATACAATGTTTATTGACTCACTGGTGTGTTCACTTATTCAACCAGCTTTGCATGTATCGGTTCCGTGTTTACAGTTACATGGCAGTTGTTTGCTAAGTGCTGTTGTGAAAATGAACAAGACGGGACACCCCTTGGGGAGCCAACCCCCAGATCAGGAGGACGGGCTCCTAAATAGACTCTCGTGAACCACACGGTCGGGGCGGCGGCTCCCTGCCCCCGTCACCACGGGCTCACGGGACCCCACGAGGATGGGGGAGACACCTAACCCAAAGTGCGGGCAAGCGGGCATCACTGGGCAGCCCCGGGGGCCTTCCCCTTCTCCAGGGTTCAGCTCTGCCCCGTGTCCAGGGTCATACATGGGCCGTGTCCTCTGCACGTCCTCCTCTCGCCATCTTCAAACCCAACTTTGCCACTGAGATTTCAAGATTCTGCTTAGCCACGAGAACTAATGCGTCCCCATTCTCTGGGGCAAGATGGATGGAGGGTCACAGGAGGAGGAAGAAACATCCATCGACTATCTGTCATATATCCAATTCATTGCCTACATTATTGTATTCAATTCTCCAAAGCATGCCATACAACTGTAATTCTTCCCCCCATTTTAAAGGTGATCGAGCTGGGAGTAAGAGGCCCAATTGTTAAAGCAGCTATTACCGCCGGCGGTGGGAGAACAGGAATGAAATGCCGTTTTTCAGGACCAGAGTAGACTGGGCTCTCCTTGTGTCCTCCCCCGGAGGTGTGCTCAACGTGCAGCGTCTCCCCGGTATTCATGGGACGCCGTGTCATGTGCCTGATGCCAGCTCACGCAGCGTCTACCCCACTTGCCTACCAGAGCTCTGCTTTCATTCGGGCACTCAGTTCCGACCCGGCTGGGGGTGATGCCTCCAGAGTGTGGGTTCTGATCGCTCTAAACCCATCAGCGCAGGATGTGTCCCTGCGACTTCTGTAACCCGGGAGAATGACTCAATCAGCCCGAGAAAACTGGAGGTGACATCCAACAGTTCGTGCCTGGAGGCCGTTTCTGGGCCACCCTCCTGGACACAAACGGGCCCGCGTGAAGACCAGGGCTGTGATTTGTGCAAGCCCCGTTGGGACAACAGGGGTGGCCAGGATCGGATCCAGGAGGAACCTGGAGCTGAGGATAGAAGACGGATGGAGAGAGAGGAAGAGAGACGACAGACAGACAGACAGACACGGACTAAGGTTGGAGGAACCCGAGTCTTGGCTGCATGACGAGTGCACTCACTGGGCTGCTCCCAGGGGCTGCCCAGCGCACCGTCTGGACTCCCAGTCACGTGAGATAGTGAACTCCTCCATTGTCCATGCTCGCTGAGTCTAAGATTCCTTCTGTCTGCGCCTGAGCCTTCGTGACTAATACGGCCCATGTAGACTTACGTGTCTCTCCACCGCTCCACAGCCGGCCCCCTGCCCTCACCAGAGACCCGCCCGGTGCCCCCCGACTGCTCCCCACGTCCCTCCCCACACTTCACTTCCTCCGAGAGGTCGCTACGGACGCTCGGCCTAGACAAGGGCACCTCATTCTACGTTCTTTCCACACTCTGCGTTTTTCTTTGTTGTGCTTGTCCAGTCTTCCCCGGTTTTCTGAGTGACCATTTACCGTGTGGGCCGTTCACTCGAGGATGAGCTTGCTCGGGGCAGGGCGACACTGGTGGCGCCCCAGCCTGTGTCTTCAGCCAAGCATGGCTCTGGGCGCGCAGAAACGTCGCGTGACGGGTGAGTCAATACGGGAAGAGCCAGCCTGCGGTAAGTGTGTGCTGAGCCGAAAGCGAGTCTCTGTGTGTACCGGGGACTCGGGAGTGACACGGCCAATTAGCAGACACTCAGCACCTTGGATGTCTCCCGTGACCCCCGTAGACTGGCCTGACGCTCGTGGCTTTGAAGGTAGTGGCTGGACTTCATTTGGAATGTTGTAGTTGCCAAATGCACTTCATCACCTCGGCCTCGATTTCAGAGGCGGCCGCACACCTCTCATTCCCCGGCTTCCTCGGAGCCTGCTCGGTGGACTAATCCAGTCCCGGTGTGTTCCCTGCTTGCCGCCTGTCAAAGCCTCTTAGAGTCGAGGGATGTAAGTGATGGGGGCAGCCACCTGGCAGCACGCGGACCGAGAGGTTCCGGACTGTAATTTCGTTTGTCCCTAAGGCGAGTCTCTATCTGGGCCAGCCAGCGACACCGCTCTGCTCTTGTCTCGACAAGCACGAGAGGGGAGCCCGTGACCTGCCTCCAAGAAGAGGCTTCCTCTGTGGGGGACCCCCCCACCCTGTCCCCTGTCCACCTCCTGCTGCCAACGGGGTGCGAACTCAAGGGTGACACTCTGGACATGTTCGCCTGGGCAGCCAGTACCGCAGACCGGGTCTACAAGTCAACCCAGTTCCATCTAACGGTGTCCCAGAGGCTCGCTACGGGCCAGACGCTCTGGTAGGTGTGACCAAAACCCCAAAAAGACACGGGCCCCGCTCGTGGCCGTCACAGAGGCATCCTGAAGGACACGATGCCTGAGGACGGGGGTTGCAGTGACGCAGAGGACAATCTGAGTGCTCCGGAAATATTTGTGGAGGGAACCAACAAGTAAATTGGACAGGTGGAAAAGCAGAGAACTCATGAATAATCAAGTCCTTTGTGTAAAAATGAGTCATCTCTTAAGTTTTAACATATGTCATATTTAAAAGAAACATCAGTCTGTTGTCAAAAAGAGAGATGGTAAGTAATTAAAAATTTACCAGTTCTCTTGATATCATTAAAATGGAAGGTTGGACATAATTTTAATGTAGTCCACCTGTCTTGTCAAAATCCTACGCACAATATAGTTGTTACCATCACTCACCCTTCTACTTTCTACCCAAGGAGACTTCTCCTGTCTTTTCTCTCTGACCCAGACTCCCCTCCGACTCACTGTGGCCCTCGTGTGCCCCCTCCGCTCCCCTCACCTTCCAGGTTAACGTGGTTTTTCCCAGGGTAGCTTGACAATTTTTTTCATTATATAAATGTCATCTGTTCTACCAACTTTGAAATCTTGACTCTTTATTTTTCTTGGAGTATAATGAGAGATCTCTGTACCTAATAGGCAAACACAGAATATCCTTTAAGAAAGTGTAAAGAAACAAGGACTTGGTTACCTTTTGTCTAACTCACACCAGAGAGGAAAGCAGATGCGGGACCTGAAATTTAGTGTCTCTTACCTCAGTCGTGAATTGCTATGTCTTTAGAGCCAGTTACTTATGTATTTATTTGTGTGTCCTTTAGATCTCACTTTCTCATCTAAAAAATAGGACAGACGCCAACACAGGCTGTGATGGAAATGGTGGGTGTGGCTGTGCTGCAATGAAACTTTATTTATAAAAACAGGTGGCGGGCAGGGTTGGGCTGGAAGGCCATGTTCACGGACTGCTGGTCTAGACCATGACAGATGCTGGCGTGGCTGCAAAATGTCAGAGATTTGCAGGGGGTAAAAGTTTTGGACAAAGCCTCTGGTTTACTTTGAGTCCCCTAATTTCCCATCCCACTCTCCCCAGAACCAGACACAGTGCCGTGGATGGCGGGGGGTGAGGGGGTTGAAGTGAACACTCAGCGTTGGGGTCACTAGTGAGCCGGTGTCTGACCTGCACTCAAGACATGTAAGTGGCAAGAAACCAGCTGGGTCACAGCACCACGGGAGGACGAAGTGGCTGAGCTGGGACCGACATGTACTGGCAGCGTTTCTGAAGACGGAGGACGTGCCACGGTCTCCTGGGGATCAGTGGGAGTTGCACGTGACACAGTAGTCTTGGGTCTTGCTGGAGGGGGCGGGAGGACTTGAGCTGGGGGGAAGGCGGAGGCGTACAACAGGGTGTCTCGAGGCTGAGAGGGGAGCCCTGACTGAGAAGCTGAGATGGAGATTCACTATCTCACATCGAGGGACCATCAGAAGGAGAGCTCCGCCCACAGAGCAGAGGTAGCACATCCGAAGAATTCCCGGGCATTTCCTGAGAGAGGGACCTGCTTAAACACGTCCCAGCCCCGAGGAGCACACGTGTTGACAGCTCAGTCAGGACAGACAGTTCCTACATCCCTGCATTTCTCTGCCTCCCCTTCCCCCCCCGGCCCCCCTCCTGAACCCCGCAGGGTCTGCCGTCATAACCAGGAAGACGAGATGGGACTGTAGGACAGCCGCATGGAGGAAGTAAGGGCAACCCCCCCAGGAACCCCTCCCCAAGGTCAGGTGGCCGGCTGGGGACAAGCCAGCTCCGGGAAAGGGAAGCAGCTGCAACGCTGAGTAAAGTTTGAAGTTTTGATTATTTTGCTGAACAGAGATGAGCTATTTCTTGATTACTTCCGTGTCAATCACGTCTACATGATCAGAAGGAGCCTAAGACTGACCCTAAATATAATCCAGGCGCAGAGCACAGCTAACCCCATAGAACACATGTAAAAGAGGGTAGGAGCAACAACTGAAGTTACGCTCTGATTGTGTCACACAGGCACGCTTTTTCAGACGCACACCATGCACACGCGTCAGTGTCCTCCTTGTATCCGGGAACAGGCACCCTGGTCAAACCAGGCCAGGAACTCTGTGCTGCGTCATAGGTATCGAACTGTCATATACTAAAAGGAGCACTTCTTTGCAATAAAAATCCCCACTCCCTGAACACTATTATTATAAAAGCAGACCAGCAAACAGCTTGGGAATCTAAGTTTAAAGACACAGCCCAGCACCTCACCTTCAGTAGAGTGACTGTCCATCCTCTGGTCACGCAGAACCCCGAAATACGCATTACGGCACACGAGCATCTCAGAATGGCAGCTTTATGTTATCAGAGACTCATAGAAGACCTGTTTCTTAGAACACAGTTTATTGGAAATATAACCTCAAGATGGCTTAGATTCTAAGATTAAAGCCTCTTAAGATCTGAGCATCATAGATGCTTAGAAAAGTCTTAGATTTAAAGTACCTTGGAGTAATAAATAGGCTCTCAGAAATTTAGAATTGTAGCTTCTCAGAATCAAAACATATGAAACCTTTTAGATCTTATAATCTAGGTATCATAGAACTGCCAACAGTCAGGATCCTGGCATGTTAAAAACCCGAATACCAGACCTTTTGAGTGATGCCATTGAACCTTGGTGGGGCTCAGGTGTTTCCCGGTCTAACTTCCCCACCAAGCGGAGCCTCTTTTCTGAGGCTGTTTCTCGCCTGCCCTTCTGGGCCGGATGCGTGTTTGTCCGGGGCAGGAGGGAGTGCAGGCCGGTGCCTGACAGTGTGCTTAGCAGAGCCTCTGGCCAGGACCCCACAGTCTGTGCAGCACCACCTGGGTCGTGTCCGTGAAACGGTCTTCAGCCGCCGGCGAGCGCCCCAGGCCCTGCTTCCTACCCCGCCCCTCCCCACACTAGGCAATTACCTCCAAGGAGGCACAGGATCTTCTGAGGACTTCTCGGCATTTCAAATTGAGTGCGTAGTCTGTGCCGGGTCTGATCTCATGTGAACCTCACGGTTATTACCTTTCCACCCTACAAGTGCCAAGGGGAAGGGTTGGAGGAGTTCCCGGATCAGGGCCACACAGCCTGGGGAAGGGCTGGAAGCCATGAACTTGACTACAAATGGCTGTTTTTCCTAAACGCTGATGCCGACCTGCTTTCGTGTCGGCACTAGTGTCGCTGCTCTTGTGGCGCTGAATCCTTCTGCTCCTCCCAGCCTGAGTCATAACGTAATTATGCAGTGGTTCTGGGTTTTCTATTAGAAGTCAGCACAGTTGAGAAGGCGGACTCCAGTGGGGCTCTCTGGAGTCCACAGACCCACAGCGTATCCACCTGAACTTGGAAAGTTGCTCCTTCTATGTGCCTCAGTTTCTTCGTCTGGTATCTGGTTCTTTGCAGCTGTGTGCACACCATCCATCCCAAAGCTTAGTGTCTTAAATCAACCTCCAACATAAAGTACCGCAGTGTGGGTGGGGCTCAGCGGAGCCGCTCTTCTGTTTTGCATGGTGTCAACAGAGCCCGCTGGCCGGTGCTGGGCGGGCAGGCAGGCTGGCGGGCTGGCAGGCAGGCGGGCTGGGCCAGACAACCCGGGAAGGGCTTTCTCGGGCGTCCGGCGCCTCAGCAGGATGATCGGGAGGCTGGGTCTGTCCAGAACAGCTGACTGAAAGGAAAGCAGGGATCCCCCAACGCAGTCGCCTCCGGGAGGTTCCACACAGCGGTCTGGGCTCCCACAGCGTGCTCTCCAACACTCCCCATGGACACTGCGTGGCCTCTGATGACCAAGCTTCTGGAGTCACTGAGTCACATTTCTGCTATCCTCCTCTGGCCAACGCAGCTATGGCCCGCCTGGATTTAAGGAAAGAAGACATGGCCCCCACCCTGGCTATGGGAGCAATGTCTAAAAACTCTAGCATGTTTTCAAGCTGCCGCTCCTGTAGAAAGAGACAATAACAATTCATACCCCCTTGGCTGTGAGTCACCCTTGAGGCCACCCTTGTAAAATGTTCAGCATGTCGCTGGCCATGTACGATGTGAGCTGCTTCCGTTTGCAGCTGGACTCTAGTTTACGGGAATATCTTTGTGCTTGCACCCCCCCAGATCTTCCCCTCCTTCCCTGAGCAGGGGAGGCCTCCAGGGCTAAGTGGAAGCCGGGCGCTTGGGGACACCGAGCTAATTCAGACCCCGCTCCCAGGAGAGGGGCTGCGAGATAAGAATGCTTCCACTTTAGAGGCTGGACGAGCTGCTTCCGTAAGTGAGCAGGGCAGTGGGGCCGGCGCGGATTCATGCGCGTCTGTATTGGAAGTGACGGCACGTGTGCGCTCCCTTCTGCGGCGACGGGGCTGGGCACGGGCACTAATGTGCCGCGGAGGCGGAACAATACATCATTAGCCACCGGGAGCTGCTGGGGGCCTGGAGCCGTGGGGGGGAGGCCCCCCAAGCAGTTCAGACTCAATTACTCTGCTCACGGGGTGTTTGAAATGGAAACAAATGAAGGCGGCGACAGCAGAGGCAGGTGGCATTCATCAGGGCTGCTGGATGCGTTTTGTCCTGGGCCACCGGTTAGATTCTGTTAAATGAAAACAGGAGTAAAAATAAGAGTAACTCCTCACGCTGGCGGAGCCCTTCGGAGTTAGCAACGGGATCTGCTGTCTGTCATCCTCTTGAATTGTCCTGTGAGGCCCAGATGGTTAACTCAGGGTCTCCAACGAGGTGACTGAACTTTAGACATGTCAGTGGCCCCGCCCAGCACGACGGGCTCCCACTGTGAGGCCCAAGCCCGGTCCCCTGGGTCCCCGACGGGCTGACTCCCCGTGTTCCGATGTGTCTGGTCTGGGTGAGGCGCTCCTCTTGCTGCGGACTCTGCCCCGGGTCCCCCTTTCCTGCCAGTGTCCCGGGGCCCGGGTCTGGGTGAGGCTGTCCCCTGCGGCACTCTGCCCCGTGGAACCCTGGAGCCGGTGGCACCTACCGCAGTGCTGTGTCCTTCTGCCAGGGCTGCGGGGACAGAGTGCCGCAGACCAGGTGGTTCAAACAAGAGTTTATCTTCCCCCGGTCTGGAGGCTGGGTGTGCAAGGTCAAGGTGTCAGCAGGGCTGGTTTCTTCTGCAGCCTCTCCCCTTGGCTTATGGATACCAGTTGAGGGCGTGGCTCTGCCCTCCTGGAGCTGCAGGAACCACGCCTTTCGCACGTGGGGCTCCCTTGGGCGGGGGGACTCCTGCAGAGAGGGAGCCTGGAAAGGGTGCAGCGTGGACGGGGATCTTGGATGGCCGACGTTGTCCTGCCCTGCTTCCAGGGCCTGGGGCGAAGTTAGGTGAACTCTGAGCCCGTCTTTTCAAATGGAGGTCACAGCAAATTGCCACTTCATTGTACAGGTCAGGCCAGGAGGTCCCCAGACCGTGTCCAACACCTCAACAGAGCCTTCGAACGACTCTGCTTCGTAATGTGACCGTGAAGTTAGATGATAACAACAGTTAGTAATGCCATCAGCTACATGGCCTCGGGCAGTTTATTGTCCTCTTCTGGCCTCAGTGTTCTCATCCGTGTAATGGGTGATATTTGACAGAAGTGGCTATCATGGTTTGTCCCGTGTGAGGACACAGTGACGTAACCAGGAAGCAGTTAGCACAGCTCTCGGCCTGAGGTGGTTCCTTCTCCCTCTCCCCCTCCACCCCGCCGTCCAAAAACACGCCGTGGCCGCCTTCCCTGCACTGGGCCTGTGCCCGGGGGCACACCGCTGAGAAGAGAACCCACGAGCTCCCATCCTCATAAATAACGCGCCCCAGTAAGGAAATGAATGATGCAAACACACATGGTTATAATATCACAAGATGGAGAACAACAGACAGATGTAAATTGGGGGAGGGAGGGGGTCAAGAAAAGCCTTTTGCGAAAATGTCACCCTCAGAGCACACCTAAACTCAGGAAACACCTTAAGAAATGTAAATGTCAGCAGAAGCCCAAGGCCAGGTAAGGAGCGGGGGAGGAGGGCCCCAGGCAGAAGCAGCAGCTCGTGCTGGAACAGGAGAAGCTAAGCACGGCAAGCCGGGAAACCTAACAGACGGTCTTGGGACCCCCGTCCTGGGCCCCCCGGCACGTGGCCGGGAGACACGCTGTGGCAGTTTCCGAGGTGCTTGTGGAGAGATTTCGTCCCAGGACAGAGGGAGGGGAGGCCACAGGCAATGACGACAAACAGGCCCTACGTCCTTCCAGAGCCCGGCCGCCGCTGTGGACAGCACAGCATCGTTCCCGGCCTGGTTTCGGTCCAGGGCCTCTGGGAAGCTCGCCTATAACTTTAACCAGAGCAGAATAGATGTTATTTCCACGGCCGCCAATGGAGATCCTTGATTTAAAACCTAGAGCAGTACCTTGAAAACAAACCCGAGTAACAAAAGGTTGTGACTTTGCAAAAAGGCACAGGCTCAGGCAGCCCGAAAAAGTCATTATTAGTTATAACAGTCGGGCCGAGTGAAGAAAAGCTCGGACTCTAATGAGTCCAGTCCTTTAGGCAGAGACGAGGGAGCCCCAAATTCGACCACTGCAAGAGGCCCCGAGAACCAAAGCTTACTGGGGGGGCCTTATGGGACATGGTAAGTTCCCCTGTAAGAACCTACAGCTGGACCTACTCTTGCAAGGCATGTGACTTTTTTAAAAAAAATCTCTTTACTTTTGAGTAAAACAGAAACAATGACTATCCTGTGACGGCGGGCTATTTTTCTTACATGAGTCGCATTAAGATACGAGGCCGCTGCCTGGAAGACAAAGTGCACACTTTGCAGTGAGGGGAGATAACAGGGAAGGCCTGCGAGACCCCAGGAGGGTGTCCTTCCGGCGCCGGAAATCAGACCCGCCCGTTGCGAAGAGAGGGCCCAGAGGAATCCGTGTCTCTCCCGGTGCTCAGCGAGGCAGCAGGAACTGTGAACGGAGGCTTCCCCGGCACACGGTTCTGCTCCGTGTGGGGCCATAAACAGATCAGAATGCTTCCCCTTTGGTGAGCACTTGCTCACCTGAACCCGTGGAGTGTGGCTGAGGGTTACGGGCCCACTGCCACATTCACCTGCTCAGACACGTAAATTAAGCCGGGCCAGGACCTACCGCTGGTTCCCGGGTTTGAAACTGCCCCCTGCTTCCCAGGGAGATAAACTGAGTGCGGGACAGACTGAGCAGGGCTCGCCACTGCCGCACAGTGTGAAAACCAGCAGATGGCTTCGGCTGCTCCCCCCATCCTAGCCTCCCTGGCCCCCTCACACGGCCCTGAATGAAAGCAAGGCTGTGTCCAGGGAAGAAGGTCACCTCTGCTTCTGGGAAGGGTCTCTAGTCTGCAGCCCTTACATCCACGGGTGGGCAGGGGCCTGCAGAATCGCGTGAATGTGTCCCCAGTGTCCAGGGCAGGTGCCTGTCCTCAGCAAAGTTCTACAAGGCAAGGGCGGCTCAGGCGGGTGTGAACGGCGCACGCACGCAGCACCTGTTCGGAAGAGCCGCCGCTGGTACCCACAGGCGTCCCACGCTTCGTCGTCCACGCACACACGCCAGGCGGGGCGTCCCCAGAGGTCGCACTCCTGTGCACCGCCTCAGTCCATTCTGTTCAGAAGAGACGAGCCCCATGTGCCTGGGTGCTCCCAGCTGTCCCTTTATGTCCCTTCCGGATGAAATGAAGGGATGGCCAGTTTGTGGCCTGAACAGCCGAAGAGCTGGGGGCAGCTTCTGACTCGGAAAACCCCCCTTTAGAGAGGGTTCTTCAGGGTGGACAATAGGGACTGTCCCAGCCCCCTTAGCCCCACCCTCCTACCGACCTGGGAACATCCCGCAGGTCCCTGGCCAATCAGAGTCAGCCTTTTTTTTTGACACTCCGATGAGGTGGTGATGGCTCTGTTACTGAAAAGCAGGCGGGTTCACACACTTACGGTGATCCTTCGTAGAATGCACTCCTCTGGCCACACCCTCGAGACCACCGTCTAGGTTTCCTCTGTGTGTGAGAGGCACGGGGAGGCAGGCTGTTCGGGGACAGAAACGTCAAGCAGAAATAATAGGAATTTACACCTTCACAGAAATTACAGCTCACATCATGATTTCACGTGTTTTTTTTTTAACTTTCTCACCAATCCTGGGTAAGGCAAACGGGACTACTGTCTTGTGTTCGTAGCTCCACCTCGGAGGGGTTAACGTGGATGTATCTGGAAGGTCACGCGGTCCATCGGCAGCGAAACGAGAACAGAAGAAACGTCCTCTGGTCCCCAACTCCGAGATTCTCCCACTAGTGCCCGATAATAAGGAAACCTGCGCGATGCTGCCTGTGGTCACCGCTGCCTTCTTTTGCCATCGCGGGGACAGCCTGGTCGGGTAGACAATGCTGCTCAGAGGCAATGTATGTGCCGGTTACGTTACAGAGACTTGGCATGAAGAAGCCTTAGATTTAAGTTCCAAATTCTATCATTTCTTAGCTATCAGAAGTTGAGCAATTAAAAATTGTTTTACTAATCCTCATCTACCTGAGCAATAAAACCAGGATAATCAGAGTACCTATCTCATAGCATCACTGTAAATTAAATGAAATAAAAACACGTAATAGACACACACAAGTCTTTAGTAGAAGGTGACAGTGGCGATGGTGTTGATGTCAGTGACAGTGATGGTGGATGGACGTGGTGGTGATGGTGGTGGGAGTGGGGATGGGTGTGATGGTGGTGGTGATGGTGATGTGGTAGCTGTGGTGGTGATGGTGGTGATGACGGTAATGATGGTGGTATGAGTGGGGGTGGCTATGATGGTGGTGATGGTCATGGTGGAGGTGGCTGTGGTGGTGATGGTGGTGACGATGATGATGATGGTGATGGTGGTAGGAGTGGGAATGACTGTGACGGTGATGATGGTGGTGTGAGTGGGGATGGCTGTGATGATGGTGGTGATGGTCATGGTGGAGGTGGCTGTGGTGGTGATGGTGGTGATGATGACAGTGACAGTGGTAATGATGGTGACAGTGGAGGTGGTGGGTGTGGTGATGACAGAGTAAGAACATTAGTGGCAGAAACAATAATTGATATTTTACAGGTGTAGAAGCCGATACATTGAGAGAAGGCCTGACTAATAGCACAGAATGTCAAGGTTAGCAAAGTACGGTGGCCCCCACCCCTGTGTAATTCTTCCCGCTTTGGAAACCAGGACCTCTACGGAGATGGAGCCTGGAATTATGGGTTCAGGAAGAACAAATTTTCCAATTCTCATTGGGCCATTACCCTTGTGAAGGGCTATTCTTTTTATTTGGTCCTTGGCATCAGGGGGTGGAGGTAATTTCATGGGCTTGCACTTGGTCTTTCCACTACAATAGCTCCTGGGTGGACAACCAGCGCGAGGATTTGCCAGCTAACGTGTGCACATCGGTGAGTCTCTGAGAACCCAGGAACGTACTGCCGGGAGGGTCTGCGGTCCCGGGGGACTCCCCGGGGCAGGTGTGTCATTCACCAAACACCCCGGTTCCTCCCTGAGATGCCTCCCCTTGTGGGGCGCTTTTCCCTCCCCGTCCCGCTGGTATCCCAATGGACACGAGAGGTGCGCCGGCCAGTGAAACACCAGCAGCAGCGGTACCATGTCCCTCTCATGCATATGTGTCCCTCCCGGCCACAGCAGCAGCCGTGTTTCAGGGGGACACTTGCTGGCTTAGTTCCACACGGAGAGGACTCCATGGGGCAGAGCAGGGGCCAAATGCTAACGTGTAAGTGGCAAGATGGAGCAGCGAACCTGTGTTTACTCTGAAGTTGTGCGGTCCTGCACAACTGTCCTGTGGCCTGTCCTGCTAGAGAATAAGCTGCTTAGGGTGCAGACCACGTTTTCCTTATTATCAAATCCCTATTACCTACCATAGTGTCCAGAATATAGTAGGTACTAAATTATTACATTTTTAAGATTTTTATTTATTTATTTTTTTAGAGAGGGAAAAGAAGGAGAAAGAGAGAGAGAGGGAAACATCAATGTGTGGTTTCTGGGGGCCGTGGCCTGCAACCCAGGCATGTGCCCTGACTGGGAATCGAACCTGCGATACTTTGGTTCTCAGCCCGTGCTCAATCCACTGAGCTACGCCAGCCAGGGCTAAATTATTACATTTTTGAATGACAACTAAAAGTAACATAGCTATCAATATTGCTTAGTTTTCAAACCCACAGAGATGTCAGAGTTTTGAAAGATCACTAAGCTTTGTCTTCCAAATAGTTACAAATAATAGTAACTCACACAAGGTCTTGCACACAACAGACACTAAATACACACTTGCTGGTTTCCCACAGCGAGCGGTGCCTCGACCTCCCCGCCTCCCGTCATGTGTTACCACATCTCAATCGGCTCTGAATTCCTGAGGGTCCTGTGCGTGTAATATTTCCCCATCACCTCCATCATCCCGATCACGTCTGTCACCACTCTACACCCGAGCACTTAACGTGCACTTCATAAATGACTGACTGAATAATTATAAGGAAGATCTTTCCGATAGGTTTATCTTAAGTTGACAGGCACGGAGTTACTGAGAGAGAGACAGAGAGAGAGAGAGAGAGAGAGAGAGAGAGAGAGAGAGAGAGAGGGAGATATTTCTGTCTCAGATCGTGCCCACATACTCTCCTTGCGAGCCGGGCGGTCATGAGATATTCCCGCTACAGAGGCAGTCGGTGTGCGGTACTGTTCGGCCGACTCTGCTTTCCTTCATTAAAGGAACCATGCAGAAGACAGAAAACTCTGAGCACAGAATTATGTTGCTACTCCGTGTGGGCAGGTACATGCGAGTTTCTACTTAATTGATGAACGCTCCCTGCAACGAGGAATTGCGACGGGTGTAATTTTGATGAATATCTGCTAAATTTAATTATACGAAGCCCAAGTTGAGAGTGAATTTACTCACGTTTATAAAATCGGTGGGGTCCATATGGGGGAACAGATTGCTTTACTCACAGGTTTTCCCACGTGGGGGTTACCGCCAGAGATAAACACCCCTGCCTCTCTGTCCTGGGTGACAGGAGGCAGCAGCTCGTGGCAGTCAGGGCCCCCGGGAATTTGGAGCTCACCCCGGGTGCATCACTCACAGGGACATACCTGGGGCTGGGCGATTGGAACCGCCTCCCACCTGCCTCCTGGCCTCCTGCCTCCCTGACGTCACCCCCTTCCTCACCGTGTTGCCAGGTTCAGTGTCCCCAACCCCTGTTTTTACCGGGTCACGTCTGGCCTTCAGTGTCTGTCCTCTGTCGACGGGATGAAGTTCAAGCACCTCAGACTGCTCTTCGGGGCTTTGCGACAATCTTGCTCCAACTGCCCCTCCAGGCTCCAGCCCCGCCTCTCACCTGCCCGAATCCCAAGCTGTAGCTGAGGTGCATCGCTCCGTGTCTCCCTCTGCTCCTTCCACTGTCCTGCCCCCCCTTCCCGCTCACGCCGCCACTCTGTATAGAGAACATGCTCCGTCCCCTTCGCAGTCCTTTCACTGATACATATTTGTTGAGTATCGAGCTGCTGGCCTGCCCTGCTCTGTTCAGCAGGGATGCAGCAGCAACCAGACACCTAGGTCCCTGTTCTCCTGAAGCTTATAAGGAAATCTATTTTTTTAAAATACTTGCAATTCTCTGCATAAGGTTGCCTCCTATAGTTCATTATGGGGCTAGAAGGGTTCTTTCTTTCTACTATAGTGTCTGGCACTCACGACATCACTTAATTGTATGTTTGTTATCTCAACGTAAGTTCCTAGAGAGGAAAACCACAAACGTGCCTGTAGATTCCCACAGACATGGCTCCCGGAACGTGGAACGTCTCAGAAATAGTTGTTGCTGTTTTAAGAATTACGACCAGATTGGACCCACACTAGGCAGCCCCCTCTGCACGCTGGCTATGGCGACCATCGCACGGAGCACTCACACACACTCTCCCACCTCCCCAACTAGCTGGTCTGCTTCTTTTTTTCTTTTTTAAAGATTTTATTTATTTATTTTTAGAGAGGGAAGGGAGGGAGAAAGAGAGAGAGAGAAACATCAATGTGCGGTGGCTGGGGGCGGTGGCCTGCAACCCAGGCATATGCCCTGACTGGGAATCGAACCTGTGACACTTTGGTTCGCAGCCCGCGCTCAGTCCACTGAGCTACGCCAGCCAGGGCTTGGTCTGTTTCCTATCACCTGCCAGGCTTCTCAGTGAGAAACCCAGACAGGATTTGCTGGAAAGAGTGGCTCGAGCCTCTCTCAAACAGCACTTGCTCCTTCTCTTTAATGGCAGAGCCCGCCTCTCACCGGACAGTGCCCTCAGCGTCACTGCGCTGCTCACACGGACTGCAGACCGCCCCTGCTTTTATTGGCTTAGGGGGTCACATCGGATCATGCAGCCTGATTCTTCTTTGGAAAAACAATTTGCTGCAAAGGTGTTAGGGCCAAATTGGGGTTCCAGCTCAGGTCTCTCTTACCCCACTGCCCACCCACATTCCCCATCCCACTCCCTGTGGAAACAGTGGCAGGGACACACAGGCGTCCAGGCTGTAGTGGCTCCACCCACCTTGCCCGCACCCCCTGAGCTCTGACCACAGGGCTCTGGAGACAGACTCCCTGTGTCTGTGGGCGTTTTATCTGGCCCCAAAGCAGTGCCAAGCTGTGTGTGCTACAGACTTAATGTCCTCAAGATCTGCCCCCAACCACTGTCAGACAGGGAGTTGCTACACACCCACCCCAGCACCCCTCACTTGGTACCGCCCTGCACTGCGGCCCTCCGTTCGTCAGGGTAAGGGGCCCCCGTCCCCCCCGGGGCAGCTCGCTGCACAAGGCACCCTGTGTGGATGGCCTCCCCTGCCTACCTCCCCCCACTTGCCCTCAAGTTCCCATCTCGCGTCTGTTTCTGGGAAAACCCGAGCCAGCTCTCTCCTGCCGACACCATCCCCCCTGGCCCCCAGGTCATTTGATGAACTGAAGGCATGTATGTGGTCTGTAAGCTGTCGGCCAGTGTGCACCGCATGTGGGGCTCCTTCCCACCTGTGGTCACGGTGTGGGGACTGATTGCTCCCTCCTCTCAGAGCTGGTCACGCCAGGCTGGCTGCACCCAACGGAGCCCTGGGGACACAGCTGCCCCGGCCTCCCTCCCCCTGTGGGCACAGCCTCTCCCAGGCCCAGGGTGAGGGCTGCTTTTCCCAATTCTGGTCTCTCTAAGGACTGGTCGCTGGCCTGGCCCCACGACCCACCGATGGGGAGCCCTAAGCCTGTCCCTAGTCCCTCCTGGGCCTCTGCGGGGGAAGCGGAGCCTGCTTCTGGCTCTCCAGGTGCCTCCCTGGTCAGACACAAAGGATCTGTGGGGAGGCCAAACGGTCATCTCTAAACCCTGCCTTCAGCCTGAAATCTAAGGATCTTGTCTCTGACTGAGGAGTTTGCTATGGCTGTAGCCTGCCAGTTCTGTTTTCCAGTGTGTTTCCTCTGGCCCCTGCTCCGCCCAGCGTCACGGGCCTCACTGTGGCTGACACTCATCATGGTCCAGTTCCGAGGGGCAGTCGGGCGGGTGGTACAGGCGTGAACTTGGGTCCTATCAACACCCTTCCCCGCTCTTCACCCGGGAGCGAGCAGTATCTGATCCCCTTGTTGCTTCACCTGGAAACAGAGGTGGAATCCACACGCCAAAGGGATGCTAAGAAAAAGGGGTGCATTTTGCATGTTTTTGTTCATACCTAAGGAGCATTCAGGACCAGAGGAGACCTGTTATTTGGTCCTATGTCTGATATTGGGGAATATCAGTCTTGACTTTTGTTTTATTTCTAAGACTTCCCAATGACTCAGAGAGACTTGAAGACATTCTCCCTGACAATAAGGATTTAGAAATGAGACCGACATTTGCGGGAGACAGAGGCCCTTGGCCGGAGTGGCCTCGGGATGATTTCAGAGGTCAGCGGCACAGTCACGGTCACCTCTGACACGGCTGGGTGGTGAGTAATGGCTGGCCAGGGGCGTCTGGCTGAGAGGCCACGGCAGGAATTATGGGGTTGTCAGTGGCGGGGGTCTGGGTTACGTCTCTGCACGGATCATTGTTTGTCATGCCGACCTTGGGTGACCTTCAGATCCTCTCGGTCTGAAGCATCCATCACCTGACATCATCCGACATCACCCCGGGCTACGCACGGGTGTGCGAGTGTCCTCCCCCTCTCCTGGACATCGACACGTGTCGCCATTCTTGTTGTCCTGGCCAACATTTTGGATTCTGTACCCTGCCATTGGATAGTTCGTTTTTTATTATAAGTCTTGCCAAAGAATAGAATCTTGCTTCAAAGATTTAGGAGCAATGAATGTGAAAGCCAATGCCTGCTTTAAATGTCTTTTCTGCCTCCCCATGACTGTGCTAACCCGGCAAAGACGCCTCCGCTGAGGTTTGGTCTCCTCAGCTATGGCCCCTGCTGCGCCCATGGTGTAGAGCACCTGTGAGTGACGAGTGGCCCATTCGTGACGGAAGCCCTGCGTGGACGGCGGTCGGAGTAACGGAGGGGCTAGAAGGAGAACGGTCAGGAGAAGGACAAACAGGACAGACAGACCGAGTATTCTTCCTTCTCAATGATCGTCTGACACTGGGCTAACATCCACCAGAGAGGAAGGCGGTTGATTTAATGTGTAGATTTGTTTTGAACTAATTTCAAGTGTTTTAATTCGTTTCTACAGAGATGGAGTTTGCGCAGAGAAGCGCCGACACACAACCTCTCTGTATCTCATCTGCCCCAGACTGAGCATGTGCTCCCCATGAAAATAGGGTGCCCTCGCAGGCTGTCCCCATGAAAATAGGGTGCCCTCACAGGCTGTCCCCCATGAAAATAGGGTGCCCTCACAGGCTGTCCGGGAGAAAAGCAAAGGAAGACATCGATAGATGCTTCCCCTGGAAATGGTGACACTCTCCCAACCGGACAGCGATAAATACGGTTAATTGGTAGGGACCGTCATTATAGTCACCGGTGCTTGGTTATAACCGGGATGTGAAAACTGTGCTTTAGCTAAGATGCAAAGGAATAACGCCAAGGCATCCGGGATTTAGGACCAAGAACCTAAGGTCAATGTGTCCCGGTACCTAAGGAAGAGGATCCTTAAAGGGTAGCAGGGCCCAGGTCTGGGGTTGGTAGGCCGGGTTTCTGGAGGAGTGCTTTTCAGAATGTGGCCTGAGAGACGCTGGTGCTTTAGAGAGACGGCCCGCCTGCTGTGTTAGAAACGCAGACGTGAGACCTGGGAATCAGAGTCCTCCGGATGTGAGTGTTTAAATCCGTGTCCCCAGGAGCTCTGGGAGTTCCTTCTGAAGATTGTGCTCTGCAGAACCCGACTTCGGAACTGCTGTTCCTAGTGAGCACACTCGCCAGCACAATTAGAACCTTTAAAATGTGCAAGGAACTTGAGATACAACCTGACCTGCGTGTGGGACCTCTGACCTGCCTGTTGGCGCTGTCCTTGCTTCAAGTCCCGTTTGGGGTGACTGGTGAGGGAAGGTGTTTCTCTGGGCCCCAGACGCGCAGAGGTGGCTTCTGCTCGTCCACGGAGGAACCCGCCGTTCCCACCTCACAGTCACGGGTTCCTTCTGGGAGTCAGAGCTTCCAGCCCAGAAGGACTCAGAGAAGAAATGCAGAGGCCCTCCGTCCTGAGGACGATGGAGTGCGGCTGTGAGATGATGATGATGATGGAGGTGCGACACAGAGTCCTGTTTCTGGGCTCAGGATGCTGTCCTTCCTCCTTTCTGGACTTCCCAGGCCACGGTCCGCTGAGCTGTCCGCCACTTTCATCGGGTACCGATGTCAGGCCCGGTGTGACCCCCCAAGTCCACTCGCACTGCCCCTGCTGCCCTGGCTGCCCACGCAGCACTCCGCCCCTGCAACCTAAGGAGCACAGAATTCGCTCTTTAAGTTTCCTTTAGGTTTCAGGGCGCTTCCCAGTGCCCGGGGACTCCTGCCACACAGGGCGCCCTGGGGCTCTGCCTGTGCCAACAAACCCCCTCTCTTTCTCCCCGGGGGCTGTGAGTGTGTTCTGCCCCCCACCCCCACCTTCCGCTTCTTTCGTCTGACTCGAGGCTTTGCACGCAATGTGTAACATTCAGATTTTAAAAATTTAGACAAAAAAGTTAAGAAAATAAGACACAACATCAAGAGACTTAAACAATAAAAAGAAACAGACCCAGAGATAGCTCAGATTGGACTCACCAAAAACTATAAGATAATTACAAAAATAACTGTTAAAAATTTAAAAGGTAGAAAAAATTTTAACAGGTGGAGAGAGGATTTAACCAGAAAGACATAAACTATAAATTTAAAAAAGCCCAACTGGACTGTTAGCTACGAAGCACGTGATATCCGTGATAACAGATTATTTGGGTGGACTTGTTAGCATACTGGATAGAGCCACGTGAATAGTCTGTGAACTCGAGGACATGTTAATACCGATTATCCAAACAGAGGAAAAAAGAAAAAGTAACAAGAAGCAAGGCGTAATGTTCCAGATCCGCGGGGAAATATAAAACTCCCCAATGTCCGTATAACCGCAGCCCCAGACGGAGCTGAGAGAGGGGATGGGTCGAGAGAAAACAAAGAAGGCACAATGGTCAATAGTCTTTGGAAATGACAGAGAATATCCTACAGGCCAAGCAGCTCGGAGAAGCCCGATGAAGACTAACCGAAAGAAAAGCATGCCCACGCACACCACGGCGAAGGGTGAAGGGTGAAGGGTGAAGGGTGAAGAAGAGCAGGACGGCTGAACAGCATGCAGAAAGAAAAGAGAAACTTCTCCCTGTGTATAGGAAGACATGCAGACAAAGTACATAAGAATTAAGTTAGGATGTAGAAAATTGTTTCAATACTACTAATCCACTTGACCGATGACATTTACAGAATGTTACTTCCAATAAGCACAGGATACGTATTATTCTCAAGTGCACACAGAAATTCACCAAGCCTGAGCACATAGGACACAGAAAGTCCATATCAAGTAGGTAGTTTTAAACCAAATCCTGCCAGTAATTACACAGAAATGGTATGAAAACTTAAATTAAATAGCAGAGAGGGGTAAGTAAAAGTTTTAAATCAAGATGCATGTATTTGCTGTCCATAAGAAATATTCTTTAAATACAAAGACCTGGATTAAAGTAAAATAATGGCAATAATTATGCTCTAGGCAAACACTAGTGATAGATAATGAGTGACTATGTCAATATCAGACACAGTAACTTGAGAAGGCGACTGAAAGTTCCCGTAATGATAAAGGGGTCAGTCCGTCAGGAACAAATAACAATAGTAAATGTGTTTACATCTCATCCCAGAGCTGAAAACGTTCGCAGAAAAGGCGGCAGGGTGGAAAGGTCAAGCACACCCTCCCGTCCCAGTGGTGAACTTCAGCACGCCGCTGTCAGGGGCCGAGGGTACCAGCGGAGAAGAGGTTGGGAAGAACAGCGCTCCAGTCCGGCTCCGGGCCGCCGACAATCGTCCCAGCACTTCGGGCCCAGTCGCAGGCCAGTGCACTCTCTCCTCAGGTGAACATGGAATTTTCCCCACATAGACCAAACTCGGACAATTAGGTAAATGCTCAATGCATGTAAAATAATGGAAATAACACAGAGTTATTCTGGTTTTCTAGTCACGGCACAAGGTGTGGCAAAAGTAGGTTGACAGCGGTTAGCATGGAAAAGAAAACAACAATTAATAAATAATAAAATAAGAATAAACTATTTCATGTACTCACAACCGTAAACCTACTTTTCCCCCCACCCTGTGTCATTAAATTAGAAGCCAATATTTTTTAAGAACCTGAAAAGTCTCTGAACATCTATGATTTAGGCAATATACTTTCCATGAAATCAAAAAAGCAATTCATAGTTTTAAACCAATATATTAGAAAAGAAGAAATGTCTAAAATCCATTATTAAAGCCTCCACCGGAAGAATCTGGGAAAAGAATAAGTTAAACCAAAACAAGCAGAACATCATGCAGCAGTCGGGAAGGCCAGGTGAGCTCCCATCATACAAAGCATAAATGTAGGACACAAGATGCGGGAATCCCAAGGACCAGTGAAGTCCAAAAAGGCGAGTAACTCAAAGGAAACAATTATCAGTGAGTGACCGAGCGTGTGAGTGTACGGAGTAGTATCACCTGTGGACCTGGAAGGTGAACAAATATTAACTTTTCTGGGTTCCGAGTTTGTGCCTGGGAGGTTGATGTGGAGCTTTGCCCAGATTACAGTATTTTATATCACGGTTTTTCAAATTATAGGTATCACAACTGTTACTTAAGGGGATTAAATCTTTTTTTTCAAAGTTTACCTCTCTGGTAAATATTAGAGGCACCACACCACCCACGTCTATCCGATTCCGAGTCTGGTCTCCTTCCTAAGTTGTCAGCGACCCGAAAGCACCTTTCTCGTTAAGCGGGGATGCCAACGTGTCGGCCTCTGCTGTCGTCTCCCATTGGTTTGTGTCTCAACCAGCCTTTCTGCACACAGGGAAGTGGCATGGCGAAGCGAGCGAGTAGCGAAGTTCTGGAACCAGAACACACCTTTTGAATCCCGACGCACACGGACGGAAACATCGTCATTCAAATAACACGCACGTCTCTGACTTCCTCTCCGATTTTCTCTTTCAAGTATACATCCAGAAAAATGATCTATTGAATTAAAACAGGGAAATGTTTTTAAAGCTTCTACTCAACGGTGTTATTTTATTTAAATAACCACCATAAACTTGTTGCCAGCCATAAAGTAATTCATGAACTATTGTACATATTTAACATTATAAAGACATTAAGGTAATTGTGTTGAGGTGTTTTTACTTTTTTAAATATTTTATTGTTCGTGTTATTACAGTTGTCCCCATTTTACCCCCTTTACCCCCTCTACCCAGCCCAGCCCACCCCCACTCCCACAGTCAGTCCCCACGCTGCTGTCCATGCCCACGGGTCATTCATAGACGTTCTTCAATGATGCTGATTAGGATTAGAATTTATTATTAAGGGAAGAGAATCAGGAGACTTCACGGTCTGATAGAACTTCATCACATATTTTTGTGCACAGAATCATCTGTATCACTATCACAGCCACATTCACGTTCGTCCCACACACGCCTGTCTGGAGCCTCTGGCGTCTGGATCTGGAACCGCCCGCACAAGTGGGAACTCACCCCTTTCATTTACCCAACTGTGGTTTCCTATTCTAACGCCGGCCCCGCCCGTAGAATCCCAGCCTTGCCTTGGGTCTCCTGGCTCCACCTCCCACCTTTCCTCTGGGCCCCAGCCACCCACGCTCCGGCCGTGGCAGTGACCCCCACTCTGGGTACCCAGCCACGGATTTCCCAAGTATGAGCACGGGGCGGGGAGGGCCCTTTCCTCCCTCAACCTTGTCCCCATCATCTCAGAATAAATTCCTGAGAAAGCCTACCAGCGTTAAAAAAAAAAAATCCCTCCCCAGAAGGAGATGAGAGTAGATACTCTAATGGGTCTTTTCATTCTCTACTGCACGGCTCTGTGATGGAGGCAAATGTCACCCTCACGTAGTTACGAGAAGCGAAATTGAAACAGGGATCATTTTGCAGCGTTATATTCCCGGGCACTTGTTTCAACTTCGCTCTGCAATTGCCGTTCACCACTCAGGTGTAATTGCACGGGTCACCGTGGAAAAGCGTAATTATACATTAAAGTGATGTCCTCTCATGCATTATTAAGTCGTGCATTTTTCTAAAGGAGCTCGAGGGAGGGAGCGAAGGGAGTGGGGAGAAGTCACAGAATGTTGGGCCAGCAGGGCCGCAGGGCCCAGTCTCATCGGCTCTTCCGAGCTGCGGTCCGGCCAGGGCCGTTCTTGCCAAAGGCACTGAGCACAAGCATCCAGATTCCTTCCCGTCTGAAGGCCCCTCCCACGAGGGGCGGGGCCCCGGAGGGGTCAGATTCAGCTGTGCCTCCCCAGCACCTGGCACAACACCTGGCTCGGGGACTGGAGTAGTGTTTTCCGCTGCATCGATGTTGAGATTTGCCAGTGGATTTCCTTTGGTACATGAGGTTCCACTCCAAGGCATTTGGAGCCTGAAAGAGACCCCTGTAGGGTCCGATCCCACCTGCGTTTGCGCAAAAGAAGGATGATGGCAGAATGGAAAACCTGAGACGCGCGGAAGGAGCTGGTGTGAATAGCGCCAATGCTCAGCGACTTGCCGTTCAGCCTTTACGGGTTCAGAACCCTCACAAATACAACGTCGGGCGAACACACCTCCAGATGCGGTCACCCCCTCATCGAGGGGGCAGCTCCAAGCCCCCGTGGATGCCCGAAACCTCGGGTAGTACCACGCCCTTTAATATAGATTGCTTTTTCCCCTCACATACATACCTGTGATAAAGCTTAATGGATACATTAGGGCCAGGAAGCATTTAACAACAGCGATAATCAAACAGAACCATTACAACAACGTCCTGTGATAAAGGTGATGTGGGTGCGGTCTCTCTCTCACCAAACACCGACGTGTACTGCGCGCACCGCCCCACTTACAGGGCGCCCTTGGCGGCCCCCTGCGGGCGAGCCGGGTTGCAGCCCCGCTGCGACTCCCGAGCTCCCGCGCCACGGTTGAACGAAGCAAACGGGACTTGAACATAAACCCCGCGACGCAGGCGCCGCGGACGGACACGGCGGATCTGATAACCTCGCGGTGCCGACGTGGCAGGCGGCACGCAGACCTGCGGACACGCAGACCTGCAGACGCTCGGGCACGTGCAGGCTGGGCGTGGCAGGACTCGCGAGATTTCATCACGCGCTCAGAACGAGTTTTCTAAGTTGTTTATTTCCAGAATTTCCCATTTAATATTTTCGGACCGTGGTTGACCGAGGGCACCAGAAACCACAGAGAGCGAAACCACGGGTGGGGTGATGCTGCGAGGTGCCTGCCAGTAGGTTCTGCCATGCCAGGGTCAGAGGGGAGCTTGGTAACAATGAAAATAATGAGACTTAGCAACTGCAGTCCAGGCGTGGCACGGGGTCGCCTACCTTCAGTGGAACTTATTTAAATTAACGACCATGCCTTAATCAGCTGTGATGCGCCAAGCAGCGTGCTAGGTTCCCTCGTGGGTGCGACGGTGGGCGGGAAACAGCGGGGCAGGTAAACAGGCTGATATTCCCCCCATCTGCCGCAGTCAGCCTCAGCCACGTTTGCTAAGTAAGTGGTTTTTCCGTGGTGTCCTTCTCCCTTTAATCCGCTCAAGAAAAGAGCGTGCGTGCACACCGACCAGGCAGAGAGAGGTTCAGGAGTGAAGACAGTCGAAGCGCCTGCATAGAGGCTTGGCCAGTAACCAGCGCCCGGGAAACGTTAGCCGTGTGACCACACAGGGAGATGGCTGCAGGCTCCGGCTCCCGCTTTGTGAAGTGCAATGTGTCAAACAGAACTATAAATGACCAATAGGGACTAAAGCAATGCTGAAAATAGGAGAAAGAGTGTCCGAGGCTCCACTTGTTTCAATGATGGTAAGAAACGGCTTCTCTGAGGAAGTGACTTTTGAGGAGAAATCTGAATGAATGAAAGTAGAAAGCAAGGGGGAAAGTGTCGGTGGGAGGAGCATTCCGGAACAGGAACAGAACTCGGGAGACATGAGCGGAACAGCTGGTGGCTCGGGGGCTGTGGCCTGGGCGGCTGCAGACGCCCGACCTGCAGGAGGCACTCAGCAGGGGCGGTCTAACTGGCTAAACTTCCACCTGCATAAAACTGCCTTCATGTAGGTTGTTTTTATCGATCGTCACAACAGGGGGGTCCATGACGCTGCGTAAAGGAGACTGACCGGCGTTTGCTCCAGTTCACGCAGGCCCTGAGTGACGGAGGAAGGACGCAGACCAGCATTCCCCAACTCACCCCGCAAATCCCCGTGTAATAACCAATCTCCCTACTACCCCTCTGTCCTCTGCTTCCCGGCACGATCTCCCACTCAGGACCCTCCCTGTCCTGTGAGTGAACACTCAAAACCCCGGAGAACAATGTCCCTACTGACCAGATGTTAATCGAACTCGCAAAGCCTTGTCAGCCCTCTCTCCTACCCAGGCACTGTAGTTCCCCTTGAACAGGTGCCTGCAGTAAAACCTGTGTCAAAACAGAGACTTGATTACTTCTGGGCTGTGGTTTCCAGCGGAGCAAGGATTTCTCTCCGGCTCCTGGCACCACGCCCCGCTCCGGGCCACCTTCTGCTTCTGCGCTGGAAGCCGTCTGGGAAGGGCGTCTGCGAGGTCATGGAGCACTCCAAGTCATTTACAATCCACGGCGTTCCCGCTGGTCTGTTCTTGGCAAGACGTGGCTCAGAAACACGTTCCAGAAGCATCTCTGGCAGAGAAAGATGCTCACAGGGTTTGGGTCCAGATGCTCTGAATGGCCCGACTCCCCGGCAGTAGGCAGTCCCTGCGGAAGCCGCGTGGGCAGCCTTGCTGGACCACACCCTTCCCTGCCATTAGGGTGGGCGCTGTCAGGGCCCCCTTCTGGATGCACGCCGGAAAGCTCTCTCGCATTCTGTACCCACCCCCACCGCCCACCGCCCAAGGCAGGGTGAGGGAGGAAGAGACAGAAATATCTACGTTCGAACCCAAGCACAGTCACTTCCTAAATGTTTGCTTCTGAACAGGCTGTTTGTTTGTTTTCTAAGCCCTAGAGATCGACTTGCCCTGCTTTGGGACGGAGAGTCCCAGCTCAGGATGGGTGTGTGGGGACAAGGACGGGGGGGAGGGGGAGGCAAGAGTTCTCTCCACCCCTCACCTCATGGAGAGGTTTATGAATCCGTGCAGACAAGACACCAAGCTCAGTGTTGGGGACATAGCAGTTGTTCAATAAAAAAGTACTTCTGTTCCCCTAACTCACGTTCTCTTAAGGAAGCTGAGCCCCCAAAGCCAAAAATCTGGATGTTGGAAGGAAGGTTAGAAAGTCGCTAGTCCCACCCACTGCCGAAGTTCCTTCTCTGAAGCTGCCCCCAAGTCGTCTGTCTCACACTGTCTTCTAGACAGACTGGGGTTTCTCAGTGCAACTCCAGGGCAGAGAGCGTGGGCTGGTCCCCTGAGCACTCGGCCAAGCACCGCTAACCCTATGTCATTGAGACACCCTCCGAGTGGTGTTTCCCACGGGGCCTGGGCCTGCAGTGCTCGGGTGCCTGGAGGCTGACCTGAGTCACCGACCACCTACCCTGAGATGGCGGCGGTGCCTGTCTACCATTAGTCACGAGGTTGTCGCGGCCCAGGACCAACAGGGGCAGCAGCAGCTGCTCTGCCAGACCAGGCCTGGGACGCATCTGGCTGGCGTGTGGCTGCGTGGCGTCAGGCCCATGAGCCTGATTCCCCCAGGGATTTGGTGAGTGCAGGAATGTGATAAATACAGCTGTCCCTGCTGAGGATAGCCAGCCCAGTCTCACCTTCTAAACAAGGGCCTGGGTTAAGCTACCGAACCGAGGTTCTCTGTCGTCCACAGGGTAAATGTGACGCGTGACCGTGACTGCCACACACCCACACATCTCCGACCTCCGCTCCCACCCCTGCCCCCTGACCTTTCAGTCCACATTCTGACTCCAGGTTTCACGCGTACCCCGTTCCAGTGGGAGGGAAACTCAGTTTGGATGACGGCTTTTCCCAAGCTGGCCCTGCGTCCCCAGATTCATGCCTGTTACCCTGTGCGTGCTGGTGTGCAAGACGTACGTTTGAAATACATCATTTTGTCTAGTGATCTTTGAAACCTAGCATTAAGAGAAAGGTCACCAGAAAACAGTCTCTCCGGGGGCGGGGGGCAGCAGAGGGAGGGTTACCCAGGCTCACCCTTGAACCCTACATGGTTACATGGACCAGTGCCACCCCAATAATTCAGTAAAATTAAAAAAGAATATACTGCCACACTACAGAAATGAAAGAGAATTTAAACATTCTCTGAGGAGGAGATGTGGAAGGTACAACATGAGTTTTTACCGAGCACCAGCCATCTTTAAAAAGCTGGGGCAGGAAAAGAACAACTCTGGAGGGAGAACTCAAGCAGCAGGAGAGGCAAAGGTGGGGCGGCCGGCCCGAGGCACAGCCCAGTGGCGCCCACGCTGGAAAGGCAGTGCAGGGGGTAGGCGTGCTCAGAGCTGCGTTTGGAGAGTGGGGAAAGGCATGTAGCAGGGGCGAACAAAGAGGATTTAAATTCCAGCCCCTTGAATTAGACTGAACCATATAATCCCCCCTCACGTGACCGGGTGCCAACAGTTGGAAGGTCCGAGTCAAGGTGGACTTGGGCCCCCTCCTCCCAAGGAAGCGTGGTAGGAGGTGGGTCCGTTGCAGACCCAGAGCGCATGGGGCAACCCGAGTACTGCGGGCAGCCGGAGCGGTGACCCCTGGAGGAGCGATGCCTGCCCAGCGGGGGCTCAGCCCCCAGGCCTCCCAGCCTGGGAAGGGAGGAAGACGCTGACTTCCTGCTGAGGAACCACTCAGGATTCCAAGGAGCGGAGAGAGGAGCGGAAACTCGGCCTGTGCCTCAGGGGAGATCTCCCAAGCAGGCGAAGTCGAGAGGAAAGAAATCTAACTTCTCACCCCCCCTTTCATTTTTTTTCAAAATAACCTTTCAGGTGATTTATTTTCCCTGCATCCCCCCAGATGGCTGACATAACTTTGTAAAGACCACACAAATATTTAATGCTCGCGCCGTGAGCAGGACCCAAGGCTGTGGCTCCCAGGGCGGTATTTTGTGCTAAAAATTGCATGAAAATCACCTGACTCTCGTTTTTAATGGAAAAAAAACCTAAATTATGCGGTTGGGAGCAGTCCAGTGCCGTGATTGCGCCGTAGCACACACTCTGTAAATGTTTGTTGAATTAAATTAGAAATTGGAAAGATTCATAAGCGTTTCTGTGTTCGTCCAGCCCCTCATTTTGCTTTGACAGGGAAAGGGGCCGGGAGATGACTTTGCCAAGGTCACACGGCTCATTGGCCACAGAGCTCAAGGTCACATGGCTCACTGGCAAATAGTTAGAGAGTGAGGGCCCCGAGCCCTCTGCCTCTCAATCCGGCACTCCCTTCCCGACATTGCCACTGGGGTGCGAGTGCAGCCCGCCCTCCCACGCCCTGTGTCCGTGGGTAAAGAGAGACACGACATCGTGTAAAGCCGTCTCATTGCAAGCCCGGCCGCAAGCAGCCGAGTGGGAAGAGACACTCTCCAAGCTGCCAGGGCCCTTAGCAACCTGCTCTGGGGTGTTGTATTCCCGATAGGAAGGATTATGGTGCTTGCATGTGGTTATTCCTGGGACCGTTCCAAAACCAAGACTGTGTGTATTCTCAGCAGGCTTAATCCAGACAATTACAGTTAAACCCAAGCCTCCAGATAAGCTACACATCCAGGGCCTGGTAATCCCGTGCTCACAGTCGGCCCCCTCATGCCGGGGCTGCCCCACACACGGCAGGGCACGGGTGGGCAGGGGCTGTGGACTGGGTCCCTCCAGCACCCCCTCCCCCCCGCAGTGAGTCCTCGTCTTCCTGGGCGGCTCACAACTTCAGGCAGCATGGAGCACCCCGGCATCCTCTGACAGTGCAGAGCCGGCCTGAGACGCTCACTCCATGTTTTCACGGAGTGAAACATTTATTTGAGGCCCAGATGACCTTCCGAGGGCAAGGATGCAATTAGTGGAAGGACCTCGTGGGCCCCACGGGCCACCGCAGCTGCGTGGGAAGGAGGAAAACAAATCACAAACGGAGCAGTTTCGTCTTCTGGTTTCATTCAAGGGGCACCCTTGTGCCCTTGTGTCTGTCTCCGGCTCCTCCCTCAGACCTAGGAGAGCTCTTCCCTTCTAGCACGAGGGGAGAGGGAGACGGTGCCCACACGGAGGGCACCCCGGCGTCCCAGCAGCGTGTGAATGGAAAGCCTGACCACGAGCGCGCCTGCCGGAAGCCACCGTTCATCTGGCGTGGCCTCTTCAGCCCCAGACGAGAAACCGCATTCTGGGAAGGCTAAACGGCTCGGCCCTGGACAGCCCGCCAGCTCAGCGTTTCTGGGCCTCCGGGGCCCGGCCGACGCCCAGTTTTCCGAGGTGGTTTCAATGGCACCGTGCACTTTGAACTTCCCGTACAGCAGCACTTTCATGAGAGACATGCAGTTCTCCCCAAGTTACCCAGAGTGCTTCATTCACCCCAAGGGACCCCTGACCGCCCAGGTGATCCATTCACCGCGCCTCTGAGAAGCTTGCCTTTTAACCCCTCCAACATCAAATGCATCTTCTGGGTAAGAGGCCTGAGTCCACAGAAGGATCTTTGAATTCACGGCCCACACACTCCAGAGAGGAGCCCGCAGTCATGTTAAGACAGCTGCTCCCTAGCCCTGGCTGGTGTGGCTCAGTGGATTGAGCGCGGGCTGCGAACCAAAGCATCGCAGGTTCGATTCCCAGTCAGGGTACATGCCTGGGTTGCAGGCCACGGCCCCCAGCAACCGCACATTGATGTTTCTCTCTCTCTCTTTCTCCCTCCCTTCCCTCTCTAAGAATAAATAAACAAAATCTTTGAAAAAAAGAGTCTGTAATCGATGCAAATCAGTTTGTATGAAGCATCTACCTCTTCAGGGTATGAGTCTAAGACCAGATGCCCCGTCTCCTAAGGTGCCTCCCCTCGTTCTGTGTAACAACGGTAGTAACGGTCACCTCACTACTCACTGTGTGATGGAGAAGTCAAATAAGGTGCGTGGTGAGCACCCAGTAGGAGGTATCTGGTAAAGATGGTGGTGATGATGATGACGATGATAATGATGGTGGTGGCGGCAATGACAATAGTGTTAGTGGGAGAGAAACAGGGCAGAACAAGCAGACGATGGGCAATGGAGTAGGTACAGACTCCGGGACCACCCAGAACCAGGCTCAAACCTTCGTGCCTCGGCTTACCAGCTGGGTGCCTTCGGACAAGCCGTTATGCTTTCTAAGCTTCGAGATTGTGACCTCTGAGACGGGCAACAGCAACGACAGCGCCTCCGTCGTGTGTGTGTTTGGAGAACTGGGAGGAACCCACGCACACGTCACTCTCTCAGTAGGTGCACACTGCGTGCAGATCGACGTCCCCCTATTTCTACAGCACAGCTGATCTGCATGCTTGTATTTACATATAACGTGTAACAATAGACATGTAAATTGTCACAGTATTTCCACTCGCAAGGGTGTTTTTCAAGGGAAATGGTCATTGGAGGGAAAGGTCTTTTTTTCTGGGAGGCCCGTGTACACTGGAGTGTGCTTGCTTCCGCAGGGTTCTCAGCTCACATAGCGCAGGGGACTGGGCGGGGGCGCGCCCTGCTGTGGGTCGGCTGCTTCGTTCAGATGTGACGGTCCCTGTGCCAGGCTCCATTTAGTAAGCGGCTGCTAAGGGTACACTCGGTGGCATCCTAGCAGCCTCGAACCCATTAAGAGACAATTTACTAACTCTACAGGAAGATGGATCGGGAGTAACTTTGGAGTAACCTTGTGTTCCTGGAGCCTAGGGGTCCTCCTCACACGTCCATGTCACCCAGTTAATCCGGAGAGCTCTCGTCCCCAGGATCCAAACAGACAAGCTGGTCTCTACGGGATCAGCGGGGAATGTGCCAGGTCCCACGAGGAGACAGTGTCGCTACCCAGCACAGGATCCGGGTGGCCTTAATCTCTGTCTCTGTTCTCACTCCTGGACACCGCAGCCCGGCCTTCCCTGCGTTTTTGCAAGTCTGGGACGAATCTGAACCAACACAAAACAAAGCGATGCTTGGAATTACACTCTAAGGCAGTTACCCTAAATACTTGCAGCCTTCACCTAGGGCATTGGGATAAAGGGGAAACAGGGAACCATGGGGTATGCAGTATGAGGACGAGGAGAGGAATCCAGAACATTTAGTTTAGAAAAGGAAGAACATAACCCTGGAACATAATGCTAGAAGTATTACCCAGCCAAGTAGCCCTGTGAAATTCGCAAACCGCTTCCCTACCACTGTCTCCTCGCTTTCCCTTCAGAAGGATGTGTGGTTTGAATAGAGTTGCCTAGTTTTTACAAACGAGAAATCTCAAGCTGGAGCTTGGTGACGTCTTCAAAATGATGTTCCTAGGAAATTAGCAGAGGCGGTGTCCTGAGGCGGGTAGGCGTTAAATAACCCGGGGTGCGCGGTCGGCTCGTCCCAGAGCCCTGACTCATCCAACCCCAGACGCACCTCCACCGTGGCTCCCTACCGCCTCCGGCTCCGCCTTTCTTCCCAGCAGCTTCTCCTCTCCCTTCCCCCCTTTTGTGACGTTCTGGACACGTCAGCGTCACTACAGCCACGCCTCTCACGCCGGCAACCGCTGACTCGAAAGGGGCATTTGTATATAGAACGTTGTTCAACTGGACTAAAGCAAGAAAGTGGGCACACGTACTACCTGTACTTTTCTCTTTTCTATTAGAGTCATGAAAATCCTAAGATGATTCTAGAAACTGCGTATGATCCTGTTTGCAAAGAGCCTATGCTAAAAGGGAAAGTTTTAGTAACGTAGTAGATTTCAATTTATGTTAAATATGCAATTAACCCCCAATTCATCAGTGAGGAATGATTTCAGTGGAAAGTAACCACAAATCTGACTTTTCAAAAAACACTTTAAACAGGAGGAGGTGTGTAATATCCACAGAAGCCCGGGGGAGGGTCGGTGGCCAGCATGGACCTACCCACGGTGCCCCTGAACTTGCACTTTTTATTTCTGTCCATTTCCCTATTTTCCAGACCGAGAGCTCCACCTCTCACATAGTTTCACAAAGAATAAATTGCTCGTTCCTTCTGAGTTTTAGAGTCTCGCGTGTAAAATAATAAAAACAAGGGCACCCGCTCTCCTCCGTTTTTGTTGGGAATAGCAAGGCGATGTTCGGCTTGTGCTTGGCACTGGTCTTTGCCTCCAAGGGCTCCACCCTCCGGCCAGCTTCTGACGTCACTTGGCACTCATTGTCCCCGCCTCCCCACCCGCCCACGTCACCTCGCTTAGCCCCCAGCGCTTTGCTTTATTGTTTAGGTCAAGAGGCCAATCAGGAGGAGATTTCTCTGACCAATCCACACTCTTCCTCCTTCCACACACCCCTCCGATGCACTTGAACTTCACTCATAGCTCAGAGTATCCTCAGTCTCGGGAAATGACTACTTATTGTAAACACCCAGCGTCCACGTCAGGTCAGTTCAAGCCCGGAATGTTTACGGAATGATCGCTACATGTCACATGCAAGGACACCTCTGCGAAGCTTCCCAGGTCCAGGAGTGCAGTTCACCGCTCCCACGTCTGAATTCCAGGAGCATGTCCCAGGCAGGCAGGCTCTCCAGGAGCAGGGGCGGAAACACAGGCCGTGTGAGGCCGCGGTTAACCAGGAGTTGGCACAGTGGGAGGTGTGGAGGAAGCGGGATCACACGGAGGAAAGAGGTCGACTGCATGCAGCCAGCCCAGGCCTCCGCCAGCCTACAGTGCGCAGTGCTCCCCCGTGTTGAACCAAAAGGACCGGACCGTCATGGTCCTCCCTCCCTCAGTCCCTGAACGGGGAACACGTGCCCAGAGGACACGACCCAGGCCGGCGGGGCAGCTCTGCCGGTGTCCACAGCTGCAGATGGCCCTCTGGCCACAGCCCCCGAGCCAGGCACTTCGTCGTGGGGCACAGCCCCACGCGGGCACTTCAGCTTTGCCAGGGGCAGGACACGTCAATATTTTTCCCGACGGGCATCTCCTGGGTGAGCCTCTGGGGTGCGACCCGGGGGTTGACCCCATTGTCGTGTTCCCAGGTCCACGCCTCCTAGGCTGTGAGCTGAGCCCCAAGCAGCGTCACGCGGGGTCCTAGGCTGGCGGACCCTAACCCTCCGGTGGTGTTCCTGAGGGCGTGCAGGAAGGACAGGAAGCATGTTCTAATGCAGACAGATGTCGGCCTTCCCAGGAGAGAAAGGGTCTGCGGTACAATACGTTCTCCAGCCAGTGGCTGGGTCTCTTAAAGGAACCGTGTTCCACTAGGGTCCAACTTTCCCCTGTCTTTCTGCTCCTTTGGACAATCAGTGGTGAGAGCAGCTAGGTCGGCCTTGGTACGTGGGAGCCCGTGGCGCCGCGCCCATGCTCGGCCTCGGCCTCTTCAACTGTGGTCACTTCACTCGCACGTGCCACGTGACAACGGTGGGATCACTGGCGCCAGGGGCCAGGTTCTGCCAACCACGGAGCCACCCGGCCACCTGGCCTGGCCACCGGTCGGTGCTCTCTGGTGGGCACCAACATGGGATAAACAAACCTTCACACTTCCTTTCGCCCCGTCCACCGCACGTCCGACAGCCGTCCTTGTCCCTGAGCCTCCCGCCTTTGTGTGGCCACAGGCGCCACTGCCCGTGACTCAGTGAATCTACTCCAACCTCGGCCCACGTGTCCGTGGACTCGCGGGAGGTGAAGAGCGGTGCTGAGCGAAACTGCGCTCGGTGAAAGGGTTGCGGGAGGCAGGCTCCTGGGAGGGGCCGTTCATGTGAGCTCTCGCCTCCACTACTCACCGCGAATCCATCAGCCGTGCGGGGACTGCCCTCCCCCTTCAGGGGCCGGGCAGGGCCCCCCCACACAGCCACAGTGCGAGCTGAGGGGTGGCGCTCTTTTTACAGAGATGACCGTCACGGGTGCCCGGACTCGTGTGGCTTGTGTGTGCCCTACGTGTCCCTCAGACTCAGTCCTGGATGTCAGGCTCTTGTCTGGGGAGGAATGGCTGTGGGGCCTGCCCGGCTCTATTTCCCGGTGTGTGTGTGACAGAGCCCATTCATAACGGGCAGCTGTGCCCGCAAGGCCACCGAGTGCACCGTGGCCAGATGTTCTGTCTCCGAGTCGATTTGTTTCCAAAAGCTTATAATTATTTGCGGCAGGTGGCTTGAACTCCCTCCTGACCTCTAAGGGCCTCACTCTGATGCTGTATTTTTTCATTAGATTTTGTCTAAAACACCTCATGGCTTTTTTTTTTTTAACCACCAGTGCTATCTCCAATACCACAGAGCAGTCCAGATCCTACGGACAGCAGCGGGCTGCTTATGCATAAGCATAATGCACCCGCTGCCTAGGCACCCCGGGCCTGCTGCGGCGCCCTTTCCTCCGCCAGGTCCCACGTAACGCTGGCAGCCTTCCGTGTCACCCAGAAGATGGGCCGAAGCAACATTCTGAGCAGTGGGCCGTGTCCTTCCCGAAACCCAAAGGCACCCAGCAGGTGTGGAAATGTCCCTTCATGGTGGGAGGCAGAAGACACAGTAGCTCGTGTTTTTTTTCTTGGAGGCCGAGCTCCGGAAACACGGCCACCTCCCCCCCCCTCCGAGTGTTTGACCCTGAAATTGTACAGCGCTGTGTCTGGCCTCCAGATCTTTGCGAGGGTTATTTCCCACCCCCAGAGGCACCTGTGTCTCGCCCGGGCCTCCGGCTGGCTGGCCACTATTTGCTCATCCGGCTCAATCAGTATGACGTCATCCCTAAAATCGGTCTGTGTGATGTCTGGCAGAGTACTTAGAGCATCTGGGTCACTGTGGACTTTATTATTATGGCAGAGAGCTAAAGAGGTGACACAGTCCTCGGGTGTGTGTGTGTGTGTGTGTGTGTGTGTGTGTGATTTCACGCAAGCTGATTTGATACCTTGTGTGACAAGGATAGACAGTAAAGAACACACTGTCAAAATCCACCAACGAGGTGCCTGAGGGCACAAGGACCTGCTCTGTCAGAGACACCGTGTCTTCCTGGTGGCCCCGGTGCGGGGGCAGGGCGACTCCTTGGTTGAGCCGTGGTGGTCTCCAGCAACCCTCCAGACCCTGCCGCTCTCGAAGTTCTGCACCGTGGCCGGCCAAAGAGGGGATCCCAGCAATTGCCCTGCCCCCAGATCTTTTCAGTCCCCAAGAGTGGTCATGAATCCTGCCTTCCCCCTAGGACAGCAATTTCCAACCTGCACACCGCAAGCGTTTTTTGAAACATGCAATTCCCAACTGTTTAGTGAGGGTCGCTGACCCTTTCCCTCAGACCGCCTGATACAAAAACAATCACACTGAACACCACAATAGCCATCCAATGTGAGTGAATCAAAATTATGCCTGTTTTTGTCAGGTTGGCAAAAATATAGTGTACTTTGTGGTGTGCCGCAGAATTTTAATAATTAGTTTATAGGTAGCAGCAGATGAAAAATGTGGAAAATCACCACTCTAGGGTGTGATGCTGCTTTTCATTTACTGCCTCGAATGGGAGGAAGCACGACTGGTAGTTTCCGAGGTTTCTGCTTCGCCTTCTCCGCTGTGATAGGCCTGACCCCAAACACCCCCGTCCCATCATGGAGATTGTGTCAACTGCCGAACGCGTCTGTTCTCATTCCAGGGGCCAGAGGGGTGACGGCCGTGCTCTGGCTGCGGCGGATGACAGCACGCTGGGTGTTGGCCGGGACGCGAGGACGCCGCCCGACTCCCGCGTGGCCCTGCTTTAACAAAGGAGCTCTCGTGGTGGCTAGCTTGGTGTGTCGATGTGGCCAGGCAGTAGAATCCAGTTACCCGTATTGAATCCAACACTAATCTGGGTGTTACTGTGAAGACAGTCTGTAGATCTGGCCAGCATCTGTAGTCAGTTGATTTTAAGTCAAGGAGGTAGGGGCTACTTGTCCATATGTCCGTCTCCAGCGAGTGTGTGTTATACTCACAGGATGATGTGGCTGCATCCTTATGTCAAGGACTGTCCGAATTGCCCCTTCTTCTAGCACTGGGTCCTCCCTGCCAGCCGGACAGTGATTGATCCTGCTTCCAATTCCTCCTTTGCCCCTGCTTTCTTGCCTCACTCCTGGCACCAACCATCAGAGACTGAATTCCTTGGAAGCAAAGGCCGAGTTGGCGGCTGGAGGGTAAAATGTTAATTCAAGATCAATAGCGTGCAAGGCCTGGGGACAGAGGAAGCAAGATCAGACGGGAGAAAGTCAAGTGCAGTACGGGTTCCACAGTGCCTTAGTTAGCCCGGGGCAGAGCTCTGGGGAGAGCCTTTCCCGCCAGAGCCACCCACGAGGCAGGAAGGGTGGCTGGAACCCACCCCGGGCACTGGGTGCTGGCTGGCCTCAGCTGGGCCAGAACAGAGAGAGCATCCCCGTGCGGCTGCGACACATCCTGCGGGGGGGGGGGGGGGGGCCTCTGCTGGTCTCACGCCCCACTGACGGGCAGCAGGTCCTCACACAGAGGCGGGTCTGGGTGGGCGTGTCCCCCGAGTCTCCACGCACACCCAGAAGCACTCCTTTCGTTCGTCCCTTCGCTGTCACGCTCACCCTCCTTCCTCTATCGACCGGTCTTGTTTTTCCTGGGATGCCGTGGTATTGTTAAGAAAAATAAATGATCTTAGTTATCTTTGTATTTTCAGGCCGACCACAATGTCTGGCTTAGCTGCTGCTCATTACGTGACTGTCGAATGCATGAAATTCCCCGACTGGTCCCCGGGGTCTGCTGGGGAGAACCTCGTGCAGTCGGGAGACTGGGTGTGCAGCCAGGTGCCGTGGTAACAAGTTACGCAGGACGCCTGCCGCCATGGGGCTATGGTAAGAGGGGACGATAAGACGCATCAAAATATATGATGGTCCTGGCTTTGCAGCCGGATTCTAATATTATTTCTGCCATTTTCAGGGTATAAAACTTCTGACAAGTTTTTTGGCCTCCCTCTCAGTTTCCCCATTTCTATGGTAAGAATCATAATATTGAATGCACATGTTTATTCAGAGGATTAGATGTTATAAGGAAAATGCCTAAGCTTACTCTGAGCATTGCAGATAGGCTATTTAAAGCAGAACAGACTCATAGTAGATGATTGTCTTATTTTGAGTCAGTCAAGGCGACTCTGGAACCAGGGCTCTGGTGCAGGTAGATTTGGGGGTCACCTAGAAGGAGGGAGAAGGGAGAAAAGCCAAGGCACACCAGTGTGGGGGATGCCGCTGTGGGCCCCTGGGCTGCGAGCCCCCGGGTCCTGCTGAGAAACTTGAAACTCCTAAGTGAAGACGAGGAAGCCTGGGTTTTATCCCCTACCATCCCCCGCAGATTAAAGGCCGCCCAGTGAGGTGGCAGCCCCTCCCACTTCATATTTGGAGACCGCTGTGTGGACCCCTCCAGCCCTGCAGCTGCTGGAGAAGGCCCCTGGGCAGAGGAGGAGAGAGATGAAAGAGCCAGGCGCCTGGGGGTGGGGGCTCCAGCCTGCCCAGGACCCAGCTCTCGGGGGATCCAGATGTGCTGAGCGGGTTAGGGAGGCACCGGGGGCCACGCGGGCCAGAGAAGGGGAGCAGCCCTTGCTGCTGCGGCCGCTGTGGCTGTTTGCTGCTCTCGTTGTTGGCGTTGCTACTGCTGACACTGCTTTTGCTATCTATGTGACTTTCTAAGAAAGCAGGAGGGGGCTGAAGGAAGCATTCATTCCTGAGGCATAACAATGACTGTGTCTTTTCTCCAGCTGACTTTAAGAAAAATCAAGCCCTGGCTGGCATAGCTCAGTGGATTGAGCGTGGGCTGGGAACCAAAGTGTCCCAGGTTCGATTCCCAGCCAGGGTACATTCCTGGGTTGCAGGCCATAACCCCCAGTAACCGCACATTGATGTTTCTCTCTCTCTCTCTATCTCCCTCCCTTCCCTCTCTGAAAATAAATAAATAAAATATTAAAAAAAAAAGAAAAAGAAAAATCAGCTATAAAACCAGTCATGAGTATGCAGAGTATGGCATTGGGAATGTAGTCCATAGCACTGTAACAACTTGTAGGGTGTCAGATGGGGGGTGATCATTCCGTAAGGTATATCAACGTCTCAACATGATACTGCATACCGGAAACTAGCATCCTGTGATACATCAACTGTAACTGAAAAATAAATGTAAAAAAAAAAAAGAGTAAACCAAAGTGTCGCAGGTTCGATTCCCAGCCAGGGTACATTCCTGGGTTGCAGGCCATGACTCCCAGCAACTGCACATTGATCTCTCTCTCTCTCTCTCTCTCCCCTCCTTCCCTCTCTAAAATGAATAAATAAAATCTTTAAAAAAAAGAGTAGATACCTCTAAGTAGTGGGATTATTGGGTTATTTTATAGTAAGAATATATTTTAAAAATTCCATACAAGCAAAACTTTGTGAGGCTTAGTCTTTTGTTTTGTTTTTTTAAAGAAACTCAGATGATGGCAGGAATGGAGATTCACTTCAAATAAAAACAGACAGCGTTCCACATCCATCGTGCAAAGGTAACTCGCAGGTGGGTCACGGAGCAGACAGACGGGTCCAAGGGTTGACTGCCACGGTTCCCTGTTATCCCACCTGTTTTTGGCAGTTTGGTGTTGTTTTTCCTTCCTCCACGTCTGTTTGCCGGAAGCCTGCGGCCTGGGCGTCTCGCCCAGTTTGATTAAATTTTGGTTTCCTACTCATGCGGCATCCTGGCTGTGGTTCAGAGATGACATCTTACAAATCGTGTTTAGGCATTTTTGTTTATTGCTGGTGGAACAAGCAGAGAAAGCCCGTGCCCAGCCTGTTCGGATAATGACATGGAACACAGAAATAAAACTAATAGCAAATGATAATACATACAAACGTGTGATTGTACAGCACACTGGTGCATGTTTACAAGCCGTCAAAGGGAGCTTTGGAGATAAGATCAGGACGTCGCTGTCGTGTGTCCATTCTTTCGCCGTCCCTTCCCGTGATACCCTGCACAGGGAGGGGAAGGACGGAGCAGAGGCAGGTGGCTGTGGCCTGCCAGCGGAAAGGACGGAGGAAGCACAGGGCGGAGCTGGCACTGAGCTGGGAATTAACAGGCAGCGTCGGCACAAGCCAGAGCCAGAGGCTGAGCTGGTTCCAGCCGGCCTCTCTAACTGCCGAGGGGCACACTGGACCAGGGCCAGCGAACCACCCCAGTCACCTGGCACCATCACGTTTGGCTGGCACTGTTTGAGGTCGCAGTTGGAATCTGGGTGAGATCCCTTGCGTTTCTGGTCACTTTCCAGTATACGCATGTCTGGTTGTGCCAAGGTACTCTCATCCAGTTTTAAGCTCTTCTCTGCCCCTTTGCCCGCCCTGCCTCCCCCAGGAAACCTGCCTTCGGCAAGAGGCCGCGAAGGGCCCCTCCGCTTGTTCAGCGGGTCTGTCTTCATCTCCTTCTCTCTGTTCTGGGGGCTGCCACGGGGCATGCAGGGGCCCAGCGGGCGGAGAGGAGGGCTTGCCACACAGGCCAGCAGTGCCAGATGCTGTTGTAAGGCCCTGGGGCTGCGGTTTGCAGGTGTTTACGGGCAGAATCACTTCTTTTGGAGGGCCTGGAGGGGGCGTGCCCTGGAGCCTCTTCAGGTGGGAGCACCTTCAAGTGGGCCCCTCCCCGGCGGAGAGACTCGCGCTCCTCCTGCTGGCCGGGCGGGCATTGCTCCTGGCTGCTCTGCCTGCCCCCTCCCTGCCTTCTTAGCTCCTCTCTGGGCTGCTAACCCAGTCACCCTGGCAGCTGCCTTTTGCCTTGAGCCTCTTGGAGGCTTGCACTGGGCACCGGTCCCCCTGTCCCCGGAATGTTAGGGAACACACGTCCAGCGCTCTGGCTCGCTCCCTGGAAGCCCCTCCCTCGCTTTAAGGTGGAAGGGCAGAGAGGCGGCCTCTTCCCGGGGGGTCAAGAACTGACTTGCCGGAGTCGGTCCTCCAGCCTCCAGGCTCTGACCTCTCCTGACGTGATGGGCTCATCCTGGTGGAACCGCTGCCCCTACGCCATTCCCTTTGCAAACGTGCCCTGCGCTGGTGTGCTCGGATGAGGTTATTGTGTTCTCAGCCTTGGTGACGTCTGCAGAATCGCCAAGACTACAGGAAGAGTCCTGGACAACACCGCGTCACGGAGAGAGCCTCTGCTGGAATCAGCGGAACGCACACAGGAGCACCGCGCATGCGTGGGCTTCACTCCTGCCCCACCCGGAGCGGAACACCGTGGGCTTACTGGGAGAGCCGCCTAGAATCCCACGCAGGCAGGCGGTGTGTAGCGCAGAGATGAAAAGCTCAGGAGAGCTGAACCCTGGATCTGTCGAGCCTTAGCTCGGCGGGCTCAGAGCTGTGGACCCAGGAAATATATTTAATCTTTCTGTGCCTCAATGTTTTAGTCAATACATGGAAATAGTGATAGTCTTCGCTTTATAGATGGTTATAAAGATGAAATATTTGAGATCCTTAGAACAGCATGCATACGAAGTGCTCAGAAAATGTTCATTATTGTTGGCTTGAGGTTTGAGTGCCCTCCGCCCCGAGCACGCACGTGGACACACACACACACACACACACACACACACAGCGATGGAAGGGAAACCGTTCCTGTACCGTTGGTAATTCATTCAGCCCACCAAGTCAGCCCTGGGCAGGGGCTTCCTGTGCCCTGGAACACGGGGTGTGGGTGAGGGAGACACATGAGACGGGGCTCAGGACTGCAGGGACGTCGGACACAGACATGCCTGTCGTGACGGCCTCACGGCATAATTAAATGCGTGCAGCCCAGGGCGACTCGTATTCAGATCCAGTAAACCCGGACCAGACAGTGACGGCGGTATACTCCCCACGCAGGTGGCCCGGACGCTAACGTTTGAGAACATTGACCTCTAGAGAGGGTGTGGGGGAAACGGGCAGAGCCCATGAAAATATAAAATTGCCAACGTTCACAGAAGCTGTTTAGAAAACTTCTACAATAACGATCCGTGTACCCTCTAACAGAAGTACCCTGTGATAGGTACACAGACATCCTGTGTAGCTGCCTTGGGAAACGTTAGGCCAGAAACACGAACATGTTGCCTTTCGGCTTCCGATAAAGGAGAGAAAAGATGGAGGGAGGAAGTGTGCTTCCAGGCTGGCCGGGCTCCGTGCAGCACAGTATCTCCCAACAATGAAGTCCTGGGGGAGCTCTAAAAGGGTTGAAATAAATATGCGGGAGCTGATATGGAAAGATAATCACGGTAGTTTATTAAATGGAAAAAGCAAGGCCCAGAACGCCACGCATTAACATTTTATTTGAAAACATGCAAAATGCATATACATGCGCGCATACATACGGGGCAGCGCGAGCACTAAAATACTTTCAGGAGGCATTACCAGAAACTGCGAACAGTGAATGTTCTTGAAGAGGTGCCCGAAAGGGTGAAGCATTTTCCTTCTGCTCCTGCATAATGCAAGGCAGGCGGTGCTAATTTTCCCCACCGCACACATGCATTATTTCTATTTAGTGTGGTCCTCAGAGCTTTGTGTAGGGCGATTACAGACCTTTTAAAAAAGTTTCCTCATTGGCGGTGGCATTATAGACCATTTTCCATTGCGCACGCACATAGGCATGAGCTATTATTATTTTAAGTCCAGCAAAGAAGGACCCACTCCGCAAGGCAAGGACGAGCAAGCCAGCAGGCTCCCCCTCTTACTCCACGCGATTGCTCCACCAGCTCCTGTCTGGCTCCTCTCTGTCGATGACTCACTGTTGCAGATGACTTGTGTTGGGGGTTGCTTCTCCTACCCCCCCCCCAAATACTTCTGTCCTGTTGGCGGGGCCCTTGCATCACCCAGGGAAGTTTTAGGGAAGTGGGAAGGCCGAGTCTTGAGTACGGTTGGTTAGTAAGCTTGGCCACTGGGCATGAAGAGGGACACTCTGCTCTGCGGGCTGCCCCTGACCTCGGCGATGTGCCGCCAGGCCGAGATCACGGACTTTCTCGCGTGTGCTGACCGACTGCCACTGGTACAGAATGGCCGCCCCTGGAAGGTCTTGCTCCAGTTCTGCGTGGAAAGGAGACGGGGGCGCCTCCGTTTGCTGCAGAGCTCTCTCCTCCCGCTCCCAGCCCTCCCCTGCACGTGCATCCCTCCTCTGCTCCCTCCTCCGGTGTCTCGGCTCTCCCCTCGCCTCAGAAGTTTTCCCCAAGCCGGTCATCTTGGCTCTCTTGCACGGTGTCGGCTACATTTTCATGAGTTGGCTCGGGGTTTTGATCTCTCCAATCAGGATTACAGACCCTTTTAAGTGAGCTGACCCTAAAGAACCGTCCTAGATAGCAAACCCTTCTATTCCAGAATTCCATTTACTGGCTCCGTCCCTGTAAAATTACCTGTCAGTTACCTGTCAGCGAGTTTGCTCCGTAGCAGTCCTTACCCAACATTGAGAAAGTCTATTTTCTTGTGTAGTTTTGGGCTCAGTTATGGTATTGCTCTCACATCTGCCTTACCCGGGCCTGGCCTGTGCAAGCAGTATTTTTCCGGAATTTAATGTAATATGAACTCCCCAGGGATCTCATTAAAATGCATATTTAGTTGTAATAGGTCAGGGGTGGGGTTCAAGATGCTTGCTTCGTAGCAAGCTCCCAGGTGGTGCAGACGCCACGGATGTGCCGTGGGCCACACCTGGAGCAGAGAGCAAGAGAACTGTCAGCTCCCAGCTTCCGGCTTCCACCCAAGAGCCTCATTCAGACCTGTGCTGGCCTGTGACCCCTGTGACAAGAGTCTGCAAGTGGACCATGGCAGTTAGCACAGGCCATGGTCAGGATTTAACCTTGGACGGCCTATACTTTGGTGTCTACCGTGAGTAGAAATGTGTTTCTCAGGGTTTGAATGATAATCGCAGATCGTCCATGCCGAGCACTTACATGCCAAGCTCCAAACAAACTGCTTTCTGCTCATGGTTGTTTACACAGGAAGTCTCGCGATGTTGTGGGGTGGGCAGTACGATTTCCCCAGATTTGTGCTTGAGGAGTCCGGAGGTAACCGACTGGTATGAGGTCTCACAGCAAGGGAGGGGGTTGAAACGCAAGAGCATTTTCTCAGACAAATCCTATTAGCTCTTGGGGGGCGGGGTGTGTGTGCATGTGTGTGTGTGTGTGTGTGTTCATAAATTCGTGCCAGAGAAGTAGCTGTGGCAGACACGGGCAGGGTGTGACTGCAAACTGATGTTCCTCACCTGTAATGCATCCCTACTCTGTCTTGAAGGGGTATGCAAACGTATTTATTTTGCAATCAGCTTTTTAAGAAAAACTGCAGTATATTAGCCTCTGCCTTCAAATCTTCATCTTGCCTTTATTGTTTTTTCTTTCTTTAATTTTTGAAGAGTCTGAGTTTTCATCTCCATTCAACACCTTACTAAGCTAGACACCAGTGCCCCTGCCTGTTACAGAGGCGGGGATTCTGCCGCATCGGTCCGTTCTAGCCACGCCCGCGTATGCAGGGCTTATGCGAGTCTGCCCGTGTACCGCCTCCGTGAACTTCCAACACAGAAGGTGCGGGTGGGGTTCAGGGCTCTGTCATCCTATTTGGTAACACTCTACCTAATCTCCTTTGTGTCTTCTATTCCTGTAGTCTGAACGTTAACCCTGAGATTTAGTAGATTCTCCCTGGTTTTAGCTACAGACACCCTGGTTAACTTCTGGGTCCTCTGTGTTTTAGGATCTTTAGTTTCTGTTTACGACTTAGTCCTCACCCAACGTGGCCACTAGCTCCGACACTTACAGTCACAGGGTGGTGTAGTGAAAGGGCACAGGTTTTTAGTTCTGTTACAGCTGTGTCTAATTTAAGCACGGCACAGGAACTGTGGATCCATGAGCAGATTATTCACCAGTGCCTCTCTTCCTTTGTAAACCTGCCTCCTTATATTACAATGGATATTAGAAATAACAGAATTTTATTGAAGGGCTCCTATGTTGTTGTTTTTATTGTCACTGTTTTACTCCTGTGATTGTAAATCTTACATTGGTCTGTGGAAAAAGCTGACAAGAGTCAGGACTTGACTTTGTCACAAACAAGTTCCACAACTTGTGTGTGAGTGACAACGTGTGAGTGACTTCGGCCTAGCCGTTCCGCCCCCGCCGGCTGGGCCGAATCTATGAAACAGTCCCGTAAACCTGATTGTCCAGCTGTAGAGAGCTTTTGAGAAAAGCAAAAGAGATCTCATCTGTGGGGGCATTTTGCAAAGCTTGTCTCTTCTCTTTTTCCTGACCGGGTGTTTGACTGTGGGTCCTAGCTGTGTCTGCCCCTGAAATGCCCCGTCTACACATGGCAACGTGCTCCACAAACATCCCGACCAAAATCAGGGAGCCAACTCAACGTCCACTAGGAAGCAATAGAACCAACAGAAAGGAAACAACAACAACAAAAATACATCCTCCGGCATATTGTGATGTAAAAGAAAAAGCAATTACCTGCAATGAATGTGTGTTCAGGATGATTTCCTTTTTTCAAAAACTAAATGGTCCGCAGCCAGCACAGCAGAACATGGGACACACACCCAGTCGCTGAATGGCAGTGTGATTTGGTTGTGCAGCCACGATTGCAGAGTGACGGCATGAGAACGAAAAAATGGCTCGAGGTGTAGAGGTGCCCCCCTTGGTGGGCAGGGGGCTGCTGTCTGTGCTCAGCTGCGCACGCTTGCCTGGGGTGTGCGGGTGAGACGTTGGAGGGGGAGAAACGGTGCAGAAGTTTCAGACCCAGGGACAAGGTGGCATGGGTGTCTGTAGGTGAGAGGGAAAACACGAAACGGATGCCATGGGGCCACCCCACCCCGCCTTTCTGACAAGCCTGGGGGCCAGTGGTTGGCTCTTTTTCCTTGTTCTCTTACTTCACAGCAGCATCTGGTAATCACCCTGCTATTCTTGTCTTCCGTGGCTGCCATGAGCCACTGTCTTCTTTGAGAATTGTTTAATCCTGAATATGGAAGGCTCCCAATCAATTCTGCAAGAGCTCTGAATCCTAAGGGTCCCCAAGATACGGTGGTCAGAAATCTGACCCACTCTTCTCCAAGTCTGTCGGAGGTCCATTGTTTCGGACGACTGGAGAGTTTGCTCACTCACGGAATTACAGAGATATAGGAGTTGCTCATGGGAGTAGCAATAGGAAGAATCCACTGGAAAGAAGGAAGGAAGGAAGGAAGGAAGGAAGGAAGGAAGGAAGGAAGGGAGGGAGGGAGGGAGGGAGGGAGGGAGGGAGGGAGGGAGGGAGGAAGGGAGAAAGGAAAGGAGGGAGGGAAGGAGGGAAGGAGGAAGGAGGGAGGGAAGGAGGGAGGGAGGGAGGAAAGAAATACAGAGTTATGTACAAGACACCTTGGCTAAACATCCCAAGGATGTGTAATTTAGAACTATTGCTTACATCAACCCTCCATTGAGGACCCCTGTGTGTAATGTTCTCTGTCCTGGGAACACACAACGGAATAAAACAGGGGCTTTGTCCTCAAGATCTCACTTGCAGCCAGGGGGACGGATATAAATACACACGTGTAAAACCTATGGCGAGGACATTGCAGACGTGGAGTCTGAGGGAAAGGCATCCGAGAGCGCCCCGAGAGAGCGGACTTCCGACCCGAGTTGGCAGAGAGGCATCGTTTGCCAAGACGACAGAGGAGTCCACCACCTTTGGAATCCGGAGCTCTGACAACTCAGGGGCCGTCTTCCATCATCCTTGTAGATCTAGCATCGGGTACATCGTGTAGGCACTTAATCTATGTCTTTCAGCTTGTTCCTGGAAGTCAGTTTTGCACCCCCGTTCTGGTAACTGAGTGAAGACATGCACACACACACACACACACACACACACACTACACACCCGTCCCCTGAAGGAGGAGATTCTGCAGTGTCCACCCACTAGCACTAAGCATGAGCACCCGCCACCGCCCCCCCTTCCAGACTGTGCCCGAGGGGACTACTGCGAGACTGCCTGGACCGCAGACGACCTCTGGGCGTGAGGCAGAAAGACAGCAGGTCCAGCACGAGGGGCCACCCCTCAGCTGGCGGGGAACCCGGTTCCCCCACAGTAACCGTGACGGAGAGCAAAGGCGGGCCAGACTCCCATGAGCCCTGGAGGCGTGGGCTGCCCAGCAGCGTCCTCGGGTGCAGTTGCACAGTTTAAATGCAGACGGAGGTCATCGTGTGGTGATTCTGGGCAGCTTCGGCTGAGACACAAACGCACCGAGACGCACCTGTGTGTCCAGCTGGGGTCCAGCTGCACGTCCTTCCGCACAGCTGGCGGTGGGCATGTGCTCCCACTGGCGGGGACGTGGAGAGCCGGTCCCCGTTAACCGTTACCCCGCCCCTCTTCTCCGCGCGCATTTTACCTCAAAGAGTTTGCTGACCTTTCGGTGATAAATGTAATTCACTCTAAACTCCCAGAGTCCGATGAAAAAGAGGAAAATCTGACATTTGGAGTCACCATCCATTATGCTCAAGAAGGCCAGAGTTCGCCTTCGAAGGTGACATATTCACCCAAATTGATAGTCTTTTGATTCACGGTGACAGGGCAGTTTTTTAAGCCTTCCTTTGTCCTTACGAATATGCAGCGGGCATTTTGCGGACTGTTCTTTCCTTAGCATCGGCGTCAAAAAGCACCGGAGCCCTGGTAACTAAAGTCGTGCTTCATGCTGACACCATGCTGTTCAGCAGCTAATGCTCTGTGCGTGTCCTCTTCGTCGGTCTATCCGGACTGAAGGAAAAGAACTGGATTCTGCAGAAGCCACTGGCATTCATCCTCCGGACGACTGGGGTCTAGTCCCTCCTTTCCCGTTAGTTTACCATTAAAGTGAACATTCTTTCGATGATTGCATTTCGATCAGCTATGGTATCCAAGGCCGTGAGCTGGCCACCGAGGCCCCAGCAGTGACAGAGGCAGATGGAAGCTGACAGTCTAACGGGGGAGCTAAACAACAGACAACATGGTTTCAGATCAGACTGAACAGCGACTCTGGTTACATGCATGTACCGTGTCTGGTACATACACTGGACACCTGGGTTACAGCCCCGAGTCTTCTGTTTACAAGCTGCTCAAGCTGAGAAACATGCTTTGTCTTGTTGAGGAAAGGGAAAATAAAATACTAACTCAACAAATATCTGTTGAAGGAAAACACTGTGTCTGGATTCTTCTAGAGGGTGGGAATATAATATTAAATACAGAGACACATCTGGTCTATCTCTGGGCTTACAATTTTGAGGTTCATTTATAAAAATATATGTGAAAGTCCATTTAAAATAAAAAACAAGTGTAATTGTTAAATGTTCAAGATACTGGACCACGTTCCCAGAGTTTGATGACCTTGGGTCCATTATGTCATGTTTATGTTCTTGTTAAATTCTGCCTTAGCATGTACATCTTGGCTATCCACTGTCACAGCGATTTAGACAAGCTTCTTCCGCTTTGCTTTCCCCTACACCCGACATCTCGTACATCCAACATTCCTGACATCTAATCACACCTCATACTTCTTAGAATCACTGAATGACAGAAAATCCCAACTGAGTCATTGAAATTAAGATGATTTACACAAACGTCCTGCTACAAAACGGAAACTGAAGCCACTGGTGCTGCCTGTCAGCCCTCAGTGTCCTGGCAACGCTGGCCCCTGGCGTCACCTCACCGGGGCCATCCCTGCTGCAGAGGCTCGCGCCACCTGGGGCAGTGGCAGCAAGCGGAGGAAGCTCCGCCTCCTGGGAGAAGCCCTCACCCAGCTCTGGCAGAAGTGGCCGAGTGAGTGCCCCACCCCCGTCCCGCTTTGCTGGGACAGCGCTGAGGTGGGCGTCCTGCTCTGACGCTCTCGTGCGCCAGCAGGATCTAGCTCCAGTCGCCCGACTGTGGGGCTCACTTCACTGTCCCTACACCTTCCCTTGGCTCCTGCCCTTCCCTGGCTCACTTCCCCTCCCCCTACTGGTGGTTCCCAGGTGAACTACTGACCCCCAAGCCTCGTCTGAGGGTCTGCCCCTGCAGAGCCCTGACCCAGACAACCACTCAGCCAACGTCCTGGATGCGCACACAAGCCAACCCCGCCCCGAGGCCGGGGACACGGCGGTCAACTCTGCCTCTTAAACTAAGCTGGTTGGAAGCCTTCCCTTTTGTGCGTTAAACACACGTGTGGGCTCTTTCTGACTTAGTAGTTTCTGAACTGAAGAGAAAGAGAGAGCCTTGGCTTTGGCTCCACACCAGGATCAAAGCATGAGCCAAAAGCAGAACGTAGGTTTGCACAGCAGAGTGTGATGTACGAAAATCTCACCCATGATCTCTTAAGAAAAAACAATGAGAAAACCTGAAGAGGTAGGCTGGGCAGCCGCCACCTACCATTTCCCAGAGGAGGACACTGAGGCTAGAGGCAGGACTTGTGGATTATCTCCGCAGGCGGGCGTCAGGGCCACCCCCGAGCGCACGTCACCGTAGACTCGAGGAGAAGAGCAAACACGAGAATAGCGCTGCGCGTCAGACGCTCGCTTCCAGGAATGCTGGCTGGGTACCGACTCGCCGCTCCCTCGCCTCGGTCGGAAACAGGCAGCCAGGTCACTGCTGGGAAGAGCTGCTTCCACGGCCCATTGATTTGCTTTCACCGGGCATTTCTTTTCCTGGCAGAGGAGTCTGCCGATGATGTTAGGTAGATGGCACTTACATCGCATTACAGGAGTTTAAGCTCTGGGGAAGTGAATGAAAATAAGGGAAAATGTGGCTATGGCTTAAAAGAAGAATCCCCAGTGCTGGCGTGTCCATGTGTTGGGGGGAGGGGTTACCAGGGAGTCAAGGCCTTGTGACCCATTTATTTAGTTAGAGAGGATGGAACAAGCCCTAGGCTACGGCTGGCCCTTATGCATCTCCGGCCACCACAGTGTCCACACCCTGACAGCTGTGTCTACTGACAGGGCAGCCTATGTACCCTGATGCCACAGCGTCCTCCCGGTTCATGGGAAAAGTCAAGCCTGGCTGGGAGATGACCAGCAAGTCAACCCCACCGTAAATGTTATTGGCGATATTCCTTGAACCCATTATCCCGAGGATGCTGAGAACAACAACAAGAATACAGTGGCCACTCATTGCTCACGTGCCCTCGGCAAGACACTGGGCTATTCAACCACGTTTATTGCATTAACTCTGGGAGCCGGGTGCAGAGGGGGGATGGGGGTCTGTCTCTGCTGTGCAGACAAGGCGGCTGAGGCCCAGAGACACGGGGCAGTGGGCTCCCGGTCGCTCAGTGCAGAGGGGACGAGCCTGGACTCAAACCACGATCCCTGCTTTCCTCTGGAAATGTTCTAAGTGTCTGCTTCCTCTTCCTTCTCGCCTTCCTGAGTTTGTGGAGGGGAGTTTCTCCTTCTTAGAACGGCCCCTCCTTTCCTCGCTGGGTCGTTCTCGTCTAAGCTTCTCACTTTCCCGTTAGTGCTGAGATCGCACCCAAGGGCTGGCCCAGTTAACTGAGACTTGGATACATGCAGCCGGGTTTGCTCCCCAAACATCAGATTCCTGCTAGTCTAGGTCTGAGCTTTCTTCTCTGTGTTAGGTTACTGGGTCATGGTACACCTCCCTCCTGAGAGCACATGCTGAAACTAGCAGACACAGGTCTGGGTTGTGCCCTGTCACTAATAAACGTGAATCGCTGAGCACTTCCGGTCTCTGTTTCTCTGCCTCCGGCGAGAGAGCTATCAAGGTTGATTCCCGCTTGCACAGCGAGGTACAAGAGCATACTGTATATTAGGTTCTTGTTATGCAACCGGCTGTGCCAAAGACAGGTAAAATTTACATGTTAAGGAGAACTCGGAAAAAGAACAAAGCATGGTGAATGGAAACATCGGGGAAGTATCCGGCTTCAGTTTTTAGGATTGGGATTTCTACAGGTACAAACGATGAACATGCAGTTCAGCTTGAGAAAGCCCGTGGACAAAGCCAGCGAGAACACGGCCAGGCTCCGACGGCAGAGGGCGTGGCCATGCGGTGGAAGATGGGTTGTTGCTGGAGAAGAGGCAGAAGCAGCGACCTCCTCCAAACACCCTCGTTTACAGGCGGGAAATCCCGGGTCACTGGGATTCAGCAACTCATCCGAGGAACTCATCACTGGCTCACTTTAGAGACATCAGTAAATGGTGCAACCTGTTGTTTTCCCTGAGCTTACCAGTTCATCCTTACAAGATGCATAACTCAAAAAGCTCTTGGAGTACTAGTTAAGATGACATGCTGAAAAGGTTACAAATAATCTAAGAAATCATAACTGCCAGTGAATACAAGTATAGACAAGGAAGGAAGGAAGGAAGGAAGGGGAGAAGGAAGGAAGGAAAAGAAAGAGAGAGAGAGAGAGAAAGAAGGAAAGAAAGAAAGAAAGAAAGAAAGAAAGAAAGAAAGAAAGAAAGAAAGAAAGAAAGAAAGAAGAAAGAAAAGAAAAGAAAGAAAGAAAAGGGGGCATTTAGGGGTTTTTGTGCTGTTTTAGTTGGCAACGTGACCCGTATAATCTATTGGGTTGTCAAAATTAGATCTCCCTTTCTTTTTATTTTCATTGTGTTTTTGGAGAGGGAGAAAGAGAGAGGAGGGGAGACAGAGAAACATGGATGTGAGGGAGAAATATCGATTGGCTGCCTCCTGAACGTGCCCCGACTAAGGCTCTAACTCAAAACCCAGGTATGTGCCCCTACTGGGAACCGAACCCACAACCTTCCGGTTATGGGACAACACACCAATCCACTGAGCCACACCAGCTAGGGCTAGATCTACCTTTCTTTTTCTTTTTTTTTAAAGATCTTATTTTATTTTTATTTTTAGAGAGGGAAGGGAGGGAGAAAGAGAGAGAGAGAGAGAAACATCCATGTGTGGTTTGCTGGGGGGTCATGGCCTCCAACCCAGGCATGCAACCTGACTGGGAATTGAACCTGTGACACTTTGGTTTGCAGCCTGCGCTCAATCCACTGAGCTACACCAGCCAGGGCTCTACCTGTCTTTATAACATTCCCCCAAGCAACTTTCTGCACATGACTTTTCTTTTCTGCCCATGAACTCTGGAAAATTCTTTTTTACTTTTTAATTGAATTTATTGGGGTCTAAGAAATTCCAAAGACTAATTGGTAGCCACGGTGATCTGGCTACCCCTCTTTTGGTAAGCAAAGTTAATGATCCGCTACAGTTGTTCCAAATCCCTTCCATCTCCTGCGATTCTGCAGCGGGGTTAGGAACCCTCTGAGGATCGAAGAAAGACCATTTCGCAGCCTGCATAGAGACAGGACCCAGACACATGCGCACTTAATTAAAGACACAACGTGCGGCATCGGATTTCAGAGCTGCGTGTGCCACAAAAGCATACACATCCACGCTGATTATCCCATCGACTTAGAATTTTAAACTTTGGTGAAGAACTCCTATTTTGTACTTTAGAAAATGTGTTCAAAGCAATTCATGTCAAATTTCCGTCTCAGTGGCAGCTCGAGGACAGTGAGGTGTAAAGTGGCCTTCTGTCATGCGCACAGCCGGTGCCGGCGGGAGCCGAACTGGGTTCCAGAGCTCCAGGTCACACACTACAGGACACTTGTGTGTTACTTTCTCAGCGGTCCCTGCCATTCCCCTGATGGGTGGCGGTGGGCAAGACTAAGCGGAACGCAGTGCAGCAGGGCACACTTTATGTCTAACTGCAAGGAGAGCCGGGGCCGGCGAGATGAAAGGGCATCTCTTCAAGCTGCCTCTCCCAAGAACAGCAGGGCGGGCTTCCGGAGAGTGTAAATTGGACGCACGCAGGGTGCCCACGCGAGCGCCGAGTCACGTGGAAGCGCACATCCTACTATTCTTCAAATATTCATTTGCTTCCCGTGTCGAAACATCAATTAACCATAAGTCAGTTTCGCAGTCCCATTAGACTGTTGTTCCTTTGGCTGCCACGGGGTCTCTCTCGTTCAGGAGACAATCAATAAAAGATAGATTTGTCAGCCTTAATTGCATTTCCCATATTCAAGGCGGCCTTCTCCATTTGATAAGAAGAGATTTTTGAACGGGTTCTTGTCTCCTGAATGTCAGAATCTCTTAGCAGGACCACAGAGTTAGCCTGCTCATTAGTTCCTCCCTGGACCATGTGTCTGCCTCCGACTCCTCTACCAGGCCCTGAGAGCTATAATAACTCATATTTTAGCCATCTCTCTACCCCCGAGTTCTAGTTCTTTATTGTTTATCTGACAGATTTTCAGGAAGGGTGGACCCCGTGCAAAGAGAGCCCTTTGATGCAAGAGGGAGACCCTGGGGGCGCAACCAAGTCTTTGCCTCCAAGATGCTCACATTCTAGGGAGAGAGGCCAGCAACACGCAAGGATATGAACAGGCAGTGTAATCCCAGGGGATACGTGCTGTGGAGTCTGGAGGTGCAGAGAGACGGGATGTGGTGTTTTATTTTGGATGGGTGTTCCAGGGACTCTGCCCACGGTGGCCTCATTGGAGCAAAGGCCCGAAGGGAAGGAAAGAGGTAGGCCTTGAATTTCTGGAGAGGGGCCAGTCCAAAGTGGGAGCATCGAGCACGGATGCTGAGGAAGCCCGTGCCCGGCATGCCTGACGGGAGGTGAGGGTGCCCGTGGGCTCCTAGCAGACGTGAAAGAATGAGAACTTAAAACCATGCTTGACGCACGGTAACCCTGCAATGAACAGTTGGTGTATGGGTGCATTCGGACTCCCCCACATCTGAGTGTACCCCGGACGTCCACAGGTGGAAGCCATCATCCCACACCAGGGCTCGTGTTGAATGTGCTCTGTAGGAGCGCGGGGCAGAGGCATAGCTGTGGTAGTTCATGTCCCTTCACTTTCTGAATCCCTGTGTTGAATGTGCCGTAGGTGTGATGAGTCCACTTCTGTAGACGAAGAAGATACAGTGACGGAATAACTTGCCCATGCCCACTCGGTCACCCAGCCTTCCGGGCTGGGAGTCTGGATTTTGCTGACATGCCCAGGATTTATTCACTCGCTACACTGCCTGTTCAGGAGTCAGATGAAGAACTGCTTTTCTCTCGATGTTAGAGGTTTAAAAAGGGAGTGGATTGCTGAGCATAATGGATTAGGGAAAATTCCATTTGTGAGTACATCCGTCAAAGTCTGGAGGGAGACAGACATCAACTCAAAGGAGTGCCTGACGAGAGTGCAGTGGCGGGTCTGGCTGCACATGGGCATCAGTGAGGGATGCGGAGGCTCCCAGACACCAGCACCCAAGGGAGCCACCCGCACCCTTTGTCTGCAGAGGCGAGGAGAAGTCACCAGACCCTAGCAAGACCCTTTATGATACAGCGACAGCTGCTTCTGCGGGAAGAGGCTGCCAGACAGTTTTCCAGGGTGATCAGCTCATCCCAGACTGTCCCAGACTTTCCAAATTTGATGCTGATGTTGCAAGTCCTGCATCTTGAACAGCTTCCCTGTCCCAAGAAATGGAACGCTGAGTGGACTGGGCTGTGGCCTTAAGCAGAAATGTGCAGTCAGCCCCAACTCACAGCCTAGCAGCAATGGATGAATGGGAGGGATGTGTCTGGCCTCTCTTCTGCTGTTGGTCCCAGTCCGTGCTTTGCACAGGCCTTGACCAAACCAAATGGGAAGCTCAAATGCAAGGGCGTCTGTGGAGGTCAACCCAAGGGGGCTCGGAGTGAGGCAGGGGAGGACAGGGAGTGGACCTGGGAGGTCCCTGGACAGCAGTCATGAAAGTGGAGTAGGAAGCAGACCATTTGTCCGGCGTGCTGGACTACAGGGTACGACTGCTGCCCATGGAGAGCGTGAGATGCCACGGAAGGCTTACTCCCGAGCTCGGTATCCATGGCTCTCTCGTGGCCCCACAAGACTTTCCAACCTGTCCTCTTTGTCCCCTGTGCACATTCATGCCACACCCGCATGGTCCTTACCCTTCATCCTGCCCAGACTGGCTGACTCTGCCACTGTGATGTCTTTCTTAGCTCTGTCTCGGGCAGTTGGCTCACTCCAAAGGCTAACTAATCTCACCACCTTCCAGCGACAAAGTGAGTAAGCATCCTCTCTTCTCCCACCACCATTCACACCTTGCAAACGCTTATCTATTTACCTGTCTTGCCATGCATCCCCTGAGCAACTCTGAATGCTCCCTGCTTCTGCCCAGACAGAGACACCCTGGTCAACAGCGACCGTATCTTATTTATTTTTCTATCCCAACCCAAGCCTAGTGTAATACGCCACACAATGTCTGCATTCAATCACCTTTTGTCCCGTGTAAAAATGAACTGAAAATGAAACATGACAGGGAAGCGTCCTGAGGCTTGCGGCCTCCACCGCCGTCCTAAACGGCCCCGGGAACTTCATGAGAAGAGCCCCGAGGTCTCCCTCCGGACCCGCTTCCATGTCTGTTCTCGCGAACTGGAGATGCTCACTTATCTACTTCGTCAGGATGCGGGCGCTGCCAAGAGAAAGAGAATAATTCTGGAGCCCGTTGTCTTCAAATTAAAACCCAGCGTGGGGTTCATGGGCAAACGTGGAGTGTGGCCAGGAATGCACACTTGCAGAAGGGCCGCATAGCTCTTCCAGAGAGAAAAGCGATCCATGCCGTAATCAGCCTAAACTGTGTTGGTGGGTGAGGGAGAAGAAAACGGAGACTTCCATGTTTTTAATGTGTTTTAGATACGTTAAGCTCAGCCCGGCGGCTTTCTGAATGTTGTAGGAGAACGTGCTATTTATGTACGTGTTTATTTAACGGCTACTCATTAAGCATCTCCTGTGTTCCAGGGGAGGTGCCGAGGTGAGAAAGAAAGAAAAGAGCAGGGAGCCAGGAGATAAGGATCTGAGTCCTGGCATCACTGCCCTGAGGCGTCTGGACCTTCGCATCGCACTTGATCTCCCAGAGCCTCTTGTCCACGTCTCTGAAGGGGGGATGAGAGTGAATCTCTGCTTCTTCTCAGGGCTGTGTCACAAACCAAGTGGCAGAGACTCGTAATTGCCGCATAAGCATTGCACTGTGAATTAGCAGCACGCTCACTCTCTGCGTCCCGAGTTCCTCGCAGTCAAACAGAGGGAGTGGTGCGGCTCTGTCTGAGTCACAGGGTTGGAATCAAAGGAGCTGTGCACATGTTGAAAATGTAAACGACCCCTCAAAAGCAGACTCTTGATGAACAGTCTTATGGAGCACAAATAATAAGATCTCCGGAGACCTGGGACTGGGGTGCATGCTCTGCCCCTCTGTTTATTCACTGTGTGGCCAGATGGTGGTCTTGAGGTTAGTCTTGGCATCATCACGTGGAAAGGAAGGATGAGAATAGCACTTCACCTGGTTGCAGCAAAGATGAAATAAAATGATGTATATAAGTAAAGGACGTGGGACAAGTGTGGCATTTGATAAAGTAGTTATTTTTTTTTCAATGGTTGTATTGTCACTTCATTCCACAAAAATACTCAGCATTTGCCATGGACACACAGAGACATTGCTTAGTCACCGTCACTTCGGGTAAAGTAACATGGGCACGCCTGGGCACGTCAAAGGGAAAGGCGTGTGGATGGATTGCTCCAGAAACCTACCGCCTCCCACGAGGGGCAGAATTCCTTACAGGCAGTTCCCACCACACAACACTGCATTTCACACTCAGCAAAACTTTCACGGCCATTCTCTTGACGGCATAGAGCAGGGGTAAGCACGCTTCCTCTGTGAAGCACCTCAGAGTCATATTTTCACCTTTGCAAGCCATGCGGTCTCTGTCACAACTCCTCAACTTTGCCACTTTAGCACAAAAGTAACTGGACACAGTAGGTGAATGAGCGAGCATGATTGTGTTCCGGTAAGACCACGTTTCCACAAGAAAGTGCGTGGCTGGACTTGACCCGTCAGTACAGTTTGCCCAGCCCTGACCTAGATGATATGTGACCTCCTACAGACCAGATGAGGGGCAGCGTCTCCACGTGCCAAATCACCACGTGTCGACGAACCTCCCCAGGAACACAGAAGACTCTAGAAAACTAAACAGCGGCATAGAGACATCGCAGCCCAACACTGTCTCCAAAGCGGGCTTTTCCCTGGTACCTCCTGCTCTTGAGGCATCGCTTAGATGTTAACAGTTGGGAGCAAATCATGAGCCAATAAAGACGAGGTACAGGGTTTATAATGCATTCGCTAGTCTGTCTCTGTCTCTCTCCCCCCTCCCGGGTGATGCACACAGTCACAGGACTTGGAGCACTGAACTCCAAGCAGGGTGGGGCAGGGGCAGAGAGCCCTGGATGAAAGCTCGGGCTCCAGGTCGCACAGGCTGGGGTGAAGACACAGATGATGAGGGGACAGGAACAGGAACGTCAGAAATGACCTGAACGAGGGTGAGGACACAGACACTATCTGGGCCACCTCCGGCCAACGGCGTGACCTCCATCCCCCACACAGAGACGGGGCCTAAAGAAAGTTCTGCCACCAAAAGGCTGAGTCCAAATCGCACCTCCGCCAGAGGTCAAGTCTGTATGTATGGGCAAGGGGTTCTAACCCTTTGCATCTTGTCTATAAGGTGGGTGAAATAGTATCCACTTCATAAATTCAGAATGGGAATTAAATCAGCAAAACGCATGTAAAGGATTTAGTATAATGCCTGGCATTTGGTAAGCTCATAATACATTTTTATTATTCTTGCATTAATGAGTGAATGGCCATTGAAAGATGGCTCACTCGCCAGGCCCCAGACCCTCTGCGGGGCAGCGATCCGGGAACAATCCTATCGGCCGTTTGGCACGTTGGTCCCACTCTGCAAGCTGAGGGTTCTCTTCTTCTGCTTGTGCAGTAAACAAGTCTAATGTGTTAGATTTGTGTTTACTTACTTGCCGTCACATCCATCTCGGTCTCCCAGAAACTCTGTCAGGTCCCCTTGATTAGAACGGGGGGTACTCCCAAACCTCTCAGTCCTACATTACAGGCAGTCGCTGCTTTCATTTTCACTGATAATTAACCTCATTCATTACGTGGGCTCTACTTTCCTAGAACTCAGAGGACAGTATCACTTCCTATGTTCATTATTATTATTTTTTTAAAGATTTTATTTGTTTATTTTTAGAGAGGGAAGGGAAGGAGAAAGAGAGAGAGAGAGAGAAACATCAATGTGCAGTTGCTGGGGGCTGTGGCCTGCAACCCAGGCATGTACTCTGACTGGGAATTGAACCTGCAATGCTTTGGTTCGCAGCCCGCGCTCAATTCACTGAGCTACGCCAGCCAGGGCTTCATTATTATTTTGTGTACGATGCTGCTGGCTCACCCATTAGGAACCCACATTATACACTGGCTTCTCCAGCCACAAAGGAGAGAGTAGACAGAAGAGCAACCAAACTGACGATCATCATTTGAAAACACTTGGACTCTGAGAATCCATCTGGAAAAGTTCTTGGTTTCAAGACAGAGTACACAGAAGAGGTGATACGTCAGCACAATAAGGAAAGAGGAGCCTGAGAGGGCACAGCCCTGGGGAGGAGGTGGGAAATGTCACAGCGGGGCGGAGACTCCGGGGTGAAGGCTCGGCCCAGGAACCTGCAGGTCTGGGGGTTCCGCACAGTCCCTGGAGCACAGAGAGGTTTGGTGAGGGGGGCAGAGGATGGCTTCCCAGGGGCCGGTGTGCACGCAGCGGGCCCTTTCGTGTTACCCCAGAGGTTTTCGCCCCTGAGGTAGGACAGATAGTTGTCTAGACTGCAAAAAAAGTGTTACCCTAGTTTTCTCCTTTAGAATCCCCTTCTCCAAGCCACCAGAAATGACGTTCTAAGGAATGGACTTCAGGATATCTGAGTGATGGCACCTCGATTTTTCTTTGTGCTTTTCAGTCTTCCCCTTACCGTGACAGCAGCCCCTCCGCAGAATGGGGAGCCGTTCAAAATCACGCTGGGCCCACCCGGTTGTCTCTTGGCCCCATGTGGATGACGAATCTGGGGTTGGGGCCGCCTGAGTGCTCTGGGGTCGCACAGCACCTCACAGACCTTGGGGGTTTGCCTTGTTTGTATGCCAAGCAGCTCTGGCTCCTCCCACTTATTTTCATAGCAGCGACCTACCCGAGGTGGGCGGGGCCGGTTCTTTCCCCGCCCACTGCCTCGCAGACACTGGGCCTACGTTTAGGTTTTGGACATCAATATTATAATAACTGTATTTTTCTCTTAGATTATCTTTAAGTTTGAAATGAAGTTTCCTTTCTTCCTTGCAAACATATGTAGGGTTGGGTTTGAATTAAAATAATTTAAGTTTGGCACAACAGAAAACAAAAGTGATTCTAGGCAGGTGAGGCAAAATTGTCTAGTTGTATAAACTCAACGTATAGGTAGATATTTGGATAGATATAAGCATGTCTGTACACCTTCTAACACTCACAAAGCATACTATATATATACTATACTATATATATATTGCGCTATATGTAGGGATTATACATTCTTATGGAGAATCTGTTTCCGGAGAACAGTGTCCACCTGAATGATGCTCAGGGGAACTTTCAGAGCCCCGATAGTATAGGTATAATAAAGCCTCAGAAGATTGTTGTGATAATGAACTGTCTATTTATTGAAAACATTCATTTAGGGGTTGTTTTCTCAGTTTACTCATCAACCTGGAGCTAGTAACTGAAAGATGCTTATTTCTACTGAGCAAAGTGTTACACTGACTCAGCTAAAATCCCACTAGAAGGAGGGGTTCTGTTTTCTGATCAGATGATTTCTCGAAATTTGCTCTTCTTTCTCCAGTGACAGGCTCCATCCTCCACCGACTCCGGAATAGTTGCCAGCTTGGACAGCTGAGACTCTGGGGCAATGCGTGTCAGCAGTCCTGGCTGGGTGGCTTCACGGGGCCTCGCAGATCCCAGTTTTTACCGGTCGTGTTACTTTTGCTCAGTTTCAGCCTGAGGAGGCATCGGTTTCATATGGTTCCACTCAACGACTGTTAGGGTGATACCCTGACCCCATACTTAATGTCACACCTTCATCCCCCACATCTGATCCGAGAGCAAACCATGTGCACAGTCTCCGGGTTAGATCCCAAAACAAATTTTGCCAACCAGTCTTGTTCTCGCAACCCACCTCTCACCTGGAATGCTCACTTCCCTTTCCCACTCACACCAATCTCTGGTCCACTCCTCATAGAGTGTTGATCAAATCATATCCCTCCGATAACTTGCCAATTACAATAAGAATAAATGCACACTGCTTATCACGGTCTACAAGGTTCTCCATGCACCAGCGCCCCCAGGCTCCAATCCCACAATCCCCGGCTCTCCCTATTGCCCTCTGTCCCAGGGTCACACTGGCCTTCTGGACTACACCCAGCTCAGCCCCCACCCAGGGCACTGCACTTGGTCTCCCTCTACCCAGAACGCTCTGCTCTCTCACGGTCTCTGGCCTCTTCGCTCATGCAAGCCTTCTCCGGCCCCTACTGCTTTGCTTCCCTTTTCAGTTGTCCTATCCGCACCAGACACACATGTCAGGGTCCAAGATGCTGTGTGTTCGGCCTCCTTCCCCGTGACAGTGGGGATTCCAGTGGAGCAGGTCTCTCTGTTGTGTTCGATGCCATATCCCTGGCACTAAAAATAATAATAGTACCTGGCAGGCAGGCGGAATGCAAGCAAGCGATTTGCGTGAATTGACTGCAGGCAGCGCCTCCATAAACGTGGGAGCCGCACTTGTGTTAGTGCGCAGTGTTTGCGGGCAACTGGCTCTGTTTTCAACTTCCTGTTGGGCCGGGAGTCAGCCGGGCTCTTGATGGAACAGGGGGAATTGGTAGTTCCCCCGGCTCCCAACAGTGTTGATGCGGGGCTCAATGTCGTCTGTGTGTTTCCCAGAAAAAGAAACATATTTGTATCAAACATAATTATCACCCTGGGGAAATGTGGAGGTAAATTCTCACTGCACATCACATACAAGCAAATTCAGAAATTCCCTTTAGACATTGATGTTCTTCCCCGAATTCCTCCTGGTAGTGCCAGCAACAGAGTGGCCGCCTCTCTCTGTATTCATCCCTGTCTGTCTCCTCTCCTCTGAGATCCAGAAATGTCCACTGGGACCTCTAATGCATCTAAGGTTTATTATACTGATGAGTTTAATAGCATCGCAGCAGCTCCAAACTCCCTCACCCACCAGCTAAAAGCAGCCAAAACAAAATAAAACAACTGAAAATCTTCAGATTTCTGAGATTCGTGCAACAAAGGATTTTATATATCTAACTTTAGCCAATTATATGTTCAACAGGAGTGTATTTTTATGTAGATGCGTTTCCTATTCATTGTGCTGAGTCCTCACTGGAAGTAAGAAAGCCTGTACTCAAACCCGGGTCTTTGTTAACGGGCAACGCGGCAAGCAATTTTAGAGGGAACCCCGGAGTTACACTGCCCACATTCCAACCCTGAGGCCCTTCCTACTCAGATGACTTCAGATACATTGTTAAACTGCCCTCCGTCTCTGCTTCCGCATCTAAGGGGAAAAGAGCAATTGTTCTCACTTCAAAGGGGTAGCTGGTGGCTTTTAGGGGCAGGATTTCTGCCCTGTTCATTCCCGTGCATGGGGCACACTGTGCCTGAATAAACATAGACTTTGATTACGAACTGTGTGATGCGTTGGCAAACTCCCCAACTTCTCTGTGCCTCGGTATCCTGCACTAAGCTGTGTGAAGTAACATATAAAAATGTTGCAATGATAATCGAACAGACCAGGGATTGGAAGGTGTCCTCTCTTCGTGGGGGAGAAGGTTTCCGAATCGGTGGAAGATGGTTTGGGGGGCACTTTCAAGGAGGGGTGAACCAGGCCTATCCAGCAGAGGTGGATTCAGGGGGCTCTTTACCAGATGGAACAGGAGTGGAATATGTTGGCTTTCCCATCCAATATCTAATCACTCTGGAGAGGAAAATAAAACAGCACGGAGGAGACACTCTGCCGAAGTTGGCGTCTCGCTCACAGCAGCCTGGTCCCAAGGTTATCCGAGACGCATTGTGATTGGGAGCCCTTCGCTACAAACGGGGCCGCTTTCCTGCGAGGGACTTGGCTTGTCCAGGGCCTCTCATTCGTTACATCCTTTCCCCTGCAGAACGTCTCTCCACAGGCCGCTGGGCAGGAAGTAGACCCCAGGGAACTGGAGGCATTAAAACAGAACATCCGGACACCTACCGAAGAGGAGACTTTAAAATTAGATTCTGCTTCAGTGAGGAGATTGTTTTCTTTTTCTCTTCCTCAAGTTCCGCCCCCCCACACCCCCCATTCAAGGCAAAGTCTGGGTTCAGGGAACAAATGCGCCAGACTCTCCCCCTAAAACCCACTGTGTCAGCAGTGGGAGGGGACTCTGGGCGGGGCCCGGATCTGCTGAGCTAAGGATGTTTCTCGGGTGTCTACCCTTGCTCAGGGATCTGAGATGCCTGATTCTCGGCTGCTGTGGGGTTAAGGAGTGGGAGCAAGGGAGCGAGGGAGCGAGGGGCGGTGGGAAAGCGTCTCCAGGCTCATTTGCTCCGCCCGCTGAAATGATCCTATTCACTGGAGCGCAGGTAGCGATTGCCCTACCTTGATGTGGTCATTAAACTCTTCTAAGCTGCTTCAATATATTTTCCCCGAGGCCCCTGTCAGGAACGCTGCTTCTCCTGTGATTAGGACGCAGCTGATTGGCCTCCCGGACCTATTACTGCCATTCTCCTAATGATCTTCTAACAGCTGCTGGGCTTAGGCAAGCCCCTTGACGGATAACGAAGTCAATTATGCAAACCCCAAATAATGTCTTCGTATTTGGAACCATTTCTCGTTTGGTTTGCTTTTGTATAGAAGAGCCGAGCAAGAGCCAGATAAATGCTGATGTTACATAAATTTCTTGCATGTTTCATGCTGGTTTGGATTTAAGCCCCACTACGGCCATGAATTGCAACGGGGATAACAATACCAGCATACTCATAGATTGTGTGCCGATGGCATTCAATTAAATGAGTTATATGTGCAATTTTTAGGAGATTACCTCGGAAGACTATGTTAGCTATTGCCATTGTTGCTCATGACAGATACAGCTTTCCTCACTTCCTGTGCAGGCGTGTGTTTGAGTTGGGAGGGGGCGGGTACCGAAGGAACGAAACAGGAGGGATGACAGGTGAGTCATTTTCCATGTGGCATGGCACGTGGCTCGGTCACAGGGTATGAGTGATGATGATGACAGTAACAACAGCATCCCGGACAGTGGCGAAGCCCAGCTTGCCCTCACTCTGTCGGGCTCTGCACACATAACTCCTCCTACACGTCCGTCCCCTGCCTCCTCCGAGCGAGCCGGTGGGGTGGGTGGGGTTGCTGTCCCCTTTCACTCACGTGGACGCCCAGGGGTATTCAAGGCCACGGAGTGAGTGAGTGGCAGCATTGGGGCTGGACCCCGGCAGTCATGGCCAGGGTCCGGCTCCCTGCTGCTGCAGGGACACCCCGTTGTCCTCCCGCAGTCAGCAGGCGGGAAAGCGGAATCGACCTTGGCAGCTGAGAACTTCTGAGCTGGGTTCTTAGCTGTCCCAACAGCAGTCCCCAAAGCTCCCCCACCCGAGCCTGCTCCTAGTTCCTGCTAACCTTCCTTTTTCTCTTTCCTCCCTTCCACTCTGAGTAAGGGAAGGCGCTGCTCTCTGTGGCTACAGATCTTCGTTTCTGCCCATCAGCTCTCCGGTGCCTGTGTAACCAGAGCCCAGCACCCACCCCTCTCCGTCCCAGGCACTCGGCGTGCGTGACGTTCCTGCCGGGACTCGGGCTGAGCCAGCCTCACGCAGGTCTCCGCTTCCCCAGGAACTCTACCCTCTGTGCACGATGATCCCGCTCTATAAAGCCAAGGGGAAGATCAAGGAACCCACTTGCTTTCCAAGGTATAGATCGGCTTCATCAGGGGAATGACTACTTTCAGTATCTGTGCTAACTTCAGGGGATAATGCTTGGCGTTTTCAAATTAAATGCTCAAAGACTTACGAATTCCAAGCTGGATGTCTCATTTCAGTGTCCCCCTTCAAAGCTGTATTCTTCTCCTCCAAATATTTCAACATTCCACATCATTTTCTTTTAAATTCCATCGGTGCTGGAATATCTTTAATCTTTCAATCTTTGAAGTAATATGTGTTTAAGAAAAAGTTCATAAAGCTAGATCTTGAGAATAAGATGATCTTATTATACTGAAAGCATCCCTGGAATTAAACGCATGACATAATTACAAAGTGGCAAAACTACTTTTCCCGAGACATGCAGGGATGGGCTCTGAGTTCATTCATGGAGCTCCAGGTAAGCAGCCGAACCCGGGGCGGGAACGCAGGACGGTGGGGCTGGCTCCTACAGGGGGCGGGCCCTGTGCTTTCAGCAAATGCTTTTTGTCAGGAAGTGACTTGAAGCAGACGAAGTTAACATTAGTGTGTGCTTGTTAAACACTAGTTTCGCTCGGTGTACACAACAGGCACGTGTCACAGGGGTGCTGGACGGGAACAGAAAGGCGAATGAACTTGTGTGGGGTTGGCGGCACGAGTTCCCACGATGCCACGGAGGGGAAATGCTGGGAAACACAGAAACACACAATTAAGTTGAATTATTTTCATCTTATTCCTCCTGTCAGCCCTTAGCAGCCCCCGTCAACTCCAACGATCTTACCCTATTAAAATGTCATTCTTGATGCGTGTTTTAGGTACTGTGTACAACAATTCATCTTTCTTAGATATGCAAATTAAAAGGCAAACAGAAAGGATGTTTGGCTTGGGTTAGCAAGAAGAAAAGATGCAGCTTTCCCAGTCACAATACCCCGGGCATGTTTGGGTGCCAACCCACCTTCTCTCTTCAAAGGCCTCAGGAGCATGGTGTCTATCTCAGGGCCGCTGAAAACTCGGCATCTCTATGCAACACGATGGAGACGCAGCTTGCAGAGGGAAGAGGAGGGGACCAGCAGGTAAATAAGGACATCAGGGGCAGGCAGAAGGAAGAAGGAAGCTGGTTTCTTGGGAAGCGTCTTATTATAGCAAAGAGGGAGGACATGATGAAAATAGAAAGAAACAGCAGTGAGAAGTGGGAAAAGAGATGAAAGGCAGGGATTGTTGATGCTTCGGACAAGTTTCTTAACCACGAAAAACAGGCAGAGAAAGTTCCCGATGTCCACAACAACGGTGGCGAGGAGAGCGGATGGTAAGAGAGGAGAGATGAGGAGGCGATCACACGGGTTGCAGGGGACGGCTCGTTTCCTGAGTGTACAGTCGGGCGCGAGACTGTTTTGTGGGAGGGTGCCGGTGGATGGAGAGGACACTTAAAGCATATCCCAGAGGATGCACTAGCGACACACTGTCTAGGGTCACACATCTGAAAGACTCACGTGGATGCAAGCTCGTGAGATAAGTAGCGGCTTGGGCCCAGTGTCACATTCCCGATCTGACCACTGAGCATTCTGCACCAGGGCAGGCTGGGTACCACTTATCTGCATCCGGGGCTGCTCACACAGTCCTGACTACCCCATGGTTCCGAGGCTGCCCCTGCTAGGACAGGCCAGCACCCAGGCCACACCGGTTTCTGTTCAGCATCTCTTCTGTGTGGCACATTTTCTGGGACAGTCTAGTGGCTCGCCAAAGAGGTGTTAACATTAATTAAATGATCTCTTATGCAAGGTTTGATATAATAAAAAACATGCATTTTGGCCATCCTTCCTGGCTCCTGCAATAGCTCCTGAGCGGCAAAGTGAAAGAAGTCTCTCTTGTCGCCCACACAGCAAGCCCCTCCAACCAGCTACTCTGATCAGCGGGGACTGGGTTGGAACTTTCAGCCCCATCTTCCACCCATGGAGGGGAAAGGGCTGGGGGTTCATATAATTACAAACGACTAATGACTTAATCAGCCATGCCTAGGCAACGAAGCCTCCGCAGAAATGCTAACCAAAGAGGTTTGAGGAACTTCCGTGGTGTGAGCACATCGAGGTGCTGGGACAGTGACGCACCTGCAGAGGACCTGGGACCTCTGTGTCCCTTCCCAGATAGCTCATGTACGCATCTCCTCCACCTGGCCGTTCCAGAGTTTTATCCTTTGTCATAAGTCAGTAATAATAATAAGTACAATGCTTCCTGGGCTTTGTGAGTCATTCTAGCACGTTATCGAGCTGCAGGAGGGACTGTGGGAACCCCCGACTGACAGCCGGTGGGTCAGAAGTATAGGGACTTGTGATGGCGTCTGACATCAGGGGCGGTGCTGTGGGACTGACTTGGTCCTGAACCTCTCAGTCCCATCTTCCCTCTCAGTTAGGGTCTGGGCTAACTCCAGACAGGTGATGTCGGGATTCTTTGATGTGAGGGAAACGACCCTGTGTGTTTGGTGTGAGTGGAGGGGAATGAGTGCTCTGTTTTACCAGGCAAGGCCTCCCTCCCTAAGAAGTCAGAGCGAGGGGAGCACAGCTTCCCCTCCATGCATCTCAAAGGCCAGTGGGAGTCCCCCAGCAGGCGTGGCCAGGCACCCCGGGACTCTGACAGCCCCAATGGCTCTGTTGTGCTAATGCGCTTCTCCTAGTGCGTGAGATCAGCTTCACAATTTGCTCAGGAGTCCTGGGCCAGCTCTGCAGAGGCCTCATTGCTCCCACACAGGCCGTGCAGACTGCGTGCCGGGCGAGGCGTGCAGTGGGCATGTCTGTGTGAATCGCCTTCCCCAGCTCCCCGCACTGTGATTACCGCCAGAGGCAGCCCCCCGAGCCCAGAGAATTGCCGGCAGAAGGCGCGAGTGCTGATCATTAGAACTGGCCGAGAGGCAGATGTGGCCTCTGAGAGGGGCCATTTGGCCTTGGTACCTGTTTAAGGAAACGTCAGCGACGTCTCCGCTGCAGCGCCCTGTTTTCCCGTCCCAGTGTGCGGAACTGCTCTCCCGGCTCCCGTTCCGGTTTTCTCCCTGCGGCCCCAGCACCAGGCAGCTCTGAGTGCTGCTCTCTCTCGGACACTCACAGACACTTGTGCCCCGGAGGAGGTTCTTTCACTCTCTCTTCCCCATGCTTCCCAAGAGGATCAGTTGTGGTGTCTGTAGGGAGACAGGCCGGGCTTTGGAGACAGACGGAGACGGGCTTGGAGCCTGGCTCTGCCACTCACAAGCTGCGGGCTAGGGGGGAGTCACTTCGCCTCATGGGGCCTCAGTTGTTCCATCTGAAAAATGGGGTGAAGACAGCCTCCCTGAATACTGAGTAACAACAGAGTGTTGGGAGGATTGAGTGAGGTCATGTGAGCAAAGGGCTTAGAACAATGCCTTGCAACGTAGCAAGCCCTCTGCGGTTGTGAGGTCCGTTTCCCCTGATCGGGCTTTACCTGAAGCCTTTAGTTAGCATAGGCTCCGTCTGAAATGCAGCTTTTATTATAAATCAGGTGTGGTGAGGCCATCACACCAGGGGACACATGCCTTGAAGAAGGTAGCTTCTTGCTCACAGCTCCCCACCAGAGAGGGTGTCCACAGCACAGAGACCACACGTGGAAGGACTGGAGGAGGTCAGGAAACCGAAGGAGTTGGGGGACAATACGGGGAAGGGCTTTGATGTTGGTTTCTGTGGGAAGGAGTGGGTGGGGCAGGGTAGCAGGTGTAGGACTGGCTGGTGGAATGATTTGATCAGGCCCTGGAGTGTGGGGGCTGGATTTAGTGGTCTGATACCAGGCCCTGGGGTGGTTAGGGCAGGTGACTAGTGGCCCAGAGTGTAAGCATTCTGCGGAGTTGGGGGTGTGGGCTCTGCACCAGTGAGTTCATATCTGGTGAAATGCCTGCCATTTCCTCCTGTTACAGAGCAACAAGGGGGCGGCCTCAAAGGGCAATATACTATTCCCCGAAAGGAATCCCCCAGGTTCGTTACGCCCGCCGCCAGAGGCAAGATATCTCTCAATACGAGATTCAGTGAAAAGGAAAGGAATTGATTATTCATTCGAAATAACACAAACTAAAGTTCCCCACAAATGCACACAGTCCTCCTAGCACCCTCCACGTGGCAAAAGGGAGCACTTCCAAAGCCTCGTGGTCCTGACTCTCACCTAGGCCGCATGGTCCCAACCAAGACACCAAAGCCGCGTGGTCCTAAACAGACACGTGGTCCCAACAAGAGAGACACCTGGTCCCAAAAGAGACATGTGGTCCCAGAAGAGAGACGGTGGTTCCAGAAGAGAGACGCCCAATGGCTGCCTCGCTGGGTTTAAATCCCCGCGCCAATCTTCCTCTGCAGCCCCATTTCCGGCTCCTCCCACAATTGGCCACAGCTGCCCGCATTCTGGGCGGGTGTGCCCTGTGGTGTGGAGCCAATGATCTCCAGGCTCCTCTGGACCCTATTACAGATCTCTATTTGGGGCTCCCCTGTCAGCTGCACCCTGTTACACTCCCTCCAGGAGGGAAGGGAGCGACCCTGGGACAGGCAGCCTCTGCAGAGGCAGCAAGGCACCGAGTGTCAAAATATCAGACGTGCCACAGATAAAGAGACATGATTAATACAAGTCTTCCCTCGATGTGTCCAGAACTGAAAGGGAAAGTCAGGGAAACCAGCCACCAGTCGTGTCCCACCCCACAGCGAAGGGCCGCAGGACAGTTGTTGGTCTCCTGTCTACAATCCTGGGTCCCTCAGGTTGAGCGACACCTCTCTGAACACCTGCTTGCTTGTAATGACACCGACAGTGGCGTCGGTATTCATGAGTAGGAATGGAGTAGACCCCTAGTTTCAAATATGTTTTCTTCATGGTAAGACTTATTTTTCTGTTCCTGGTCTCCAATCTGGCCCTCATAGGTTTCTTTTTGTTCCTCTCCTCTTTGTTTCTACACTTTGTTTTGTGATAATTAATTTCAAAATAATTGTCTGCTGATGTATGGACAATGCACTATGACCTTTGGGCTTATGCCATGAAAAAATCTGCTTACGGAGAAAGCATATGATATTGGAGTTCTCCCCTTCCCGTCTAAGTGAGACCCCCTGAGAGGCAGAATGTCCGGTCCGTAGCAGCCGTCAGGGGTGAAGCACTGTAGGTGGGGCTCTGGCATAGTAAGTACCCGTATGAGGAAGCAAGGGACCCAAAGCCCAGAGGAACGACCTGAGTAAAAGTGTTTGCTAGGAGACCTAGGTTTAACCATTCAAAGGACCATATCCCTGCGCCGAGTCCAGAGCCGTGAGAGAAGGAGAACGTCTGACTCATCTTAGGCTCAGTCATTCTGCAGGAGCGAGAGTGATCCAAAATCATTACGGCACTCAACGACAAAGTATGATTTCTCCTCCTCGTTTCTGTCCACTGTGGACTGTCTTCAACTTAGCCACTTCACCCTGGAAGGTGTCGTGAAGGGCAGCTTCTCCGTAGGTTTTGCCTTCCTATGGCACACAGGAAAAGCAACGGTGGAACCGCGTGGTGACCACCTACTTTGTTTTGGCTCAATAATACCTGAGCAAAAGGGACATGGGCCGCTTTTAGGAAGATGTTTGAAGAGCCATCATTTGGGATGACAACAGCCCTTTGGCAGAAGCCGTAGATAGCTGGAGCATCAATAACCACAAATAATAAATGAGAAAGCAGGTTTAATTTGACACACGATTGGATGTGGAGCAGGTAGGAGGAAGATAATATGAGAACGTTTCATTGGACATCACCATAATTTTTGTTTTGTTTTGTTTGTTTTTTTCCTAATTATACTTAAAGCCAGATGGTGCATAATGAGAATGTTACACTTAAGAGCCAAAGCCCCTATGGGACCTCCGAGAGACACATCATCACGGGACAGTCACCTCCGAGTATAAGACAAGCCTCCTCGGGTGTAGGGGGCTGTTTTGCCTCTTCCCAGTCCTCTCCCAGACCCATGCCAGTACGCCTACTCCCGTCTCCTCTAGAATCCCCACCTCATGTCCCCAGTCCTGGGTACAGGACCCCCTTTCGTTGCTCCTGTGGGAACCCCTTGGTCCTTGTCCAGAGCGCATCTCAGACACCCACTTTCTAAACAATTTTTTCCAACTAGATTATGCATCCTCACCCGGGCTGATACCACACAGTGGTGACAATTAGGTCTTTGGGGCAGCAGAGGTCTTAGACATTGCAATGGTCTATGACCCTCCAAAAGGCCACGGTCATAAACATGGTGGGCAGGCAGAAAGAATATACAGAAAAAGGCTCCTTAGGAGAGTGATTCTTAATTCTTTTAAGGCAGGACAGTCTGGTACTCTTTTCTTCACAGTGTATATGCTTGGGATACAATAACTTTGAATATGTGTATGAATTAATGACGGGCATATTGGGATAAAGTAAAACTTTAGACGACTGACTGAACAAGATCCCAGTGGGATTTGATCCCAGTGATGACCCAGATAATCCCACCTAACTCAGAGTGCCTTCAACCCAGCCAGCAGGCTGTGCGCACGACAGTGGACATGGTGAGAGCAGGAGTGAAGAGCCAGGCAGCCGCTGGTACAGCTTGGGGTGATCTTCTTGTCCTGATCACTGGAGAAGGGAAGGCACGGCTGATCTGTTATTGTTTCCTATCATCTCTCTCCATCTTGACCTTTCTGCACTGACCAGTGCCCTGCCAGCTGCCTTGATGCGGTGGCAAAAAGAGGCAGAACATCGGGGGTTGGCAATCAACTGTGTTACATATAAAATCAACTTTTGTTGACATAATTTGAAAGGACAGTTCATCTTTTGTGATTAAAAACAATCATGAGATTTTGCTTGCTTGTTTGTTTTGTTGATTAGGTTCCACTTATGGGTGAGATGATATGGTATTTGTCTTTTGCCACCTGGCTTATTTCACTTAGCATAATGCCCCATCCATGCTGTCACAAAGGGTAGGAGCTCCTTCCTTCTTCCTGCTGTGTAGTATTCCACTGTGTCAATGTGGTTTTACACAGTTTTTTGCACAGTTTTTTTGATCCATTCATTTACTGCTGGGCACTTAGGTTGCTTCCAGTGCTTGGCTACTGTACATTGTGCTGCTGTGAACACTGGGATGCATGGAGACACTGAAATTAAGAACAAATGAGCAGTAACCAGAGGGGAGGTAGAAGGGGTAAGGGGGGCAAAAGGGGCAAGGGTTTTCAGGGACATGTATAAAGGGCACATGGGCAGAACCAAAGGAGGGTAGGGTCAAGGGTGGGAAGTGGGGGTAGCTGGGGTGTGGGGGAGTGGTGGGGGGGAAATGGAGACACCTGTACTTGAACAACAATAAAAACAAGTTAAAAACAGTCATGAGGTTTGAAGCACTGAGCATTCTCACCGGGGGGAGGGTATTGAACTTTAATCCTCAATAAAGTTCTTTTTCTGAAATAGCGGGAAACTCCCCGATGATCAGACCTCCGCAGGGAACACGCCCCTGCAGAAGGTGGGGTTCAGCGCGGCGGCAACTGCCGGAGAAGGACGTCGAAACTTCAGCTTCCTTCCGGTGCGGCGGAGCACGTGCAGCTCTCAGGGTGATCCTGACGCTAACGGGGTCCACGGAAGTGGCTGTCACTCTAGGAAGTATTCTGATGGTGGAGACGAGTATCCTGGTTGGGCATACCCTTTCCTTTGCCCACATCTGCTGCACAACCCCACGTCCCCCAGTCCTCCACCACTGTGAACTCTGGAGCCAATGAGAGATGGAAGATCTTTCTGGGGGCCTTTCACCTGGTTCACCCCCAAACACAGTCATGCCAGGTGAAAATGGCGCTGGGGATGCCTTCGCATTATCTCTTCTCTCTGTCCTGAACCTACCACCTTGACAGCAAACTTCCGGGAACTTTTCGGCGTCTGGCTCTGTGGCGCGTTTTCTGACCTCCATACAACCTCACTCCCAGACCCTCGCACGCTTCTTTGGTTTCTGCTGTTGATTTTCCTCCTCAGTGTTGATTTTATTCCTTCCTTGGCTTTGCTCCCATTGACTATGCGGAGTCAATTGCATGTCAATTCTGCGTTATCTAAACTCCCGGGATTTGAACTTACTGTGGAGGTGTACGGCACAATCCCCTGCTTCTGAGATTGCCTGTTAGATTGACGGGTTAGTTGAAACATCTCCAAACACAGAGAACTCACTGCCACACGAGACGGCCTTTTTCACTACTGAGCAGACCCAACTGATACAGGGCAGAGACGTCTTTCCTCCTTTGCTTCCTGCCGGGAGTAATCTTCCGTGTTTCTCTGCCTTCTCCACACTTCAGTCTTGAGAAGTTTTAGGTCCCCATGGCCCCGAGTAGATGTAGGCTCCCCTCCTTCCCTGACCTCTGTGCACTGAAGACCTTCATGAGGACACAGACTGCATCGTGCTAGACTGAGGAATCATTTATAGGAAAAACCAAGTAGTGTTATCTTTTCTGTCTAAATCACACCCGAAACAGTGCTGGAATCACAGTCTGTACATCTTTGTTGAATAAATGAAGATGAAATGATTGAATTGAATGTGTAAGTGAATGAAATAAAATGTCTCTGCATTTGGAACAGGTGATAGCCTCTCCTGCATACACAGGAAAAAAACGTGCCAATCTACCATACCGAGTGTAATCTTTATATATTAGACCATAATGGGTAAAGTGCCCTCTAATTTTAAGATAACTTGAAAAAGTGCAAAACGATGTACTTAAGGTTTGAAACATTAAAAAAATGGCCACCATAATCACCGCCTGCACCGTGCAACCCCAGAGCTAGATGAAGTCTGACAGTAACAAGGGTCCTAACAAGCCATTACCCACCAGAATCACGGATCGGACCCAGGAACTCCAGCCCCTGAAACACCAACAGGTTAGCACAGGCCCCAAGAAGATAAGAGACAGCCAGAAATATCTTTAATGCTGTCGAGTCAAATTGTTTGAAGATAAATTTAAAGAACAAAGAAAAAGCGAGAGCAGGGGGAACCTGCTGATTCTGGGAGAGATAATGAGCTACAGGGTCTCGTGCCTAATAGACTCCTGCTCGCAATTCATTGTGAAGAATAACGCCCTTGTCATACAGAGGCTGTGGTGCTGCCGCTGTTACATAAATAAACCACCATGCACGTGGCCTCCGCGCCGATACCCTGGCACGTGTAGAGCATCTAGTCATCGGATTGTCAACTCACTGTACGGATGAGAGAGAAGAGGCTCGGAAAGGTTGCGTCATAGGCTTAGGGTTTCCTAGCAACTGAACGCATTCAAAGCCAACTAGAATGGGTGTCATTCCTGAGTCCTATTGCCTCCTCACATACACGGCCGCAGAAAGAATTGTGTCATTTTTGTCTGTCTGACACTGGGTAGTGGGATTCAGGTAGGGTTTGGCAAGGAGTCTCTGGTGACCTTGAGGGAAGGGGTCGCAGGACGTGTGTCATGGGTCTGGCTATCTGCCGCCGACACGTGAAAAGTCCTGGCAGCTGACTCCTCCCCCGCTGCCTGGCACACAGTGTGGGCACGGAGCATAGGCGTGTCACTTAGACCCCTCTCAGCCAATGACGGTCACCAAGTGTTCTAGTCCTAATAAGTCAGCAGAGCTAGGTTATCTCATATTTCCTCATGCAAGATCGTTGTGAAATAGGGATTTTATTCATTTTTTAAAGATTTTTTATTTATTTTTAGCTTTCATTTTTTTAGAGAGGAAAGGGAGGGAGAAAGAGAGAGAGAGAGAGAGAGGGAGAAATATCAGTGTGTGGTTGCTGGGGGCCATGGCCTGCAACCCAGGCATGTGCCCTGACTGGGAATTGAACCTGCGACACTTTGGTTCACAGCCCACACTCAGTCCACTGAGCTACGCCAGCCAGGGTGGGATTTTATTCATTTTTATGAGTAAGGAAACTAGTGTGTTGGATTTTATGGGATTTGGCCAGAAGCAAACCCACCAGGTAGTGGACTTGGACCAAAGCCTCTCCTCATAAATTCATTACTCCTCCCCTTTCCCTCGCCTGGAGGGGTTAAAAAGTGTAGGGCACAATGCCAGACAAACTGGAAGACAAAGGAAATACATCTTTTTACGTCTATACAAACTGTAACACACCAAATAAAACATTTAAGTTAACCTCTATTTACAATAAGAAGGACAAATAGAAATTGCCCCTCTTAAAGCTGATCAATACACCCCTCCTCAGTCTGAAAAGAAAATTTTAAAGAGAAACACACATTTTGCTTCTTTTTGGAGAAACTGTAGTTCACACCCAGTAGATGAGAAAAAGGTCTTCCCTGCAGAAGGACGACAGCCAGTAAACACACGACGCATGATGGGATTGTAACATTTGGCCACACCCAGGGCAGTAGTTCAGGCAAAGACAGCCACAAGATGCCTCAAACCATTAGGTGCGAAGCGGTTTCGGAAAAGAATCTTCACCCCGTGCAAGAACGCCCATGGGTTGCTCACCAATAGCTAAAAGGAACGTGTGTCTTCACCAAAGTCGACTTGGTTGTCATCAGCCAGCAAAGCCGTCAAACGTTATCACAGTTGTTAGGACGACCCGCTATTTGTTCCTCCTGGGGCCCTGCATTATGAAATGAATAGTAGTGTCACCTGGAGGGACTCCCCACCCCCAGATTTTTATCCTAGTTTCAATCAGGCATTATGCCTAACTTCTAGTTCATGGGAAATGCACAGGACCGAGGACCGAGTTGGATAACACTCTGAATAAACAATCAGGCAAGTCCAGAGGGTAGGACAGCCCACGGAGCAACTTACTGGTTACTGGGAAAATGTCAAAGTCGTTTAAAAAATGGAAAGACATGTAATAATTTAAATGTAAAATGTTGCATTGCCAGTACTTTTTCATTTGTCCTTGCTAAAAGCGTACTCGTGCCTATATTTTAGTATGTTTGACCATGCTTTCAGCATGCTTTACTGATTGAATACACATGTAAATAAGGTTTAGTTTTTAATAGGCTTGATTCATGAGAAGGGTTTCATCTGGAATCCAACCTGGGATGTTCCATTTTTCCCTCCACCATCGGGCACTCTGACGGGACCTACATCCCCACATTTGCTCAGAGAATCCCCTTGGAAGACTCCCTTCTAGTTTAGTCTAGTCTAGGCATACCCTTCCAGATGTTTAATTATATGTTTGGTAAAACTTTTGAAGTATTTGTTCTATAGATGTGTGTGTGTCTCTCTCTATTTCATATTGTATGTATTGCCCCACTTGTATTAATCACTCAACAATGTATCTTGGGTGTCTTTCCACGCCAGTGCAGATAGCTGTACATCTTTCTTTGAACTGTTCCCTGATCCCGTAAAGAATGCATACACACATTTACTTAGCCATTCCTCTAGCGGTAGACACTTAGACGAGACAGTAATGCTCAGGATTATAAATGGTGCTTTAATAAGCGTTCTTATATGTCTCATTTTGTCTAGGGTAGCCAGCAGACATGAATAGTTTAGCCCATGTAGTCCATGAATTTCGTATTGTAATACAGTTTCCAAAATGACTTCCAATATGGCTATATAAATCTCCATTCCCGGCAGCGGTGAATGCATCCCTGTTTGCCTATACCGTCACTAACACTTACCAAACCTCATAGTTTTTTCTTCCAGACAAGTGAGAAACCTGACTTTCTCACAAAGAACATGGCATAGAAGAGTGTTACAGACACGCTGCTTTGGCGACTCCCTCCCACACATGGCCTCCCTCCAGCCCTCCCTGTCGTCCCAGAGTGCGCGCTGACAGTCCTGCCTGGGTCAGGGTTTGTCCTGCTTGACGTCATCTCCCTGGCTGTATCCTGACTCCCGCCCCTGCTCCCGTCGGATCAGGAACGGTTCAGATGATTGTTTTCCTTCTCCAGCTGCCTCGGACGAGTGCTTCTCCAATCGGCGTGACCATCTCATCACACCCGCTCCCACAGCGAAGAGGTGGTTCTCTCATCTGTCTCTCTCCTCCACGGCGAGAGGGGAAAAGACAGGCTCAAAAAAAAAATGAGCCGACTTCTAATCTTAATATCCCTGGTACGGAAACTACAGACATGCCGGGTTCCGGGGTCTGTGATGAATTCTGTGAGGGCGAGAGGTGTACACATGATGGGGGAGCAAGGGCTGGTGGGGAGGGCACTTGGGTGGCTTCTCGAAATAGCTGACCCCCTCTCTGACCCCTCCCCCACACCCCGCACACTAATGAGCACAGTGACACGGGAAACCTGTCAACGTTCTTACCTTACTTCTGTGTCTAAATAATGGCAAATGCTCTGAAACCCTGTAAGAAAGTAAGGAATGCCTGTGTGTGAGTGGCTTCTGAAAGGTACCGTATTGCTACACTGGGCACATGTAGTGTAAAAGCCATCAAAATTAATGACTTGCGTCAATATGGAATATGCTGGTCCTCGGTGATTTCCAAAGGAGAACATTTAGTGTCATAATTAATATCCCCAGGCCATCTTTTCTTTTTTTTTTTTTACTAGTATTGGAATCATTCATAAAAATTAAAGATAAAGGTAGACTTGGTCTCCAAACAAGGAAGACCCCCCCACCTGCAGGAATGAGAAACTGGATCGCGTTGTCCTCACATCATCTGGTGGAGCGCGGGAGAAATGCGAGTCCATCTGTCACTAATGGGCGTCTTCAAGCCAGGCAGTCCGGTGTCTGCTGTCCCAGGCGCCGAGGAGGACAACGGTCTGCCTCGGAAATGAATCGAACTCCTGGAACTAAATAAAACTCACAGCGGTGACCATGGGTAGGAGGGCACCCATGTGCCTCCTCATGCACCACCTCCCCTGAGCTCACCCAACTCTCGTCTCAGCTGGTGGTCAGAGCAGAAGGACGACGCTTCCAAGGAAGCGTTGGGACTGGGTCTCTTCTCCCAGTGGGGATGGGTGGGGGTGGGAGGTGACTCTTCTTTGATCAAACTGAGAGGTTGGGTTCCACAAACCAGTGCCTGCTGTGGTGCAAGCTCCGCAGACAGGCATGGGGTCGCAGGGTCTGAAGGCACCTGGCCGCCCTGAGTAGAAGCAGACCCGGGAAGGAAGAAGGAGCGGCCGGAGACCAGGCGTGCAGGCGGGGTGCAGAGAGGTGCTCCGGGAGTCAGAGAAAGGGACCGGGCTTCGCGAGCTGGGAGAGAGAGGGAGGGAGGACAGTGTGCTTCTGCTGGCGGGCGGAGAGGGCGGCGCTCTGACCAAGTGCTGGACGTGGAACTTAGGATTGCCTTTGTAAGTCAGAGGCGCAGGTTATTGTAAGTAAATTGGCCTATTTTGAAAACGTAAATAAGATAAAATAGAAAAGCCAAATCTGGACCTTTAGAATCCGACCCTAATCTTCCTCATGTTCCACTCCGATTGCTGCCTGTATTACCCTTCCCCACCCGCCCAACGTTTCTTCTTAAACCTCATGCACCCTTGGAAGCCACCCCGCCGTCCTTGGGACACTGTTTCTGTAAATGCCGCCTCTGACTAATAGGTAACTTGCGGATCAACAGCATGCTTGCATAGGAATCCTAGGATCCTAGGAGCTAACTTCAAAGGATACAGACTCTGCCCTTCAGTCCTCCCAGTTCTGGGATGTTTGCTGGCATTCACGCACGACACCGGGATGACGTAAAACCGGGATGACGAAGATCAGGATGGCCCTCACCAGACTGGTTTCCGGGTCCTCGTCGGGACAGACTGCGCTCCTTGGCACATAGAGAACTTTTTCAGCCTTGATCTCTTTGTCCTGCGGTCCCTCTCCCTCCCTGTAACCCCCTGCCTGCACGGAGACGCTAAGACGGGTTTCGAGGACAGTGGTCACCCAGCCCCTCGAGTTGCTGGCACTTGAATCAACCTCTTTCCTTCTCTCCAGCACCTGTCACGCGCGTTTGGCTTTGTGGCAGCCGGGAGCTGAACGTGGGCTCAGTCTTATGCTAACGTTGCCAAAAGAAGTCCGCCTTATCCTAGTAAGGCAAACACGTCTGTGCTTTTTCTCCCTCCTGTGCCCTTTCCCCTCTTCATGCAACGCCGCACCTTCCTTTTCCTGCCTGTAAAACTCCTGTCTGTCATTCAGGTGTTGGCTCAACGTGGCCTGCACTGTGAAGCTGCTCCCGCCTCTTTCAGGTGAAGGTCCCAACCCCTTCTCCCTGTGTCCCACCGACCCGCAGACACAGAGGCCTCCACGCCTGCCGGTGCCCCAGCTGCCTCAGTCTCCACCCCTACCTCTGTCGTCACCTGTGAGCCCAGGTCCCTGCACTGCACCCAGGCCTAGTACTTATGGCTGTATTTTGTTTCCTTTGGGGGGACCTGGATTCATCCAGCAGGTTTCCCAAAGTTCCAGAGCGTTTCAGAGGCGAAGATGAAAAGCAGGCCAAGACTGGATCCCCAAGCCTCCTGTTGCATGCTGCTCCTTGCGTGTAACATTTCTGGGTGATACAGAATAAAACTTCCAAAAATAATTGTCGTCGCAGGAAGATTGGAACAGGTACTGGCTCTACAAAATGAGGGCAATACCATCTGAAGCAGGCGTAAATGTCACTTTGATTCAGCAGCTTGAAGACAGTTCAGACAAAGTCCCCAGGAAGAAAAACAAAAAGGCAGAGAAAGAGACCGGGAGAGAACGCATCTACAGATTAACCTGGAGAGATTTTTAAAATGCCGTTCATACATACACAGCAGCTCGTAATGACAGAGTGGATCCGTCCACCTGCCCTGACCATAAGCAACACGCAAAACCTGGACAAAAGATGAAAACAGCTGTGACCATTGTTTCTGAAAATAAGCAGGGTGAGAAGAAACCGCAGAAAGGCATCCACTGGACCCTTGAGGGAGATTTGACACTGCATGGCTTCATTTTCCCTTCACGAGTTGAGTCCTCAGTCTGCACCCCTCTGTGGGCAGAAAGTCGGGGTCTCACAGTCTTACCGGACCGCCATGTCAGAGCGGAGAGGTGGAGGGGCAGGTGAGGGGGAGGAAGGAGGAGCAGAGAAGGCACAGCCTCTCCAACAGGTGAACTCTGGCTCTAAACCGTGTTCCGGGGACCTTGAGAGGCGTCTGGGGACCCGGGGAGGAAGCAGAAGCTGGACCCTGGAGCAACTGAGAGGAGTTTTCAGTGGGTATTCGGAGAGAAAGACAGGCTCACGGACTAGCGACAACTGGATAGAGCTGGCAGGGACTCCGTGGAGTGAAATGAGCCTAGCACAAAAGAATATGTTCTTTAAAATTCCATTCATGTGAAGTTCCAGAAAAGGCAAAGCGAACCAGGGTGAACAGCAGTTAGAAGAGTGGCTGTTCCCCTGTGGGAATGGCCGTTAGCTGGGAGGAAACATAATGGGGATTTCTTTTCTAACAGGTCACATGGGCATATGTACCGAAGATTATACACTCAGGGTTTTGTACATTCCAATTATGGAAAGTCTACCAAACATAATATATTATAAGATAATGTGCACAATAATATAGTATTACATTTCAACGCCCAGTAGATATAATTTTTAAATATTGTATCTGGTTGAAACAAGAAGATGTTCTTCAATTGATTTTGTGTGATATCCCTGACTGTTGTTTCTAAAGTAACCCCTCCCCCCACTTCCACGCTCTGTCCTCTCTTCTTCTTTTTATTTGCTCTTGTAGATCTTTGTAACGTTCATAAATAACTGGCTCTTTATCTTATTTTTATTTTATAATTTGTTTATCATCTGTTCCTCCCAAAAGGATGTAATCTCTATGAGGTCCAGGGATTTTACTTGTTTGGTGTTACTATTATATCCTAACACATAAAATAATTCTTGACATACTTTAGTTGATTCAGTAACATATATTGAACAAATTAATGCTTTGGATATTCTACCAATACTTTAACTCCTAAGTTTCTACATCTTCTGTGATATCTGCCATTTCCTTTTGCAATCTGTTTACATTGTATCTATCAGACTGGTATGTAGCAAACAGCTAGAGACAAGCTGGGGTGTTTTACACACAGTACTAGACACCGCAGTAGGGATAGCTGAGTGGGAACTGATATAATTCATCAGATCATTAGAGTGTTTCTTTTTGTCATTTTTTTTCTAGGCAACCTTAAATGTTGATTCAAATTATGAATACTTAGATAAAGAGCATCCCTGCATTAATAATACAATTTAGAGATGTTCAAAATCAATAAAAGACTAAGCTTAGAGAAAAGGATTTTAATTCCAAAAATATGAAACAGATCCAGCATGGGAAAGTGTATCTGTGTATTTCATCCCTTAAAATACCATGAGAGAAAAACAAAATATGCTCATCTGACTAGACAGTTAAAGAGTGCACCTGAGTAAATGAAGAAATCTACTTAGTTCAAGCATGACAGGAATCAATATTGTGAGGACCTTGCCCCTCCCCAAATTGATCTACCCATCCAAGGCAATCCTAATCAAATCCCAACAGGGTTTTTCGTGGAGTTTGACAAAGTGTTTTTAAAATTCATATGGAAGAGGAAATGCATACGAATAAAACATGTTAGCTACCATTTCAATACAATATGAGATGTGTTTGATCAGAAATGAAAAATTAAGTTTAAGTAATCAAAGGAAAGTGATATTAATGTAAGCGGCAAACAAACTGATCGTTGGAACAGACAAGAAAACCCACACATAAATTCTTGCGCTTTTGGAAGTTGAGCTAACCGCTGACATTTCAGAGGGAGACACCTGTTAGTTCCACCACCCAGAGGTGCAGTCCCTACTGACGTCTGTGTGAATGGCGCCCCCTAGTGAGGGGGGCCGTGCATCACCTGCAAGTCCTGCAAGGGAAGCTCTCCTTTCAGATCCTGCATTTGGGATCATTTAGCCATGCAGTTGGAGAGCTAACAAAGTCGACCAACATTTTATATAGTTACACGAGTAAATAAATAATTGGAAAACACAGTCTTCAAAAAGAACGTCAAAAGCGTTAAAAGCAATTACACGAGCCTATGACTATACTGTTAGTGTTAGGGGAGCTTTCTTTAAAGAGAAGCAACAGGCACAATCAATACAGGAAAAGACTGAAAAAGTCAACGGACTCAACCTTAACTTTAAACAAAAAAATGACCTCATAAGCACATATTAAAAGTCAAAATACTGAGAGGGCACATATACTGGAGTGTATCAAAATGTCCAAAATACAGAACTTCTCCAAATAAATTCGAAAAACACATTGCATCAAAAATTTTCCACAATTTATTTCAAAAAAGAACAAATATAAAATTGTGAATTAAAGAAAGATAACGTACCTACTGATAAGGAATGTTAAAATTATGAGATACTTTTTATAAAATAGATTGGTAATTACAAATTGAGAGTTAAAAACAACAAAATTGATAGTCGTGGGATATAAGATACAGCCTAGGGAATCTGGTCAATAATAATGTGATATCTATGGATGGTGGGTATTGGGAATATTGTGGGGAACACTTTGCAAAGTATCTGATTATCGAACCACTATGCTGTCCACCTGAAAACAATTCAAAATACTGTTGAAAGTAAACTGTAGTTGGAAGTTAAAAAATGATTGGCAATTAAAAGTGAATCATATTACTTGTTGGCAAGTTGGTGGAATAAATATATATATACTCATAAAATGCTACTGAAAAGCATCATTTTATATTTTAAATAAAAGTAGGTTTAAATGAATTATCATTAATCCATATCATTTTAAAAACTATGGAAAGTAGATAATAGTTCTGTGTACTAACCAGAAAGGTTTTCAAATCTTAATGTACTTAGTAAATTTTAAAAATCATATTATACTGCATTATTTAATAAACAAATCTATCAAATAAATATATAGATTTATACTGCATATATAAAGCAAGGATGCAAATCGTATATGGAACACATATATGTGATTACTTTTTGAAATGTCTTTTAATTAATTTAATTTACTTTTTAACTTCAGAGTTTGATACTTTTTCATTTCCTTCAGTGACTTCTATTTTAAACCGATTCAATTCCTTACTAAATGTTACCTCCCTTTCACTGGGCTGGGCCGGCCAAAGTGCAGCGGCCAGGGTCCCCACCTAGTCCCGCCCCCACGCCCCCCGCCCCCGCCAGCTTTGCACTGTGCACTGCCTCACCCAGACCAGAGAAAAAGACTTGTGCATCAAGTAGTCATTGACGTAACTTTGAACGCTTTTCATATTTATTTTGTAAATTCGATGGAAGTTCTTCCGAGCTATGTATATTTTGTATTTAAAGGAAAATATGTATTTACAGGTTGCATCGAGTATTTCACAAACTGTCTTCAAATGCCTCTGAAACTCACTGTGGCATCTGCCTTGTACGTACCATGTGGTTCCTGACGTTTAATGAAATATTAATGCTTTATATTCCGTCCTGTAAATAATTCATGTGGTTGTCCCACGTGCGCCCGGTGATATAAATCTCCAACTTAACGGCTGTTCCTCAGATCCAGCCATGCCTCTCTCCCTCCTTGAAGGGTGCCAAGGTTTCAAAGGAAAGGGAGAGAAAAGAGAAAGTGATGAAAGGTAGGTGTTTACTGGAATGTCATACTCTGCTGCAGGTGGGGGGCGGGGCTGGCTGCTGAGTTGCTGGGAACTTCAGGGGCCTTGGCGAAGCCTGATCAAATCGCTCCCCCATGTAATGTCGGGGTTCTGTCCGGAGCCTCCTGCCTCAGCCGCGTCACTGCAGACAGAGGCAGAGATTTCCCGGGGCGAGCACCTGGCTGAGCCACAGCTCTTCTCTCAGAGCGGAAACCCGATAGGCCAGCAGCCCCGTATTTTGCTTGGTGCTGGGCGTTTACTGTCTGGCCCGCAGGCGGAGGGAATAAAAGAGGTGAGGTCCAGCCACAACGCAAGATGGAGGCAGGTGGGGGGCACATGGACCCTATTTTTGCAACAAAATTCTAGTTAGATTTCAGAAGCCATGGGGTGGGGGACACTTGTGAAGATTTTAGCCAGTTTTAAAGTAATTTCAAAAGATCCAGTGGAAAGATAATACTCTCACACTTCTTGCTGCACAGCCAGCTACACCAGCCCTTGCACCCTGATACCTCTGCTTAGTGTTACACACTCACACACACGCAGGTACACACAGATGCTGACCCCCACCAACACACAGAGACACTGAATGCCGCAACTGCTCACAACACTCTGCCCACCACCGACACATATGTGTGCACCTATACCCACAAACCCGCCAACCCACGTAGGCACCAACTAAAACACACACACACACACACACACACACACACACGCACCCCACCTCGTTTTGAACCAAATGTGGCCCTGCTGCAAGAGCACTCCCAAAGCAAAAACCACGACCCGGCAGACCTGACTCTTATCCAGGTAAAGGCCTGAGGGAAGGCAGCTACGTGGTCTTGGCCCCGCCCACACCCTCCAGATTGAGTGGCAGCGCTCCCAGAGGGGCGTGACTGTGCTGCCCTGGGGGTTTCCTCTTCCCTGCGTGGGAGGATACGGGGCTTCCTCTCCAGATGCCCCGGCAGCCTCCGGGGTCTGGAACCGGGCAGCCCTGGGCCTGGACGCGGTCTGCTCTCTCAGCCACGCACTGCGCCGCTGCTTACGCAGGGCCCGCGCGTCACACCCTCCCTGCCGGGGTCTCAGCTCCGCTCAGGACAGGAGTTTCTGGAGTCGGTTAACCTCACTGCTACTGTGGCAGTCCTAGAGTTGGCCCCTTTTCCCCCCTTTGCAGTGGAATCTGCACCTCTGAATGGAGTTGACAAATAAAATATGACCCACGCATTTGAGTTGGAATCTTAGATACACAATTATTTAATTAATTTAGTGTAACTGTGACCAAAAACATGAATGGGGCATATTTATTCTAAAAAAATTATTTTTTAAAAATTTGAAATTCAAATGGATCCGTGTAGAGTGTTTTTATTTGCTAAATCTCATAACTCCAACTCTGAATAAGAAACAAGATAGAGAACAAACATTGATTTTCAATTATAATTTAGTTTTTATTTTTTTTAAAGATTTTATTTATTTATTTTTAGAGAGGGAAGGGAGATAGAGAGAGAGAGAGAAACATCAATGTGCGGTTGCTGGGGGTTATGGCCTGCAACCCAGGCATGTACCCTGGCTGGGATGGTTTTTAAAAATTAAGTATAAAACACAAAAACAGTCAAAGAGAAAAAATAATTAAAACGAGATGGAACTTTAACTGGGAAGGGCACCTGTGAGGCAGACCTTGGTTTCTAGCACCTCTCTCCGAGAGAGGGGACCGGGGTCTCGTGGAGAAGTGGCCGACTCGACGGCTGAGGCAGGAATTCCTCAGTCGCACACAAATACACAAAATGAGGCTGGCACGTCTTACAGTGCCATACAAGAAAGTAAGACATTCTAAAACAAAACAAAGCAAAACACCTCCCCACTCCCACCCCAAAGGGGTATGTCCAAGAAACACAGGAACCATAGAAGAGCACCCAGTGGTGCTCTGGAACAAATCTGGAACAGTCTGGGCAGCCAAATAAACAGTGTTAGATTATAGCCCAAGGTGTAAACTAAATACCTGTAAACCCACACTGATGTAGATGTGTGACTAAGTAAATAAACAAGAGAGAAGAGACAGATCTTTCACGCAGAATTCCAATGTATGTAGACACGACCTCTTTCCGCATGCCTCAAGTGTGGGCCGCCCAGAGCGTCTGCCTCCCGGAGAATGCAGTGTGAGAAGGGGAAAACACAGAAGAATTCTGCAGCGGAGAAGCCTGCGGAAGGCCCTCTCAGCCAGGTGACCAAGTTCAACGTCAGCAGCACCAAGCCACGTCGAAAGCATGCACTGTTGATAGGATGGAAGGAGAATGAATGGCATTTTCCCTCTGCAGTCTTCCTCCCAAACACCTCTGTCCGATCACGAGAAAGACACCAGACAGGCCCAGCAGAAGGGCCTCTCACAAGACACCGAAACAGTGTTCCTCGGAACTGTCGAGGTCCCCTCAAGCACAGGAGCACGGAGAAACTGTCGTCGTGGCCTGGAGACACCTCAGGAGACACGACCACTAAATGGAATGTGGCATCTTGAATAAGACGCTGAAACAGAAAAAGGACACTAGGTAAAAACGAAGGCTATCTGAATGAAGTGTAGACGTTGCACAATAATAACGTGTCGATGTCAGTGACTGTAACAATACCACTCGTTGTACCCAGCGTGCACTGAACAGGGACACTGGGGATGGAGTATCGGAGAACCCTCTGTATTGTCCTCATAATCTTCTGTGAGCCGCCCTAGAAAAGGAAGTTCATGTAAAAAGCAACCCGGAGAAGGCGGTGCAGGAAGACTTGGTTGCAGACCCCCCCCCCCCCCCCCCCACTGCCTCTGGGACGGCGCCACGCAGCTGCTGCTTCCAGCTGCGGGAGGGACAGCTGGGCGCCTACAGTCGAGATACCACGGGCCGTTGTGTCTCGGGAGATAGCGAGTTCAGAGGTTTGGCTTACAACTCAAGTGTGTCATGAAATTGCCAATCTTTCCTGATTCAAAACAAAACAAAACAAATGACAGCCTCCCTAGCCTTTTGGCAATGTCTCAGTGGATAGTAAGGCACGGTCGTATGATGACTACGTCTTCACCAGCAATCGGGCCCTCACCCGGCACCACCAACAAGGGGACCAGGTAGCACACTCTCTTCTGGCACCTGCTCATCGTAACTACAGAGGGGCGTCGTGCCTGAAGCCCACCTGTCTCTGTCGATCAGGAGACTCTCCTGCTGTCTCAACGACCAGCAGTGAATGGCCGAAGCATGAAGAAGAATTCATACAATAAGAATGTGATTATTTTGCACTTCTTCATGAATGAATGAGTGGGTCTAGCCAATAAGCATCTATGACTGCAGACGTCATCATAAAATAGGTTTAATCATATTCACTCAGATAAAAACACTGCTAATAAATAGAGCAAAAAACATTTGAACAGATAGACAGACAGCTGGTGAGCCTACTACAGTGCTGTTGCTACTCATCAGGTGAGTGCAAGTGTCAAAGCCACGAGTGGACTTCATACGTGGTTTTTGAAAATACTGGTGCTAGCAAGGATGCGGGGCAGCCAGAACATGGTTCTTACTGCACATTGTGAATGAGTGTTTACAACGGCGCTTCAGAAATAGCTGAGCCGTTTATTATAAATTAAACACGAGGCCTGTCCAGAAGGTATCCAGCCATGTAATATGAAAAATAGAGCCATTTATTGAAAAAGATACAAGATACAAGAAACACTGTATGTAGGACAATGACAGCTCAGTCCCCTTCAAAGGAGGCACCTGGGGACCTCACACACTTCTAATCGCCATCAGCTACCCTGTGCTATATTCCTGAATCTCATCGGCGGTCTGAAATCTCTTCCTTTTCAAAGGTGACTTCAGTTTTGGGAAAAGCTAGAAGTCACAGCGTGCCAAATCTGGGCTGTAGCGGGCCTGAGTCACCTGGGTGATGTTTTGCCAAAAAGTTCTGCATGAGACATGATGCATGAGTGGGTACGTTGTCATCATGAAGCTGCCAGTCACCAGTTGCCCACAGCTGTGGCCTTCTGAAACATCTGAATAGTTTCTGTGGAGGAATGTTCAAGCATAACACAAAATCTGATGCAGATTCATTGCTCTACTCGTTCAGTCATTTTGAATGTGACGGCCACACAGTGCACATGCTCACTCCATGGTATCTACCGCCCCCACTGACTAGTACAGTGAAGTCATTGTTCACGCATGCACATTCCAGTCCACTCTCCTTGGCTGCCAGGTTATATCCATGTCGTGCAAACTGTTCTTGTTATATTAACAATCGCTGGACTTTTCCCAGACAGAGCTCGTATATATATACACCTCTAAACCAACCAGCACTATGTGGTGCTGTGTCTACCCTGGTGAGGACCTACAGGTCTAAAATCAAGGAGAGAGAAAGGGAGTGGCCCCTCTCATTATTAACTCTTAAGATCCAGCAGCAAATTTTTCCCTTTTATCTTCACAGCTTTGGGCTCTTCTGGTTTAAAGATCTCTGTAGCTAAAAAGGTAATGTTCTCCTCAGGGAACAGAGCCGTGACACATGGCACTGGGGACTGAGGGTGTCATTTACCACCTTGTGCTCCTCGAGCCCGTGAACCACACAGAAAAAGATGGAATTACTTTCTGGGACGGGGTGGTTGATCTTGATTACCAAGGAGGTCTTGAGTTGCTAGTCACGGTAAGGATTAGGCAGCATATGTCTCATAGGGAGGATATGCCTCTGAAGGCCTCTGAACATCTCCGTGTCCCGTGATGATGATGTGGTGGAACCCCACACAAGCCAACACGCTAAAGACTGCCAATAACCCGGACTCCTCAGGACTGACTATTTGGAACCATTGGCTACGGAACCATGAACAGTTGAGGTGTTTTCTTGGGGCAAAGGAAATATGGAGTAGTCAAGATGGAAGGAATTCATAACTGCCAGTCGCAGACCTGTTTATAAGAAACATGAGACCAGTTGCAGATGTAAACACTGTAATAGTTAGGAGTATTTCCTCTTAGTTTTAACATGGATACATTTGTGAGTATATTAACACATTTTCCTCTTTGTCAACTGCTAGTTGTAGATATGTTAATAGTGGTTAACATTATATCTTAGTAGTATTTATGTTTCTCTAACAGGTAATGTGACACAGTTCAAAGAAAGAATGAATATCACCAAAAGCTGAAGGGAATGTCATATGAGCTTTGATATTCTTTTCCATGGAGAAGATTAGCCTGTGTTTATTTATGGAAGAAATACCGATAAAGACAATGAAAAGATGAGTGGTCCCAGGGGCTGGGGAGGCGGGATGACTGAGAACAGCACAGGTTTGTTTGTTTGTTTGTTTGTTTTATGGGGGTGGAACTGTTCAGTGCGACACTGTAATGGTGGACACCTTACATCAAGGATCTGTCAAAATCTATAGAGCCATAGCACAAGAGTGAGCCCTGATGTCAATACAGACTTGAATGAGTAATAATGATCCATATCGGCTCAACAATTAATTACAAGCAGTGCACCACACTGGACAAGATGTTAATAGTAGGGGAAACGGGGGGAGGAGAGAGGGAATATATGGGAACTGTACTTCCTTCTCCATGTTTTTCTAAAGGGGTCGGCTGGGAGTCACAGAGGAAGGAGCCGTGGAGACCGACCCTACCGGCCGACCTTTCTGCCTGCCCTGCCCAGTCCCCCTCCACAGCGATCGCAGAGGGGACCCCTCTTCTCAGAGAGTGGGGCTCACTCGCCACTCCGGGACCGGCTGGAACGCTGATCCTTCTCAGAACCCCCACGATCGTGTGAGGTCGAACTCCTTCCATAACATTAATGCTTACATTCTTTCCGCTGCTCTGGTTGAACCGTAAGTAAACAGGTATACAAATACCCTCTCTGTTCTAGTCTAAAGAGCGCCAGAGGAAAGCAGGGCAATGGTGTGGGCGGTCACAAACCAAATTCAAAGATCTGTGAAGAAGGGAGGGCGTTCCGTTGCTCAGCCCCTGGCCGGAGGCCTGCAGTGCTCCTCTCTCATGGGTGGGCCTGTCAATCAAGACTTCCTGTGGGCTCGCACTGTTTACGTAAAGTGACCTGCTGTTGAGCTTCTTGCAGACGTGGTGACGCACCCCTTTGTAGGCCACTGAGCGTGTGTGCCTTATCCAGGTGCATGCGTTCTGCATAATAAATAAACAGTAATTCATTCCTGTGCTTGATAAATCACTAGGCATCGTGTATTTTGAGCAAGTAGACCACAAGTAATTCAAGCTGCTTTTAATGACGGATAGGTTTCTCCCACCCGCTGCTCCACGCGACGGAGATAACTCTGAACGAGACCGCAAGTGTTCATGTAAAAACTCCAGCACCGGGCATGTTATCTGACATAATTACACCTTTGAAAGATGCAAATGTGAAACCCGAAACCCTGAACATCCTGTGAAATGTATTCTAATTAACTAATTCCCCGTGTTTCTCAGTTGTTGTTAGAAATACCATTTTATGGTTGATCAGCTTGATGTGACTGTGTGTGTGTGTTCACATTGTAATGTTGCAGCTATGACACTATTTCTGTTATCTCCTAGGAGACAGGCAAACACACATGCAATTCTAGTGTCTTCAACTCTTCCGTCCATTTGAACGAGGAGCTGTGGTCACCTTGAGAGAAAGCTAACAAAGGAATCCTCAACGGGGCATTTCACAGTGTTTGACTTAACAGCATCCTTGGCGCAACCTACCACAGGCCGCCGCTCTGCCCTCATCTGCCACCCCGTTCTGGTACCACACACTACAGCACCCCGCACTCTTTCTGGTCCTCAGAATCTGCCGTGTCCGGCTCTCCTTCTGGGTCTCAGTTTGTTCCGTGATGTATCCCTGAAAGGATTTTGCAACCCCTTCTTTGTCCTCTGTTCAGTTGGTTTCTGTTTATTTCCCGAGATCACTGAGAGACTTGCGGGGCTCTTCACATCCGAGCGGCACACGACCAGTGGCTGCTGCTGACCCCCGTCTCGGGGCCACTTTAGAGCGATTTCTGCTTTTTAGTTTGTGCTCTGTTACCGTTCCTCCAGTTGCACCGTAGCTCCGCACCCTGACTGCCACTCTGCCCCAACAGGCACATGACCACAAACCAGCTGAGGACAGACAGTTCTGCTCAATCTACCGTCACTCCCTGGACACGGTCCTGCTCTTCACCTTGAGGTGCCAGAGACGCCCCACTACCCATGCACGCTGACGCCGTGGTCACTGACCGGGCCCGTTCTCTGCCCCTCCCCTAACTTTTACTCTGACTCTTGACATGGGGTAGAGGATCGGACAGCTCCACCAGAAGGTCAATGGTCCAAACGAGCATCATATGTATAAGTTGACTCATGGACGTTTTCTGGGTCCACTGAAAAAGACTGGTCTTCCTTCATAGTGATCTAGATATAAGACAGCACGTAATTACACGTTTACCCAGATGAGGGATTGCCCCCTGACCGTCAGGTGCTGGGGATGGAGTCTCAGCTGTCTTCAGCAGAGACAGAGATGAGAAGAGGTCTCGCCTCTTCCACGCGCAGTGTGTGTCGGCTGAAGTGTGTTCCCCCAAGTCCACGTGCTGAAGCCTCAACGCCAGCACCTCGGAATGTGACTGTGCTTGGAGGTTTGTCCTTGAAGGGGATAGTTAAGTGCAAACATAGTCACTGGGGTGCACCCTCATAAAACGTGCCTGGTGTCTCGTCGGAAGAGGACCTGGACACAGGCACACGTGGAGGGAAGACCGTGGAAGACGCAGCGAGAAGGTGGACATGTATGAGTGTGGGAGACATGACCCAGGAGAGAGCGGCCCTACTGACTTCTCGAGCTCAGACTTCCAGTCCACAGAATTGTGAGAAAACCCGTTTTGCTGTTGAAGACACTCCGTTTGTAGGAAGGGAATGAACAGGGGCCCATCTCCTCTTCCGGAGAACCTTCCCCTGCACCCCACCCTGATCCCCTCCCTGATCGCTTCTGCTATAAAATCTCCTGATCGTCTTTCACTTTTTCCTTGCTTTTATTCTGTTTGGCATACATGATTCTTTTCTGCCATATAAGCTTTACATTGGCCATGTTGCTACTTAACTGCATCTTAGGGTTATTTGTGGATTAAGGGGGAAAGCTGGGCCCGAGGACCCTGTAAAATTCTGGCTGGGTCACTTCCTCCAGGACCCCAAACACATCCCTTCACAGCGTCACGCTCCGCTGTTGGGCCAGCATGTGGGGGCCAGCGCCGAACCTCCTCCGTGGTTGTGAGGAGCGTTTATGAGAACACAAACCTAGACATCCAGTAAGGTGGACACTTAATATATTTATATTCTGGAATACGTGGACCTTGAACATCCTGAGGCAGTTTATTCCAGTTTAAGGAAACTGATTATGGGAAAAGATCTATTGAATCCCAACCTTACTCAGGCACCTTTTACTCTTTAATGAAAGCCGTGATCTCAGAACCAGGGGGTGACCTCTTGCTATGGAGTTATAAAGGTAAATTAACTCGATGTATTTTTCTCCTTGGTGCTCAGGGTTCATGCCTTTCTTCAGGCTGTTTAGTCTGGTGCTCCCTGACTGGCAGAGCCCACATCAACCTCACTGGGCAGCAGTGGGGAAAGCAAAGAGGGCGGGAACGACCCGGGCTCGTCACAGGGTGACCAGTACACGGAGACCGTGCTTTCTCGAAAGTCCAGGAGCATCCACGGAGAGCATCCAAGGCCCTGCACAGGGCTGACGGGGAGCTGGAGGGTCCAGGGGGAGGAAAGTGAGAGAGAGCAGCGAATCCACCATCATGGGAGAAGAATGGGTAAACTTCCAGAGACATTTGTCAACATTACCACAGGCTTTTTCCCTTTAAATCCTCTAAAAAGAGAGAGAAATGTTATCACTCCAAAAATAACACCCATTTAAAATATGGTAGCAAATTGAAATAAGTAAATGCAATAAATTGAAATGTTCCCATAATCCTACCATTTGAAAACAAACACTATTAACTTTCTGTAGTCTTTTTGACTTATATACCTAATGTTAGGTTTAAGTCACCAAATGTTATTGCATCCTGTAGTGCCATTTGTAATCTGCTTTTTTCGTACCTCAAAATTGACGAAAATTAAATGTCTTCGCATGCACACAGGTACTTAATTTGTGAGGGATGTAGGAACTGATGTATGAGTATCAGGTACAATCTTCCTAGAAGGGAATTTGTCAGTACATCAAGTGCTTAAAGTAAACTATCCCTTTGATATCAGTGTGGTCTTTCTGTTGCTATAATTTGTATTTCCTTAAAATAATGTATTTTCTATATTTTCATGGGCTATTTCCATTTACTATTGCTTGAATAAAATATTTATACTTTTACTCATATTTCTATTATATACTTACTATTCCTCATTTAATGGTAAGAGGGCTTTTGTATATTAAATATATTCATTCAGTGTTTGTTATGCATTGTAGCAATTTGGTAAATTATGCATTTAGTAAATTTGTGATTTTATTTTCTATCTTTATTTATAAAGTTGGATAAATATTTATTCCAGTCCCTACTTACACTGATGGGTTCATCTTGACCTGTCACTGAAGAATTGGGGTTTGCAGAATTTTGAGAGTTAACCGAGGAAAGAAGGAAGGAAGGGAAATCCAAGAAGAATAAATTCCCAAGCAGGCTGTGACCAGCCTTATTTTATGTTATCACTTCTTGAAGTTTGCACAGAAGAGTCTGCAACCTAGACAACGTTCAAATGACAAGGAAAATATAAATCCCGATTCAATCTCTTCCAGAAACCCAATATGCGCTCGAACGATTTGCCTGAACCTTGCATTCACTAAGTGGATTAATTGAATGATGTGGCTGCGATCAACAGGAGTTTCTATTCAATTGTCTCTCGGGGTGTTAGGATGTATTGAGCCTTCTCACCAGAGGTCAATATGGTGATGGCTTCTGGGATCAATTAGTGAGCCCCCTAATTTCATTTGATTAATTGGTTCTGACCTATGACTTGCTCTGCGCCGGGGATGCCTCAGCAGCGATGGGGGCACGGGCTGGCTTACTAAAGACCCACGTGTGGTGTCAGCTGGGGGACCGCATTCCGAACGGGTTGAGTTCCACATCATAGTGTGCAGCACACACACCTCGAAACAAATGTAATCAGCATTACGTGGTGCTTTATTCCCTACAGTTAAGTGGGTGGGACTGAACAAGGGACGGATTGGGGGTGGCCCCTCTCACTGTAATACCTTGCAACCGACCCACAGAGTTTTTTATTTCACTCCTGGGAACTTTCGGCTCTGGTGGGCCGAAGGCATTCGCTCCCCAGGGGAGTGTCAGCCTTACACAGCCTCCTTTTCTGAGCTTCTAATCTCCTGTCTTATTTTCTTTTCCCTCGACCCCAAGGGTCGTGGCTATTCTCTGTAGTTGTCCATTCTTTACACCCTGGAACGCTCCTGTACCCTTTCCCATAGTTAAAACTACTCTTGTGCACTGAACGTATCCCGCCAACGCTCACACATGGAGGCCCTGACCTGTGACTGTGCTGCCTTGGGAGGAGAGAAGTGATGGAGGGTGCGTGAGGTCCTGAGGGTGAGGCCCAGGGGGGAGGGGCATTGTCTGTAGGAGGAGACAGGTGAGCGAGCGTGCCTCCTGCCCCAGTGTGCACAGGTGATGCCACGGTGAGAACGTGGCCGTCTGAGAGCCGGCGGAAGAGCCCTCACCACAAGTCACATCCGCCAGGACCTGGGTCACAGCTCCCGGCCTCCCGAACTCTGAGAAAACACATTCTGTTGCCTGAGACGCCCAGTGTAGGATAGCCCCAGCGGACGAATACAACTACCTCTTATCTAATTAAGAAATCTTCGTGTTAATTTTTTCTGTTAGAGCTGCAGGTAAGGTTTCAGACTCCCGAGTGGATCCTACAGACCCAGGAGGGGGCCATCAGGGAAAGACAGAGGGGGATTTATCTGCGAGTCCGCTTCTGGCCACCCCTTTCCACTGGTCAGAGTGCCAGTGTCCGGGGCAGAGCTCTGTGAGGCCCCTCTCTCGCCTGCGGGAGCCTTTGGGTGAGCTGCATTGCTCAGGGTCAGCATGAGCACCCCGCTGTGGTCTCGGGTGGCAGAACGGTGCCCTGTGTCCGCCCGCAGGGATGGTCCTGCTCCCACGTGGCAGCCTCATGGTGGCAGAGGTCAGGCACCATTGGTCATCATGGTGGTGACAGAGGCTTAACGAGAGTCCAAAGAGGACCTTGGACAGACTGAGAAAGACAATGGATTCTAGCCCTGGCTGGCGTAGCTCAGTGGATTGAGCACGGGCTGGGAACCAAAGTGTCGCAGGTTCGATTCCCAGTCAGGGCACATGCCTGGGTTGCAGTCCATGACCCCCAGCAACCACACATTGATGTTTCTCTCTCTCTCTCTCTCTTTCTCCTTCCCTTCCCTCTCTAAACATAAATAAATAAATTTTTTAAAAAAAGACAATGGATTCTGATTGGATAACGGGCACAAAGGTATGTTATACCGCGTGTTGGAAACTTTCAGGCAGAAGTGAGAAAGTTACTAGTCCTTTCCTCCCTGGGTTCTACTCTCTCCGGTAACATCAAATTGTCTCTCTCTGTTCGTTTGCTCTGCCTTCTTCGTTCCACTGCAGATGATGTCAGCTCTGAGCTTTTCTCCTGGCCCGGTGATCTTAGCCCTGGTTTGAAAGATCAGCTACAATCAGGATAGCGGATCCGAGTATGCTCAGGAATTGGAATGCACGGCAAAGATCGACTTGGGTTTTACCTTTTGTCTCCCGTCGCTGCCTCAAGAAGCTGGGATGCTGAGTCTGTCTGTCTAAGCCTGAGGTATAGTTCCAGTGGAAAAAGCCAAGGATGGAGCCACCTGCCATGACTCTTCTTGGGGCAAAAAGTCTTCTGTTTCACTCCCCAGACACCCAGTGAAGTGCCGTGCACAGTGCTAGGGATGTGGGTATGACAAGACACACTTCATTTTCCTGGGGCTCCAAGAAGTGATAGAACAGTGTGTAAGTCACGGTAAACCACGTGACAGATGACACCTCTGACGGGGCGTGGCAGCATGTTGCAGGCGTGCAGGTGAGGGGCGTGTCCTTGGTGGAGGCCGACCCCTGCTGTTGTTGCCTGTGTGGTTGGTCTCTGGCCCTCTTCTTCCGGCAGCCTCGCTTTGGCTCTCCTCTGAGAACCCACAGCGCTCCGCGGCACTGAGTGCGAGCACCCCAGTTCCCGGGGGAGTGCGGGAGTCGGGGTTCAGGCTGTGTCGGTGGGCATGCACAGCAGGAGGTGTCTGGGTTTGGGAAAACAAGAGCGCTCTCTTCCCCTGACCCAAGGTGATGGTGTGCAAGGGAAGCCGCCGAGGGCCCGTTTTGCCACCGCTCCCTAGAGAGAAGCCACGTTTCCGAGACTGATTCCACAGTGGGAAGCTGAGGAAACAGCCGGAGAGACTGTGGACAGGGGCTGCGTCCCTGGCGACCCGTGCACCAGCCGTGACAGAGGTTTTATTACCCCTGAGATGTTCCATTATGCGGGTGAACACATGCTTCTTTGTTTCTTTTCCTTCTGTTTGGTTTACGTATGACGTCATAATAAAGAGTGTTGTGATCGATACAGGAGTCGAGCATTGAAGACGCTGCCTTCACGCCCACCTGTGCATCGCGGTCGGTGGGGAAGGAGAACACCGAGACACACGTCTGGGCCTTCTCCACACAGACCGACTCGACCATGCCGCACCGCCGCCTCGGAGTTCCCGCCGGAGCTTCAGCGGCCCGCGGCCCCTTGGCTCCCTGATCCTCCTCTGCCGTCCCGGTGAGAACAGGCACGGAGGGCTGGCCTTCAGGGGCACGAAGCGTCTGGGGCCCACCCAAGGCGGCCCCGCTACCCCAGGGGAGGCCTCAGACACTTGAGAAAGCCACGCGCAGATGAGAAAAGCTGCGTGGCTGACCCGCAGTGACCAAGGACAGCTGAGTGAGCTTTCTGCAGACCTGTCATGCTCACCCACTGGTGCCTGAGAAATAAAAATGACTGTTATTTCCAGCCACCGAGCTCTGCGGTGCTTCGTTATGCAGTAACAGGTCGCTAGCGTGCTGGCAGCACTGTCTGTCCCTCGGTTCCCACGGGTGACACAGCTGGGACTTCAGCTGCAGTCCGATGGCTCCGGAGCTCACAGCCTCTCCCAACCCCAACCCACTGCGGCCACACTTCCTTCCTGCCGCCCCTTTCCCTCGAGGGTTTGATGAATGCCATCCTTCCTGCGCAGGCGGAACCCTAAGGTTACTTTTCCTTTTCAATGGAGATCACCTAGTTTCCGTTCCAATCATTTTCTCAACCTTGTCGGAACCTGTCCTCTGTGCTCAGCCGACGGGAGGGTTCCGAGTTACTTTTGCAATTCAACTGCACCGGCTGGAGACTGGCTTACCTGGCACAAATGCACGGTCAGGAGAGTGTATCTCTCAGGAGAGGTTTCCTACAGTTTCTGAAATATAAGGAGACACCGTGTTCCCAAACAACCAGTGTGCTGCGCGTCCGTGCCCAGGAGACCCTCGGTGGACTCAGCGGTATTTAGGCACCATGGTATTTTTTAACTACTTGTTATGTAGAGGGGACAATGGGTGGATAAAGGGAATTAAAAGTTTTGGAGTTCTTGTGTTGGTACTGGAAGTCTTGCACACATAATCTACTCAATCCTCACAATAGCTTTATGAGGTCTGTAATATTCATACATCTTAAAAATAAAACAATCATTTGGTTTCGTAAAAGTTAATTATCTTCTATAAAATAATTAGCTTGTACGTCTGTGAAGCTGGAATTTGTACTACCATTCTGCGCATTGAATGGCGGGATGACCCCATCTCTGATACGATTAGATCCAACAGAACCGGTACCACACACGTACTGGAGACCCGTCTCCCTCTCTCAGCCTCACTGCTAACTCCTTCTGCGGCCTTGGAACGGCCCGGCCTAGCCCCTTTCCTCATTTGTAAGCGAAGAAGTGGCCCCACAGCTTCTAGGCTCAGAACTGAATCACCTCGATAATCACAACAATAACTCCAAAATACACACTTTTACAACCTCTGGGGAGGCAAATCCAAAACTTATGTAATTCATTTGTCCCCATAACAAAGGTCAGCCATCTTTAGTTTCTCCTAAATGATATTCCAACCCAGTTGTTCAAGACAGTGGCTTGTCCTCTGTTTCTGTGTGCGACCTACCCCGAGTTCGGGGCGTGCACTCAGGACCCCGACACTCGGGGTCAGAGCCAGGTCCACCGTGACCCTGGGCAAACTGCTTCCTGCTCAGCAGAACAGACCTACTAAGAGCTACTGAGAGGTGCAGCAGCTAATGAAGTAAACAAACATAAAAGACTTGGCGTGAAGCAGATAGTACATGCACAGTTAAGTCCGCTTACGTGGCTGGTTTGTTTGGAGGAAGAGTCAAGTAGCGATGATTTTGGAAGCAAACTCTACCTTTTCCTTTCCGTGGTATACTCAGCAACTCATGCCTCCACTTTAAGGCAGTGTCTTCATTTACAAGACGGGGCATTAAATTGTCCTCTGCAGTTTTCTAAGGATTAGAAAACATGCATTATCGTTTTGAGTTTTAGCACTCGACTGACCCAAAGTATGTGCTTCAAAGAAAGGAACTCTTATAATTAGATCTCCCAGTGCCAGTGTAGGTAGCTTGTTAGTGAGGGAAGGGGGCGAATGGAATCAGACATTGAAACTAGGGAGCTCAATCGGACTTTGGGCCTGGTTGACCAGAAAGCTGTAGCATTCACAGGCTCCCAGGGGACCCCCACATCCTCCACGGAAGCGATTTAATCCCCAAGCAATCCCCACGTGGGCAGGAAGAAACTCCCCAGGGAACAACCAGCCCATTCCCCACAGAGGTCCAGTGGGAGGAAGATTCGGGAAAGGGGGAGTTCCTTCACTAGGTGCAGACACAGCAGGAGTTAAGATGACTACGGTACAGGAGAGGTGTCTAGCCTGAGAAAAAGGCCAGATTGGCAAGAGGGAGGACCCCGCACAAGCCAGGGAAGGATTAGAAAAGAGATTGCTTAGTTTGAGAAAAAGCCTGCCCTCTCCAAGCCCAGGGTAATACAGTCAAAACTGAGCAAAGTTCCGTCTGGGTAGCACGCACTTGCCCGTTCTTTCCTGCACTCTCTCCACAGCGGTGAGGGCCTGGCAGCTGCCCGCTCCAAGCGCTGGCCCGAGTGTGGCCGTGCAGCGCCGCCGGAGCGCCCCTGGGAGCAGAGCCCAGGGTGGTGGCAGTTCAGTTCTGGGTCCTGACTGTCCTGGTGGGCACTTATGCTCGCCAGGCCCAGACCGATTCCACAACGAGATGGAGCCAGGCCATCTGGCCATGAGTGAGACTCCAGGCCCTGAGGGATAGTCCTTTGTTTCTACCGCAGTAAATCTTACCACTACGCCTCATCTTCCTAGGTGTGGGCCCCCAGAATGCTTTCCTCACGACCCCAAGGAAGAGCCCTATCTCCAGCAGCGACACTGGTGCGGCGACCCTTCCATTTCTGAGCCTCCAGGCTGCAAACCTGGAATTCCCTCCCCAGAGAGACTTCACTGGGCAAACCAGGGCCCGGCGAATGGAACGACAAAGCCGCATGCAGGGCCCACTGCATTGCGTCAGTCTTCAACACCATTAGGCGTAATGCTGCATCAGGGTAAACCACGTTTCTAAATTTATCCACAGTGTAATGAATAACACCTGCGTCTCCCAGGGAACGATTCATATTCCTGGGGAGAGAGCAGCTCGCTCGCTCGTGCTCGGATTCCCTCCCTCCCCTTATCTAATATTTCTTTATTATTTGGTAAATCTTTCTTCCTCAAAATGTCGCCAACACTGGCAGGGGTCTTCTCCGCCCCGCTGCCTAGGGGTTTCACATCATCACAGGAGTCTGAGGAGTGACTCCGGGTAATTTCCCTCCCGTCACATCACACGTCTCCCTGGAGACCGGAGTCCCCAGTCGGCAGGAGGCCCCAGAAAGGGTCCGCTGCTTCCTTCTGTTCGCGTCTTCGGTGGAGCTCGGTTGGCTCTTTAAATTACTAGGTTCATCATTTTTCAATTAGAACTAGTGAGAGTCTAAACTCTATCTGGCCCTCTCCTAGGGGCTCTATAAATGGTGCCTCATTTAAATTATTTATCACATCCAAAAGTGGAGGAAAAGCTTTATTATATCTGGGAAGATATAATGGACCGGTGGTTCTCAAACTTGAGCATGTATTAGACTCACCTGAAAGGTTGTTAAACAGAGATTTGGGGGCCTCAGCCCCCGAGTTTCTGATTCAGTGGGGTATGGGCAGGGCCAGAGAATCTGCATTTCTAACAAGTTTCCAGGAGATGATGCTGACATGGCTGTTCCCTGGTCCCCACTTTCAGAAATACTACCATAAGCTCCAAATTCACCTAATTCAATTTACCAGCCAGATAATGCTGAGCAAACTAATCTCTCAGAGCCTCATTTTCATCATCTGTAAAATAAAAATAATATTTGAGAATTTGTTCTAGGTGATTAGCATTAAACTTTGTCACCTCTGAGACAATTATTAAATGTTTGATATCTTCCCCTCTCCTTTTCTGAAATCAGAAAAGATACATCTATGCCACAGAGCAGAGAAGCAAAAAAGTCTTTTGTCTTAGCATCCTAGCAGTGTGAAGTACTGGAAAAAGCAAGAACTTGGAATCAGATTCAGGTTCAAACACTATTTCTGCTTCTAGTGTCCTGACCACATCACACATGCCCTTGAACACGGCGTCCTCACCCATGGGCTGAGCTGGGCTAAGTTCACACTTCCGCTGTTCAGCCAAAGGCACCTGCCCCCCTGGCTGCCACAGACGCCCCTCACCTCAAACTCAATGGAAACCAATCTCATAACCTTTCTGTCTACACACAGTCTTCCTCCTAATGTCTAGTTTTAGTAGGTTGCAATGAAATCCATCCAATTGCCTGACCTAGAAATCTTGGGGTGACAACAGGTTCTTTGTCATTGGCTCTATGTATCCATTGACCTCACAGATTTTCTTCTAACCATTTCTCAAATAATGTGTAACCTTTCTGAGGCTTCATTCAGCTTTTTACCATCTCTCTCTGATTCCACTGCAAGAGCCAGTGGAGTCGAGAGTTGTCATTGTTTTGAGGACACGCAAGATTTGCTCCTTTTTTCATGTTTAGAAAATCCTCTTACTCTTAAACTAAAAGATCCCATAAGCTCTTGCCCATCTTCCCTTCCTGATGGGTCCCCAGACTTGCTAATTAGGTGTGCCATAGGTAAGGAGCTGGAAACTCCGGAAAACCAGGACCCTGCGGCTGTAATTGCTGTGACAACAGCAGTAGCGGTGGCCCCTGCCGTTTTCCAGAAGAACAAGTATGCCTGGTTCAGGGGTAGCACAGCCTATGACTTCTGTGCCCGCCGACCTCGGCAATGCTGCCGTCTTCACAGGCCCAGGTCTGCCAGCAGAGTAGAGTGACAAGTGACAAACTGCTTTGGTTTGTCTGGGTTGGAGAGGGTTCCCAAACCTTCTGAGGGACTCTCAGCTTTAAAACTGGGGCAGTTGTAGCAAATCCAGTGGAAGGACGGGGGCATCTGAGGAAAATTCGTTCTTGACTGCAGAGACTCAGGCTTAAGTCTCTGGAGCTCCCAGATGCGCATTAGACACTTCAGCTCCGGTTAGTGAGTACGTTTCACGCCCAGATGAGCCGGATGCTCGATGCTGTGTGTGACGTCCAGCCTCCGGGCTCCTTCCCCTGCCGTCCTCTCCCGCACTGCCGCCAGCGCTCCCACCCTCGCCCGGCCAGGCTGCCCCAGCGCCCAAGCCGTAGGATGACCTCCTCTCGCTCACTGAGTCTCACAGAAACCTCGCAGCATTGCCCAAGCAGAGAGGGGCTCGCCTCTCCCCCCTCAGCACGGAGCCCCTCCTCTGAGGGCTCCTCAGGTCTTGTTGATTGAGGCTCGGTGAGATTTTTCTCTTCAAAGCTATTGCAACCAGATGTTTTGCGCTTCGGTTGATTTATGGAGAGTTTTCCCCCTGAATTTTACTAGTTATGCTTGCATGCCCATTAAACTTTGAAAATGTTCTATCACAGCAATTTTAGAAGGAGACTTCCTTATTTTTACACTGGGAGCCCTGCTACTTGAGCACAGCAAGTGTTTGCAGGATCTTAGCAATAAATAAGTAAAAAAAAAACTATGTAAAACAGTGCCCATTCTGGACTTGCATTGTTAAGAGGAGGTTCATTTTGCAGTTTATTCCTTGTGGGATGCATTCCTCTAGTGAATACATACAATAGGAGAAAAAAACACCAAAGAAAGAGATCAGAGCCTCTTTGAAACTGGAAGGAGACAGGACCGCTGAGTAAGTGAAAACAAGAGAGAGAATAGACCCTGGGAGCCCATCGCCTCTTCTGAAGACACACACAGCAGCCCCGAGGACTGTTCATGCCATGGTCACAGCCCGGGGCTCTGCCTGGAGTGACAGCATTGCATGGGAAACACGGTGACGTCATAGTCAGACAGGAGTTCGTGCGTTTCTAATCCAGGCTGACGATACTTCACCAACAGCCATGTTCCCGCAACACCAGGCCCTTCTGGGTGCTCTCGTCTCCACGTTCCTGGGTTTGCTGTGGTTTCGTGATTATCAATTGGTTAGTCAATACGACGCCTTACTAAAGTAGACGGTCACATTCTATCTCTGCTGGACATGCTCAAAGTGTTTGTGATCGATTCTGAGTCCTGAGATTTCATTTATCTGTAGAAGAGCTTTGTGGGTCTTCTTGTGTCAAGTGCAATAGCATGAAACGAAATCATATTTTGAAGTCTAGACTTGGATTCCATTGGATCTGGGACCTCCAGGGTCTGTCTCTGGCATAGGATGACCTCCTCAGTTGTCATGAGCTTCATTCTTTCACCTATAAACGACCGATTATCGAGAAGATTCAATAAAGCTATCTCATTTAGATAAAGTTGGCACACAATCTAGTATATGCACAATGACTACCTTCCCAGCATCCTGGAGAGGTCAAGAATAAGTCAGTGATTTAAAAGACTTCACTGAGCAGCTCCTATTCAATTTGATTCTTTCTGTTCTGTTTTCATCCCTTTGCTTACCCATCGGTGTGGCCACACGGGTGGGCATGTACAGATGAGCGCACCCAGTTCGGTGGAAGATTCCGATGACTGCGGTGCCTTGGGGATGGTGCATAATGTGCAAGGATGACTTGGTTCCCACCTTGCTCAGTCCTCTCCTGAAGTCACAGGGAACACAACAGGGAAGGGCCAGATAAGTGTGGCTATTGAAGAAGAAAAGGGAAGGAATCTCACAGGCAGAAAGTGGGGAGGATGGTGTTCCGGGAAAGACCTTTTGGAGGCACCAGACCTTGAACGTATCAGGAGGCCAGAGCAGAAGGCTCTGAGGGAGAAGTAGGAGGAAGCGAGGTAGAAGAGACAGTTTCGGGGGCCGTGTAGGATGGTTTCAGTGATAACATGCTCCTTCTTCCTGGGGCAGGCCATCTCCACAGGCTCCCCCATCCTGTCATGTCCCTGTTCTCTGCAACAGAGGGTTCTGACCCACAGGGAGGGAGGGTGCTAAGAAATCTCAGCTGGCAAGCCTGAGCAGCAGGAAAAATGATCATGGCGTTAGCTAGTTGGGAGAAGCTGGCTTGGAATAATGATGATGAGTGTGGTTTTGGGCGTGTTAAAGTGAGGCCATTGTGAGTGATGTGCAAAGGTGTGTGTGTGGAGATTCGGAGAAAGAACGGCACTGTGCCATCGCCGTGGGGTTCCAAGGAGGCTGAGCATTTAGTGGTGGGCTGAGCTGCTGCCCAAACACCTACTCTGCACCAGACATCGTACTGTTGGCACCTTTACACTCTTAAATATTTTTATTCTTTATATGACATAGGTATGTCTTTTCCTTTTCTTTTATTTCCTATGCTTCACCATTTAAGACTGAAAAGAACGAGAGGAGGTCGAGAATCTTTGTTTAAGGCTGCTTGACAAGAACAGGACACGCTGGATTTTAATTACTATTTGCTGGCTCCAAGGCCCGTCTTACTGGGGAACTAGACTGTGGACTGAATTTCTAATGAATGGCCGGGTTTCCAAATGAGCAGGGAAAGATGGCACAGAGGATAGCAATCTCGGCTGAGAAATCAGCTTGGGGAAAAATAGAGATGAAGGGAATAGCTGGGAAGAGGGAGAGGTCAGTCTGCTTTGAAGTAAGACTCATGCATTATTCAACGTTTATAAATGAAACACTACTGTATGGCTGCACAGCCCTGGTCCGTGGCGTCGTGAAGGTGGCAAAGCTGTATTCTTCCCTTGAATAGGTGGCGGCCTCGGGGTGGACACAGACTCTCTGAGAGAACCCGTCAGGGTACGGCGTGGCGAGCGTTATGAAAGCAGAAGTTCCTGAGTGCTGTGGGAACCTCGGAGGAGGGCCACCCGAAGGTGTGCTGCAGGGTGATCTCACCCAGTGTCAGTCGCCAGGAGGGCCGGTCCCTGGACAGGGAGCACGGGGAGCAACGGGGGGAACAGGAGATCACAAGCAAAGGCACGAAGGAAGCGGCAGCATGGGGTGTGCGAGGGAAACACAAAGGGTCTGGCGTTGCTGGAGTTAAACGCCAGGTGTAGAGAGGCAGCAAAACCAACGCTCAAAACCGAGTCAGGAAGCCCCGGCTGGTGTAGCTCAGTGGATTGAGCGTGGGCTGCGAACCAAAGTGTCGCAGGTTCGATTCCCAGTCAGGGTACATGCCTGGGTTGCAGGCCACAGCCCCCAGCGACCGCACATCGTTGTTTCTATTTCTCTCTTTCTCCCTCCCTTCCCTCTCTAAAAATAAATAACTAAAAATCTTTAAAAATATATTAAAAAAAAACAAGGCCGGGAGCTGGCATTTCAGGAGCTCCTACTGTGTACTTACCAGGCAACTTCCCCAGTCAGATTTAAGGAGCAACGATAGTTAACACTTTCTGAACACTTAACATTTACAGAATTTTGTATTCAGACTTGTGCTATGCTTTATTTGGTATTACACTCGTGTGCTCCCATAGCCTGTAATGTCCTGAGGTATAATGTGGAGTGGCTACGCTATACTCCACCGGATGAAGGGGTGTTTGCTAGCATAACAACTATTTATTGAGTTCTCACCGTGTGCCAGGGAGTAGTCTACGTGATTTATCAAGATGTGCTCCTTTGGTGCTAATAAAAGACCGGTCACTCCAGTGCTCGGTTTTCAACTCTGGAGACTCGAGGAAGCTCGTGTCTTGAGTGACCCTCTCTTCCTTGACTGAAAATAAACTCGGCTTTGTTGTTAGATCTTTGCTTGGTTCTCTAACAGGAGAAAATACACACACAAAAAAAGAGAAGGATGTTGCATTGTTTAATGCTCACTGCAACCATTGGGATGATTTTTACACTTAAAAATGTTGATGCACAACATCTATTTGTATTTGTTTGAAGCCCCACAGCCCGCCGCAGGCAGCAAAGCCAGGCACAGGACTCCAGCCTTAAGGTCGGGGTTTGTCAAAGGAGGGGGAGTCAGTGACTTCGGAATTGCTTACGCATCTGGGGCAGTGTAGAGTGCTGGGTCCGCTACCGGCGTACCAACTTAGGGTCCTTGGGTTTGACGTCTAGGAACCGTGTACATGTGACAAGTTCCGCCAGTGTTCCTCGTGTAGTCCAAATTTGTAAGCAACCGTTTAATCAGCTCTCAGTCTGACGTGACTTCCAGGAACTCAGGCTCCTTACCATTCACGAGCTGAGCTCTCTCCTCCTGTTCCTTTGATCAGATTCTGTGCTCTTCACGCCCTGATGCACAAAACAAGCCAAGTCCCGTGGCTTTCTGCTCAAACTGGGGGTCCCGGTGCAGGGTGTCTCCTGTGGGGCTCCGCTCTCGAATTCCAGCAAGCTCCCAGGGTGCTGGGGCAGACATGGAGGTGCGCTGCCCCAGTATCCCTGCACGAGAGGACTCGCTGCCCAGGTGTGAGCCATGTAGCTAACTCCTAGCCCGCCATGGTCAGCTCCTTCAAGGTCTACCTCAACTGTCAAACCCAGGCCATGGTCTTCACAGAGTACGCCTCTCCTATCAATAGCCATGCATGGTATTGGCATTGGTCCGAGGGCCAGGCCATTTCAACCCCCAGTGACACTCTTCTAACAGGCGGCCTTTGCCCTGGACTCCCTCCAGGCTGACGGGGATGCTGCCATGCACACATTTCACGAGAAGGCTCCCCACCCTTCGCTGCCCTGCCTTTTCCTCTCGCAGGTGCTGCTCTTCTGCTCTGAACTGGGCAGCTGCCTTCTAGGGAACCCGGAGACACACCTGCCGTCCGCACTGGGAGTGACAAGGAGGCGCTGAGTCTTCCGGTCTACGTCCTGGCTTCCCAACAGTCACGCTGCTCACACTGAATGCACAGTGAATTCTGCCTTGACCTCGTCCCTGAATTCAGGGTGCAGACCAAGATGAACTTGGAACAGAGACAAGGAGGGGGCCTGATCCACGACCACTCTCAGTGGTCAGGGTGAACCTCACTCTGACCTGGGTGTGTTCCCATGTCTCAGAAACACAGCCTCTTCTTTCATGCCTTTTGCAGGGGCCTCCCATTAGCAATAAAAGCTTTTCACAGACAAAAATCTCTCGTGATGAAACATATACACACAACAGATTCACATGCAGTGACTTGAGCTAAAGTGAGGAGGGCAGCGGCGTCCAGCCTACCACCTACCCCCGTCCAAAACTTTCTCATTGGGCCCTCAGGTTCAATTGGGTACCATTTCACAACCAATTCTTTTCTCGGGCTGGCTCCCAGGATAACAGGCTGGACCAATTTTTCAGAGCCTCCTAATAGATACCTTGCTTGAAACTGCTGTTTAAGTCAAAACCACCAGTTTCCTCTCAATGAATTGGAAGGTAATGCAGTTTTAATTTTAAGTCCAATTATATCTTGAGAGATGAATGGTGCAGAGTGAATCCTTGCTTGGGGCCAAACAGAAGCGATAAATCATCCACTTGCACGGTCAGATTGCTTCCAAGCTCCTCCGGGCCTCTCAGAAAATAGGAGAAAATAGTTACAACCAGCCTCTTGGGTGAAAAATAAAAGGGAGGAGAAGGTCGAGGGAGACCCTGCCTGTATCAATCACGACACTTCTGTTATCCTGTGGCTAAATAAAACCTCAGTGGCACAGCACAACCACAGCCTTGTTCCTGCTCATACTTCACGTCAGCCCAGCTCACCCCGGGACCGGCTGTCCGTGCTCCCACTGCCCAGCTCTCCAGCGTGACACGCGCTTCAGGGTCAGCGCTGTGGAGGGAGGGGGATGCAGTGAATGTGGTGCATTCCATTTATAACTGACGGGCCAGCCCCGGTCACATGGCCAAGACAAACTTCCAGAGACAGGGAGGAAAGACGTGGTGCCTAGAGGAGAACGGGCATCCAGAGGTCAAGGTCACCAATGGCTCTGATGATTACTTCACTGTCTTTTCTTCTGTGCTCGTAGTGCACAAATAAGAATGAGGCCAAGAGCAGAAGTCACGTGTGTGAACTGCCCAGTGTGCCCCCCCCCCCCATTTTGGGTGGGTTCTTCGGGATTCAGTCTCTCGATAATGTTGTTGGGTGAGTGTGATTTCCTCCTTCACGTTTGTCGTGACCCAGAGAAGCCCAAAGCTTTTCCCGAGACCGGAGAGCGGGCGGGCGGGGTCGGGACGCCTACACGGAAATGTCCGACCCCAGGGCGCACGTCATGTCCGACCCCAGGGCGCACGTCCTTCTCATCACCCAGTGCCGCGCGCTCGGCCGGGAGACTTCCACAACGCAGTCACACGTGCGGGTGTCAGGAGGCTGGGCCAAGAGAGCATTGGGAGAAGGGGGTGGAATCATCTCTTCACAAAAACCGACTAATCTAGCACAAGAGGGCCTGCCTGCAATAACAACTGTGGCCAATCATTGAGTTGCTACTGTGTGTCTCACTAACAAAATATGTTTTGCACGCATCATCACATATGTACACACATGTATGTGTATATATACACATTTATACATATATACACACATTTTATTTTATATCTGCCATCTGCTAGTGCTATGATCTAAGGAATTTTTCTATTTTTGTTTTAAGAATGAAATGAAATGAAATGAAATGAAAATGTAAGTGGGAGGTTGTATGTGAACTGCCTTGATCACACTAGGTGCTAAGACAGACAGGCAGGGACCACCGTAAGGAGCAAGTAGCACTGTCTTTGGGGGTAAGACACCGGCCTTGAAATCCCAGCCTTTTCACTCGGCTGCTTCGCTCGGTAAACGGCTTAACTCCTCCTCCCTCCTGACTTAGGGCGACCTCCGTCTGTGAAATGGGAGAATAATCTCAACGTGAAGCGACGTCGTGAGTGTTGCGTGAGGGACTGTGCGTGATTTTCCCGAGGGAGTAATGGTTCTCCGTGGACGGCACTGCCCTTCCTCCCCTTGGTGACCGTCAGTCACAAGGACTGAGAGGGCGCCCCACGCGGTCCCCTGGACGTCTGTGAGAGTAGCTGCTGCCCGCGACAGGAAATGCCATTGGGCCGATCCCGTCGCTCACGGCCTCCACAGTCGACATCCTGTTCCCTAGGCAAAGCCTGATCCCACCTGGTAACACACGTGTCTCTCACTCCTGTTTCTGAGCTCAGCAACCACTTTTTAGAGCAAATTCGGCCCTGGGGCGGCTCGGGGTTGTGGCTAACCTCTTCTCTCCTGTGAGCACTCCCCACCACGTCGCTGCTGGGTGATGGGTGGTCTTCTGCCCTCTGCGGGGAGGACTGTGAGAGGCAGGGTGCTCCCCTGCCCCCAGTGCCTTTGCAACCCCAGACTGCTGCGGGGGGAGTTCCCAGTGAGCAGGAGTAAGGAAAGGGGCAGGAAAGGCCACAGTCGAGTGCAGTGTCCGAGGGGAGAAGCAGCGGGCACGCCCTTGGTCGATCTTGGCTCCCGGAGCAAGGGCTGCGCTGTGTCGGCTCCGGAGCCCAGGATGAGCTTTGGTCGCTTCAGAAGAGACAGCCCCGCGGGGAGACCCTAGAGGTGGGGTTAGTGGCCGGGAAGCGGAAGTAAGGTGAAGGTGACCAGAGGAGACTCATTGCCCTGGAAACGAACTTTTGGAGATCAAAGTGGCAGACAAATATTTTTCTGCTTCCCCAAAACAGAATGACTAGAAGGGAACAGAATACTTAGAAAAGGATGGAGAACAGGCCTTCCAGAGACCTTCCCAGTGAAGAAAGACACCTCCTTAATCTTTTATTTTTCCCAACTCCACCCACAATGCCAGCTCTTCGCTCCGACGGCCTAACATGGGCTGTTAATGACCTGGGACAGCACGCTCTTCAGACCGCCGCTCCAATAAATCAGCGTGATTGTCGTGATGGACACATCTCGTGGAAATAACAAACGCCAACCCGGGGGGCTTCTACAAGCCCAGAGACAGAAAATGCATCCTTGTTCTGAACTTAGAAGCTTTGGAAGTTTTTCTCGTATTGGCCCTTCCTATGGCTTCCTGTAGGACATGCCTGTTCTGAGCCTCATGTGTTTACGTTCAATTCTTTTCCTAGATGTGTTCTTCACTGGAATATGAGCATGACAGTAAAAGCCACGCGTGTGTGGGGTCTGCCCTTACATCCCACACCTGCACCCTGCTGACCCTTCAGAGATGCTCCGCTGGTTGTGTGGGCTGAAAGACTGGCTTACTGAATGGAAGGACAAATGCATGAATGAAAGGATGAATGCATGAATGAATGAATGAATGGATGGATGAATGCATGAATGCATGAATGAATGAATGAATGAGTGAGCCTAGGAGGACGGCAGGTCTGGGAGAAATAGTCTAGGATTTGTTTAATTTGTAACACTGTGAAGACTGGCAGCCCACTGTCTACCCTTAAAGCCCTTCAAAGCGAAGTCCGATTTAGCCCCGGGAGGGCGAGCAGGGCTGTCCTCCACTCTCAGCTCCGGGAGCCCGCAGGGGTGTCTCCCCTCCGCCACCACGCTTGACTCTCTGCTTCACCGGGACAACGGTCTTTTCCCCCAACAGCCCCGCTCATGTTAGCTGGCTCCCTTTCTGGGGGGCTCTGGGCTGAATCCCAGCACGGGCTCTGAGCACGGACACAGTGGGACAGAGACGGGCAGGCCGGCGCTGCCTACATAATGGAGGGTCCATGGTGATTACCCTGCCGAGGGCCCTTTTATTTCTTCCTCTGGGTCCTGGCTCTTTCCTCCCCCCGTGAAATGAAACAAGGCAATCGCCAAGTGTCCCGGGTGATTTGGAAGCCCAGGACACAGGTGCTTCCTCGGCGTGACACACGGTTTTGTATCAACGCACCAGCAGCCGGAGCCCGATGGACACGGGGGCTGATGCGTGCAGAGACGGAGTCATAGGCAGGGCTTTTAAAGTGTGATGGGGAGCTGAGGGAATCCAATAAAAGCGTGTCTGTGGAGGCAAGCGTTACTACGCGTGAGTGTTGTCATAAACACCTCTGAAGAGATAATGTTATACAGGTGAGCTTCATAGAAAAGGATTTCCCTTTTCATTCCTGCCGGTCCGGGCCGTTCACGGAATCTCCTATGAGCGCGAAACACTGGCTCAGGGGACTGTTCTTCCTCAGTTATCTACTTCCCTCGGCAACCTTTCTGATCTCGCCCCACCGCCTTCCAGTTTTTATTGAATTTTTGCAAGAGGAAAGAATTCTGCTCGAGAGGGTTTCACTAGAAAGAGTAAGTTAACCCGAATCACTGTCAAGTGCGTGGCCTACGCCTACGCCTAACAAGCCACCTGAAGCTGGAGGCGCAGCATGCTAATGAAGCCGGGTGACCCTGGGGAGCAAGAGAAGGCAGTAGAAAAAAAATGCTTCATAGCACCAGAAGCAGCTACCCTGGAACTGGTCTTCCTGTACAGCGTCTTGGTGAATGCACTGGCTTTGGAGCCTAGGATGCCGAGTTTTAACTCCCGACTCAGCTTCTTAGCATCTCTGTGGTCCCCAACAAGTCACTTCATTCCTATGAGTCTAGACTTCATGCTTTAGGAACATGAGGTAGTTTTTCTTCCCAGAACAAGTGGGGGAATACATTATAGGGTTACACAAACTACCACACCCAGAGCCTGGCTACAATAGTTCCCTATAAGCTCAAAATGGTCAAATTCCCTCCCTGTTTTTCAGAGCCGGAAAGGATGCCAGAAGAAAGTAGGAGGAAAGACGTATTCTTTAGCTTTTGTCTTGCTTTTGGACAAGAAGGCAACCACTACCATATAAGTGAACTCAAAGCCTGCTAGAATTATGAACTTGAACTGCTTCCTTTTTATTATATGTGTCAATTGGGCCAAGAAACACAATCCAAGGAGGAGGAGTTTGCTTTCCCAGTCTTGGCTTCTGCTCAAGTCTGTACTGAGAAATGAGGGGAAGCCACTGAGGTGGGGCAAGAGAAAGAGGAAAAGCTTAGGATGCCTGAAGGTTCTGTCTGGGACCCAGGATAAGGAGCAGAGTCTGCTGAAAGGGGACGAGTTTCAGCTCAGCCGGGTATAGCACCCACCCTGTTTAATTCATGTGCGTTTGAGTGTCAACTTTATCTGGTGCATTGTCCACATTGTTAAGGCCACTCCTGACCGCAGCAAAGTGGCAGCACATGCACCTGGCTTATAAAAGCAGTCCCTGAGCTGCTATGTTGTGGGTCTGCACCTCAGTATCAGTCCTTGTGTCCATCTCACACGTCCCTACTTTTTCAGATGACCACCTCCTTGTCCCCTAAGCTGGTGACTAAACGGTCTTTTGTTTCATCCATGAGTTTATTCTCTTGACTTTGCTCCAGAGTCAATCCCTTGCATTTTGAATCAGACAGCACTTTTTCCCAGTAGGTTATCCGACAACAAATTCACTCACCACCAGCACCCTATGTCAAAGAAACATGGCCCCGCACAAGTTAAACAGAAAAGTGACACTCGATTCAAGACTTTTGCAATAGGTGAGCGGGAACTCACTCAACTCCGACAGGAAAAGAAGGCAGGAGTGGAAAATTATCAAGGGCGCTAGGGAGAAGCTGCTCGTCAGACCACCTGTGTTCGCTAATGCCCTTCAAACTCCCCTCTCCCACACAGACCCGAGATGGGGGTGCTGTCTCCTGCAATGGTCACATTTAGAGGGATGGCTTTCCGTCCCTTGAGAAAGATATATGATATTATGGGGGTAGTAAGATCGGCAAGAGCCTAGAAGAAGATTTGCATCTCAAAAGATGAGGGATCGAATTTTCAGCTAATAGTTTTGTAAAGTAAATGCTCTAAGAAGAGGGAGGTGAGGAGCCCAGAGTCCAGAGGAAGCCTGTGTGAGGCCCAGTCAAGCTGAGGGGAACACGGGGGCCACCGATCTTCATCACCCCTCCCCGCATAAGCACTGCCTGCCTGCGTAGCCTGCAGGGCACACTCAGGAGCCCTGCACCTCCCAACACCCAGAATGGGGTCTGGATTAACAACTAGAACTGAAAACGCCAATATGCGTGGGGAAACCACAGGGCAATCATAACCACTTTTCCCCTAGTGAAATGGTACCCCTCCTCCAACACACGGCTTTGTCATCCTTCCTGTCCTACTTTCCAGTCACTAGATACTTCTGATTGCCACATGCAGGTGTCGTCCCCATCTCAGACCCCAGTCGCAGCCAAAGTACTAACAGTTCAACAAGAAAGTCACATGGAAAAATATTTGGTAGAGACAATTTTTTAACACATCATGCAACTCCTTGGCCATGAGGTCGGGGGAGGGGAGGCAATGCCCGGAGCACTCCCAGGTGTCCGTTTCGGAGCCTGGTCAAGAGCGCCCGCGTCTGGCATCCTGTTGTGGGTTCAAGAACACGGGAAGCGAAATGAGTTGTAGCTGGAAAATGGATAGGTTCAGTTTTCAACGAGATGAGTTTGAACTTTCATATAGTACATTTTTGTGTCTCTGCCCAGACAAAACATATTGTTGTCTCCCACTTTATAATCCAACTGGAGTTGGTCAAGTCCAGAGAAGGTCCTGCTCCTTCCCCTGCGCTCTTAACATTTCCCCCACACCGCTGTTCTTAAGGACACGGCGGCCCACTCCCCCTCTAACTGTTTCTCACGAACAAAGCCTCCTTACACGCCAAGTCTATGTTTCTCAAGATAGGTCTTCATCTCCCATCTTCCACGGACGTTTACACAGTGATCAGTAAAAGAAAACGCAATGCACCATGAATGCTGTAGCAACTTAGATCTCCACAAAGGCATTAATTTCCCTCTAATAATTCCCGCGTCCCTTGCCAATGAATCAGAAGAGGTTTAATTTTCCTTTATGAAGTTTCCATTTAACATTGTACAATCTACTTCTGATGTTTCTGATTACCCAGTTAATGTATTATTCAGATTCTTTCTTATACTAGTCAAAGTCACTGGAGGTTTTTCTTTATTTTATTACCAATTAGCACCTGCATCAGCTGGAAAAAAAATCATATTGTTCAGTTTTACCCAATAATGCTGCTCATCAGCCACTTCAAAGAAAAGCTGCTTAGGACAAGATGGAAACTCTTTAGTAAATTGGTTTTTAATTTGTTTTCTCAACAAATACATAAGTCAAGCACGAGGGCTGCAACAGGAAGGCCCTGTTTCTCTCCTTAATGAAATTCTAATTAAGAGGTAATCCAGATTTTACTATAGGTCATTAATACGCCCACTTTTCTATCAGGTTGAAAATGACAGCATTTAAATTGATAGGGGGACTAATCTTAAAAAGGGGGTGAGGTTTAGGTGTTACTGTGTCAGCGAATCACTGGCAGGCAGCTAGTGAGTGACACCTGCCTGGCACCTATGGCGGGTGGTCTTCCCGTCTCCGGGGTTTCATGCCTCCCACTCACCTGGCTTCTTGCCACGTGACCCTGAGGTTCCTCTTCCTGGAGTTCGCCTCATCCATTCTGGGTGGGCAAAAGATTTTGGTCGGAAGTTCCAAGACTAGACCTGAAGAAGCATTTGGTGTGTCCACTCACTGCTCCTGCACTTATGTCACCAGGAGAACACAGGCCAGGGCAGATGCGGGCCCCAGGGGACACGTGGAGTAGGTCTGGGCTGGCCCTGGAGGTGGGCACCAAGCCGGCCAGTAAATACATGACAAAAACTCAGGAACTTCTGTTCCTCACCCTTGAGTTTGATCTATCGCATTACAGAACATTGTGATGGCAGCAACTACAGGTACTGATATCCTCCCTTCTTTTAGGGTTCATGGAGGAGTTCTGAACTCAAGAAATGGTAGCAAGATGAAAATCAAAGAACTGCTGTACCATACAGAAGTATATGGTACTGTTTTACTGAAAAAAAAAAAAAAAAAGACTTTTCGTAAAGTCCCTGGCACACTGGTTGCCAGATTCTGATTACGTTGAACAAATGGCCTGTGTCAGGTAAGAGAAAGTAACTCTGACTAAAGGAGAAAACTAATTCAGTACAAGGATTTCCGGCAGCCGACGGAATTATATGGGAAGGAAGGTTGAAACCCAGGCTACTCAAGCAAGAAGCAACCAGGAGAATTTTTCATCAAGAAGGATGGCCAGGGGGGGCACACCCAGAAATGGTCATTTAGGATGCTGATAGAGACATCATCTGATGTGGCCCCCAGCCCACATGGTCCGTGTATTGTGGCTGCGACAAACAAATTCACATGGACTACAGAAGTCCTGTGGAGAAAAAGGGACAGCATGGCCACTCTCTAAGTGGGAGAGAGGGCCCCGACCCCTGCCTGGACAGGCTTTTATTGTTTTTCGGGGTACAGGATGGTCCTCATTTACTATGCACAGGTTTGCTTTAGGCAGTTACCTTTTACAGAAAACAAAGGAGAGGATGTTGCTATTTACATCATAGAAGAAGGATATTTGCAAATGCAAAGGGAAAAGTGGTTGAACTGGTTACACTCCACACGTGGGAGGTTTAGCTCAGATTTTAGGAAGTTACTTTAGAGATATGCAGTGAACATTTGCTGCCTCAACCCAGGGTGAGGGAGTTTTAGCAAAAGCAAGCCTCATGGCAGCCTAGGTACAATGCAGGCCCGATTCCCCAAGGGAGAACCCATCCGTGGGTGTGGGTCCTGCATGCTGACCTCGCTCCCAGTCGGTTTTCTGAATCAGGGGCTGGGCTACATTCCTCACACCATGCAGAATGGTTCCCTATAACCATCGTCACTGTTTCTCTAAGGCACGGACACCCCTAGACCCGCCGCTAACCTGACGGCCACTGCTGCCCACTGCTGTGGGGTGTTCTAACTGGCCCCCCTGTCCTCAGCAGCACTGTGAGCAAGCCAGCCTTGGCCAGGACGCATCTCCCTGTCCAGCCCAGATCCTTTGGCCGTGCACTGACATGGAGGGGGTCAGTGGGGGAGGGTATTTTTTTTCATTTGCCTTCCACAGTGAGGGTCACAGTTTTCTCCCACCAGACTTAAACGATGAGGGATTCCACCCAAAAATCAAGCATGTTTGCCGACCCATTAAAAAAGAAAAGCAAACCCCCACTACGCGGGGATGGCAAGGTTTGCAGTCACCCTGATCCGCTGCCGTGTCGGCTCTCAGGGAAGCCTTGCTCGCACCAGCCCTGACAAGGGGCTTCACTGCCCACTTCTCTGCCCCCGCACCCCTGCCCTGTGGGCACGGAAGTCCCGAGACCCCAGTGTCCAGGGTCAGCCTTTCCACTCTCAGCTCCCACCCCTGAACTATACACGCCTTAGACGCAGGAACGATCTCGGTGGTTTTCTCTTCTCTTTGCAGCCAGCGCCCAGTGCCAGGCTCACAGTCAGCACTGAGTATTTATCAAACTAAACTGAATATCAGCGATACAAATGACCCCTTTAGTTTATTTATTTAGTTAGTTAGTTTTAATAGAAGTGTCAGAAGGGACCACAGAGATGGTTTAGGTTTGGCCACCCAATGTTGCTGATATTGCCAATAATAGACTAGTCTGACCCACACGAATGGCAGTCTTCTGTGGTTCACGCATATATTTAATATTCAGAGCATAGGTCACCCTGAGAAGCTGACACGAGAGCTTTGTTTCAATTAAAAGAAATACTGTCCAGAGGTATGTGCGTAGTCTGCCTCCCCGGGCTGCCGCGATGGGGTTCAGCTGGCGTCCGCTGCTGGGTCTGCAGAAACGGGAGCGTTTGGGTTTAATGAAGATGGAGATTTGAGGTCTTCGCGCCTCTCCTGCAATTTTCTGCTCTGTGTGCAGCGCATGCAGCACCCTGAGCTTTCTGTTCTCCCGTCACCTGGGGAGGGGGCATTGGTATTCTGTCGGTGACGCTGGTGGAGGGGAGAGCGGGTGGGCCCGGCGCAGGGGCTGGAGACAGTGTCGCCACCACACACCAGTCCATCGCGGCCGCCCTGCACGTGGACAGGAATGTCAGAAGAGAAGACAGGATCGGAGGAGTGAGCCCACTCAAGACCCAACAGCTAACCCACGGAAGACCCACAGCTGAGCTCTTCCATCAGACTCCAGAGGCCAGTCGTGGTGGGTCCCGGTGAGGAGGTGCTGGCAGAAACCACTGGCACATGCTTTACGGCGCTCATGGCCCTTTCTGGCATGTGTGGCCCTGGTGCCCCTGGTGCAGGGACACTGCGGCGAAAGGTCCTGAGTGCTGAGTGGCTGTGGGAACTGTCCTGGGCCACCACTAGCATCATCAAGAGGGAGCGGGTCTGTACGGTACCAGCTGACATAGCAGCAAGGGGTTTCCAGCCAAGTCAAACCAGCCTCAGCGCGCTTCCTCCACGGGGGAGGCTGCCACGGGCGGATCGGCCACCCCACCTTGGCCTTGCCCAAGGTCCTGCTGCCCATTTCCCCTGGGTCACCTCAACAGTCTGCTGTGACCTCCTCACCCCACCCCGCCCAGCTCTCCGCACACGCCTTGTGGCCAGTGCAATCTTACAAGATGCAAGGCTGGGGGGCGGCATCGTTGGCTCTGTTTCTCGGAAGAGCCTTGAGCGATAGAGTATGTGGCTATATCTACACGGAGATAAGTCTATCCATGTATGTCCGTCCTTCCTGTCTGCATCTTGGTTTCTGTCTAGCCCTGATGTTATTGATCTATACGGACTCACACACAGACACCTATAAAAATAGACAACCGGGTAAGTATATGCATATTAATAGAGTCCTATGTCTTTGACTAGTTTTTGTATCCTTATCTCTTTCTGCATCCTTTACTGAAAAATGCATTTGAGCAATTAATATCTCCTTTTCATGAGAAACTCATTCAATCAAAAGAGCATCTTGTGGGCTATGTTTTGAAATGTTTCCATCATGGTGTTATTTTGTTACCCCCTAAAATAAAAATTGTGCCCTCTGTAAAATGTCCCTTATCTTCATACTTTAATGAAATAGTATCCACATTCTGTGAAACCAAGTCTGTCCGTCTTTAAAGGGCTCTGTGCCCTTCAGCTTCCCCTTTGGGGGCAGCCTGGCCCCACGCCCCCTCCTGGCCCCTCGCTCCCCCCTGGTCTCATGCTCCCTCCTGGCCCCTCGCTCCCTCCTGGCCCCAGGCTCCCTCCTGGCCCCATGTCCTCTCCTGGCCCCATGTCCCCTCGTGGCCCCTTGCCCCCTCCTGGCCCCACGCTCCCTCTGAGCATTTAGGCTCCTTTTTGTGACCACATGCCTCCCCCACCCCCCACGCAGCCCTGCCTCGCCCCCAGGACTCCCTTCCCGGTCGCCAACCACGCCTCCCGAATGTGGACTCCTATTCCAGGCAGCCCTCCGTGACCTCTTGCCTCCGCTGGCTGTGCCTCTTCACACTCAGCAGGACTCCTTTCTATCTGACTTAGTCTGACTTTCAACTTACGGATACACTGGTGTCTTTTCTCCACTGTGGAAACATCTCTGCTTCCCGCAGGAAGAATGGAGGCTCCTTCTCTGAGCCCACAGGGCACTGTCTTTGTACTGCAAACACTAGACCATATTGCAAATGTCTGTCTATGTTTTTCCCTACCAGTTATACAGTGATGTCTTTAAAGACCGGGGCCTTATATTTTTCATATTTCAACTGCCCCCTAGGAGACGGCTTTATAGAAAGGTGGTGCTGGGTCCTGCTATTGAAAACAATTGAGAAAGTATATCCTCTAGTTCTAAACCTCTACCCCATTCTTTTCATAAGCTGCCGTGTGTTCACGTAGTGTCCCTAGAGCAACCTCATCCTTAGCATCTTTTAGCATTTGATTATGGGCCTTGCCTGTGGCCCACCCATTTTTCTGCTGTGTCCACTTAGATCCGCCCTTTCCCAGTGGCCTGCTTCCCCTCCATGGGCCTTCCGCTGAGGCTCCAACAGTTGTAACACAGCAGGAGTCGCCTGCCGTGGCCAAGCGCTACGGACAGGAGGGACATGTGCCATGTTCTTAACACCGATTATGGACCCGACACTCGATCTCTCGTCCTGGGAATTACAGGGGGCATCCCGGACACCCTGCTGCCTCACGCCTCTCAGATCCTTTAAACCCTCATGGTGGTGACCTTAATACCCTGTTCAATTTTCCACATTTGCAGTAATATCCCTGCCAGACCCACATAATGATGTATGTCTGTGTTCCTGCGTGCTGTTTCCATTAAGCAGGGCAGCGATGTCAAAAAACCGCGCTACATTATTCAATTTTTATTGAAGAGCCGGCGTCTGTTCTGTGGCAAGGATTATTACAACTGTCAGCGTTATCATGATAATCAAATACGGGAGGCCTCTGTTTCCGCTGGGCCACTTGACAGTGCGCACGTGTCTACCCCTTGAACGTCGCTCTGGAGAAGATGGCTCGTCTGCCCTGGTACCAAGCTGGCTGGGGGGTTCGAATCCACCTGGGCGGGTGGGGGTAGCCCGGGACCAGGAGAGGCTGCGTGTCTGGAGTTGGCGAGGAAGCGTGATATGCAACGAGTGGCTGCCTTTCTCTGGGCCTCCATGTCCCCACTTTTAACAATATGGCCTTGTTTAGCTCCGCGATTTTTAATTCCACCAAGAGTTCTCAAGTAGTATGTTTAATTGGAGTTTCGCTCTTACACATACCCACCTGGATGGAGCTCACTGTATTTGCTTCTCCTAGAACTGCTGAGAAGATTTCATGGTGAATACCCTTGGAAATTCTAGAGCCCTCAACCAAACAAAGCTAAGCCTTGAGCAAGGAAGTTTATTTGAGGATGTGCACGTGGGCTTTGGCATTCTGTCTCCCGTTTCCGACAACACCCTCTCCTGCGTAACGAGGAGGCGGCCGGTGCGTTGGGCCCAGCACACAGGCTCATGATGACGGAGACCTGGGTGAAACTCCTCTGTCCCACTCACCGGCCAGGGCTCCTCGGGCAAGTGGCGCTGCCTCCCTGCGCTGCAGCTTCCTTACGTCTGAAACGGGGGAACAGTCAGAGGGCCTACCGCAGAGGATTCTGGGATGAGTCAGCGTGGCTTACATGATACCTGATGTTGTGGCCAAAGTGCTGACATCATACAAGAATAATATGAATAACCAGCAGTAACTAGTCTTTGTAACTTTAAACACTTCAACTTAATATTTTATATAAATGTATTTAGTACATTTTAGTGTTCATGGAGTTAGTAAAATGTAAGGTTATGAACAAAACGATAGACTCTACTACCGAGAAGCTTAATTCTAGGGAGCGAAGCAGTGCATCAGGGGATGTATGGGGGCTTGGTACTTAGTGACACGCAATGAACCAGGCACACCAGGGGGAGCCTCTAGAGAGGACAGGAGGGCTCGGTGGTGCGTGAGCCTGTGAGGCGGAGCTCTGGCCGAGATGCGAAGGGCGGTACGTCAGGGCCTTGAGCTTCTTGTTCTACAGGCAGTAAGAAACTGTTCTTTCTATTTGTAAAAATAACAAAAAAAGGTTTTGTTTTCTTCATGATATGGATTTAAGTGTTAATTATGCTCTCTTTTCATAAATATTTACTTAACACCCACACACCACTAAGCATCGTGTTAGGTGTACAATGCTCACAAGTCACCTACAGGAACTCGGCTGGCATTCGGCGCGGCAGATGAAACCCGAGGGAGGAAGTGAGTGACTGGGCACAGGTCGTGCTAAGGACCAGGGACGGGCAGAGAAGAGGCCGCCGCGTGCCTGGTACAGGTGGCAAGTCGCAGTGCTAAGCAGCTGCTCGGGATGGTTTCTATGGGGGACGTTCAGTTTAAGCTCAGCTGGGAAAACCAGAAGATGCCAAAAGGATCTGGAGGACCGGAGTAGGGGTGACGAGGGACCTGCGTGGGGAGTCACGCAGGGCATGTGTGATGGGCTGCATGTGGGGTTCCGATTTCACTTCGGTCGCTTCCCGGACATCATCCGTCCTCCAGGCACTCCGTCTCTGAGAACGGCGTGTGCGCATCTGTGAGATGGAGCTGCCGCCGCTGACTCTCAGACTCACTGAGAACAAATTGCAAGCGGCTGAGGCCAGGGCCTGTGTCTTAGCCAGCCCAGGCGTCCGTGACAAAGTAGCGTCAAGACTGGGCGGCTGAGACAGCAGAATGTACTTCTCGCAGTGCTGGGTGCTACCGAGTCCAAGGTCAGAGTGGTGGCTGGTCATTCCTGGTGAAGCCCCGCTTCCTATCTGCAGATGGCTGTCTTCTTCCCACTTCTGCACACGGCAGAGAGGGGGCGCTAGTCTCTTCATCTTCTCATAGGGGCTGTAAGTCCATCATCTTCTTATGATGGATTTCTCTAAGTTCATCATGGGACCCTCAACCCCATGACCTCCCCTGAAGCTAATTGCCTGCTAAAGGCCCCACCTCTTAATAACAATGGGGGGTTAGAGTTTCGGAATATGAATTTGGGGCACATAAATATTCAGTCCGTAGCAACCTCTCACCCCTGAATTCTTTTTATAAAATATCTCATATTCGCCCTCGGCTCAGAAACCTTCGGTGGTCACCCGTGTTACTCAGAGGAAATGCCGGTCTCCAGCCAGCCCTGCAGGGCCCTCCAGCCGGCCACAGTGGCTTCCGGGTAGATCCTTGAACTCTCCAGGTCTTCGCCCTTGGTCTTCCTCTACCGGAACTGCCCTTCCCAGCTCTGACATCCTAAACTCCTCCTCTGTCACCTCCAAGTCTTTGCCTGACCCTCAGTTAGGCCTACACGGCCACCCTTGGTATTCTTACCCTGAACTGCCTAGTCATTCTACTATGGTGTGTGAGCTACGCACTAACTATGCTTGTCGATAATGGACTGTCCCCTCCTCCGCCAGAATACGTGTCCTAAAAGAGAAGGATCTGTGTCTGTTTGGCCCACAGATGTATCCCGAGTGCTTAGAACAGTGCCTGCTGCCCTGGGTGGGTGTCAGGGTTCATCTACTGACTAGATGAGCAAATGAGTGAGTAATACACAACACGCTGTCCTTAGTGTTGCTGCCGTTGACTCGGTCGGATGAGGTTTGAAGGGTACTAGTGAGAGCAGAGGTATAATCTAGGACCGGATATTCCCAAGAAGTAATTAATGCTATTTGGGAACGTGAGGATTTCCTCCCAGTTCCCTTTCCTTGAGGCCTTTCACCTGCCGCAACTATTTAAAGCCCAAGTGTAAACTATACATGAAAAATAATCAGTGTCATTTAACACGTGGAGCCGGGCTGAGAGGAAGATGGAGTGTAGCTGTCCAGTTGGAGAAATGGTGAAGGCGGGAAATACCGTAGGAAAGGCCCCTCCCCCCAGGCCTGGCTGACGACAGCGTTTCAATGTGCTTTAATCACTCCGGTGATCGGTGGTTGGAGACAGAGCCCATGCACCGTGGAGGCTTTGAATGCCATGGTTTTCCAACGTGCAGAGAGCGCTTGTGCGGAGAGGAGAAGAAGGTTGAGCGAAGAGGATGTTTTCCACAACTGGAAGAAGGACGGGACCCAGCTGCAGGGACGGAGGGGCGCAGGCGGAGGAACGGAATCCTCCGTGGGGTGGACCCATTGCCACCCAATGTGGACCAAGGGAGCTGGCCTGGCCAGGACGGGGAAGGAGTCATGCAGAGGGGAAAGCGCCTTCAGGCTACGAGGAGGGGACAGTGAGGCATCGGGGTACAGCGTGGGTCCCCCACACAGAGAGTCTGGCTTCCAGCCTAGCTCAGGTATACACCACACGTGTGAACGAGGGCATGTGACTTGATCTCTCTGAGCCTTGGTTTACCCATCCATGTACAGGCATGTTTCAGGTAGTGTTGCGGGGCTTAAGTGGCAGAGCAGGTACAGTGAGCACAGGTGACAACAAATGTTGGGGTCTGCTTTCCTTCTTTGTCAGCAAAATGACAGCACTGAGCAATCACCCTTCTTTTGACAAGTGTTGAAATCTAATCTTGGCCGCATTTTCCAGACCATGAACTTGAGGCACTGAGAGGTACGAGGTGTACGCAGTCACCGAGCCGCGGCTAACACTGGTAGCACCAGCTTTGCGACCCTCCGCACGACATCACATCTCCCTCCAGTGAAATTATTCTGCTGAAATGAGTCTATTCAGATCTCACCTCTAGGCGGTTACTGAGAAATGACCCGATTCCCAAGGATTCACCATTGGAAGAGTTCACAGTGATGGCTAAAGGGAACACAAGAATTTGGGTTAAGTCAGTATAACCACCCCAAATGTTCAACTTCCTGTTTCCAAGAAAACTGGCATCTAAGACATATTAGAGAAAAACTAATTCCCATCCTTTGTTTCTAGTTATGACCATGGGTAATCTTAAAGATAAGAGCCTAAGAAAGTCAAGAATTGGTCTTTTATTACATCCACAGCGTTACTGATACAGAAATTGCTTAATTTGTGTTCTAATTTGTGCTACCTGCCGAAAAGGCATGGATTCTGGTGCTGTGATGCCTGGCACACCTCCCATCCGTTCTGCGGCTGCGTGGCTTTGAGAAGGCGCTCACCCCCCCAAGTCAGAGTCCCTTCACCCCTAAACCAGAAGTAACAGTAACACTACTTACTGCGGGAATTAAGTTTGGAAATTATATCTACCCCTCAGTGTGGTGCCTGCATATAGTAAATACACATGAGCTAATATTTGTGTTACTATTAGCAAGAAAAATATCAGTAAAACTTTATATTTTATAAATCAGCACTTAAAATGTGTCCCATAGTTAACCACAACAACAGAAAAAGAAGAGAGACCCCACCCAGGAACGAAAGACGGGAAGCCCTCTGAACTCAGATCGACCCTGAGAGTCCTGACCGTTCAGGGAAGGCCGAGAGCTGTCGTTTCTCCTACAACTGATGTGGAAACACTTTTAAGGGAAAAGGGAATTTTCTGTGATGGGATTAAAATAGGGAGCCTGATAAACTCCACTGAATTAAATGAGGGATGTTTTTCTAAACCATAATATGCTACTGCTAATTAGTAATTCACTTTTGCCTGAACTTGTCCAAGAATCATTATACGATTTTTTAAGGTTCAAAGCTTGATTTTTGTAACGTGACATTAATTACTGCGTGATGGGATGGGGGGAAGTATAGAATAAGCACAAAGGTTTAAAAAGCAACTTGGCAAAACTCATGTTATTTAATACAATTAATTTATCAGGTAATTATTGACAATAGTAAACAAATAAAATTCCTCACAGCAGTCTCAGGAGATATATTTTATTAGCTTACTTTTATATTTCACCAACTTAAAACAGACTTACAAATTCAAAAGTCGGAACAGGATACTCTGGAGATATTAAAATGAAATGTAGAAAGATTTTTAATTGCATTGCAAAATGTTTTAATACTAATAAGAAAATAACAAAACAGATTATGACATGAATTACACAAGAATCTCAACTAGATAAAGCTATTCATGGGAAAAAGCTATGGCAGTAGCTAATTCTGAGAATTGATTATGATGAATATTTTATATATTATTATTATTTTATTTTATTTCCCCTGGTTTCATTTCGACTTCCTCGAGGAGAGTGCATGCCATTTATAACCAGGACATAAAACACAGTTTTAAAATAAGCCATCTCTAGAGGATGGAGAATATGAGGACGTACATCTCTTCCCCGTGGAGTTAAAGGTAACCTCGATTCCACTGGTTTAATCTAATTTTGCCAACTCGACCACCGTCACGGAAGTCGTAATTCGTGGTTCCAGCAGCGCAGCGACAGCTCTGCGTCCCTGTCTGACTCCTTCACGGGGAAAAAAACAAGCTGTTCACATCCGTCTTATCCTTCTAAAATTGTATTTTAAATTATGGCTATTTGTCAAAAACCCTTGAACTTGTCGCTGTGGATCTATGCGTCCCGTGACCTCTCTCCTTCTGCAAAGGGCTGATGTAATTAGAAACATCCCGCTATCAATCACTCTACTAAGAGTTGGTCCCTCTCTCTCTCTTCCTCTCCCCGCCCCTCCCCCTCCCTCTCCCCGTCTCTCTCTCTCTCTCTCATCGATTATTCCATTTTAGACAAAAGATCAGACCAACGCTGCCTCCTCTCAGCTATACGCTGTCATGTTCACTAATGGAATTTTAAATCTTTCCTTAGAAGGAAGTTTCCTGGGGAGACTTTTTTGCAACTGCCCATTAAGGGGAGGCTAATTCTTCTCCTCTCCCTGAAATTAGCCCTAGATTGTAACACATGTGGTTAAAGGTAGCCCATTCAGAACCAAGTGCCTTTTCTGACTTTTTTCTTTTTTCTAAATTGGATTTATTGGGGTGACACTGGTTAATAACATTAGGTAGGTTTCAGGCGTACGACTTTATGATACATCATGTGTGTATTGCACAGTGGGTTCGCCACTCAAGGTCAACTCTCCTTCCATCACCACTGATCCCCCCTTTGCCCTCGTCTGTGTCCGACCCCGTCCTCCTTCCCTCTGGTAGTTACCATGCTGTTGTCTGTGTCTAGGAGGTTTCTCTTTTTTGTGTTTTCAATCCCTTCACATTTTTCACCCAGCCCCACCACCCCCTGCCCTCTGACCCCTGCAGGGGGTCTGCGGTAGATTTTTATTCCTCCGGCCAGGAGAACGAATGCATCGCAGCGTTACTTCCAAGGTGAACTGGTCTGCAGGGGAGCTGCGCCTGCTCCCCTTACCCACGGGGACTTCCGGATGAGACGGACAGATTAGCTAGAGTGGGATCTTGGGTCTATGCACTTCTGTGTATTTTCTTCTGAGCTGCCCTTCCCTTCCCCCCTCTAGCTGGTTGCCAGATCTCAGAGTTCTGTGTCCCCAGTGTCCCCACGGGAGAGACGCTCAGGGCTGCTCTGCCCACCTCCATGACTAGACGGCTCCTCCTTCAGCTCTGCCCTCTCTCCTGCCCGTCGACAAATCTTATTTCCCCGTCCTCGGTGGTATCTGGCTATGTGTGTGTCTCTCTCCTAAACTATTCTCTAAGAGTCTTTGTGGTCCAGAGAACCTCTTGTTTTTCTTTGAGTAGATGATACAATTTTGTCTTACACTATTCAGATCCATGAAACCTTCATTACTCTGTTTTAAATCAAATTAAATGAGCCCCTACCCACCAAAGCAGTGCTTAATTCAATCTATTACATTGTGAGGACTGCCCGTCTTTGCAGAGAATGGAGGCCACACCTCCAAACAGGAAAGGGCCCTGCTTTGCAGCCACCGGCCGGCACCGTCCGTGTGTCGGCTCCTGCGCCCACAGCGCACTGTTACAGCCCTCTGGCTCTCACGGCGCCGGTGCTGAGACCCCCAGCGGGGCCCCCAGAGGCCTCCGGATTTCGTGTCAAGGTTCTGCTGCCATCCGGGAGCCTCCTGTGACTGGGGCACAGCAGGCAAGTGGAGCACACACCTCTAGAGCTGCTAAACCTGTAACAGGCCATCACCTCCCATGACCTCACCTCTCCCTCCCAGGAGAGGCCTCGCCAATGAGCCTCCCTCCTCCCCACGCGATGGGGCGTCGCCTCCCAAACACACCCGTCACGTGGGAGTAGGTGGTGTGGGCTCTGCCCTGGGACGTCTGTGTTCAGGCTTGAGACACAGAAGCTTCGAGAAGCCCCCGAAGGAAAGCTTTTTCACGGAGATGGTGTTGTCTGTACCTTTCCCGACTCCCGAAGTGGGTAAAACCACCTGCGACTGACAGGTAAGGACACCGGGAGCCAGCGAGCCGAGGCGACTTGACAAATGTCCCCCGAGTGCCCCATCCATCGCTCAGGCCTCCCCTGCCGCACGCAGACTGGCCAGCTGTCCCCGTTTTTGCACAGCCAGGGCCGTGACACTCAGGTGTCCCCTGGACAAACAGAAAGCTGCCTGGCTCCCGTCAGCCAGGACCGTTCCCGAAATGTTAGGGGCCCAGTCAGTGCCCACGGCCCCGAGATTCTGAGCATTAATGACTATGTCAAGTTCAGTTTGTCCGTTAGGAGGCTAGATGGACTATGTGGTAGTGTTAGGTCGGAATGATTACATTAGGTGGGCACTGAAGAAATTACATAATTAGAAAGAACGGTATGTAATTTATGCTGGGAAACTTGCTCCTTAGCGAGTTTTTATTTATGTGTTTCTAACGGACTGTAGGTTAATATAAGACCTCCGTGAAAATAATTACCTTTCATTCACTGACTACGGGCCATGTATTAACACAGGTTCATGAGTTCAGTGTGCAGAACAGCCCTATGATATGGAGGAAATTATTACTCCCTGAGTACAAATAAGGAAATTAAGGGTCAGAGAGGCAACTGGCTTGGCTTAGCCTCAGAGACAGGAGGCAGAGGAAGGGAATCGAGCGCTGGCCGTCTCTCCGTAAAGGCTGGAGCTCTGCGAACGCGCGGCTATGAGAAGGCGCTGGGCCCCGTGACAGCCGCACCGCCAGCAGGGTCCCCTCTGCCGGCCCAGGCTCTGCCGCATCTGTCCTTCCTGCTGCTCCTCGTGGGACACGGTTCGGGGGCAGAGAAGGTGGGGGGGACAGCGCTCCCCCGAGGCCTGACCCTGCGGAACCTGAGGAATGGGAGGGAGAGTCTGGGCCGTGTGCGACCTCAAGCTTGGATAGGACTCCCCAGGCTGCGGAGTTCATTTCCATTTCTCCAAGATGTGGACGGCTGGGATTCATTGTGATGCCGCTGCCGTTTTGGACCGTTCTTCCTTTTCTCTGGCTATTTTTAGTTGGCAAGGCTGCTGCGGAGGCTTTTAGACAGGTCTCGTCTGATTATGGATTGGACTTGTGTGAAACACATATGGTAGTGAGAAGGTGAGAGTTATTTGGAGGTTAGTAATTAAATGAGTATTTTTCTATGTGCATAAAAAGTTAAAATGGAGAGAGAAGGTAAACATAAATATAGAATTAACATAAGGTCTTTCTTTGGAAAAGTTATAATGTCATTTGAAAAGTAAAACAATCGTATGTGAAATAATGCTAACGATTTATAAAATGGCTTCGTGTTGCTGGGGACACATTTTGCTTATATTTTTTAACCTGAGCTGAGCTAGTTCGTAGATCAAGTGGAGTTTTACCTATAAAATGTAGGAATTGAAGAGCTCCCTAAATTATCTCGAACCAGTTATCTGACTGAGGCTTTCTGGGCTCTGCCCCAGACCCACTGAGTAGAAACTCCTGGGTCTCCTGCTTCCAGAAAGATGGACCGCACACGCGTCCCCTGTTCCTGCCGCCGAGCACAACCCAGAACCCCGGACATTGTGTGTGTGAAGCAAACGTGAGACAAAATCGGTGTTCTCCCTACCAGGGACCACAGAGATCTCATCTCCTTACAGCACAAGTCTTAAGTTTGAGGTAGCAGCGCATCCTAAAATCAATCCTAGGACAGACGAAGGAGCAAAGGATTTTAAACCCATGTTTAAAACCACTACAGTGAGCAGAGCCAATGGGAATCCATGTTTCCAGGAACAGAAATTTAGGGTTGAAACCACGTGGGTGTTGTGTGGGTCCTCCTATCAGTAAGGGAGGTATTTCGCTGCGACAGCTCCTGGCTATGGGATGGGGGAGCTAAATATAAGGCAGTGTTCATTGCAACCAGAATTCATAGGATTTGCCAAGTTTCCAGGCCCTTTTAGCTGAGCCATTTGCATTTTTGAAAAAAGTTGTTCATAGACATCTTATTTAATATGTAAAGGAGCTATAAAATATTTATGTCTCTGGAAAGACTTTTTTTAATCTTCAAAATAAGAATGAGAAGGTTGAGGCTCTTAAAACGTCTTTGTCACCAGGGTTACCCGTCACCCACCAGCGCTCCCCTGGGCCCAGTGAAACAAGGCCCCAGTGGGTGCTGGGCTGTGCGCCGGTGGCTCCACGGACCGGCCCCCCACAGAGGTAGCATCACCTGTTGCACCAGCTGAGGTTCCCCCGACGCAGAGATCTCCCTGACAGCTCTGACCAAGAAGGAAAGCCGTGACTAACCATGTCACTATGATATTATTCATAGAAAAGGCGTACCACAGTATGCAAGCATGCTTCGACTCCTCTTGGGCCTTAGACTAGGCCCTGATGTAGGAGGAGCCCGAGAATGTGGGACACAGACTGTAAAACATCTTGATATAATACATAATTTAAAACCACAATGGATTTGCTAGTCTATTCACCGTCCGGCAAGGGGACCGGCTGGTGACCTTTGGACGAGGGTCCAAAACGCTCTTGGGAGGGCGCGAGGCCAATGGGGCGAGTGTGACCTCTGGGCCAGGCTCTCCTACTGGCGACCACCCGAGGGCTCTCTGCTGCCCCGTCACAGTCAGAGGCGGGAGGGGCAGGCCGGTCCTCAGAGGGGAGAGCACCTGAAAGTACTCGCGCTCCATCTCGGGGAAGCAGCACGGATGGAGAGGACGAATAACACAGTGTGAGTGAGGCACACGGACCCGAAGGACTCCATCCTGGGGAGGGCACTGAAGACGGACGGCCCCTCGGGGTGACCCCAGGACTCCCAGGAGGTCAGGCATAGCTGTGTATTTGGGACCGTGCCCGTGTACATCGATGGCCCTCCTGTGACCATGAACCTCCCTTTTCTTTCTTGGAAGTCCAGTTTGGGTGACGTTACAGACTGAATGTGCTTGACCCCCCCCAGAGTTGAATGTCGAGGTCTGGACACCCCAGAGTGACGGCATGAGGAGGCAGGCCCTTCGGGGGGCAGTTAGAGTGGAGCCTTCGGGAGAGGGATCGGTGCCTTCAGGACAAGGGACAGGTGACAACTCCCGTGCCGTCTCTGTGCTCTGCCACATGATGACACAATGAAAGAGGGCCATCGCCGACAGTGGGCCCCCACCCCACCTCCGGTCGTCGGTGTTTTGTGGCAGCAGCCCAGGCCATATTGGATGGATACTAAATGCTGTGGTCACGCTCTGAGCCGGATCTCGGGAACCATATTTCTAAATCTTGGAAGAGTTGTTTCTTTCTTTCTTCAGAGAAAGCACAAGGGCCGTGTCAGTGGTAAAATCCAGTTCTGCCTCGGTCTTCCCAACCGTTCTTGCTCTAACTCCGACGGAGAGATTCCCAGCCCACTTGGCCGCAGCACTCTGAAGCCAGGGGTCGCGTTGCAGCCACTGCTGTGCGCACAGAACTCGCTGCTGTGCTTGCCTGAGTTGGGAATCCATCAACGGCTCTTCAGCGAATGGATGTGGCTCTTCACCCTTTCTGAGGGGACAGTGAGGTCTCGGGAATCAAATGGCCGTGCTGTGTGTGGTCATTTGGTCGAGCACTAACTGGGCTTCTTTGGGTCCGAACATTCACAGCGAGAAGGGGCACGTTCTCTTTAAGGAAGGGATGTGGGCTTCCTGGGACACCCGGATCCACCTCTTCATCACCTCCCGCACAGGCGGCCCTTGCTGAGATTCTCCGTTTCATGATCTATTAATGCAGTCGCATCTGACAGTCGGAGTATTTTAATTTCGCTTGATCCGAGGGCAGCTCTGACACCGTTGATTGTAACATCCTCTTAACTCACTTTGGGGACGTCAGCCTAGCCGGGTGGACTTTGAGAGGGCGTCACTCGAGGCTGCTCAGCAGCAATCAGTGTTCCCCTACGGAGGGCCCCCTTCCTTTTCCTGGGCTGCCGCCTAGGGGCCTGGCCTCCCCAGCCGGGGCCACAGTCCTCTCACGAACAAGAAAACAGGTGGAGTGGGAGGAAGTGAACTCTGACATCGGCCTGAGGCCTTCAAGTTCCGTCTCCATGCGACCGGTTGCTCCCCCTCGAAGCCCCTGGGTCCCTCACCTCTAAGTGGAAATGGTTCTGCCGACCTCCCCGTATGTTTGGGAGGACCCCCAACTCTAGCCCTCATGGAGGCCATGCCCCTGGAACGATCATTTGTGATGGGTCCTTGTAGAAAGCGTCCTCTGCCTCGACATCACAATGCCATTGCCCGGGCAGCCAGGAAAGGAGTTCCAAGTGGCTCTTCACTTGGGACTCCTGACAAGTTTTATGCCTTTTTTTCATTCTGGTAATATCTTTAACAATTTTATTCAAACGCGCCTGTCTCCTGTACTAGATTACATATTCCTATTGGAGCAGAGAGTCCTCAAGCCTTTGGCTTTGGATTCCCCTACAACTTAGGAATCATATAATTATGAAGCAAGCTAGGACACTCGAGTGCAGAAAAGGGAGTGACATTAAAAATCACTCCAGGACGGTGAGTCATAAACCAGCAGTGTCCTGGTCAAATTGGTATGGTCACCCTGCATATAAACTCTTGCCCAAACACATTGACATAGGAAACAGTTACTAAATGACTAATAGACTAAAATTAAAAATGTACAGATCAATGCCTCGCAAGTCAAGGGCAGCCTTTCCAAACCCAGACTGGTAGACCATTGATCTGTTTCTGACCGCGTGTGTGCCTGCACACCTGACTCGCATGAAGAGCCCATGCCCCAAAGTAGTCACATCGGTGCCAGGTTGGCTTTCTCCCTCCGGCGCAGCCCCACCCCCAGGGCTGTGTGTCCTAACCCCTCCCTCTGCTCCCTTTCTCTCCCCAGCCCTGACCAGCCTCAACCCGCTTCCCAGCAGGAACACCAGGGAAGCTTTCCAAGGGACATTTTTACTTCTCTCCCTGCTCACCCCAAAAGTCCCCATTACTCTCATTTAATTATGATGAATTAGTTAGAAATACTATCTTAATTTAAGGTAATTGATTCAAATATAACCATTTGGCTTCCAGAGTTTAAAAACCTTTGGTATTTCCCCACTGACTTTATCACAAAACTCAGTTGCAAAGCCGTTCCAGTGGACGACCTGAGCCCCGCGGGCGGGGGGCGTCCCCCAGCCGCTCCCCGCTCCCGTGCACTGTGGCGGATCGCCCTCCCACGCTTCCCGGAGCGCTGATTTCTCAAAACCATCGCGATCTCTTCTGCCTTCCTGGAATCTCCCTCCTGTCTTGTTTACTTGAAGAACTCCTCATTTTTATTCCTACTGCCGTGCGTTTGGTGTCTGCTCTGTGCAAACATCCTGCCCCCCTTAGGAAGCACGCGGAATCGCTCCCTCCCGCACTCCGAAGCACTCTTTCCTGTCTCTGGAAGAACAGGGGGCGTCTTCAGAGCCTTCGTCTGCAGGGCACGGGGCGCTGTGCGGACAAGGGCTCTGGTTGACGAACCACTGCGTTTCCAGCTTGGAGACGCGGGTAAGCATTGAGGACACGAGTGCGGAGAAAAGGGAAATTAGGAAGATAAGGCAAGAGACAGTCCAGTTCTTGGGGTTTGTGCATGTTTTCAAAACCCTGGTGCTCAGAATGGTTACCATTGCTGCTGATGAATAATGTGTTGCTATTTTTAAAGTTAGAAATAGTATTATCGACGGGACGTGCGCAGACCCCACCGATTGAACGCTGACCGAGGCCCAAGCTCGAGGCTAGTACACATCCGTGTTCGCTGAGCGCCCTCCGTGTGCCTGCCACGCTTCTGCCGTGGGGGGGGGCAGATAGTGACAACCACAATAATGCCATTCGTGAAGAATTTCCATGTGCTGAGTATTGTTCGACATTGGGTACTTCGTAATTAATTGGGTTTTTTTGTTCGTTTCCGGTTAGACAAACTTCCCAGAAGCACACAACTGTTAGGAGGTGAAGGCAGGAATCAGTGCTGGGCAGTCGGGCTCCAGCGCCTGGGTTTTTAATGACGGTCTTTTCCGGAAGCAGGCCCATGTGCCTTTTCCCATGAAGCTGACATGCACGGGAGGGAAAAGGAGACAGATTACGTAGATACGTAAGTGATCAGCATCACAGACAGTTTAAGACTCCAGAGAGCAGAAGGGCATCGGAGGGAACAGCAGGGGGTGGTCACTCAGGGGGAGACAGATGGGCTGCGGAGGCCAGGCGCGGAGGCGAGGGCAGAGGCAGGCCTGAAAGGACTCGGGCTACCAGTCCCTCGCTGGAGGGAGCCGCAGGCCCGCGTGTCTCTGGGGCTCCCGCGAGTACGACGGCCTTGAAGACGAGAGAGACAGCCTGCGTGTCTCACACTCCGACACACTGGGCGGGGCGGGGGGGTCTCAGAACCAGGGCTGGCACACAGGCAAGAGGAAGGAGCCTCGTCTCGGTGAGTGGTTTTCGCTCCAGGAGCCGCGCCAAGGCCGTGGCTGGTTCAGAGAGCGGTGACCTCATGGGAGGTTCTGGAGAGCTCTGGCCGGAGAGACCAGCCAGGGCGGCACTGCCGAGGCCTTGCGTCCCAGTGACGACGGTCTGGGCCAGGGTCGTCCCAGTGCAGAAGCAGGTGGACATCTGGGCGGCACTTGGAGCTGCGCATGCGGCACCCACCAGGACTCTGTGTGACAGCACGGTCCCACCCATGGGGGCGACGAGGGAACAGAGGCTCGGTGGTCTAATAGTTTAAGAAGACTTTCCAGTCAATAGCTGTTCCAGGAGCAGAGGAGGAGTTTAAACCTAGGCCACCTGTCTGGCTCCAAAGCCCACGTGGGGTTCCCATTCTCTGACATTTCCGAGCACAGGCTGGCTTCTCCTGGGGGCTCAGAACCCCTGAGGCTGCTGCAGCCGATGAAAGCGTGGACAGTGGCGATGTGGGGGTGCAGAGCAGCGAGCAGAGAGGGCAGGACACTGCGACAGGGCTCTGCCAGAGAAAGCACAGTGGACAGTGGCGACTGTAGGTGGGTGGTGGCCCCAAGGATGGCGACGTGGCCAGGCCAGTGTGGCACTTCCTGCACCTGGACTCGGGGGGGAGCTGGGATGGCCTCGGCAGTGACAGACACAGGCAGGGTGCCAGGACCTGGACAGGTGCTTGATGACCCGGGCGTCAGACCTCGCAGAGACAGAGAGAAGGGGCCTTACAGGAGAAAGAGCTCACGGACTGTAACCGAGGGTACGAGAGGCTGTGGGGTCACTTTTGGAACACAGGACAATGGCTCCCGTGGCCCCCAGAGAACTCCGTGTTGCGGTCCAGGCCCTGGACTCCAGGTCTGAACAACCACCCCACCATGTAACTGACCCCAGTTTACCAGACAGTGCCGTCGGTGTTCAGGCGGGCGGCAGCCTCGACTCTGAGTCTTAGGAGGTACGTGAGCTGGACACATTTCTCTCCCCTTGAGCTTTACTTTGTTTGTCTGTAAAATGACGCTGATGGACTACATGATGACAAGTTTCCCCTTACATCCCTAATTCCTCTAAATAACAAAGCATCAGCAATTTAGAACCCAGTGATTTTACGAGTAGGTAAGACAGAGGATGGGGTGATTTAGTTTAATAAATTCATACGCAACTATAATTAATGACATGAAGCACACCTTCAGATAAAGTGTTTAATCGCCTCATCCCCATGATCCAAACCTACCCTTTCCGTTATATTTTACACCGGCAGCATCATCCATCCGGTTGTGCAGTCCCCAGCCCTGCCAAATACCACCTCGTCCGACTGATGTGTAAACGACACGGAGTCTGTTTCCTTACTCACCGATCCCTCCACTGAGAGACTTGTCATTCCCCAGTCCAGTTACTGTAGTATCAGCTCCATCAGGTCTCTGCCCCTTACCTGGATCTCCCCGGTTCACCCTCCGTATCCTCATCAGACTAGTGATTTCAAACAAACGCCCAATACCGTTTCTTCTCTGTTGAAATCCTTCAATGACTCCCTACAGCTTTCTGGAAAAAATTTCCAACTCCCTATCTTACTACGAGAAGCCCTTCATAATTCGTATGACTTGTCCTGCATCACACCCAGGAACACCTTCTAGCACGCTCTCCTTCACACGTGTCGTGCCGTCTGGGGGAAGTGACTGTGAATTCCCAGAGAATACCACATGTACACGTGTGCCTTCCAAATGATCCTTCCTGTCACATAAAACATGCTTTCTTTTCTTCTCTTACCTTTCCGTAACCAGCCCTGACGCTTCTACTCATGTATCAGGATTCTTCTTTGTGGCCTGGCCAGTGTGGCTCAGCTGGTTGGAGCCTCATGCTATACACCGAAAGGTTGCAAGTTCTATTCCCAGTCAGGGCACATGCCTAGGTTGTGGGTTCAGTACCCAGGCGGGGCGTGTATAGAAGGCAGACGGCCACTGTATCTCTCTCACATCGATGTTTCTCTCTCTCTCTCTCTCTGCTCACCTTCTTCTTTTCTCTAAAATCAATAAATATATTTAAAAATTAAAAAAGATTCTTTTTTTGTAAAAATGTTCTCTTCCTCAATCCCGCACGCCCAGATCTCTAGGCCCCTCTAGACGATGATGACATTACTCTGTTCTTACAGAAGACCCCTACAATGGAAAACACCGTACATCACCATCGTTGTCAGTTTACACGGCAGCCCTACGGCAAACCTCAGGAGTGCTGATGAGAACGTGATTTACTCATCTCTGTCAACCTCCGTCACTAGCACTGTGCTTTGAATAAATGAGTTACTGAATTCACGTTCTTCTCATCAGGTGAGGGAGGTCCGTGAAATGTACTCAAGCAGTAATGGTTTGCTAGTGCAGGCTGCATGCAATAGGCACACGAAAACTCTGGTGACAAATCACGCATTATCTACACTTTTCATTCAAAATTTCCACAATTCCAACAGATGCTCTGCACAATTACATCTCGGTACACAAGATAATTCTGTGCCTTGCGAAGCTGCCTTTGAGAAAGGCTTTGTATTTATGAAGCCAACATTGTCCCCATAACACAACATCATTGCCTGCAGACACAAGGAATTTAGCTTTTGGCTAGTTGTAGAATGAAAGAATACTGTGCTCTGGCTGATGTGGCTCAGTGGATTGAGCACTGCCCTATGAACCAAAGGGCTGCCGGTTCGATTCCTGGTCAGGGCACATACCTGGGTTTCAGGCCAGGTTCCCAGTGCGGGGCACGCAAGAGGGAACCGATCAATATTTCTCTCACACATCATGTTTCTCTCCCTTTCTTTCTCCCTCCCTTCCCCTTCCTAAAAACAAATAAAAATTCTTAAAAAAATGAAAAAACGTAACACTTATGCTTACCAAAATAATTTAACAAGTATAATGCAAGCCCTCCAATGATAATTACCACTCTCTCTCATGCTTTCATCATGTTCAGAAATGCTTATCTAAACACCTGGAGTATGAAAATACCACTCCTGGCTCTGAAAAACACTGCCTGAATTTATTTCAGTCCTCTCATATTTCCATTTGTCCTTTAAATTATTTAAGTCATCAAGCCAATCAATGTCAACAGATTGAAAAGCTTGCTATTTAATTTCAAGAGCAATCACAACATTTTTATCTTTGCCAAGTAAGATAATAAGGCTGACAGAGCATTATGCCTGAGGGCTCAGAGCCGGGCTCTGTGAGTGGCAGGGAGGCCACGCCCACTCTCCGCACCCACCTGGATCCCCAGGGTCACGGTCACCTGGGTGGTCTGCAGCCTTTCCGGGAAGGAGCCACCGGCCTCACTCAGGAATAAAATGGAAACGTTGTTATCCATGGGTCCACTTCAAATGTCTTTGGCATGATTTTTGTAACTTTTTGTAAGATATTCTGTTTACGTTCTCATTCAAGAAGAAGGAATGACAGAATTAATGGACACTTCTCTGCTAGAAGTGTTTTCATCCACACCACTCTACAAGGTTGCCACGAACATCTCTATTACTCAGACGACAAAATGCTGGCCCGAGAAGTTACCTGCGTCCCCTCTCCCTCTTTTCTATAAGCTGCAAGAAGAGTAGGTACAACACTATAACATTTCCAAGTAAAAGTTTTTTGTTTGTTTTTCTCTCTGATGTACAAATATCTGTCTCCCGGGGCACAATAGACAGGACTGAAACGACTTGTACAGGTATTCTGGAACATGTACTGGGGGTGTCTTCCACCTGTGGCTTTATTCTTCTAACACACGTTTATTCAGGAGTCCCACAGCAGGCCCTGGGCTGCACGAACACGGTGGGAAGTGTCTTCACCCTCAAAAGGAAGTCAGCACAGTGGGTGACCCACACCTGCTGGGGTGGCGGGAGGACAGAGCCCACACAGGACAGCTGCCGTGGACTGGGGAATGTGGCCCCTTAAGTGCAGGTAGAAGACATCACGGGAAGGGACAAACTGGATCTTAAACCAGAGATAAGCCCCAAAGGGATCATGCATTACCCGGGTGACACAGGTTGGGAGCCGGGGTAGAAAAAGGTGTGTGTCTGGGGGAGACACAGGTGGTGGCCGAGGGGAGGGTTAGAGAGAAGCAGACAATGATGGGGGCGGGTGTGGAGTGGCAAGAGAGAGACTCCTTGGAGAATTACAAGTCTAGGCTCCCGAAGAAGTTCTCTGCACCACGTGAGTCCAGGAGCTTTCCCCGCATCAGTGCGCACGCCGTGGGATCAGAGCGGCACACACAGCGGAAGGCGCTTCTGGGAAGTGGAAAGGTGGGGTCTTCTGAAATGAATGAGACATGCGACTCGCAGCTTTTTATTTATTTTATGGTCATAAATCACTAATAGTATAACAACGGTTATTCTATGTAGTGAACATTTACTATGCTCCAATCTCTGTTTTTTACCAGCATTTTTTCATCTAATCCTTCCGAGAAAGTCTCTTCAGAAGATATTCTTATGCCATCATACAGGTCAGCAAATGAGCCTTGAAACTCATCTAAAGGGAACTTGTCTAAAGTCCTAAGGGTAGTATGTGGAAGAACCAGCATTGAAATAGTTGCTTAATGTTAATTTATCCAAGTGTGTGTGTGTGTGTGTGTGTGTGTGTGTGTGTAACCAATGGAGCTTTACCAAGATTCTCCCTTAATCCTCCAAAACAAAATCTGAGGAGTTATCTTATAGGTGAGGAAATCGAGGCTAAGAATTGTCAGACTACTTGTCTAAAATTATAAAGTGAGTGAAAATGGACATTCGATCTGAATTAATTCAGAGAATATCTGTTGAATGACTGCTATCATATACCAGGCACTGTCAGGTTCTGAGACGAGAATGTTGGACAAAGTGTACTTGGTGTTGGCTCTTTCGGGTCCGAGGACCGCCTGTGGAGAGGGGCAGGGAAAGGACCACGAGGGTCCAGAGTGGCGAGGTCAGTTCGTAAAGAACTTTAGCAGTACAGGGATTTGGGTTTATCCTTAATTACAATGTAAAGACGTTGCCTTATTTTAAGCTAAGGAGTAACATGGTCTGCTTCATCTTCTCACACCAAACTGGCCGCGGAGGGCATTCAGGTGCGAGAGACCACACAGACGGCTCAAAGGGGACCAGACCAGGGGTGTTATGAGCTCGGGCCTGGGCAGTGGTAGAGAGGGTGGAAGGGAGTGCGCCAGGGTTGGGAGCGGAATTCCCAGGCCTCACGGGGCCTCAGATGCGCGCGCATCGCGAAGGGACTGGAAGGTTCCTCTGCCGTGATGTAAGCAGTACCCACGGCCAGTGGGCCGAGGGATTGTTTCCGATGGGACTGACCCTCGGGGGGTCACCACCGTCTGTGGGCCCGGCAGCCTTGGTTCCGCCGGGCACCGCAGGGCAGGGCTGCCGCTGCGCCCCAGCCACCGCCGAAAAGGCGCTGCGGCCCCGGGAACGGGAACGCGAACGCGCGGAAGATGCAGGCCCCGGAGAACCCCACGGCTCCGGGAGAAGAGCGCTGATCTGGTTTTCTGGGATGGCGGCGCGTTTCATTAACTACGAAACAGTTGAGGTTTTGAAGGCATCTTCATTAGGAGAAGCCAAGGTGCGAACACACCGGAACGCAGATGCGAGGCTGTCTCGGGAGTCCCTAGGAGATACGGCGGCCTTTGCACGGGGCGGCGGTTTGGCAGGAAGCCGCGCGCACGCACCCGGGCGCGGGGTCTGTGAGCGCTCCTCCCCGAAACCATATTTCCTGCGCTATCTGGCAGATTCGGGTTGCCTCGGGCTGACGATTGGCAACTGAGCTGTTGGGCCAGATGGCATTTATTTATTTATTTTGTAAAGGAGAGGGAGGGGGGGGGAAGCACGATGCAAATGAGAAAGTCCATTTTTAGTTATAGAACAGAAAAATAAAGGAGAAAAGAAATTGATTTTAAGCAGTCCCAGATGTTACATGATTTTTATCTGCCAAGCGACATCTAAAAGGAGAGTGCCATGGCAAATAGTAAAAAAGGAAAGGAGGAATAAAGAGCCTGATGAATAATGTTCAGTTGGATGTATCTGTAAGAGTTTGTATTTACAGTGGATAAGGCCATTTTGTTAGGGTAGAGAAAAGACACAAAATTTTCATATGAATGATGACTTTCATACTGTGTCTACTTTGAGGAGTGCAGAGCTTCCGCTGCTAAAAGTTCCGTAGTGTTGTTGTGTCTTCGCCTCCGAGCCCCGGCCAGCCCGCCTCGGCTGTTCCAGGAGCCATCTGTGAGGTTCCATGCGCTCTGCCTCTCTCAGTTTTCTTTTGTCCAAAGCAAGACTCTAATTAGCATCCACTAGTAGCGTGCTACCGGCACCTCCCATCAGCCTTTTATTTCATGAGGGAGGTGGAGGGGAAACAAAGAGACCTCGTAATTCCTGTGATACATTCTCTCGTCCTGAAACTCCACGCCAAGATTTCCCACACTTTAAATTCTGACGTGTTGAGTCTCTTCAATGGGTCTCCGAAGTGCAGATACATAAAGTTCTAAGGAATCAAGACACCTCGTTGTAGTGAACGGGTTTGGGGGTACGTGTCTTATGTTGGGGTTCCTGTTATCTGGGATCTGGGATCCATGTCATCTTCCAACAGACCCACGCCATCTGGCGGGCACCTCCCTGGGTTCTTGAGAGACGAGATACTGGGAACATTCCTACTCCTGCCAGAGTGGGGCTTCCGCTAAGCCACCAGGTGTTAGAAAGCTAATGGTTTGCCACACTCTGAGGAACAGGCTCTAATCTATCACTTAAAGTCATTATTAGGACTCCGGGTTCAAGTACACCCCAGCTATGTGACTGCAGAAATCATTTCCGCTCTCCCAGTCTCTGTTTGCGGCAAACTGATGCTTGCTGTGGCAGGATCCTTATGTCGATCAAATTAGAAAATCAGTATCAAAAACCTTGACAACTCAGGAACAATAATTTCGTGTGCCGACTCTACTCCGCCATCTGTGATCGCTGCGACTTTGGAGGGCTTCCCTAACAGACCTAAGCCAGCGTCTTCTCGTGTCTAAATGTGCTTACTCCATGGGGCAGCTACGAGAATTGAATCACGCATCACAGATAAATATGTTTACCACAGTGCCTGCAATGTAAGGGGCACCAAATAAATAATAGATTCTTCTACTATCTTGTTTTCCTCCTCTGAACAAATAGATTTTCTCCAGACTCTTGCTTAGGGAACAACATAAGTGTAATTGCTTTATACAAATAGAGTTGAAAATATACTTATTCATTATTAAATGTTTTCTGTACGCTGGCCACCATTCACGGCACAGGGAGGAGGAAGGTGAATGGAACAGACACCCGTCTGAGCGGCTGCACTCCAAGGAGAAAAGACAAAATACGTGAACGGACAAATAACATCATTAAAAATGAGATACCTGGTCTTGCCCTCGTCTCCCCAAACTAAATGCTGTATCACAGAATCTAGAAATCGGTATGGCCTAGAAAAAAGACTCACTGGATAAGAAAACGAAATGAGGAAAACAAGCTGGTCATTAGTGCACGAGGCTTTGTTAGCTGGGAAATGCCGGAATCCGTGGATGCTGCCACGCGCCAGCACGGGCGAGGCGGAGAACAGCGGCCCTCTGCTCCCGGGAGAGTTCGTGGGGTGGAAACGGCTCGCAGTCCTCAGGGTTCCGCTCCCCACGCGCTGACGCAGAAGCACGGACCCAGGGTGGGGAGGACCCAGCCCCCTTCTCCTGCTGCTGCACTCGAATTCAGCCCACTCTGCACTCTGGGCCTTTGTTTGTGTGTTTTTGTTTTTTGCAATTTGTGATAGTGAGAACCAGGCGGAGTCCCATGGAGAGAAGATGATCACATGGAGTTGTCCAGCAGGAAGAACCAAAGCTCTGGGCCTGCTTACATTTCTGTTAGAGATTAAACCTCACACAAGGCGTGGGACGAGGTTTAGCTGGGTTCAGCTGATTTCCTCTGGAGCAGAATGACAGGAAACAAAGATGGCATATGGGTGAGACAGAATAATTGGATAATTGCTGTTTATAATGGTGATCTTGAGGTAGCATGATAAGGTTACAAGGATGCACGGTTTATTTTATCAAGAATACCCAAAACGACTTGATATATTTCTGGAATACTTACATTGCAAATATTTAAAATGAGGAAAAATAGCTGTCTTACCAAGCTCCTGACTTTTAGTCGTTAGGTGACATCCACTGAAAAAGGATGTTTTCTCTGTCGATGCTGAATCGTACTTGCAGCCTTCTGAAAGGACGTGAGGCGGACATGGCCACCCACCCCCACCCAGGAGTGCGGGGCATTTGGGGGAAGAGATGAGGAAGGCGTCGCGGGTACTGCCACTCAGGGCTGGCGCTTGAACTTCCTGATTATACTAATGATGGTGATTATATTCGGTTACCGTAAGGTTGAACTTGAAAATGTTCTGAAAAGATGTCTCCTAAATTTCCAAAGTAAAAAAAAACTGTTTGGAAAAATGTTAGCTTTATAGGTATTAAATATTTCACTGGCAAACAAGATAGCTACACACACACACAAAAAAACCTGATGCAGAAATCCACACAAGATTCTTTGATATTTCTTATTTTTTTTGAATACATAAAATTGTCTGTAGGTTAGAAGTGTATACTAAGAATAAAAGAGTGGGTATGTCAATGAAAAAAAATAAATACCCATTAAGCTGCATAGTGCGTCATTAAAAGAAATAAAGTTTTTAAGCCCTTTACTGGAGAAAAGAGAAATTAGAGCAAATGTATAGTAATGCCAGTGAAAAGACAGGGTTGCTTAATGGGGAGATTCACCAAACTGCATACACAATGCTTTTTAAAATTAAGCCGTAAGGAAACAGAAAATAAAGCAATCTGGTTAATTAGAGAACACTAAAGATTTAGCAAAAATAGCCAAACCCAAAATTGCCGGAAGGTCATATGGTCCTTGAAAGATAAAACTACACCCAGAGGACCGTGAACAAATGGAAATAAAGGATCACATGCAGTGACTGGGGAAAACGATAAATCTCATTGTGGGTTACTTTTAAAGAGTCTCAGCCCAATCACTGTGTCGTGAAATAAAAGAATAGAAAGTTAAGTCTTCACTCAAATCTGACTGAATAAAACTTCAGCCTGGACATTCGTATTTTATTGATTTATTTGTATTGGTTTTATTGATTTTATTTTTGAGGTTCTCCCATTAACATGCTGTGTTATATTGCAAAAATCACCTAACCTTCCTGGGACAGTTTCCACTTACACAAATGGATGTGAAGTTTCCCTCGAGGTATTTGAATAACCCGTTACTCCACAGACGACCTGTGATTACTTGGAATCCCCAGAAAAGTCTTCCAAATGGTTGAAAGCATACTCATTTCAGTGCTAAAGCTCTTCATCTGGCCATGTTTTTACTGTATTTGTTTTATTAGGCACAGGACTTGAACCTGTGCCTGTTTTCTTACGTTATTGATACGCCATGCAGTTCACCCTGCTTCATAAAGTCAAGTGTCCCTGAGGGATTGGTGCTGTCCGATTGTCCTCCTGGACAGCAGTCTGGCTTGGGTGTCTCTTTCTGCCTTTGCTCAGTGCCCAGCTCGGACGCCAGCAGCCCGTCTAGGGGTAGCCGCCGGCCCTCTGCCCTCAAGCACTTGCTGAGCTTGTGCAGAGACGGCCCTGTGCAGGGCAGAGGAAGGGGGTGGGTAAGCAGAACACATGTTCTCGTGCACAGAATCACATGACGCTGCTGGACTCCCCCAGAAGCACATTTTTTTCTTTAGGGGAATGCGGATCACCGTGGTGCTGGCTGGGTAACCGGATAATTTAGCTCCGACAGATCATGCACGTTCCTGCCGTGATACAAACACAGCCTGGAAAAATGCGTCCTCTTTCTAACAGGGCCACAGCCCCACCGTTAAGGAGGTGATGTTAGTTTCTGCACACTCTGCTGTCCACATGGAGCACTGTTGTTAACACTTTGGAAAACTGAAGTCTTTTCTCTCCGCCTTAGCTCTCTCAGATCAAGGAAAACTAAGGCGTGGTTGCTGTTAGTGTGTGCCCCCCCCCCCCCCGCCCCACAAGGTCTGCATCTTCAATGAGAAGCCCAGAGAGGGAGAAATTTATAAAAATAAAAACAAAACAAAACAAAGTTAATGGAGGTGACTTTTGCAGGAATGCTTTTAGGGTGGGGACTTAATTCCCCAAAGATGAATGAGGTAGACATAGAATCCAATCAAACCCATTTAAATATCCACGAGAATGGTGGCCCCCAGAGGGGGAGAATGTAAAGAAGATTTCAGAATGAATCAGACAATAAGGATCTAAACTGTGTGCTGTTCAACGGTTTTGAATACACACACAGCACCTGAACCATCAGTTCAGACACACATGGAACCCGTGGAGCGTGGGCTGGAAGACCAGAGGTGTTTCCCGCACTCCTCCAGAGAGAGAGAAGCTCTACCCCTCACAGTCCCACAGAAATTGCTGGCGAAGAGGCCATCCCAAGTCTGCCTCACACAGCAACGCCGCCATCCAGCCTCACAGATCTGACTCCCTGCTGGGCATCTCCACGTGGTGGTTGGCGCAGTTTCTGAACTCGGCATGCCCGGACACGGACTCCTACCTTTCCCTTCTCCTGTGGCCTTTTCCGTCTACTCCTGCCAGTGGCTCAGGCCAGATGTCTTGAGGTCACGCTTCACGTTCACCTCTAATCCACCAGCAAGATCTTAAGGTCACCTTTCCCAGGTGCCCGCAATCTGACCACTTCCCAGCACCTCTCTCATTTCCCCCCTGGTCAGAGGCATCGCTGCCTTTCCTCTGGGGACGGCGGCAGTCCCCCGTCTGCCCGCCAGCTCGGGCCCTGGCACTCCCCGCCGCGGACGGACACGCAGGGCCTCATCTCAGGACTGCAGCTGGGGTCCTCGTGCTCCAGGTCCCGTTCCCTCCCCTCACATCAAGATGCCCCTGCTCCCAAAGTGCTCGCTGAGTTCCCTTCCCATTTACAGTAAATAACCAGGAGGGCCCCGCCCTGCCTGGACCCTGTTCCCACGGGAACCTCAGCCCCCCCTCTTTTCTCTGGCCTGGCCTGCTCCAGCCTCTGACGTTCCAGCTGCTTCCCCTTTTCAGGGTATTCACCCTTGGCCTGTCCTCTGCCCGGAAGGTCACGGCTCCGGATTCCAAAACGGAAGCTTGATTTCCTCCAGGTGTTTTCTCGATGGTCACCTTTTCCGGGAATCTTTTCTTGACAATGATGTTTAAAAATGTCACCCAAGTAAGACTCCCTATCCCATGTCCCTTCTCTGGGGCATTTCCCTTCCGAACTGTCATGAATAAATAAATAAATAAATAAATAAATAAATGATAAGCATTGGTTTGCTTCTTCTCTCTGCCCTTGAGCTCCTCTGCACTCACATTTCATGAGGTTGGGGACGTTGACCTTCCCCCCCCCCGCCCCCCACTGCTTTAGACCCAGCTCTTTAATGGGGCCCGGCACACAGTAGGCAGTGAGGTTGTGCCACTGAATTGATGCACGAGTGAGTAGTTTAACCCGAGAGAATGATAAACTTAATTCTGAACTTGATGGAGGGAATTATACCTTGTGGTGTTAATAGTTTCATGCTAAGTCTGGAAATAATCTGAGCTTCTTTGACTTTTTAATCACTTGTAATTTAGGAGAATTTGGCACATTAAAGTGTAATATGACATTGTAGAGTATCTTACAGATTCCAATATAAAATGTGCAATGGAAAATTTGATTTTCCTTGTCATTCTAAGTTGAATAGTCTAAGAAAATTTTACTACTCTATGAAAAGTATTAGAGCATCTTATAATTTGACGTATTAGATTTATGCAAGTTGGTTAAGTACTTGGGAAGCTTAGCTTACTAGAGAATTGAAGTACTTAAAAATGAAAATGAACACATTAAATTTGTAAAGTTTAAAACATGTAATGGACTTTAACTGATTAAGTTTAAAGGTTGATCTAAAAATTTTGTTAGTATTTTCTGGATTTATAAATAGAAAAAAGGTAACTTATACATTAAATTCAAAAGCACAGCATAGGATTTTGATTTTGTAATATTAATGTATTAAATCTTAATTTTCAAGCTAAATGAACCTTTCCATTTTTTTTCTGTGCCTAAAATGTACTTTCAAGTACATCAAAAGCACATACTGATTGTAAAAGTTCAGGCATCGGCAGGGTGATATTGCTGGAAGAAAAACATGAGTTTACTCCGACGTCAAAGACCGACCATCCAAGAACACTAATCACACGCCAGCTATTATATAAACAGATACACCTACTAAGTAGTGCCCCCAGTCATTCTCATTTGCCTTTCACTCTCAATCTAAGAGCCAGATGTGCTCAAATACATTGAGAAATATCGGGGCTCCACAGAAACCACTTTCTTGAAGTTCATCTCCTGATTAGAAATACAGTCATAACAGATTTACGAACGTTTCTTTCCTTCCTGATCATCACGCACCACCCGGGAGGAAAAGTACGAAGCCATGTAGTGTAGGGTCCACTCATCCTTTAGGGATGGAGAGCCCAAGGAAGGATCTTGCAGGTCTCACTGATTCTTACTTTAATCAGCTCACAAGGGTAATAGGGAAATAATAACTGGCTCAAATGAACCAGGTCGGCACTCTTCCAAAAGCTTTGTGTCTGTTATCTCATCTGAGGGTCAAGGACAGACATTTGGGCTGATTCGGAGAACACGCACGACTCTCACCGTGTGTTTGAGAGACCCGAAGAGTGACGGCAGTGGGAGGGCAGCTGGTGGCTTCTCCACCGGCGGACAATGGATCCGGGAGGCTTGTCCAGTTGATTCCTCGCCCTTTAAAGCAGGGCTGTCACACTCATTTCCACCGGGGGCCACATCCGCCTCGCGGTGGCCTTCAAAGGGCTGACATAATTTTAGGATTGTGTAAATGTAACTGCCCCTTAACTGTTACGGAGTTGAGATTACATTCGGCCCTTTGAAGGCAACCGCGAGGCAGATGTGGCCTCCAGTGAAAAGGAGCTCGACACCCCTGCTTTAAAAGATTTATTTTCAGGATGCGATAGGCTTTCACGTGCAGCATTTCACGCTATCGTGACAAAACCCCAGTCCACCAGGTATGATATACTCGATTCGGCAGGAACGTGTTTCAAATGAGTAGTAATCTGTCCAAGGTCGAGAACTTGAAATCCGTGGCTTTCGCTTTCCAACCTCCTGGTGGGATCCCCCTCACACCTTGGGCTCCAGCCGCAGCGCCTTTGCTGTTCCTCATAAACACCACATGCTTTCCCCTGGGTCTCGCACTGGCCCTTCCGTTCTGAGGATGCTTTTCCTCACATCCAGCAAGGGTCCTACTCACCCGTGATTCATGTCTTTTCCATCATTGCTTTATCTGGCATCCTCCACAGCACGAATTATATCTGGTAGAATATTTGTTTTTTTTCCCCTTTGGTTCTGTTCACCTTTCGTGAGGACGAGAACTGTGTCTTTTTTACACCCCAGTGCCAGGAGTAGTATCTGTTGGGCGGAGTGGCTGTGTGCTGCAGCAGCAAGTCGAGAACCGCCGCCTTGGACTTGCGTGGGCTGCCTGGACTCCGCGCTTCCCCCAGGTTGTGGGTGATGGCTGGCCCCGCCTCGTCCCCACAGCGGAGCATGGTTCCTGGGCCTCAGCGTGAAGTAATTGAATTGTTCAGGCCTTGGAAGAATTTTTTTTTTGGAGACTCAGGCTTGTAAGATAAGCACTCCTATTAATAGAGTGTAGCAGCTTCTACCACCCAAGTTCAGAGAGGCTAAGTGGTTTGACCGAGGTCGCACGGGTTATCGGTGCGGGGCTGCTTCGGACCAGGTGTGCCGACAGTCTGCTGTGACGAACGGCCCATGTGGGATCTCAGCTGTCTTTCCACCGCCCGTGGGACGCTGATTCCCTTTCAACGATGGAGCTTGGCAAGGACGCTTCCCAGTGGGGCCGCCGCAGCAACTCAGGCCACGGCACGTCCCTGATCACGTCACCTGAACGTCACTAGCACTCTGTACGGAGCAGAGACCACCGTGGACCGAGCAGAGGGCCAGGCCTGAGAAGATGGGAACTCCACTGTGGGATGAAGACCCTGGAACACGGGGGACCACATGAGAGAGAAAGGAGGCGGGGAGGGAGCAGTAACTACGGATGACCTCTATCTTTACCATTGGCTCCATCAGCGGGTCATCAGATTCTTTATCACCGTGTCCGTGGGAATAGGATTCCAAGACCACCTGCTAGATTACATTGGTGACTCCGAAACCCAGGCTTCTGTGAACTGTTGACCTGTCTCACACTGTTTGTGCACGGGCTTGGAGATACACTCCCAGGAGTGCTCCCCTGGCTATTGTTCAAGTGTGAGAAACATTGAACTTTCGCTCAGGAAGAAAGTGGGAGAGTAACACGGTTTGTTTACCGCTTTGGAAAAATAACTACGCCTTCACGTTAGAACCGCTCTGTCCCTCTCTGGCGAGTGCAACTGCGGACGGCAGGAGCAGCGCGGTCCGGCCTGGCGCGCACGCACGGCCATGGAGCGTTCAGACTGAAAGAAGATGCGCTGTGAGCATCAAACAACACGCCGGACTGCAGAGACTGACTCTGATGAAATATTCAAATATCTGAACTATTTACTTTTTACGGCGACCCGAAGGCAGCTGGAGGTAGCTATTGTCCCTCTGTCCCCACGCTCCCTGGCAACCTGAAATTGCTCTTGTTTCTTTCCTCCTTCTTTCTCTTTCTCCTCCTCATTATAACTCCCACCAGCGTAGACCTGGGCCTCAGGAACGGCGGTGGCAATGTCTTTTATCTTTATGTCCCCAGAAACTGGCAGACAGTCTGGAGCTTATTTACTGCTTAATAAAGTTTTTTGATTGTATCCTGGGGGACAAAAAGCCAGGATCCTTACAGATCTACTGGGCACACAGAATAATCCTCGGCATTTTTCCCACAGAATCTCCAGTCATGTACCATAAAACTCTAGCGTTGGAACCATTTCATTGTGCAAACCAGAACATGAAATCCCATAGAAGTAGCAGGCCAATGGCATCTTTATTAATTATTCCTGTTGTTAGTCTGATTATGTATTTTTACCATCGGGAAAAATGCTCAGAATAAAGCAAGGGCTTGTTTAATTTTGTTGAAGGCAGGCTGACGGGGTGGATTCAAAGTGGCAGATCCAACTTCAGATTTTCACTTGCACTATTATGGCATGTAACGATGGACGCACATCTCTGACGTCATTGTACTCATCTGTGAAATGGGAAGGATGGTGTTCAAGTCACGAGTACGTGACGGAGCTGCGCTGACATAAAAAAGGAAACAAGGCAAAGAACGCCGGCTTGAGTCACGTTTTTTACGTGTAACGGGTCCTCCCCCCTTCACCTTCAGCGCTCGCTCACTCGCTCCTGTGTCCCTCGTGCCCTTCCCGCACCCTGCTCGCCAGTCTGCTCCACGCTGACGGGAAGTCATCACACGTGATGGATTGAGGTCGTAAAAGGAAAAACCTGTCTAATAATCATGTCACATTCTAGTAAGTGACTCACTAAACAGATGCTGGCATTCAAGCTCAGAAAAATGTTCCGCTTCATAAACGCCAAGAAAGGCAATTCAATATTGAGATCAATAAATTCTGCTTTAGAAAACAAAAAGGTGAATAAAAATTAATTTAATCTCAGAAATATTACTTTTAAGGTGTTCCAATTCTTCCGCACAGCAATTGAAGAGACACTGATGGAGAATTTTGATAAAGTAAATATGTGTAGTCAGGAAAAATGGACTCTTACTGTTTAAGGGCATCGGTCTCTCATAAAGCACTAAAGACAGCCAGCCGTGTGTGTTTGCATGCACACACATGTGTTTAGTATACTCATTCTCACTCTCCTTTTTTTGCTGTTGGCAGTGTTCAGCTATACTACACACTTTCCAAGTATTTCTAAATGACTCTGTAATTTCATTAACCCCTTCTTTTAATTATTCTACTGAGGGCTTGTCATTTGGCTACAGTCAGCTGAATATGTTTTCATTTTTCAAGGACACATTGCTTCATCCAATTTCTTTTTTTTTTTATATAGAGCAGGTCATTTACTTTGGCTAACTGTCATATATTTAAGCAAATTAGCCAAAATTTTATATCAGAATATTTCTAGAAAAATTTTAGAGAAAAATGTTAAGTATTTAAGTAAATTGTGCATTCTATTGGTGACCCACAGACTTTCCTCTCCTGTGACATTTAGCAACTCGGCAATGGGGACATTGGAAGGAGATAACACACCAGTGATGATGGGACAATGGAATATCGTACGACCTTTGTGGTTCCTGCTTTTGGAGAGAAGGAGGGAGGGAGGGAGGGAGGGAGGGAGGAAGGAAGGAAGGAAGGAAGGAAGGAAGGGAGGAAGGGAGGAAGGAAGGAAGAAGGAAGGGAGGAAGGAAGGAAAAGATGAGAGGTGTGTGACCTCTAGGGGGCGGATTATGCCAGGACCTGGCACACAAAAGCTGTTTTTGCAAGGCGCTTCCACTCCTTAATTAACCACCTTCCTTTTCCCTTTGCTTTTACTCCCACATCACCTACGCTTAAAGGGCCCATCCGATGAGAACTAGGAAGCTCGAGGCTGCGGCCAGACGTCACTTCTGCAAATTTGGCCACATCTTCCCTGAGACTCTCATTCTCTCCTCTTCACTCACACCCTTCACTGCTGCCTTTCAAGTTCCTTCTCCTTCATGATGCCTTTCTCCTTCCTTTTTTAAGTAATAAAACAAATTATTATATGTCTTTCTGAAAACTCAGTAAATTTATTACAGAAAAATTTAAACACAGGCAAAATATAAAGATTTAATTGCCATGTTCCTCATCCAGATTAAGCAATGATCAACTAGTAATTAACCATGTTCTATATCTATCTCAACTCATTCTCCATCTTATATTATTTTGAAGCAAAGAGATATATCATTTTATCCTTAAATATTTTAATAGGTCTTTCTAAAAGTAATGGTTTTTATTTTGTATTTATTAGACCACTCTATTGAGTTAAGATTGCCTCCAGTGGTATAACGAGCTGTACATATTGAATGCATATGACTCACTCAAATTGGGGATATACACCCACAAAACTGTCAGCAACATCAAGGCCATAAACAGACCCATCGCCTCTCAAGGCTGGTTAAGGGAGACAGCGCTGGGCTAAGTCAGAAAGGAGGAGGGGTGGGGGGAGGAGAAAAAGAAGAATCATCTCAACAGAAAATAGAAATTTCTTTTAGAAAAAACCTCAAAACAGAGCCCTGGCTGGCTCAGTGGATTGAGCTCGGACTGCGAACCAAAGTGTCGCAGGTTTGATTCTCAGTCAGGGCATATGCCTGGGTTGCAGGCCACGGCCCCCAACAACCGCACATTGATGTTTCTCTCTCTCTCTTTCTCCCTCCCTTCCCTCTCTAAAAATAAATAAATAAAATCTTTAAAGAAATCCCTCAAAACAGGACAAATGTTTAACACCTTGTTGCAAAAGAAAATCAGAGATTCAGAAAATGGATAGTATTTTGGGTGATATGAGACCAGTTTTAATACATTTTCTCAAGCTGGCTAAAATATTTGCATTTTCACTGGCTTTTTTAAAAAATTGCTAACATTAGTTTGTTCATTAGCAGCTGTTTTCTCTTTTTACAACACGTGGCCGAAAAGAAGCAAAGCAGCAGGAGACCATTGTCTTGCTGACACGGTAACCGTGTGGCCTGAAGTTCTGAGGAGCCCAGGAAATGCGCACACCTTCTGGGACGGGTCTACGGAAAGTCCGAGGTGATACAGGGGAGTGGAATCGCTGTTTGCTCAGCCTGACAGTGCGCTGCTGGGCGCTTTTGCAGAGCTGTTCCACTTCACGCAAGGAGTGCGTGGGCGTGGCCATCACCCCCATCCTCACCAGCACTGAAATCAGCAGGCTTCTAGAAGTGTCAGCCTTTCTGGAAGATGCACAGTGGTTTTTCATGATGGTTTCAATGTGCATTTCCCTGACAATCGATAATGCGAAACAGTATTTTTCATAAAGGAGCAATGATTGTTGGCCATTAGTATATATTTTGGTGAAGTGTCTGTTTGAAAGTGTTGCTGACCTTTTAATTGGATGATCTGTCTTCTTAATTGAGCTGAAAGAGTTCTTTATTTCTGCATACAAACCCTTTGTGATTATTTATGCATATCCTACTTCCAATAGGGTTGTATTTATTTGCAAGCAGTGATGGGGCGTATGAGTTTTTACAGAAGACACAGAAGAGCACCTGGCGCACGGCGCAGAATGAAGAATACGGACGTGGGTCGATGACAGAGCGGTTAGACGAGTCATAATGCCTCACCCATTCCATACACGTGCTCGCAGCTCCCCTTCCGTATTAAATCAGAATCGTTGCAAACACACAAGCTGGCTGCAGAGTTATTTAGCACCTGACCCAAAATAAAAACACTACGAATTCTGATGCAAATGGGACTTCTCACAAGACTGGAGTCCAATTTCATAGTCTCAACAGAATCACCTCAGCTCGGGATGATGAAATTCTAGAGGCTTACCAGGATGAACCCGGTCTCAAAGCCAGGCTCAGCCAATACAAATCCGAAGAAAAGGAAAAAGGAAAGAAATGTACGTGTAATCTGCAGACTGTACCCCAACCACGCAGTTTCTGAAATAACAGACATCAAGTGCAAGATGACCAGGCAGAATGCAGGATGAAGGCCAAGAGCGTGTTACAGGGGGGTGGGTCTGGTCAGTTGCTTCCCATACGACAAGCTGAAGCCACCTGGCTGTGGTAACTGTGGCTGGCCCGTCCCGTCCAATGTCACGATAGCTCCCAAGAGCTTTTGTCAAGAGGCACGACAATGGACTGACCATTCCATGGAGTTTCAGGGTGTCCTGATCTCGTCAGGGGGGCCAAACCAGCACATTGGGTCACCAGGGCAATGGAAGAGCACAAAACATGCACTGGTTTTTTATACTATCAGTTTTCTTTTCTGTCGTACTTTACTTTTCAGTCAATAAACATACACGTTTGTAGTTCTATAGAAATGGATTTCAATCAGCGTCTCAAAGAAGTTTTATTTTTAACCTAAGGTGGAAAAATCTCATGAACTTAGAAGGGGTACAGAGAAACTTATTGAAAATTAACGTTCTTTAAGTGGGATGGAATGAACATTTATTGAGCTTTTATTATGTAAACATCACTTGATGTATAGACATCCTTTCAATCATCCAATCACTTACTCAATGCCAGTCAATAATCATTTACCGAACTCCTACTAGGAGTTGAAGAAGTAGTGAGAAATAAGAACAAAGTAGATATTAAATTTAAAAAATATTGTTTCTCTGTTTGTTTTTTTGCAACCAAGATGGACAATTTATTCCTCATAAGGATATTCACTAACTGTCCTTTTGGGTATGTACAAAAATAGTCACTGTTGTACACTGACCCTGAGGTCCACATGCACACGGGATGAGAGGAGAGGTTCCAGGAAAGCGGGATTTAGCAGAACGAGAGGTCGGCCTGAAAAACCAGCACAACAACGGCGCCAGCAAATCCCCTCGGAGCTGGGACGCCGGGGTGCTGCTTCGGAACAGCCCCTCTGTACTGCAAAGAAGCCAGACTCTGTACGCCTGCGTCCCCCAGCTGTGGGCAGCCCCTCAGCTCCCCAAAGGAGGTCCGGCTGGGCACGGCAGCTCTCCTTGAATCACGGCAACTTCCCGGGAGGGATTCAGATGCGAGTTGGAACCCTCCAATGCCCTGGATGAGGGAGGGAATGAGGGGCTCACATCTGACGCAGAGGCTGGGCGTCGGGCAGAGCGCCACGGCATCCCCCGTGAGCACCATTCATGTCTCTGCTTTCCCCCCGAGTGCTGAGCACAGGTGAGTGCTTAATAAACAACGGCCAGGCTGCGGTCTCGGCCACGGAATCTCACTGTTGAGAGGGAGTCGTGAGCCACAGAAAGCTGAGCACTGAATGTTATGGTAAATGTAGGAGGCAGTGCCACCTCCTGTCATTCTCACACATTCCCAAGGGGTCGGGTTGGTAGGTTTACCAGTTAAAACCTAGGGCACGCTCTTAAACTTGAACATCGGATAAACAGTGAGTACTTGTCAGTATAAATGTCTCATGTAATATTTGGACCTTATATATACACACACACACGCATGGATTTATATAAGTATATACATGTATGTGGCATATTTCATAGTATACATTCAGGAAAACTATTTACACTAAATATTATTCATTGTTTACCCAAAATGGACATTTAATGCAGAGTTCTGTATTTTTTTTCTGGCAAACCAAGGATAGAGGACTAAGAATCTCGGTATTATTTTTAAAGAAACAGTAATAATTACAAAAGCTACCAATGATGCAAGGAATTCAGCCAGCCTTGTTTCATCATCGTGAGGACTGGTCTGTGGTCATCAGCTCCACTTGCACCTTTCTGTGTGTCTGAAGTTTGGAGACAGAAGACCGTGAAGAGCAGGACCAATAAAATGGTGCTGGTCCGGTCAAGAGAGCACAAAGCATGTAAAACGAAGTGGAGTCACTCGTGTCAACCGAGACGGCTGCCAGCCAGCCATGACACTTTGACTCAAGAAGGTCATGAAACTACCTAAGTCAGGGCAGACACACCTGGCAAGGAGACACGCCTAAGACACCTGCACACGTGACCAGAACAGCCAGGCCCACAGAGCAGGACCACCCACAGATAGGCTCCTGGGGAGATTCCCCACTTGGCATCGGGGGGCCGAGACACTGATCGAGAGGCCCAGAAGGGTGGAGCCCACCACTGTCAAGGGCATGGCTGAGGCAGCTCCAGACCACTGCTGAGACAGCCGAGCCCCACACCCCAGAGGGCTGCTCCACGCCAGGCTGATCTCCCTTAGCATTGACCTCAGGAGGCTCTGCCTGCTGGACTGAGGGCTTCGCCGGCCCTGCGGCCCACCTGGCTCTGGAGACCCTTCCTTGCAAGACGCCGATGGTTCCTGGCCGTCCATGCTGTCTCCTGGGCCCGTGGACACGAGACTCTGGGACTCGTACATTATCCCCCAGTTCTCTCGTGTGATGTTAGTGCTGATTGTTTCTGAGTGATTAGTATGGTTATCAGGTTAGTATGGATTTTGATTAAATCTGCATTAATAAAAGCTGAGTGAACCTGAATTAACAAAATCCAAGTGAGTAGGACAATCACCTGTGCTGGCTCCCTGTCATTTCTCGGTGCTGGTGTCACCTGCAGGACTGGCGGTTGTACGGGCGGCTCAGTGCTTACAGCTGTTAAGGCCCGGATCAGACGCCCGAGCAGGGACCACCAAAGGCTGACGATGGGAAGGACTATGTCGTGAACGTACGTTCTCGACAAAGACTTTAGATATGTCTCCCAGGTTCTGCCCTTGGAAGGAACTGGCAGGGAGACAGAGGCAGAGAGACGAGGGGGAGGATTTCTTGCCTCCACCCCACGCTCCTGGTTGTGCCTTTGGCGTCAGCAGCAGCAACAACGGCCCAAGACGGCTCTGGGGCATGCAGCGGCTTCGTGAGCCCCAGCACCGTGGGTGGTGGATGTGCTCGCAGGTCCCGGGGCTCTGCTCAGGCGGGAGCCCTTCTGTACCAGCAGCAGCAGTACCGCCAGCAGAGGGGCCTGGAGGGCGGATTCGCGGACTCCAGCAGGAGCGTTCACATGTGGGGCTCTGGGATGGGCTGTTGGGCCTCTGGGATGGGCTGTTGGGCCTCTGGGATGGGCTGTTGGGCCGGGCTGCGGATCCTGGAGTTATTTTGATGTGAAGGAAGCAACAGAAAGTGAGTGAAAGAGGAGGCCTGCTGTAACCAAAAACGCACAGGAAAGAGTCAAAAATGCTACCAGCAATAAGCGTTGATTGCTGGGTTCATAGGGTATTGTTTATTTACATGTTTCATACTTTTAAAAATATTTTTGGATCTTCTTCATGAAAATGTAACATGTTATAATAGAAGCTGCTTTTATTAAAGTAAGAAAATAGTCTCTAAGGGGCTAGCAGAAAGCGAGTCCTCAGGAGAGCTCCAGGACAGGCCCCCTGCAGAGAAAGTGTGTACACGACACCTCCCCGCACAGGCAGCAGCAACAGCCAGCGGGCGCCTCTGTCTTCCCCAGGTCCCAGGGCTGGTCTGTTCTCGCAGTCAGCCTGATAGCCCGGCACGTGCGCCGCCTCTCACACCGTTTTGGTCCTTGAGCTGATATTGTCTCCAGTATCACCACCTCCTGGGCTGCACAAGCTCTCGCCAGTTCTAAACTCAGCCCGACTACGCGCCTCCCCACGGAGGTGCTGCTTGAACGTGCCCACTCGGACACGGGCACCCTTCAGGTTTGCTCTGAGCCCTTTGGCGTCCTTCTGAGTCGCTGGAGTTGAGAATCCTCGGGTGAGAAATGGTAACTCCACACGACCCCACGAGAAGAACTCTGAGTTGGAAAATCTGCACCACGCTATCGCTGTGTGATATGAATAAACCATGAGAATCTCGACGTTCTCACTTACAGAAAAACAGGAAACCTAATAGGACTTCATTCGTTTTCCGTGAGTATCGAGTGAAAATAAATAAGTGAAAAATGTGTAGCTTAGCTCTTGGAACATAATAGCCTCAATTTTTTTTAATAATTCTTAATAAAAATTAGTCCAATCTTAGGTGACCTGATTTATTATCTCTAAGAGATGATATTAACAATCTCACCAGTGGGTTTGAATGTTTAATGAGATAATAAAGATAAAATTCTCTGTGAATTACTAACTCATCATGAATATTAGAGTTTATTATTGATCAGTTCCCATGACGACTTCTTTTCAGACGCTTTCACTGCTTTTGTCACCTCCTATTGAAGTGCCATTGTTTCAGTCATATGATTGTTCCAGTTCCATTTGTCAGCCAGGGACAAGGGAGAAAACATGAAGGCATAAACATTTCTAGAAAGCATGAGCTAAATTTTAGCGAAAGAGAGCTGTCCGGTGGTCCGTGAGGGCAGGAGGAGGAGGGTAGCAAGGAGCATGGACGCGCTTTTGGGAGCGGTGAGGCATGTTTCTTGTTGTGATTGTCCTACTGCTCTAAGGGCACATACCTGGGTATAACCTCATCAAAGCGCACACCTTATATATGTGCAGCCCGTTGCGTGTAAATTTGACCACAATAAAGCTGCTCAAAATAAACTTATGGAAATCCCCCCTAAAAGAAACCCTGAATCTGGGGAGTTAGATAATTCAGACCCTCACATGACAGGATTTTAAAAATGAATATCTTATTCTATAGAGGATGCCGGCCTTTGAAAGGTGCGTAAGTGGGGAAGTGACACAGTCCTGTGAGTACCTTGCTGAGAAGACCACCGCGTGCCGTGGGGACTTGGAGCTGCAGGAGGTTGAATCCCGCTCCCACATGGCAGTCCACTCCCATCTGTGCTGCTGGGACATTCGGTCCTTGTTCCCATGACTTCCTGGGAAGACAAATGTAAAGCTTCCCAGCAGACATGAGTTATGAATATGAATTTGTGCTCCACAGGCTCGCTCTTTGCTTCCTGTCTCATGAGCAGATCAAGGCTCCTGCAGGGGAGGCGGGGGCGCAGGTGCAGGGGGAGCAGCGGTGGGGGGGAGGGCGGCCCCACTCCAGCTCTTCGCCCAGGTAAATGCTTCTCTCACCACATCTGGCGCCCGGGTCTGCCGCACCATCTCTTGTTTCATAAAACTATTGATTACCGTCAATTGCTTAACTCTAAATTGGGAAAAATACATTACATATTCAACTTTGGAGAAACAGTCAGGAAATTGGCTAGTTTCTGATATATTAGGGTCAATTATTTAAGTTAAATTTTTGAAAGTTCACATTGAAAACTCCTGCTTCGTGGGCTAATCTTAGTTCTTTCTAATCTTCCCCGATGGAAACTACATTTTATCCTTTTTCAAATCCACACGTGAGCTCTTACTGTTTTACCTGCTCTAGTCCTTTCCAGAAATGCCTTTTCACCCCTTAACCTATGTTTCTTCCTAAAACTTCCCCTTGATTACCGTAAGCAGTAAGATGAATGTGTCTTTATTTTCTACCATTAATAACTTGCACATCTGTCCATTACCAAATCAACAAATATTTATCAGGCATCTGCTACTTGTTTAATACTCTTCCAGACACCACGGGAAAGAGAATAAAGGAAGTGAAAAGTATTCTTTCCCTCGCAGCGCTTACCATTCTTTTCGGGAGGGCGTGAAAGCAGTGAGAAGCCGCACATGGAGTGGGCTAGACGGGGACACGTGCCTGCAGATGGAAGGAGGCGGAAGGACGGGACCGCTGATCCCCAGACAAGAACCGTCGGGGGCCAGATTGGACAACAGCAGGGGCCATGGTGGAAAATGGCGCTGAAGCCAAATGCTGCACCTACAGGTGGTGAAAGGGCTCCCTTTCTCGAGCCCTGTGATTTAGGCAAGTCATTCTCCTTCTTTTTATTCTATTTTCCTCAGCAATAAAGTGTCAACATTTCAATCTGTGGGTAATAAAAGCAGTGAAAACAGATAACATTGCTGAGCCCTAATTTTGTACATCAGGCATACACAGGGCGTGGCAAAAGTAGGTCTACGGTTGTTCATAGGAAAATTCATACAAGAAATAATACTTCAAAAACAAACTGAATCACGTACTCACAGCTGCAAACCTACTTTTGCCCCACCCTGTGTAATCCTCAAACAACAGGTGCGTGCCATTTTACTCACCCCTGTCTCGGATAAGGAGATTACAGCTCAAAAAGACTTAAGCATCTTTCCTTAGGGCATGCGGTCAGCAAGTGGGAGTTGATTTTATAAATTTGAATGTCTTCGTGGGTTGCAGCCTACTCAACTAGCAGGAAGAATTACTGCAACTGTGGCTGAAATTCTGGGGGCCGTCATTGAGATTTTGCAATTGCCGCAGGGGGCAAAAACAATGTTTTTGCCAAAGCCCAAAGGAGCTCGGGGCTTTTGAAACAGAAGAAGGGAAGGGCCCATCAATCAGCCCTCCTCACCACAGGGAGACACCATTCCGAATGCCGCCGGAGCACAGATCTGTGAGCTTTGCCCTGTGTGTTTTTAATTGCTTTGCTAATTAGCAGGCCAACTAAAATGAAGGGCAGCTTCATTTTTTTCCCTTTTAATATTTTTCACTTTTTTTTTTTTTTTTTGCATTTTAACAGCACCCTGCCGCTGCCCAACATGCCCCACATGGAACTAGAAGTCCAGGACTGTAGGGCGGCCTGGGTTGGGGGACCCTGCAGGCTGGAGGTGAAGAAAGATGAGCCCAAGACTGAAAGATCAGCACAGACGCTGAGCATGTAAGGACACGGGGAAGCAGAGGAAGTGGATGTTATTTGAAAGTACACTGCTCCTTCTTCCTTCACATCTACTGAGCGCCTTACTATGCCGCACACCACTAAAATTGCCACGAATTTCTTCAACTCTTACAACAACCCTATGAGCAAGATGTTAATAGGATGCCCAGCTTTCTGGTGAAGAAACAAATGAGAAGAGTAGCTTGCCCAACTTTCCTTAATATTTATGCTTATAAAATTATGGCATAGAATCGGTTCTGGAGAATCCGGTGCTGGGGCTCACGACCTTCCCTGTATCATGCAGTAGTCGGGTGCGTGGTCCTCGGAGGAGGAAACAAGGGTCAAGGTCCCATGTGCTGCTCGTGGTCACTCAGGTATTCATCAGGTCAGGCTGCTATGACACAATCCCAAAGATGGGGTGGCTCAAACGACTGAAACTTCTTTCTCACAGTTCCGGTGGTGAGAAGTCCAAGACCAAGGCTCTGCAGAGGTCGATTTCATTCTGAGCCCCCTTCCCTGGGCTTGCCGGCGGCTGACCTCTAGCCATGCACTCACGTGACCTCTTCTCTGTGAGGTCACGTGAGCGCAGGGAGATTTCGAGAGCAAGCTCTTTGGTGTCTCTTCTTAGAAGGGCACCAATCCCATCCTGAGGTCCCCACCCTCATGGCCTCATCTAACCCTGATTATCTCCCAAAGGCCCCGTCTCCAAAATACCATTCCACTGGTAAGGGAGGCTGCTGAGGGCTTTTTATACATGAACTCGGAGAGGATGCAGACATCAAGTCCACATATAACACTCTGCTGCCAACACCCCAAAATTCATGTCTTTCTCACTTGCAATATCCGTTCATTCCACCCCAACAGCCTCCAAAGTCTTAATTCATTTTGTCATCAACTCTAAAGTCCAAAGTTCAAAGCCTTATCTCAATGTGTTATGGGGTACACTTAAGGTACGATTTAATCCTTGTACCTGATCTTAGTGGGAGAGCTTTATTGTTAGATAGTCTTGATCAGGCAGAGGAAGTTCCCCTTCTATTTCCAGTTTGCTGAGTTCTTATCAAGAACGGATATTGGATTTTGTCAGATTCTTCTTTTACATGTATTGATATGATTGTGTGATTTTTCTTTTTTAGCCTATTAATGTGATGAATTACATTAATTTCTTGAATGTTGAACAGTCCTTGCGCATGTGAAATAAACCCCACTTTGTTGTGGTGTATACTCTTCTCACATATTGTGGGATTCCACTTGCTAATATTTTAATTGAGAATTTCTGCCTCTATGTTAATCTACGTAATTTTATTTTCTTATAACATCTCTGTCTCGTTTGGACAAAGCTGGCCACGTGGTAATGCTGGCCATACTGAATGAGTTGGGAAGTACTGTATTTTTGCCGTGTACATTGGGCACCTTTTTGCCCAAATTTTTGAGGGAAAAATAAGGATGCACATTATATATGGGTAGTACTAATTCCTTATCAATATGAATATTTTTAATTCTTTGATTTATGCTTATGTGCTAAAAGTGTAACTCTAGAAAGCACATGATAGCTGTATGCAAAATGCCAGGACGAGGAAAGTGACTCTTCAGAAGACACCAGTGATGCAGAAATGGAAGGAGACGATACTGCTGACACTGACAATGATGAAGAGTTCTTGGCCTTCTCTGATGCGTACATACGGTAAATTTGTGACCAGTACATAATATTTCTTGTGCCTTGTATCTGTTCTTGTATTTTGTAATTATTTGTTATGTAAAATTTCTTGTGCTATGTTTAAAAATAAATGCTAAAATCCCTTTATAATTCAAAAAACAAGTATCTACACATAAATAAATTAAACATTGAATTAAAAAATTAAAATGAAAGATATTTTCCCTCAAAGATTGGGCCAAAAATGTGGATGTGCATTATACACAGCAAAATATCTTATTTCCTCTGCTTCTACCCTTTGAAAGGGAGTGTAGAGTATTGGTATAATTTCTTCATTAAATGCTAGAATTCATCAGTAAACTCAGTTGGGCACGGTGCCTTCTGCTTTAGAAGGTCATTAATTGTTGCCTCAATTTCTTTAACAGATGTAAACCTGTTCAGACAGTCTGTTTCAGCTTGCGTGGGTTTTGGCAGATTATGTCTTTTGAGGAACTAGTCTCTCTCAGCAAGGTTCCCACATTTGTGGGCACAGGGCTGGTCACAGCTTCCTTCTATTACCCTTCCACTCTCCGTGGGGTTTGCAGCGATATCCCCGCTCTCATTTCCGATCCCGATAGGTTTCCTCTCTCTGTTTTTCTTAGTCTAATTAATTTTACTGACCTTTTCAAATGTTTCCATTGATTTCTCTCTATTGATTTCCTGTTTTCAATTTCATGGATTTTTGCTCTAATTTTTATTTATTTTATCCTGCTTACACTGGATTTGTTCTTTTTCTAGTGTCTTATGGTGGGAACTTAGATGAATGATTTTGGATCTTTTGTCATATATATATGATATATGATATGAGATATATATATATATCCATAAATTTCTCCTCAGCACTGCTCTTACTGAATTCTATAGTTTTTGATAAGTTTTCATTTTCATATCATTTAAAGTATTAATTTCTCTTGAGGTTTCTTTTTTGACCTGTGTGTTATTTAGAAGTGTGCTATTTAAACAATCTCCTGGTGCTGGGGAGATTTTCCAGTTATCTCTCCATTACTGATTTCTAGTTTAATTCCATTGTGTCTGAGAGCAATCATTAAGTAATTTTAATACAGTGTATGGTTTGGATAGCTAATATGCATTTATAATGTCTAACTGTGTATTATATTAATATGTGAACTGAGCTTATAAATTTCTTCTCATGCATTTTCCTCATTTAGTTTTGAATCAGATAAAAATGCCTTAACTAAATAAAATGCCAACTGTTCTTCCTTCTACTTTATTGAATAATTTAACTCCTACTTGTAAGTTTGGCATATTGTGAACATTTGATAATATTTTCTGAAATTTAGGGTAGGATAAATCATTGACCATTATTTCAATTTATTTATTACATATTATATCTAGGAAATTACATATTCTCTCTATTTCTAAACTTTCTTAGTGAAAAATGGCTTGTAATATTGTATTTTAGCCTTAGGTGTATATCCTTGCCCTAATAATATTCCCAGACCAGATCTAACTTTTCAAAGTAATATCTCTTAATTTTTGTCAATGTGTGATATTATCTTTGTTGCTTTGCTCTCTATTTCATTTGTTCCTATTACTTCTCTCTTTCTTCCTTTGTGTTCAGCCAGTTAATTCTTTCCAATATTTAGAGTTTAATGAGGAATTAATTTTGTTTTTGATACATGTATTTGAAGATATATATAAATATATGTAAAGATATATATATATATATATATATATATATATATTCTTTAGCTGTGTCTGTTTTTGTACCTAATGTAAGTCTTCATGTATCAACCAACATATACTTTGTAAATGCAATTTTTATGCCTATAACATATTCCACGTTAATATTCTCAGACATATACGTTGCTTCTAGCATGTTACTATTAAAAATTATGTTAAAACAAACATATTTTTATTTACGATTTTTTAGGTTTTACTTCAGGTTGATTTACTTCCAATTCATGTCCGTTCACTCTGAAATCTTATAGCTGAGATTACTGAGTTGAAGATGTGAGTATTTTTTAAGTTCTTTTCACACCCTGAATTAATTCTGTGAAGGTATTATACCAATATTATTATCATTAGCAATATGAGATGGGGAATTTTGCCAAAATTATTACTTTCTATAATTTAAGAGAATACACTTCTGGGAAAACAGACGAATCTGAAGATTCTTTGCCTAAACCCCTTAACATTTTAACAATGGGCAAAATGTTAAATCCCTTTGGTCCTCAATTTTAAATCTATTAGATAAAAAGTAGCCACTCGTATCAATATATCCCTTTGTGTTTTACTCTTGGTTTTAATTATCCATCATTGTTTATTTATTTAGAGGGAAAAAAAGAAGAAGTCATATTTTTTGAGTTGTAGTTATTTGTTTTATAGAATGATATTCCTGAAACATTTTCATCTTAAGATTCTTCTATTAAATGCTCAAGAGAGAGTATGCCTATATGGGTTACCCATAATAATAATTAGCATATTATGTAATTTAAATTAAGAAATAATTAGATTGTACTTGTTTTAATAAAACAGATATATTATTTATTCATTCCCTGTTCATTATTTACTTATTTTAAAATAACTATATTAATCACAGAACAGGTTAACAAATAGAATGCTTTTACTTGTTTATGTTTTTCAAAATGTGCTTTATATTTAGTTTGTATTGTTCAAAAACAAAAGTATTGAGAGAGATTAGTAGCATTACTTTACATTTTTTTGGAAAAACATGTAATGCTTGGCTTAATAATAGCTTGATTCACATTGATCTTCCTGCATTCAATCTATTGTGAGCTTTTATTTATTTTATTTTATTTTATTTTTAAGTACTATAAAGATTGAGCACCAGCCTCTGAACCAAAGGGCTGCTGGTTTGATTCCCAGTCAAGGCACATGCCTGGGTTGTGGGCCAGGTCCCCAGTAGGGGGTGCACAGGAGGCAACCACACACTGATGTTTCTCTCTCTCTCTCCCTTTCCATCTGTCTAAAAATAAATAAATAAGCTCTTTAAAAAAAAAGTGTATCTGGCCTCACACAGATAAGTGGTTGGGGAAGGAAAGTATATACTTCAATAATCTTTTTGGAAAATTGTGGCAATTTTCTGTTGATACTAAACCAAATTTGGTTAGTGCTAGATTTCTTAAAGATGAATTGCAGTGTGGGAACTGGAGCCCACACCAGGCTCGTTGGGCTGGGTTACATAAACATCCATCGGTCTATTGTGGCTCTGAGCTGGTCTTTGTCCATGTATGATTTTGTAACATTATGTACTAATCACACAAAAATATTAATTCACTGGTTTATATAGATCTTCCAACTGTCAGCATATTTAATTATAAAACATTAACAAGTAACTTGGTAGCATTGTTGATATTTTCATTTGAAAAGTCTCTAAGTTTTGAGAAACAACCAATCTCATAGTGGGACATACAATTTTTCCGAAATTCCATTTTCATTTGGGCAACTCAGCTATTCTTACTGGCAACACATGATGTCACCTGCTTTATTATACATTCACTTTGTTCCTAAGATGATATCTGTCACTCCCGAGTCTGAATACAGACAGTTTGTCTCTCAGCCATTTTTTAGAGCACAAGCAGCTAGCCCTGCTTGCCATTTGCACATAGGCATCAGAAAAATCTTTCTATGTACTGTCCATTTCATTGCTGAGAACGTTACAAAGAGAAGTACTCAAGTCTCAACATTTGATACAATTAATATTTGTATTTCTTCATCAATGATATTTCAAAGTGAGCAGGCTTTTCTCTTCTGTGGGTGAGCACTTGGCAATGAAGAGACACATGTTCATGAGTACAGATGGCTCCACAGCCCTGGCTGTGTCACGGTGCCAACGGTTTCAGCTTCCGCTTTTTTGCACCATTAGTGCACGTGTCCACAACCCATTTTGCCTGACTATCGCCTGCCTCCCCTCTAGACCCAGACCATGCAGCGACCAAAGCCGGAGTCCTAGGCAAAAGAACAGGAAACGTTTAGAATGGTGGTGTGTGTGATACCTTCTTGATGTAGTCAACAACGCCTGACAAGCAACAAGCCAACATAGTTCCTGTTCCTCAGATTCGCACGCAGTAGAAGGGGGAGCTGTTAGTAACTATGTCCAGACAAGGAGTGTAAGCCAGGATACACCAAGTGACACGGAACGTATGCTCTTCTCATACAAGACGAGGGCAGACCCGGTTGCCCCGTGCCCCTCTGTGGAGTGGGTGGGAAGGAATCCCACACTGCTAAGGGATGTGCCGCCAATGGGTAACTTTTGTTCTCAGCTCATTACCAGTCTTGTCATTTGTAGCATTGCTGGGCTGGGACACATTATTTTTGAATAGAAACTTGAAACAATCCTAAGAAGTCACTGTAAACAGCCACCATAGAGGTTAAGAATGTGGTTTATTGGGGTCCAGGATTGATCACCCCAAAACATCCCACAGGGTTATGTTGATTATGTCAAGTAAAATCACGTGAGCAGCAGCAGGATGAAATTTGTTGCCAGAAATTAGCAAGTTTATAGGAAACTGAATACATTTGGTGGGCTAGACTACTTTTGGCTTTATTTTTCTACCATAATGTTTTTCTTAATCTGTTCAGTTATGTTTAAGACTTCTGTTAAAAAATACAAGCATCATCTTATTTGTTAATTTTGTTTGGTTCTTTTTGGTCAGACCCTTGAAAACATTTAAAATGATGATATAGCAATGTGATGGTGATGAACCAAATAAAGAGGAAATATTTTTATCTCCAAAAACTCTTTTATAATTACTCAGATAATGAGAACTTGCATTTTCTATTTTGAATAAAGGTAAGCAGTAAGAAAGGACTTTCAACACAATGTGTATGGAATACAAAATTCTCTCTTACATTTTAATGTGTTGTTTTCTGTACAGTGACTCTGGGATTTTCACATACCAAGTGTTTGTAAGTGTGAAGTGAATGAATCACTACTTGTTGAGTAACAATGCAGAAATTAAGTGAGCACAGAGTGGAATGAGACACACCCAACTCACTACTACTTTGGGACACAGAGGCTAAAACATACTGGATCCACAGTAAATTAACATCATTTTCCCCCAACCGATGTGGTGAACTAGCCCGTCAGTGCTGATAGCTGTGCAGATCTGAGAGGCTGAACATGCCTGCTCTGTCTGTCGGTGCCCTGTTCTCCAGAACGCAGGCGTGTTCTGGACAAACTTCACCACCCCGCCTGCTCCCTGTGCTGCATGAGGGCGGGACGAGCAGGCTGGGCACTCACACGGACGGAAACTTCAGGGCTTAAAAATGCCAGTTTCTGTGACTTCAAAGATGAATTTCTCTGAGCTTTCGTCTTCTCACTGAGAAACTAACAAATGCGCTAAACTCATCATCGTCCACTTGCAGACACTAACCGGATCAGTGGGCGATGAGCATTTGCAAGGAGCGGGCAGAAGGAGGCAGACTTCCTGCCACTTGATCGTTAGTTAGTTGTACGCCGTTTCCCTCCATCGGGGAAAGAGCATGGGCCGCAGAGCTGCGGCTGCCTGTCCGAAGAAGGTCTGTCCTGGCAGTGGCCACAGTGAAGGGCCACCCGGGTGAGAAACCGAGGAGACTTGGAAAGTTGTCGGAGAAACCTCGGTCCAAGTGCTTCCATTAGCGGGCGGGTTGATGCAGAAAAGCATGGTAGCCAATCACTCCTCTCCTTTCACTCCATCTTTCTATACTCTGCTGAGATGGGAGGTATAGATTTTATATATATACCTCTTATACCTCTGTAAGACTGCCCCAAATCTGACACACAATAAAGCTCTCACGTGATGACCCCTCTTAGGCGATGAAGCCCACATCACCAGGTAGACCGTTCCTGACCTCCAGCACCCAGGCTGGTTTCGCGTGCACTTGAAATTCACGCAAATAACATCATACATTCGTTTCTTTTTGTGCCTGATTTTTTTCATTCAACATCATGTTATCCACGGTCACGCGTGTGGTTGCTTATTTCAGCAGCGCCTTCCCTTCTGTCGTGAATAACACTCCACCCCGTGAATACGCCCCTGTTCGCTTGCTCCTTTCTGTGTTGGTGGGCGTTTGCTTGTTTACTGGCTGCTGGCCGCATTAACATTGCTGCTCAGAATATTCTTGCACGAGTGTTCTTGTGCATGTTTTCATTGATCTGGAGTAAATATTTGTAACTCTGCCTTAGTCCACACACAAAAAAAAATTAACTCAAAATGAACCATAACTTACATGTGAAAGCTAGAACCAAAAAGACTGTGGATGAAAACACTGAAGAATATCTTCATACGTCTGGGGTGGAAACACTATCTTAGAATATGTTTAAAAATTTCAGCACTAAAATATATAAATTTGCCTTCATTAAAATAAACCTTCTTGTTTATCAAAAATCACTATTCAAAATGAATAGAAAGACACAAACGGAGGGATTATATATAAAGTAGATGGGAAGTACTTCTATAATTTAGTCATACAAACAGTAAAAACTGGTGCCACATTCCTGGAGTGGAACTGAACCGGCAGACACCAAGGAGTCCCTGGAGCATTTTAAGGACCAGGTAGACGTGGGAACATGTGTCCTGTTGCTCTCCAAGAACGAGCCCAGCATTCCGCCTCCCCCCGTGCTGGTGCAGGGGGCTGCTGGCTCGGGGACACCCTGACTGTCGGCGCCAGGGTCCCCTGTGCCCAGCAGGGCTGGCCGAGATGCACGGTCACTCAGTCTGCCCTTCAGCAAACACGCGTGCGCAGTGAATCAGTGTCCGTCTAACTTCCGGAGCTGACTCTCCCAGACAGGGAGGCGAAACCAAACATAAAATAGTTGACTTATTTTAAAAGCCCAGAAATTGTCCCCATGGCTATACTTTCATTTCAGCTTGTCTTTTCAAATGGAATTTTAAATACATATAAAACCCAATGTGTGGAAACATCTGACAGTATGGACTTTGACATGAAACACGCCTCATTTGAACCCTACACCCCAAATGATTTCACTGATGTATAACCGAGTCTAACTCGGCCTCTCCACACCCTGGTTCCCTCATTTGCTACACAGTAACAAGGTTGTGAGGGTGTGGCCCAGAACGCACTGAGAGCATGGAGCGCACTTGAGGCATGTCATAAATACCCACGGTGTGAGCCATGATCAATATTTTCTTGCCAGCTGGACACTTGACCCCTTATCCTAGTTGTTCTTCATATCCCCAGTATATTTCTCTGCATTTGAAATCCCTAGACCGCTGGTAGTTATCCTTCCAAAACAGTAACCATCCTTCCTGCTCCCCAAAGGGAGTTCTATTTACCTGTGGAATAAACACCATCACCTTTGCTTTCAAACCATTGTCTTTCCCGTTATTCTGTACTGGACAGTCCATTAAAAAATAAACTATTGTCAAAGGCCCATGCCAAGATTCCTCAACCCCTTGTTCTGTTCGAGCTGCTCTTTCTGCTTGAAACGCTCCCCATGTTGTTCCTTGAGATTCCGTCCTGGTATTTCCCTGCCCCTCTCCCTCAGCCAATGCTCGTCCCTCCTCCTGAGCTACCCCAGCATCGTGTATGTTTATGGCCGCCCCGGGACGTTTGCTACATATATAACAAATATATGTATTCCTGGATCATCGCTGTCATGAGTTCGTGTTATTTCAATTTATGATGATGATAAGGCAGACTATTTTTAAGTATCTACAATATGCCACACACTTTGAAAAGTTCATAACCCACACTATATCTAACTTTTATAACACCTCCAAGTAAGTATTACGGGCCCCATTTCCTTGACCACGAGGTGCAGAGGTTTTAGGCCACATGCTAAGATCACACCGGAAGTGGAGAAAGCAGGTTTGAAGCCCACGCTTGACTGTGGAGCTCACGCCATTGTACCAGCGTGTTCCAAACACAGCTCCTCCTCCTGCTAGGCTGTAAACTCTTGGACACCAGGGGGAATGTCGTGCGCACCTCTGCGTGACCTCCAAACCCGAGCCTGGAGTCTGTTTCCTAACACAGAGCTACGCACCGTGTTGTGCATTTTTACACATTATTCCAAACACGGTTGGTGACAACTTTCCGAGACAGACGTTACCGTCATTGACATTTGAACTCAGAGGCGGGGCCTGAGACGAATGGCAATTAGGTAACCTCTTCCAGATTTTGTTGCAAGTAAGTGGAAGAGGCCGGGGGTGAAGCAAACTGGGAAATGCAGGGAGCTGGGCCCCGGCTTAGGCTTGGTGGAGTCTCAGGGGCGACCCTAAGCCCTGACAGCGAGGCATGCAGGGCTGGGAGCAGGGAAGGCATGCGAGGCGTGCTCTAAACACCGTTTCTAAGGGCAGAAAGACGGCGTCGGCTCTGACCGGCAAATCCCCTGGTCTTAGTGACGCCGCATCAGCTCAGGCCCCTGCTTTTTCAACAGTTGCTCTCCGTGGTATCCAATTTCCCTCCGAAGTTTGAAATGTGCAAGATGACACAGGGGATGTTATGAAAAATGCCTATTTTTACATTTAATTTGCACTTACCCAGCCGAGAATTTTTAGGAGACCGCACTGTGCCGTATGGAAAATCCTCTCTGCGTCGTTTTAGGCCTTTTATTCTTAGGAGCCATCTGGTGGGAAACCTGGGGTCTCAGTCAGAAACTGTGAGTGTATCTTGTTTCTTTTCTTCATGTCTTGTTTCTTCCTCTCCTCCCTTTCCTTTCTCATGGTCCTGGAAATCTCCCTTGCCTTCCTCATTTCCTTTATCTGTCCAGCAACGACGCTTCTATCTTTCTCGGCACGTGGGCTCCAGCGATTGCTGGCCTCTCAGGAAAAGCATGCCTCTCGAGGGCTACCTTCTGCCTCCAAGCCTCATCCATCATTAGGGATATAATTAACTCATGGCAGTGTCTGGTTCACAGTAAATGTTTCATAAAATGATCACTGTTACCACTATTACAGCTGTTGAGCTGTGTGCATTGATAACAGTAAACCAGGGGCAGTTTCGAGACATACTCAAGATCTAGAAGTGAGAGAGAGAGATCAATGGACTTGCCAAAAGTCAAGGAAATACTAAAAAGAAGAAGTGAAAGAAAAATTTGCTGTTGGTCGAGTCACCAGTGCACACCAGGTATGGACACATTTACCTTCACACACACGCCTGTCTGTGAATGCTGCCATCCGTCCTGTCCCTGACACCACACTCTCAGGTCGGCCCTGCTTGTGCAGACTGACCCTGGGGCTTCTGAGAGGGGAGTGGGGGGAGCGTCAGAGCAGCGGGGGGCGGGAGGCGGGGCACAGATTCTGGGGCTGAGAGGTGAGGGCGGTCGGTGCTATAGGGGAAAAGGGGTTCTAAGAAATATGGACGAAACTATGCATTCCTTTCATGGTGTTTGAAAAATATATATATGTCACCCTGGCTGGCGTAGCTCAGGGATTGAGCTCGGGCTGTGAACCAAAGTGTCGCAGGTTCGATTCCCAGTCAGGGCACATGCCTGGGTTGCCGGCCACGGCCCCCAGCAACCACACATTGATGTTTCTCTCTCTTTCTCTCTTTCTCCCTTCCCTCTCTAAAAATAAATAAAAATCTTAAAAAAATATATATATATATATATATGGAAAAGGAACTTAAGGACTGAGGTTATCTGGAATTTACCTTTATTTCCATGGATTACGTTTTATTCACCAGAACACCTCTCCGGGAAGACCACACATGAGGGCGAGGCATTCCACGTGCATCGCCGCCATTCCTCACAGCAATCACGTGTGGAAGACAGATACTTGTGCCACGTTTTCTGTCCGACAACATTCAAGTCCAGAGATACCACAATTCCACCTGTGGCCATGTTGCGCACCACTCACAGGCCCGGGCGGAAGCCAGATCTCCTGAAGGCAGGTTCCTCCCAGTGTCCAGCCCGTGTCTGCTCAGGGCTCGCTCTCTGATCCCTCCCTCCAGTGACCCCTGCTCACGGACAGCCACGGGGGCTTGAAACAAAGCCAGCAGCAGCCTGTACCACTGTAGGCAAGGTCCCACTGTCTCCTTCTTCTATCCATTTTGAACTTGCTCACACACCAGGTGCATGTGGTCCCCAGAATACTTAGATTTCTAGCCCAGCGAGGTCTCGTTTGGTTATTGTTTAGACTTGGTAATCAGCCCTCAGACAGGCTTAGAACAGGGTCCTTCTCCTCCACGGAAGGTGGGGAGGGAGGAAGCCCAGCTCCTAACTGTTCATTCGTGCATCAAACACTGTTGTGTTCTACCACGGTGTGCTAATCCAGCCCTGCGAGTCCCATCTTTCCCACTTCATTGAAATAATCACTGTCGTCAGCACTGATTTTAGTATGACACTCTTCATTTTGTAAACTGCTTTCACAAGCATTGGTTATTCTATGTCTCACGCACACTCTGTGATACATAGTGCCACAGGAAATTTGGAAAACAGGTGTATAAAAAGCTAATCAGAAGCTGCTACCCAAATACAACAGTGAAAATAAGAAATTCCTAAGGTTTCCATTCTCTGTTTTTATTCTATGGATTTGTTTTTATTTAACACTGTATAATGGAATTCTTTTTGGGTACTACATAAACTTGATTTTAATTATGATTCTAGTTATAATAAAAGGCACAATTTCTCGGCCAACTATATGCACTGCGCTTGGTATTTTATACATATTATCAATTCACTCTTACTTAAAAAATATTAAACAGGTAACATTTTTCTTGTTATACCAATCAGAAAATAAGGTTTCAGAGACAGAATAGCTTGCCCAAGATAACTTGATAATTTGGTACAGTAAAATAAACCATTCCTTCCTGTGGTTAAATTTCACACGCTCTTCACTGTTTACTGCTATATGGAACCCTGAAATAATTTTCATTTATTGGGTTATTTTTCCTTCTTTCATATTATTTCCTTAGGTTAGCTTACAAAAATCAATGCTACTAAATCAATATATATAAATTGTACTTATTAAATCTATTGAGATAGGCTTAAGGATAAAATGCTCCAAAGCGAACTAGCAATAATTTCCCCTCACACCAGCTCTTCATCTCACAGAACAATCGCTAGACCCTGCTGAAACATGGCGCCTCATTACTGTTTTAATGTTTACTCCTGTGAGCACATTTTCTCCATCGGCAACTGGGCATTTGTATTTTCTCTTGTCTGAATTAGCCCTTTGCCTATCCTGGTCCTGCTGTTTTCCTTAAGCACAGACGGAGACTTCGTCATTGTATTCACACTCTAAGAGTTGTGTGTACGTGTGTGCATGTGTGTGAACACGTGTGCATACGCATGTGTGCGTGCCCATGTAAAAGATGCCGTAGGTCAATGATCCCCATAAGAGCATGCACTTGCCCGCCCACCACCCATCCCTCCCGCTTTCGGTTGCAGCACCTTGGTTGTCTTGAGGAACCTCGGTCCTTCTGTACCAGGTCCCCGTGGTTTTTTCAGGGGCCACCACCATTGACTTCTGCGTCCTCCTGCGTCCTCCTAACTCAAGCGGTGGGCTAGAATCTGGGAACCAAATTCGAGAGCGAGGCAATCTTGCCTACAAGTTTGTCTGGGACTCTTGGGAATTAGGTCCTCCCCTTCCTCTGCAACTCCTAAGCCAGTGAAACACCACCCTATAACTCATGGTGCTGTTTTTCTCAGGGAAAGATTTCCCGGGAATGAAGTCACCACCAGAGAAAGCAGAAGGAAAACAGAGAGCGAGACATCGCTGGAGTGTTTCTGTTCCAAGAGAGGAACAAATCCCAGATGGGTCCTTCCGGTCACGTGCAACTCTAGTCTGAGCCGGACCGGCAGAGTGGTGCTGGCCAGCAAACACTGTCTGGCACCTTTGGGTCTGCCTGCCAACCTCCTACTCACTGCCCTCCCCGGTTCTGATGGGACCACCTTTCTGAGCCAGGCTTCTCACCGGGTCCCACCTACCTCCCGTCACTCTTCCCACTTCCTCTGTCGAGGGTCCCCCAGCGGTCACAAGCCCACCCTGACTGTCTTCAGACAAGGGCTCCCAGGGGACCGCCACCCTGGCCTTGCTGATTTCTCGATGCTGGTTCCGACTCCATCTTCTCTGATCTGAGTCTTCTCATTCTTCTTAGAAATTCTTATAAGCAGCGCCTGCACGTCAACCTTCTAAGCTCTTTAAACCCCCTCACTGTGCACCCTAGCCACGGCTGCTTGCCCGCTGCAGTTACGTCCTAGGTGTGGAGCACCTGTCAGTGGTCAGGACACACGTTCAGTGTCACTGTCAGCTTTCTCTTCTAAGCATGAGAAGGAACCCCAGATGTCTTACTCACTGAAGGATCGCATAAATTAACTTTACCCATATTGTGGCATATTTCAATCATCCCCGAAAAGGAAAACATCTATTTTTACTTAGATTTGACACATTCAAATGATACTACACAAAGAACACCAGGTGTCTTTGGTGCTAAACTTTATTGATGTGGATTTTATTAAAATGCATTATTCATTGCCTATGTTCACGACTTGTACAGCTAGAGCTATTGCTGGAATTTAAGCTTCCTAATACACAAGATTCGTATTATAAGGTCACAGGTGATCACGACAACCAGAAAATTGCAAACAAATAAATGATTCCATCTAATTACAGTCCCAAGCACGCGAAAGGCGAATCACTAAAAAACTGAAGAAAATGTATCATCCCTTAAAATCATCCTTTGGCCCTGGCTGGTGTAGCTCAGTGGATTGAGTGTGGGCTGCGAACCAAAGTGTTGCAGGTTCGATTCCCAGTCAGGGTACATGCCTGGGTTGCAGGCCATCACCCCCAGCAACCGCACACTGATGTTTCTCTCTCTCTTTCTCCCTCCCTTCCCTCTCTAAAAATATAAATAAATAAAATCTTTTAAAAAACTTCTAAAAAGAAAAAAATCATCCTTTGGGTTGAAGGGATGTTGGCTTTGGAGTGGAAGTGTCCTCCTGACCAAACCCGACAGAGAATCCAGCACAGTCGGGACTTAACCTGAGGTTGTCTGCGCTTTAGCCACCTCATGCTCCTTTGATGCCAGTCTCTGGCCCTTCCAGGGGACGGAGCTGCGATTCCTGTTCAACCCTTTTCATCTGTAGACTTTGATGCTTCAGCGTTAGTTCATTGACAGTAGGACAGAGACCACTTTGGGTGGTCGAGACAATGCAATAGACGGATGATGTATCACAGAACCGTACACCGGAAACCTACATGCTTTTATTAACCCATGTCGCCCCAATAATTTTAATAAAAACAAATAAGCTATTAAAACCTAGAAAATAATAAAGGCTGAATAATAAAACATAAAAATGCAACCGTTCACTCTACCTTTTATGTTAATGTCAACAGGAATATTTAAATTTTATTTTGTTTTTTCACGAAGTCACGATGGCAGCATTTTCACCCAAACATCTGATCTTTGTACATCTTACATATTACACTTTTTTTTTGCAAAAGCAACATAAATGTCGCCATGAATGTAATCTATTCCTGAAAAGAAAACAGAAAACAAGGATGCTTTCAAAGACGTGTGTAGGCACCCAAAATGGAGACATTTATATTCCTGCCTCTCTCTCTGTCTCTCTCTCTCTGTCTCTCTCTCTCTGTCTCTCTCTCTCTCATCTGGATCCATCACCAGCCAAGGCCCTGATTTGCCTTTTGTTTTGTTTGGGTCTGACCTTCTCACTCGGTGGGAGGGAGGCCAGATGGTGCCAGATGGGGATGGAACAATGGCGCATGAGTCCCATCCTCTGGGGACGTCTCCCCGCCCTGACTGTGCCACCGTCTTCCTTCCCCAGGGCCACCGCGTCCACCATCTCCCTGTGACAGCCGAAAGCGCTCCGTGGGACGCCACGGGAGACCGGGTGTGCAGGGTGTTGGGGACTGTGAAGGGTGCCTGCTCGTCCCACGTCCTTCTCCCCTCCTCACTGGTTACATCTCAGGAACGCTGTGATGAAGAGCCGCTATCGTTTCGCCTTGAACACCGCGTGGCCTTCCTTTCCAGGAGCCGAATCAGATGAAGGATTCGGGAACGGCATTCAAGTTCATTGGTCTTTCATCCTCTCCTGCCTCATTACCGATGCTGTGGCATTTATCTTTGGTTACTTTTTTCTCACGCGTACAGCCTTCCGGATCCATCCAAGCAACCAGCTCAGGGGTGACAGAGAGGGCTGGCGTGATGCACGGCCAGACACGCTCTGAGAAGCTCCTGCCTTTTGTTGTCCCCACGTCAGCCGTGACCCTTGCGCCAGCTCCGTCAGGATGGAGGGAGCGACCGGGCGTCACCACAATGTACTTGGGACTTGCCTGTCTCGGGGTAATGATGGTGAAAGAGGGATAGGCTTCCCGCCACCACAGCCCCATTATCCGCCAAGGACAAGAGCAAGGCCCTTTCAGTCCGAGGAGCAAGTTTGAGGGAGGGCTGCTCGTGTGTTAAACCCCCCGCTACGCCCCCAGCTCCTCCCAGAACCTCTGAGAAAAGCACGGACAGCAGGGCAGGAGGAAGAGAGGTGAAACGGCTCCCAGACACCCACCTGACTGTCTCCATGCAGGATGGTGCGTGTTAGTCACGGGAGCGCGTCTGCAAAGGTGTCCCACTCCTCGCCCCCAGGCTGGAGTGCAGGCCTGCGGGCAACGGTAATGGGCAGTGATTCTTCTCCGTGTCCCCACATGTGTGGTTTGAGGTCCAAGGCAGTTAAACGATTTGCCTAAAGCCACTCAGAGAATTAGTGCGCGCGCATGCACACACACACATACACACACACACACACACACACACACACAAACAGGTCGCATGATAAAAGAGGAGAAGGGCTTTGATGTCAGAGCAACGAGGAGTTTGATCCCGGTTTCTGCCTGGCCGTGCAAGTGATCAGAAGCAACTTGTATCACCTTCAGAAGCTTCGACTCATTTTATTTTTTTTAAAGTGGAGAGGAAACTATGTACCTCACTGTGTAATCTTGAGAACTGAAAAAAGGAGAGGGAATTAGACACGTGAGAGACACTCGAGCCAAGCCTGGCACGTGGTACTTTCGCAGGAACCCCAGTCGTCCCTGCTCCGTCCCTGCGATGTGCGGGCCGTGACGGCTGCGGCGTGCTCACCGTGGTTTCTGTCCCCTAGCCGCCCCGTGCCAGCCCCGGGGGCTTGCGTGGGTCCGCACCAATGTCATCCCTTCCCCTCTCCGACAGGGGTGCCGAGGTCTCCTTTTATCCCCACAAATACCTTTAACACTGGGAGGGGACAAGACGCACAGGGGCATTTTCAGAAGGTGCCCCGAGGGGTCTCGGGGTGGCAGCATTCAGACCCCGCTGCCGCCCCTGCAGTGACAGGTCTGTGGTGGGTGGGGACGCTGGCGTTGGCAGCAGCATCAGTTTCTCAGTCACTGGAAGGCGATGTCAGCTGGCAAGGACCTGGGCCCAGGTGACTGTGAGGCTCTCATGTCCTTCAAGATGAGACTCTAACCCATCACAGCCCCGAGCACACGCACACACACCGAGGGGTTCTTCCCCTAGGCCCTTTGGCCAGCCCACCGCAGGGCACCAACCAGCTGGCGCCCACACCGTGTGGGCAGAGACCTGGCTGGGAGGCTGCGGGCATCCCCCTTTCTCCGTTCCCTCCTCCCAGCCTCCCAAACTTCAGAAACAAAACCCTCCTTAAAAAAATCCCCATTTTCTCCTTTTCTTCCACAAGAGCCCTGGATACCTGTCAGGGAGAATGTTAATTATATTCCAAATCTGGATTGCAAATCGTTTCAAACACACGGGCTGGTGTCTTTCCCTACTTTTCAAGGTCAGAGAGGATTTTCCTTCAGAAATGCAGTGACCGGGGACCCGTGCCCGGAAGGGAAGGCTGTTTTATCTCATCCAGAAGAGATTCAAACATCTCGCGGAAAAGACAAAGAAGTTGAGTTTTTACTTTAAAGGAACTTTGAAAATCTGCTTTTCGTTGGAAGCCCAAATTGAATTGCAAAGCCAGTGGAAATGGATAAACATTTACAGAATGGTAATGATTAGAAACAAAATAAATAGATGCACTAGGGAGTGACTGTTTGTGTAATTCTGAGCATGGCACAGTGCTGGCTTCTGGTCCGTCATGTTTTCCTGTCTATCTGAAACTAATAAATGAGTCCATCTGAAACTAGTAACAAGTTCAAATCCAGCATTTCCAAACCAAAGCACCGCCTGTAGACGGCACCTTCCCGTCCAGCTCCACTGCTCAGCCTCACGGAGAGATCTTTCCCTGGGAGTCTCAGAATTAACCAGGAAGCATTCCCACACCTTGGCAAAGATCCAGAATGTTCAGAGGGATAAAACAACACTGAAAACAATGACAAAGGGACTCGGTTTTAAATTACAGCTTGGCCACGTAGCAACTTCATGACCTTCAGAAGTTAACCTAGTTTCTCTCCGCTTCAGTTTGCCAAGATGTAAACTGGGGAACACGATTACTAAGTTGCTGGTTTTGTTGTCAAGATCAAGTCCACAGCGACTCATGAAATGCTACTATATACACACTTCTATTGCCATCATGGAGTTGACCAAGATTAGTGCCCATACCAAGATACAAATTACTTCAGTGTTTATTTGCCTTAGTTTTTAAGTTGGCCTATGACCAGCTCAACTTATTAAATGTATGTATCCCATTTTTCATGTGTCGAAATGGCTTTATCAACACTTGCTGTCATTTTGCCATTATTCTTGAAATCCATGACCTGTAATGTATTCTCTAAGCATCAGATCAACTTCCGCTTTGTGAATTTCTTCAGTCCGCTACATTCTGTTCCTAGTCTGTGCCGTGTGAAGTTCCACCGTCCCAGCAGAGCATTGAAGAGAACAGACTTCGGATCCATGTGGGTTTAAGTCCATTTCCACCACTTACCGGTTGTGCAAACACAGGCAAGATGAACTTCTCAAGGCCTCAGTCTCTACATGTTTAAAACTGGGCTAGTGAAATCTACCTCTGCTCACTGAAGAGTAAACTAGTTAACATGTATGTGTGTGTGTATGGGTGTTTGACATGTAAAAGTGGAGCACTTTAAATCTAAAACATGCCATTACATATAGATATTTAAGATACATGGTGCAAGAAACTTAAAATACGCGTAACTAAATTTAACGTACTGCTTTGAATATATGAATTACAAATATGTTTTGTTTGTTTTCCTGCCGCCCAAAACCCCAGCAGCGCACGGTGGTCTCGTGCTGCCTGAACATGAGAACACGATGCGCCCTTCCGGCCCTCGAGACATTTCGGAGCCGTCCTTGGTCTCGTCTGGGAAGCCGGCCGTCCCCCGTGCACACAGTCGCGTCTGGGAGACCGGCTCAGGGGACACTGGCCGTGCTTCCAGAGCCCGCCCGTGCCCCAGCCTGACCCAGAGATGGAAGGGAAAGGACAGTGACGGATCTCTGAGTTAATAGCAGCAGGCGAGACCGTGGAGGTGATGAATCAGTTATCTGATGGGAACTGCTCACCCGTGTGAGGTGGATGAACTGGTTAGGGGGTGCCGTTCAGGTCGGGGGCAACGGTCACTCACTGAGCGCCGCCCAGCGCCCGAGGCTGCGGGGTGCGTTCTGTTCAGCTGAGCTGACGGCTGCTCCCAAGTCCTTGGTATCCCTCCCTGCTCATCCGGGGCTGGGACCGACTCGTTGATAAGAAAGGATGAATAATTAACTGATACTCTCTCTATCGTGTGACTCTAATAATGACCACTAGTGACTGCTCCCTATTTCCAGTGCATACACTTTTGTTTGGTGGAAGTTTCTTTGTTTTCTTAGTTTTTGGCTGTGTGTTCAGATGGCGCCAGCATCTTGCAGGCAGTAAAAGGTTAGTCTCTGGAACTCATCACACCCAGATGTGACCATGACCTAACCACTCTGTCCCAGCGCAACAGGACAGTGACTTTGTGTCCTCAGGAAGGGGAAGACATGTCACAACACATGACACCTGCCCTCTCTCCAGAAAGGAGAGACTGATATGCCTGCCTTCATCAAAGCATGAGCTCACACCCATCAAAAGACACGGTTAAGAGTCACATCTCTCATTCAGATGGTATAGTTGAATTTACAATCCAATAATGAAACAATAGACAGGAAAGGGGGCAATTCACAAAATGGGAAATGCAAATATTAAATACACCTGGGAGAAAGTGGTCAATCCCAGTAGCAATTAGAGAAATCCCGAGAGATGACACCCCGCACTCCACAAACCATCCGAATGAATATACGAGTGAGCGGGGAAACCACTCATGGTGTTAACGCCAAGAGCTGTGGAGAGCTAGAGTGATGGCCTGTTGCTCAGAGACTGCGGAGAAAAGGACAATTTCATGGGAATATTTTGGAAAAAGTGGCACCCGCTGCTAACGCTGCTGAGGCACACATCCAGGGGCTCTGCCACCCCAGCACTGACGCACACCCAGCGGGGAGCATGCACGGCGCCCCCGGATGCAGCCCCAGGACCGCGCCCGGCCTTGCTACACAGGTCAGCTCCACGGTGGGAATGACCTGGAAGGCCGGTAACAGTGAGAGTTGCTACGCTCACACACGTAACATTTAGAATGAAACAAACCACCAATTTGCAGTTCCACGTAGTGGATAAATTCTGCACACATAACATTGTGTTAAGGAAACAAAATAAGGCCCAGGGGAGGGTTAGAGCGTTGGACAAGGAAAGACTTAGGGGGGGCTCCTCAGGGAGCCCCAGGACCCCAAGGTGGCGGCCATGCCGTGTTCTTGGGCACGAGTGGTATTATTATGTCCGTTCTCCAGCTGCGACCATTTATTAAGTTGTCTGTGTGCACCTTCTGAATTTTTAGTGTTTTTTACAAAATATTTAATTCAGTTCTTGTATACTTTAACTTTTTTTATTGTTCAATTATAGTTGTCCCAATTTTTCCCGTTACTCTCCCTTGCCCTGCTAACCCCTGCCCTGCTGACCCCCTGCCCCGTGACCCCTGGCCCCGCTGACCCCCGCCCCCACAGTCAATCCCCACCCTGTTGTCCATGTCCGTGGGTCCTTTATACATCCTCCCTGACTAGGGGGGTTAATGTTCTAAATGGGAGGACAGAATTATTCAACTTGGGAAAAATAATATAGAACTATTTTATTTTACCTCAAGGCTAGAAAGAAACCTTTAAATCAAGACTAAGAATATTCTAAAAGTAAAAGGAAGTGTTAGCGATTCCCATGAGAATAAAGTAAATACACGTGCTCATCCAAAAACATCAAATGAGAAAATAGGGTGCCAACTGTGAGGACAGCTTTGTCCAATATACATCTGAAAACGTACACACCTGAAACGTATAAGTGATGACTTCAGTCCCATTGGAAAGAAATCAGCCGCGCAGATAAACAGATAAACACCTTCAACGGACCTGTCGCATCTCGGAAGTGTCCTCGGGGGTTGCCGAACACGTGCAGAGGTGGCCGGCCTCGCCGGGGTGACACAGAAATGAAGGGGGAGGTCATGCTGCGATGCCCCGTCACGGCCCTCGGGTGTCCCAGGGGGAAGCACAGAGCCTGAGGCTGGTAGGTTTCGGCGGGGACACGCCACCCCGAGCACTGGGGCAAGAGTGCATGCCGGCACAGCGACCCCTGTCCACAGACTGCCCCTGTCCGGGAGGGTCAGGGTCACACGTAGCCACAGATGTGCCGGCCTAGGACAAGGGCGTGCGGGCAAGAAGAGAACAGTCAGCCTCGAGCGGGCCCCTTTGGAGCAGCCCTGGGCAGGAAGGAGAGACGCGTGGCCCGTGGGGAAGACGTGGTGGTGCCGGAACAAGGCGGCCCGACCCTCAGGGGGCTATTTATCAGGGCGTTCCGGGGGTGACAGGTGAGACCAAGGGTCTGCGCAGCCCTGCACAGGGCGTCCAGCACACCGGTGACACCGCCACCCGCTGCTGGGAAGCTGCCCTGGAGAGAGTCTCACGTCAGGGTGCAGGAGCCGTGGACGAGACGCTCGACGTGCTTCTCTCAGGGGCACAAGGGGGTGCGTGAGCGGCAGCCCAGGAAGCAGACACAGAGGGTGAGTGACCGCAGGCACGCCGAGAGCCCGGGAGGTCACCAGGAGCGCAGGGTCAAGTAGAGAGTGCAGGAGGATAACACGTGTATGGAAGTGTAAAAGCATGAACGACCACATGGGACATGGCCCGTGAGTACAAAGCGAGGCCACGATGCACCCGGGCCTCAGGACAGAGGAGGTTCTGAGGGCGGAAGAGGCGGCCGGACCTGGGAGGCACGAGCAGGACTTGCCAGTCATCTGCTACACTGTTTGCAAACCGAGTGGCTTCATGCTAATTTTTAAAATATTAAATGTGCCCTGGCTGGTGCAGCTCAGTGGATTGAGCACGGGCTGCGAACCAAAGTGTCACAGGTTCAATTCCCAGTCAGGGTACATGCCTGGGTTGCAGGTGATAGCCCCCAGCAACCGCACATTGATGTTTCTCTCTCTCTTTCTCCCTCCCTTCCCTTTCTAAAAATAAATAAATAAAATCTTTAAAAATATATATTAAACGCATTCTATACACTTGCCTTTTTTACCCCGCCCCCCCGGCAATGAATTAAAATATGATGAAAAGCCAAAAGCAGCAGCAGAAAAAAATTATAGAGTTTGCCCTCCTGGCTGTTTGTCATATCATCCTGTTCATTTCTCTTTGCTGACCCACGACGACCCTGAATCCATTCACATAAAACCCTCCTTAAGTTATTTTTATCGTTTTATGTCACTACAATATAACTTCTCTTTCACTTTAGATGTTTAGGAAACATTTAGGTAGACCAGCCACTCTTTGTCCAGAAAGATACAGATCTGTGGGGTGCACTTGGTTTAGCCACACTGCGTGCTTAACGCCTGAGTGGGGTCCCCTCGGGGTGGACATGCGCCTCACTGTTGGCCGGGAACCCACATACACCCCGCTGTCCTGCTCCAGCAGGCCCCCCCCCCCCTTCCTTTCACTCTGCCGGTGGTGACAGACGTTTACAACGGTGATGCCCTTTGAACCCACGTGAGGGCCGGGGCCAGCAGCTCAGAGAGGCTCCTAGTTAGTCTGCCCACAGCCACGGGGCTCCAGCCCCACCCTGTGCTTCCCTCTATGTGTGAGTCCTTACCCGAGGGTGTGTTTACTGACTTTAGGGAGAGAAAAAGTGGGCAGGGGGAGACAGAGAGAGAGAGAGAGAGACATCATTGTTGACTCCCACCCACACCCGGCCAGGGATCGAACCTGCAGCCTAGGTATGTGCCCCGACCGGCGACGGAACCGCCGCCCTTCTGGTGGAGAGGACAGCGCTCTGACCCACTGAGCCACCCTGCTGGAGCTGTGCTTACGCTTTAACAGCTCTTACGCTCCACCCACACCTTCTGGAAATGGGATTCTGAGAGTTACATGTGCTTTGTAATGCCTCTCGAGGACACGGGCACTTGGCAGGGGTGCAAAGGGGAGCCTCGTGCCCAGCAGGCTGCGGCGGCTGGGAGGGGAGCAGACATGAAGGACGCAGAGAACGCGACGGGAGCGTCGGGCTGCCCCTGCGGGATCGGGGACGAGGCCTGCGTGCCGGTGCTTTGTGCGGTCTGTGCGCGCCCACATTTCCCGGGGCTGACAAAGTCACCTGCAAACGCGTTACAGAATTCGTACCGGAAACGGGCCGAGGTTTGCTGGTGAGCGGTGTGCCGCGCATTAGTCACATTTGGAAAATATCCTCCGAGGAAATCACGCGTGGGCCTGATGCTTGTTGGCGGAGAGGGGAACTGACAGCCTGTCTCATCCTCACTCCCGGGGCTCCTGCGGCCCCACGAAGGGGGTGGGGAAACCCAGCCCCACCACGTGGTGCGGGGAGGGGGGCGGCAACCGTGACCCGAGAGCCTGCCGCCTGCGGGGTCGCGCCAGGGCTCCACTGGGGACAAGCAGGACCTCGCCCAGCCCCCCCGAGGGGCACAGCATGGAAGGAGAGGGCAAATGCTACTCACCATCGGGTTCTGCGAGAGCAGGGCTGGTAGAGGTTGGTGACGTGCACGTCGGGTTCGCAGGGCGCGCAACCGGGTCAGCGTGCGGAGTGATTCAGGATTTTTCTGGAACCTGTCAGTGCGGTGGAGGAGGAGGAGGAGGAGGAGGGAAGTGTGAGAGGTCACGGCTGCAAGACACGTAGAGGCTGATGATGCAGAGGGTGAGGGAGGCCCTACCAAGCAGAGAAATAGGGGGGCAGATAAAAACAGTGAGTGAAGACGGTAAGCTTGGGAATCAGAGAGAAGTCAGCGGATTGAGGGTGTGGGCAGGGGATGCAAGAGGAAGGAGGGGAATATTACATTTTAAAAACGCACACAGGAAGCCACACTGGGATATTGTAGCACGATGTATGCGGGCTTTCCTACATCTTTTTGTGGAAGTGTGGCATTCATCGACACCTTTAAACGTTGAATTCAGGATCTCTTCCTGGCCTTTCGGCTAAGGTCAAGCATTCCCTAGACACACAGCTCGCGTCCAGCTCTTTGAAACCCGCTCACGGAGTGGGCGGCGCCTGCGGGAGGGCGGAAGGTCCAGCGGTTTGCAGGGTCCCCACAGCAGGGCCAGGCTGGAAGTCAAGGAGCCATTCGGGCGAGTCCTTGAGGTGAGCGAGCACCCGGGGCGGACCTTGCACCTGGGCCTGTACCCTGCACTCGCCGTGGTGAGCCCGCGGACCTGTGTGCAGCCGCTGGGACCGATCTTATCACCCCTCCCCCATCCCAGGGGATGTCAGCCTGCTTCGCCTCGCCCTCCGCCAGAGGTGGGTGGCCCAGGCAGACGTGCTGGTGACACACGGTTTCTGGTCGAGACACCTAACGCAGCTGCAGGGGTCAACAAGTGCACGCTGCCTGCCACTGGGCCCCGGATTCAGACGACTCCAGTCTGGCTCCTGCAGGAAGCCCCGCCCTCCCTCACCTGCCTGGCCCCCACAGGCCTCCGGGCAGCCAGGCCCTGCCCCCCAGGCCTTCCCTGATGGGGAAGGAGAAGCCATCCCCCTGGATCAGCGAGTTTCAACCCGAGTTCCTCAAGAGTCTTTAAAACGTGCCCCACCTGACCGCTGGGTCAGGGGCACTGACCTCTTTTCCCTTAGAGGGGCAGCTACGTTCCTGGTGTGCCACGGAATTTTAGTAGTTAGAAAACTAGAAAAATAAACATATTTAGTCAGAGCTGAGCTTGACTGTGAATGTCAAGCCTTTTTTAGCTTTCATTTAAACACTGATACTCTGAGTATGCCCAGGCACCATGTCTGCGAGTCTAAGGCATTTCAGCTTTGAACACGTGTGATCCAGGCCCGGGGCACAGACGGCAGCGGCCCCGTGACGGCTGGTGGAGTAAAGAAGCTACAGGGTCCAGTTTCATAAAGGACCGGCGAACAGTTCCAACGCCCCGGTCCTGCATGCACCTTGCCCTTGGTAGTCGTCCCCGAGGTCCCATCAACAAGTCCCCCTTGGACCGACGACGGAGAGACAGACAACGCTGAGCGCAGATTAGTAAGCATGATTTTCGGTATTCCCACCCTCCCCCATCCTCTGACTCACTTGTCCCTTCCTCTCACCCCGCAGCAGGCGTACAGCCGGTGGGGGGGGGGGGGGGGAGCACCGAGTGTCCCTGAAGCTCAGCCTCCATGTCTGTCACGTGGAACGGCCGTGGCATCTGCCCTCTGTGGCGTCTGAGGCCGTGCAAAAGGTCGAGAGGTGGCAAACGTCAGAGGGAAGAGTCATTCCTGGTCATAAAAACAAGCACCCGTGTGAGTATAGCTCACAGTCCTGTGACCGTTATCGCTGTCACACTCAGACCCATTCCCTCCAACAGGCTTTCGTCTCTTCATTTTCACGTATTTATTTTTTAATGTATTTATTGCGGTGATGCTGGTTAGTGGGGTCGTACAGGTTTCCAGTGTAGATTTCTGTGACACGTCACCTGTGTACTGCTCTGGGTGCCCACCACCCAAAGCCACATCACCGTCTGCCCCCATGTACCCAGGCCCCTCTGCACTTGGCTTTGTTTTAATGCCCTCGTAAATAAATCTCACTACAGCGCTCATAATTATTGGTGCCTAGCGGAATACCTTTCCCTGATATGCGCATGTCACAACCACCCCAAGAGGAAAGCGGACTAGGCACCGTGATGAATACCTGTAAGGGAGAGGCAACACCATACTTTGGTTTCGAGTGAGCATTACGGAATCTGGCACCTGAAGTTCAAATCCCAGCCTTGTCTCTAGTATTTGCATCATCTTGGGAAAGATCTTTTACTTCTCCTTGCATCAGGGACCTCACTGGTAAAATGGTGTTAATGTTATTACGCATTTCATGGAGATCCTTATGGAGTTTAAAATAATTAATGCATGCAAAGTGGTTAGAACAGTGCCTGACAAGCAACCCACACCCAGTAAGAGCTCGCCACTCATTTTCCGTGATGATTGTGGCATTAGTGCATCCAGGGCTCTGCTGAGAAACTCAAGGTTAGTGATTCCGTGTGGGGTTCAGTGATCTGCGTTACAAACAAGTTTTTTATTCTTGTTTTTCTTCTGGTGAATCTGTTGCAGCCACCACTTAGCTTGCACTTTGACAAACAAGCCTGAGGGAGCACAGCGTCAAGAACAGACCCTTTCCTGGCTCACCACGAACTTCCTCCACTGCTGGGATTTGTTGCGTTCCAACCACAGGCCAGATGCCGCGCCCGGCCCCGGGGCGCGCCTGGCCCAGCACTGGTCTGTCTGCGCGAGAGTGCTGCTTCCCAGGTGCAACCCAGCAGCCTGTCCCGACCTTCCCTGGACTGAGGCCGTTCCTCCTGCCTCAGCACCTTTACCCTCAGAGCTAATTGAAGAGCTTGTACCGAGAACATCCTCTGTCAATCGGCTTCTATCGACATTCCACTCTCCTCCAATTTGCTCCGTGAAGTGCTAACGACCCGCGCTCCTTCTCAGGGCCAGAAACACCTTTGGCAGACGCTACACACTCTCTCTCCAGGCTGAGCACGTGCGGAACTCTGCCGTTATTCTCTCGGGTCCCTGGGTCATTTCCTGAATGACACTGGACACTTTACGGCAACAAGAGGCGTATTTGGAATCCTTGTTTGAACTCAAACAGACTCCCCATCACACGGTATCATAACGCCTTCCTCGTGAACTCCTTAAGAAGTATCCTCAAGATGTGGGTCAGTGTCATTGATATTTATCCGTCCCTGACAAGGGCCATGTGGCCTGAGAATAACGAACTGTGCTAGGCGGGGTTCTCCCAGAAGCAGGTGACCAGGAAGGGTTTCTGTGGGAGCGGTTGCTGGCAGAGAGACTCAGCCAGTTCTGAGGGGGAGGTGCACGCGAGACAGAAAAGGGGTGAGTCAGCACAGAGCGTGCTAGCGGGCGGGTTACTGGTTCCAAAGGCGGGCGCTCCAACCTTCTGCCGACCTCCTGGCGACGGGATGAAGTGTTCTCCACCGTTGTTCCCGCCAAAGAGAGAGGAGGCTGGAGTATTTATACAACGACTCTCAACACCGTGACTTAAAGTCGCTCCTGCAGGAGCCGTCTCCTTGTCATCCCCTCAAGCACGGTCTCAGCCTGCGGTTACGACCGAGGGAGACATCCGGCCGGGAACCGCAGGGACTCGCAGCAGGACTAGCCACAGGTGTGTGGGGAACACGGGACGTGGGGGAAGGCATGACCACGGACAGCATCTGTTACTTAAGCCCAAGTTATGGGGTAGGTTGCTTCTCAAGGCAATGAGTCATTTATACACAGTGATCGCATTGATAAATCCATACACTGATTCTACCCCTGTATATCAGGGGGTCAAACTCATTCTCACCGGGGGCCACATCAGCCTCCTGGTGGCCTTCAAAGGGCCGCGTGTAACTTTAGGACTGTGTACGTGTACCTCATCCTCAAGCAGGGGCGGGGAGCTCAGCACTGCCGCCGGTAGAAACAAGGCGGAGGGCCAGATAGAAACAAGGCGGAGGGCCGTATTCGGCACGCAGGCCTTGCGTGTGCCGCCTGTGCCCTACCTTGTGTCAGGTGCCAAGGCCCATATGGAAGGCAGAAAAGTACAGAAGATGCGGTGCGGCCTTAAGGGGTATTAGAGCTTTATGGGGTTCAGAACATACTGCGTCTGAACGTGGCATCTTGAAATACGGAATATTTAAGCTGAAGGAATGTGAGCGAGTGGAAGGGGCAGGAGAATCACTCACACCCCCCCCACCCTTCTCTCCTGAAACAGGCCACGAGGCGCCCAGGTGACCGCTGCCCTCCCCACAGGCAGAGAAGAGCTTCCTAATCCCTGAAGACCAAGGGGTACCGATGAGAATCCAAACAAAACGACCATCTCCGTCTCCCTCGGTTATTACATTGAGCTCCCAGCCTTTGACCTGATTTCTTAACGACTGCCTGCTCTTCGGAAAACTTAGCAAAAAATATTCAGGTTTAACTCCTTCTTTGGGTCTGATTTCCTTACTAAGGTTCACACACATGTCATGTACGACTTATAATAAATAAACCTGTACACGTTTGTCATATTATTCCACCTGTGCCGGTTTATTTTCAGACCAAACCAGGAGCCCTAGAGGGTCAAAGAAAGCTTTTTCCTCCCCCAAAAACTTAATAGGGAAGGCCATCCTGCAAAGCTAGGAGTAACGGCAGGACTCAAATGCTGGGACAGAAACACACATGCACACATCCCATCACATGCACACACGTGTGTACATAAACACACACACACCCCCCAACGGCCAAGTGTTCTGACCTGAGGACACGACCCGTGACCAAGTGAGCCAGTGTGCACAGGGGTGTGCCCATGCGGGAGCACAGCTGGAGAAGGACCTGCCGGAGAGGGAGGAGGTTATTGTGAATGCAGGGTTCACACCAAGTCATTCGCACTGGCTCAAGGGGGGCTGGGGGTCGTGGACGGAAGGGCTGTCAACGGATGGGGAGAGAACTTTACACTTAGGTCCCCTCAGTGAGGGTGGCTCTGTCCCAACCAAAAGGGTCTGCCACCTGGTGGCCCTGTGAAGAGGTCACGTAGAAAGAACCAGGTTCTAAAGACCCCTGGGCCGCAGGTTAGGATGGGACTGGAGGGGGAGAAACCAGGACAGGGAGTCAGGTAGGAAGCAGTGGCACAGGGGACAGGCTCGGTGGTGACTGGTGACGGAGAGGAGAGATGACGTGCCCAGCGCGGAGTTGAGGCAGAGCACCAGGCCCCCCTTGAACACTAGACACGGGGGCGGGAGTCAGCGGGAAGAGACTTCCCGGCTGCTCATCGGGTTCCTGTCTCATGGTCCGCATGTCCTCTCTGCAGGGCCTGGCTCTCCCTCACTCCCTCCCTCCTCATCTTCCTTCCAGTGTCATGTGACAGCGGAGGGTGGTGCGCACAGAAATGGAGACGTTACATAGGAGCTTCCGGAGAAATAAATAATGCCTTCGTTCACAACCCTCTTATTCCAGGCCGAGCGAGTTCCAGCTGCAGGGGAAGAGAAGGGTGGAGAGTCGGGGTGTCCGGTGGGACTGTGTCCCTGCTTTTTAAATAAGCCTTCGGTCTGCCTCTTTCCTTGCTCACGCCTCGGCTCCTCCAGCTCTAGCCAGGTTCCGGCAAGCTCAGAGGGGTGTTGGGATAATGAGCACATTTTCTTCAGGATCGCTCTGAATTCTCAGGTAAGAGGTTCTGCAACACTGAAAATAGTAATTCAAGTCAAAACACTCAAGCTTTTGTCCTCACGTGACTTTGAGATTCAGGGCCCTTGAGTAGATTCCAAACAAAGGAAGAAAATGTCTCTAAAAGGCACAGAAGTTTCTAAAAGCAAAACACAGGGAAAAGGCTTTTCCTCCTTGGTTTAAAAACAAGGCTTAGTAACAGTGTGCCCTAAAATCCTTACATACTCAACTCCTGGATCCTTAGTATCGTAGCAGAGGGAAACCATGGGGATAGAAATACCTGGTTTTCCTGTTGTATTTCAGATGAGATAATTGATTTTTTAAAATTATATACTCCTATACAAAAAATAAGGTCCGATAACCACACTACATTAAGGTCCAAACTCATATTAAGATCTCCACGTTGTGAATAAGACTGACCTTACGGAACTCCATTCTGGACAAATGAATGAGAGGCTCCTGAGAGATTAATCACGTCGGAGGAAGCTATGTTAAAGATCTGGAAGCTCATAGTCATTACAGGAGACCTGCGCTTGGGCCCTGGTTCAACCACATGACGGCCGTGGGAAAAGAGGGAACTGATTTTCTCCCTCCGACTCAGGTTTCTAGAATCATGCTCCCTAATACCATGAAGTTCGGCTTCACGACTGTATGTGTGGGCCCCTAACAGAATCCCTAGTAACATTTTTGGTAAAGAAGCAAAAAATACCAGAATTACAGCCAAATCAATCTCATGAAGAAAAGAGATAGGTGGGGGAGAAAGGCACATCAGACTAAGTTAAAAAATAAAGCGGAAAAGTGCCCGACCCCCTTGAGAGCCCTAATAATGAAAGCTCACTCCTTCGCCCTGAGCTGGGTGGGCGGGGCCAGCCCGGAGCGGAGCAGCTGGAAGTCTGGTCCTGCAGCTTTCTCACGGCCAGCTCAGACAGCGGGAGCGTCTCACTCCCATGGAAAGGGGCACACATACACGCCAGGGGACAGAAGTTCAGGAAAAGACAGTCACTTGCCTCCCGAGATCTTCCAGGCCCGGGTGCCGGCTGAGAGTTCAAAGTGCAGTGTCTGCCTGCTCCGTGACAGCGCGCCCTCTGGCCCTACACTGACCACTCCGCAGAGAGGAAAGGCACCTTTGCTCCTGTGTGTCACAGCGTGCAGGTTCCCCGAACACCCCATTTCTACAAGAAGGAGCCCAGTATGTCTTTTTGAACTTGAAGTGGAGGTTTGCTCTTTTGGGCCACCTCTGGTGTAATTGTAAAGAAAGCGTAAAATTTGGGCACGGCTCACCCGCCCTGTCTCCTCAGGCTGTATAGAAATAAATTAGTGTAAAAGTTGGAATTCTCCCAAATTCAAAAACCTAATGTCTCCTACCGCCCTTGACCTTCACATGGTTAAAGAAAAAAAATACTTGGATCAAATCTAAGAAGTGCAACAAGGTAAAGAAAACATCTATTTTCCTTTAAATTCTAGAACAGTAGAGCACGTAAGGAATATACCTGATACAACTAAATGTTTTGTTAGAGAGTTTTCCCTTTTTACCACCCTCTGTCCTGCATGTTCACAGGCCAGTTTTATCACACCAGATATGAGGATATTAAGTGCTACAAACTAAGGTGAGAAAGTGACACAAAAGAGAAAAAGTAAACACAATATCTACTGTAAAGTGACATATATACCCTCCAGTACACGGCCAACAATGGTGTTGGTCTTGAATGTAACAGGAGCCTTCCTCCTTCTCCATGTGCGTGAATGGCAGGATCACGACCACAGAGGGAAAGCCCTGTCATTCAGGATAAACCAGAGACACGTGGAATGTTAACTAAGGAAACCTTAGCAAGTCATTTCACTTCTTGGGCGGAATCGTGTGAGGTCAACTTGCCTAAGAGCGGGAGCTACGTCTTCCCGATTCTCCTTCTCCACAGTCATAATGGAAGTCTAGTTGGAATCGGCCGGAAGAGGAATGCACTTGTGTTTTGAAAGGAAGAAACGAGGCAGGCACCACTGTTCTCTGAGGGTGTAAAGACCAGACACAGTGACAGAAAGACGCAGGTGTGCTGGTGGCTCCCAGCCGATTGCCGCCTCCTCCACGCGGGGCACCCAGCTCATCATCTCGGCAGCTGCACCTGCTGAGCTCCCGGTCCCCGCGCAGCCGTCAGGCACGTGCCTGTGGGCTCCTGGGGCAGTGAGGCCTGTCCCGCCAGTTGTAAGAATTCCACGTGCTTTTGGAAATTTCACTGTGGGAAGAAATTTACAATATGACTTGATATATGAATGATGCTAAAAAGTTTAAAGGTAAAATTATTTCAATTCTTTACAATATTTTCCAGGAAATAGAAACAGCAGAAACACTTCCTAATTTATTCTATGAAACCTGAATCACTCTAATACCGAAACTAGATAAAGACAATACAAGAAATAAAAATTATAGACCCATCTTGCTCCTAAACATAGATTTAAAATCTAACCATATGACCTCACTCACATGTGGGATCTAGTGGACAAAAATAAGCTATAGGACAAACTATAACCAGAGGCAGGGATACAAGGAACAGACTGACACATCTCAGAGGGGAGAGGCGGGTGGGAGGAACTGGAAGAGATCAGCCAAAGGACATATTACCTGCATATATGCACAGCCCACGGGCCCAGGCAACAATGCAGTGAAGATGGGGTGGGGGTGGGGGTTGGGGGGAGGGGGAAATAGGAAATAAAGTAGGGAATGTCTGTAACAGTATCAACAGTTAAAAAATAAATAAATCTTCAACAAATAATAGCAAACTGAATTCAACCATCAACCATCCACGAAAAGAATTACATTCTATGACCCCTGGGGATTGAGTTTAGATACGCGAGAATAGTTCAACACTTGGAAACCGACCAACGTAATCCATCACAACAAGGAAAAGGGAAAAATCGTGTCATATTACTAGATTCAGAAAGAACACGTGACACAATCCAACACTAGTCATGGTAAAAACTTCCAGCAAAATAAAACTGGAAACTTCCTCGAGTTGTTGAGAAACACACAAAACACTAGCTAAACCCACCCTTCACGGTGAGAAACTGGACGCTCTCCCCCGAAAACTGGGGTCAAGGAAAGAATGCCCCTCTCCACACTCCCGTTTAATATCATAACGGAGGTCCTCGCAAGTGCAATCGAGCAATAAAAGGAAATTAAGCCACACAGATTGGGAAGAAGGAAGGCTGTCCTTTTTCACAGGTGATATCATTGTCTATGTACAAAATCCCGAGGTCAAGAACAACAGCAAAAACTCCTGGAACTCATAAGCAAATATGGCAGGGTTACAAAATTCAGGGTTAATATAAACAAAGTGGATTTGGTTTTTATATATCACCAATGAATAAATGGTGTGTGAAAGTTTTTAAAATACCATTTATAAAAATACTGAAGTAGAACTAGGACCCAGGAATGCCAGGACATCGGAATGTTCAGACCCTCTCCTACCGAGAGCAGGAATGGTTACCCTGTCAGTTCCGGTACTAGTTGGACGGAAATCTCACGGACCAGACACGAGGTGGCAGGTGATTCTTAGACATTATGGTGCAGGAAGTCATGCAGATGTCCCTTTGAGAGAAGGAAGGCAGGTTGTTGTTTTTTTAAATGTTTTATTTATCTATCTTTTAGAGAGGGAAGGAAGGGAGAAAGAGAGAGAGAGAGAGAAACATCAATGTGCGGTTGCTGGGGGCCATGGCCTGCAACCCAGGCATGTGCCCTGACTGGGAATCGAACCTGCGATACTTTGGTTCGCAGCCCGCGCTCAATCCACTGAGCTACACCAGCCAGGGCTGGAAGACGGAGTTTTAAAAGAGAAAGCCATGGTGCTCTTGGGTCTCAGGCACAGAACTCTCTGGACAGAGGAGTGTATAGGTATGCCATTGAGGTTTGGCAAACTCACCCGGTGGGACCGAGAAAAGACAAGAAGTGGGGCGAGCAAGCCCACATTTATTTCTCTGCCCAGCCAACGAGCGGCTGTGTGACCTTAGTAATATTCTAACGTGCCTATGTATCATACTTGATTTACCACTCTTCTGCTGATGGATCTCTGAGTTATTTTGTTTGGGGGGTTATAAAGAATATTTCTAGAAGTAAAAAATAAATACAATGAATTCAACAAATCACAGAGTGAACTGTGGATTATAGTTCTTTAACCCCTACAAATGGGTTCAAATCCGAGTTAGAGCTTTACATAATTGTAATTCAGAACCAACTCATATCTCATTATAGCTTAGAAACCTGATCATTTTTGATTGACTTCTCCAGTAAATACAAAAACAGAATTTCTCTTCTGCATTTTCTTCAACTACTTTCCCAGGAGAAGTCAAATTACCACATAAAAATATATCTAGATATAAAGAGACCAGTTTTCTGGTGAAGAGCAATAGCCAAGCAGATCATATTTTTAATTCCTGATTTATGCTGTTTGGTAGAGTCCCTATTGTCTGCCAAGGTCAAGGGGCTATCATTTGTTCCATCATAGTACATCTCCTTTAATATTGTGCTTGACTCCCTGCTGATTTTCTAGAATTATTCCTTCCAAATGCATCATTGTGCTGTTTCTACTATGTGAATGTTATTTTATCCAGGGCCATTGTTTTATTTGTATATTTCTGAAAACTCTAGTTATAAATCATTTTCTTCAAACTGTAATCTCAAAACTAGAAATTGTGCCCCAATCAAAATTGGCCTTGGTGTTTTTATACTTCTTTTCTTTTTCTTTCTTTCTTTTTTTTTTACCATGCCAACAGTACACATTATTATTATTCATGAATGGTCAAAAGACTTACAAGGCCCATTATTATTAGTATAACCACATGTATGAAACATCAGGGACATGGAGTGAAAAGGACAGGTTTTTTTGTTTTTTTTTTTTAAGATTTTATTTATTTATTTTTTTAGAGAGGGAAAGCAGGGAGAGAGAGAGAGAGAGAGAGAGAGAGAACCCTCAGTGTGCAGTTGCTGGGGGCTGTGGCCTGCAACCCAGGCATGTGCCCCTGACTGGGAATCGAACCTGTGACACTTTGGTTCACAGCCCGCACTCAATCCACTGAGCTATGCCAGCTCGGGGCAGGACAGTTTTATATATATTTAAAAATTACAGACACACACTTTCTCAAGTGTTGACCACACGCTGCTACAAAAGCAGGAGGCATCAAGCGGCAGGAGCTCCAATAAACATAACATGTGGAAATATCTCCAGCATAAAAACTGTACTTAAGTTGCAAAAATAAAGTTTCTTTCTTCAAACATTTTGATCTGGGCTCAAGCAAATTTCATTTTAGTGATATGATGCTCTTATTAAATGTCATCCTTTATGCTTCCTCATCATTAATATAAGTCCTATTGGGTGTTCATTTATTCTTCTCAGGTTCAAAGCACTAAAGAGGTGTATTAAAGTCTATGGATTTAGCGCATTGTATGGACAGATTAAGTTTCTTCTTTGTTTCAGTATATCTTGATATAGCACAATAAGGGTGTCCTCCAGAGACCTTGTTTTTGATTAAAATCCACAACACGTGAGAGATGAAGGAACTGGTATGTGCCAGTCACATAACTTTTGTGGTCAGCTCAGGTAATCATACCAGCGGATGTTTGAAAATGTTTACTCTTTGAGCCTCAATAACAAGTGATTTGAGCAATAAGTCCTTAAATCATCTAAGAAATAGCCTAAGACTATTTCATGCTTTTTAATGATGCAGATAAAGTATTGGCAAGGCCAAAGGAAGTTATTTATTTTAATAAACTGCCAGGTATGGCAGCTAATAACATGTGTTTTTCAGATTACAAATTCAATTTTGATTTTATAATGTTTTTGAATATATAACTGCATCTACTTCCTAGAAGATTTATTGGAAGCAACACAAAGACAAAAACACAAAGATCACACCGCAGATGTAAAAGTCCAGTCAAAGACTTTACAGTCACTGGGCCTCTGACCCCGGAATGTAAAACTGGCCTGTGATTAAAACAGATTGTCTATGTATCTACAGTCTATGAATGTATCTAATCATCTATCAGCTGTCCATTACTTCCCTATATAATCCATATCTACATATGCCCTAGCTGGCATGTAAGTGAATCTCTCAATAAATGTGGCTGTTCCTCATGTAACCCAGGGGTGGATATTTTTGGGGTGCAGCCCAGTGAAGCATGGAAAACAGATGTACAGCCCCAGAAGTCCTGCAGTCCCCAATCTGTTAGCAAGAAACACCTTTAAAGTTATTTTCCTGCTCAATTATTCCTTTGCCCTTATTTCTTCAGTGAACTCCTAATTCACCATCGCATCGCATGGCCAAAGTAACCTCCCCTGTGTTTTCCCTAACCACGGTATTTGTGGCAATTGCCCCTTCATCATATTACGTTAATTTGTGCTTATCTATTTACTCTTTCTTATCAACTCGGGCATATATCACACTATAATGAAGTCACCTTCCTTCTATGCTAGACCATCATACCACCTAAATGGCATCTACCCCTCTGATGCATCTGTTCATTCACTGAAAAAAATACATCACTCAAGTGATTTTTCTCTATAAAACTTGGTTTCAGATAGTTTTCTTAATGTTTGGAATAGAAGATAAATCAGACAAGGGTACTGCCCTCATCACAGAGAGTACATAAGAAATATGCAATCACATAATCGCATAGTGATGTTTAGGTCTTGAAAGATAAGTAGGTGTTTGCTTATCTGAAAGAAACAAATGCCCGCCCCCCGGAGAAAGAGCTGCAGGAACAAAAGCATCAAGAAATAAAACTGGCCACTCTTTTTTTATGTATCTTTGGAATCATACACAGTGTCCGTACTACTGAAATGAATCATAATTTTAAATGAATAAGTGAGGGTGAACACGATTTTGTTCTAACTACTTCGAATGCTGCTTCCAAATCCCAGTCATCCCGATACTTTCGGATCTTTTCATTCTCTCTCAGTGTCACACGCAGCCTGCTTGTGCTTTTCCCTGCTCTTGCCAAGAAGGGGTTCCTGAATAGGGAGAAGGGAAGGTGATGTTTTCATAAGCCAGACTTCTTCCGTTTCACTGGTGCTCTCACTGGAACTCGGGGATGAGTGATCACCTGGCAGAACGCCATCGCAGTCGTAAAGGCTATGTAGCTTTCTTCATCCTAAAACAACGTTTTTTTTGTCTCCTAGAGTGTGCACCTTCCATACATCCTGCATGGCGTATCTCCAACTGGATTGTTTTTTAAATCCCTGTTTTTAAAAAAAAAAAATCCCTAGATGTCTTTTAATCTTTGCACCCTTAATTTTGAAGCAATTTTTATGCATACCATTAATTTAGGAATTATTAAATACTAAATAAATATGAGGTTGTACCATATTTTCATATGTTTTAATTTACTCATTTCATTTGGGGCTTTAAAGATGCGATTTATCTTATGATTATCTCTCCTGCTAATTCAGTGATAAACGGAGATCATCTGTTCCACAGAAAAAAATATCATTAGAAGAAGCCAAGATTTCTAAGTCCTTGTCCTGGTTCCGTCTTAATTAATCTTGCTCGGTAATATCACGAAACTTCTGTCTCCACACCTGTACAATGACAATAGTACCCAAGAAAGTCTGTAAGGAATAGCCCACAATTAACATGAAGTGATTCAGAGACTAGATCACCAATTCTCTGAGAGCAGAAATTGCTAAATAGAACAATAATTCACTTTCTAAATAGTGTCATCGCTTTCCTTCTAGCCCACTAAAGACTTTAAGAATCACTGTTCTCTTCTCTGGCATGGAGAGGTGGTGGGGTCAGGAAACAGGTATAATACCTAAGTTACAGATAATCAGTATGTTCCAAACTTGGAATTAAATAACCTTTTTAATTACCACAGATTAAGTCTTATGGGAAAGTACAATTCCTGAATTTATTTACACACTGGGATAAGGGGCGTGGAACATTGGGTTTCCCACAGCTGCAGCCACTGGGATAAAAGGTGGCTACTGTGGACAGCAAGACCGCTCTGACATCTGAAACCGACTAAGCACCACATGCAAGGGACCAGACATTTTAGCAATATTTTCCATGCCTCAATGATCACGACTTCTCTACATTTTGCTTCATTAAATAGATCTTGACTCAATACATGCCTATTATTCACTGAAGAAATAATAAATAGGGAAATCCAGTCAGAGGGTACCACCAAGAATGATGTTGAATCTTAACATAGATTCCTGGTGTTCGTGTTGAGAGGATCAAATAATTTCCTCCATATTTTTATTAACATGGGAAGTTACTTTGATGATTCCCTGTGGGAACTAAACTTCATTACTGGAGTAAATGCAAGGTGACTGTGTTTTGTTACCCTTTATGAAACTGTGGCCCACGGATGTTTATGAACGCGTGTTTCATCTGTATCTGTATAAGACATTGGCCTGTAAGTTCCCACGCAGGAATGTCCTTGTTACAGTTTGGTGTTGAAGTCATGCTGCGTCATGAAATGAATTTGGTTACATTCCACTTTTCTTCATTTCTTTCTCAAGTGTTTGGAAATATTTGGTTCTTCATGTGACAAAAAATATCTGAGAAAAGTAATGCCATCTTGGATTGTTGTAAAATTAGATCATCCTAATCTTCTCCTTAATCTTTATTATTTCCCGTTTCTTCCAATGGTGTTTTCTGACAAAACTCTCTTCATCCAAGGACTTTTGAACTAAGAAATAAAACTGATTTGGTTTAACATTTTTCGGAATCCAGCACGTGGTTTGATGGCCTGTAGATCCATTCAAACGGGGTCTTTACTGTGACCATTTCCCCCACACGATGTTCCTGAAAATCCCGCGAGGAGAACTGCCTCAACACATACTCCCCAGACCTTAGAAAGCTGTTTCCTGCAGGCCGTCTTCCTGACACTTTAAGAATAAAGATCAAGATGATCTTAACATGATATACTAAGAATCTCAAAACTCTCATCTGTGCTTGTTTTAAAGAGTTTTGTGTAGTTAGCATGCTTCCCTAAAATCTGAGCACTCTGGCTGGGATATGGGGACTCGAACTGGCTACTAAATTGGCATTTGGGGTTTCTGCGCAGGTGTGCCAAAGCTGAGGTCGTTACAGCTAAATGACAAATACCAAAGAAAATTAAAAGGCTTCTAGACATTTTGTTTGTTTGCTTGTTGGAATGGTCCACTAAGATTACTAGAGAAGTAAAGAACTTAGGGGAAAAAACCCCTTCTCTGCTTTATTTATCCTCACTATTATAAAAGTAAGATAGTAATGAATATTTACTGTTAAATGACTTATTCCTACAGTTAATATTTTGAAAAGCAGGACTGTCGTTTTAGCCACATCAGAGTCCCCAACGTCTAGCACAGTCCCTGGGAAAAATAGATTTTAAATATAGTGGCTAAAAGTGAGCTGTAAATAGCCCTGGTTGGCGTAGCTCAGTGGATTGAGCTCGGGCTGTGAACCAAAGCATTGCAGGTTCGATTCCCAGTCAGGGCACATGCCTGGGTTGCAGGTCACAGCCTCCAGCAACCACACATTGATGTTTCTCTCTCTCTCTCTTTCTCCCTCCCTTCCCTCTCTAAAAATAAATAAAATCTTTAAAAAATATAAAAATTAAAAAAATAAAGCCAACTTAGTTCCTCTCTTTGGGAAAAAAAAAGTGAGCTGTGATTATTTGCCCCTTAAGATAGTGACAGAAAACAAACTGTTCATGGTGGCCAAGGCCTGGTTGCAGCCTCTTTTACAATCACGCGTCTTTAAAATCCCTCTGTCTTTGTGGCAGGGCTCAATGACCGCCTCCTTCTCCTGGCCTCATTTATGTTGTAAGTGTATCAGAGAATTAATTTCATAAGAGAGAGGAAATGATGACGCTCCAATAAATGTCTGGCACACCTGGGAAAACGTGAATTATGGAAAATGGAGTCTTCGTTGAATCTTGAAAACCTGGAACAAACTGCTTGTTACTGTGGTTTGTTTTATTGAATGGCCGTGATTCAAAGGAGAGTGGCTTAGTGAGAGGCTTTTCCAGAAAGAAACAACACACACACAGACACACAGACACACACACACACACACACACACACAAGAACTCGCCTACAGCCTAGACTCTGTCACTTTTATTTGTTGTGCTAGAATTGCAATGGGGCCAAAAATGAGTTTCGGAGGTCAGCTGTGGGTCCTCCAGGTTGTGCATCATTTTTTTCACTGAACTGGGGTTCGCAGACTTACCTTAAGCCTCATGTGTCGGCCTGAATCATCCCACAGACCTGTAACAGGGTACTTATTTCAGTGGGGAGGCCGATTCCACATCTTCCTACCTTTGCCCCGATCTCTACTGTCGACCTCTACCCCTTCAACTCTTTACGTTTCATTTTGTCTTTGGCACAACATTGTTTTGGAGTGGCCAACGGCACAATCTAAGTACTTACAATAACGATTCAGGCTCATAATACAACGATGGGGTGGACACGAACAGGGCTGGGGATGGTGCTCTGTGTCCAAGTGGCCTCCCACAGCTCCCACCTGTCCCACTTGGGTCTCAGCACCTGCGGCGCCAGGTTCTCCTCTGTAAAGGAGACAATGACATCTGTTAGGCCTAAGTCAAAAGATGCCGTGCAGAAAAAATAAGAAATAATAGAAAAAACTTCTTGTAACTTATAGAACTAATATGGTTATCATTTTTGCACACTGACTATAAGTTTTCACCTTGCAACACAAAAGAAGTATATTTCAAAGTGAATTAACAATATAAACAATATCTGGTGGGAATGTTATTATTTCAAAGTACTAACTGTTAGCCCATGAGAATAATGAATTTTGAGTGAAAATGGTATGCTAATTTCAAATTTCCTATCAGTAAATTACAGTAGATCTCTTTGCACTTGGTACAGGGCAGTACTTTATCTATGAAGGAGTTTTATTTTTGAATAAAAGTAATCCACGCCTCCTATGGTTTCTCGACACCAGGAATCCCATCTGGCATTTTTTTCAATCCTTGAATTGAGTGAACTAATGCATGGGAAGCACTCAGGGCAGTGCTCTAGAATTATTATCATTAATAATTAGCTGGTATTGTTAGACCCTGGAATTTTTTCTGGGTCCAATATTTCATAGTTAGATAGCTCTCCTGACCTAGAAAGAGTAGTAGTGGATCGAAATACAATGTAGCCAGAAAATAATATTCTGAGGTATACTGTAAATTAATTCTTTCTGAATAATCTGAACACTTCAACTGTTTTAAATGTATCATACATAAATTATGTTATATAGATCAACAATGAAGTGTAATTACCAACATTTAATTTGTATCCGTGATTTCAGTTTAATCAAAAAGCCATAATAATACATTTAGATTTATTGCTAATATTATAAAGCTAGAATAAAACTCAGCAATAAATTTCCTAAAAGGAGGCAATTCTGAACAAGGCATTAAATTTTGATAAACATATTACAAATTAGAATGTGGTTATACGTTAAATAACCAATTTTACAACCAAAATGAATTGCTAATGTCTACATTTTTCTTTAAATTAATAGGTAGTCAAGGATGCCTGTATATTGACTCCGAAGCAGAATATTGATCTCTTTGTGTTTAATAAAACGATTGTTTTTGCCAAGGGAATGGCTATAAAGAAATATTACTCATGTAGAAGAATCTACTGAAAGCTCAGATTCAGAAAGAGGTGGGTGTGTCATGAATGACTGAAATTTGCACAGGAGTTTACAAGGGACGGTCACACGAGTTCTGCACTTCTCAAAGACCTGTTCCGCAGATGAGGAGACTGGGCTTTAGGTAGACCGGGGGTGTCCAACTCATGTTCACCGGGGGCCACATCAGCTTTGTGGTTGCTTTCAAAGGGCCGAGCATAATTTTAGGACTGTGTAAATGTAAATGCTCCTAACAGTTAAGTGAGAGCTCGGCACTGCCGCCGGGTAGCAACAAGGTGCCGGGCTGGGTAAACCAAGGTGGAGGGCCAGGTTCGATCACAGAGTAATAAAAGCACCCTGAAACCACGACATTCACGTGTCGCCTCCAGAAGTTTTTTTTTTAAGATTTTATTTATTTTTAGAGAGGGAAGGGAGGGAGAAAGAGAGAGAGAGAGAGAAACATCAATGTGCGGTTGCTGGGGGTCATGGCCTGCAACCCAGGCATGTGCCCTGGCTGGGAATCGAACCTGCGACACTTTGGTTCACAGCCCACGCTCAATCCACTGAGCTACACCAGCCAGGGCCCTCCAGAAGTTTTTACTTTGCATGCCACTTAATTATGATTTTTATAAATGTGTTCATTCTTTTCTTGAAGGAGGCAGGCTGGCTACAGTGTCCCCAGGGCCCCCATCAACACCCCTACAGCAACGCCATCCAGCTTCACTCCCAGTGTATCTAACGGTCTCTCCCCCTTCAGGTCTCAGGTACCTTCAGACAAGAGTCATAGCCACCTTGCTCACTCAGTCATTTCTATCACCTGCCGCATAGTGTGTCTTGATTATATATATATATATATATATATATATATATATATATATATATATATATAAAGACTTATTTTAGAGCAGTTTCAGAGTCACAGCACCCTGAGATATTTCCCAAATGGCCCCTGCTCCCCACACAAATGCAACCCCCCTCAAAATCGAGGTCCCCCATCAGCGCGGTCCATCGGTCACAGCAATAAACCTGCACCAACACACCCTCCTCCCCCAAGTCCATAGCTTATCCCGGGGTTCACTCTTCATGTTGCACTTCCTGTGGATTTGGACACGTGTGTAATGACATTATAGTATCATGCCAAGTATTTTCGGTTCCCTTGAAACCCTCTGTGCTTCCCCGACTCACCCTCTCGCCCCCCAGCCCACGGCACAACGGGGCTGTTCCTGGCATCGCAATTTTGCCCCTTCCAGAGTGTCAGAGTGGAAATCACACCGTATGTCAGCTTTGGCCTCAGCTTCTTTCACTTAGTGACGTGTCTTTAAGGTTCCTCCATGTCTTCGCATGGCTTGACGTTAATTCCTTTGAGTTAAATTAATATTTTTAAGAGAAATCTTCATAGATAGGGGTTAATATCTATAATAAGATAGTTTTAAATATAGCTACTAAGCAGTACTAATATTAATACGCTTTGCTTAGAGCCTCGCTCCATTGTGGTGTGTTAAGATTTATTCCTTTTTGAACAGGAGGATTATTGAGTGTTTATGAGAGATTAGCACTGAGCTGACACCTTTATTGAGGCTGTGTGATTTGTGCTATTTAATGCTGAATTTCCCACCACCTTAATTCATCTTGGAGGCTGGAAATGGTTTTTACCCCCCATTTTGGGAAGTGCTGTAATTCACATTACCGCCTGCCACTGCCTGATACCTACTTACTGAGGATTAATACGTGGCGTAAACCTGATAAAGGCAGCTGAAGGAGTTGTCTGTTACATTCATTCAGTGAATATTTTTTCAGAGTATTCACAGGGGTATTACAGTATTTCTGTTACAGAGCCGGGCAAATGATGGTCCATGGGCTACATCCGACCTGCCATCTGTTTTTATAAATAAAGTTTTATGGAGAAGTAGCCACACCCATCCATTTATTCACTGCATGTGATTGGTTTTGATTGATCACAAAGGCAAATTGAGTCGTTGCAACAGAGACCACGTGGTCTCCGACCCTGAAATGTTACTCCCTGGCCCCGCACACACAATGTTCGCTGACTCCCACCCTACAAAAGAGCAGACACGATGGAGTTCTTCTGTGTCCGAAAGACAGCCGTGGAAATAGTGGCACGCACACACAGACAGACGTTCGGGAGAGAAACGTGCAGAGGGCTAGGGCGAAGGAGATCACGGAGGGATGAGTGTCTGCTTAAGGCCCGGGGAAATGCTCAGTGACGGACAGTGTGTTCGGGCTGGATCCCGGAGTGTGCACCGGGCTGCACCGTCTGTGGGGAGGAGAGGAAGGGAGCCTGCCTTGGAGGACAGGCTTTGTCAGGAGTGATTTTTATCGGCAAGTGACCAAAAAAATATATGGGTTAAGTGGTTAAGGGTTGACATGTAGTAAGAAACGGGAGAGAAGCAAATTTTGACTTTTTTTCCCCCCAGCTCAATGATGTCAGCAGCCGTGGGATTCTCTTGGTTTTCAAAATCTCATGTTATGCCTCAGGCACCGCAAGACAGAGACAAGAGAGGAAGGCATGGCACCTGGGACAGGTGTCACTCCTGTCGGGGAAGAAGCACTTCCCCAGAAGCATCTCTGTGATCCTGCGCTGGTAGCCCATCGGGGAGGTGCGTCATGTGACTCCCACCAGCTGCAGCTGCGACGGGGTCAGGAAAAGGGTTCTCAGGGTTTGATGACACGGTTTTCATTTTCTTGGGTGAGCCGGTCCCGCGGGGCTCAGAGGGGGAGCCGGGCGTCAGCGCCCGGGCGGGATGGACGCGCTGAGAAGGGCCCCGCGGGCAGAACGCCGGGCCGCTTCTGCACGGCCATCTCTGACAACAGCGTCTGCCCGTGTGACGCAGGGACACCGTGTAGAGAGCATCTGTCACCATTGCAACGTCACTGTCAGTACAGTTCACCGCATCTCTGCCCTGGAACAGCGCGACGTGGAACTCTGTTCTCAGCTATTTTCAGGAGAAGTTCCATATTCTGGGGGCGTCTGAACTTCTATAACTTGGGTGCCTGTTACTAAGAAAACAGTGACACTGTGAGAAATAAATATTGGAGTCAAAATCGGCCATTTCTTTAGATTGAAACACGGAGTCACTGTGAGGTACCGATGTGTGAATGACAGATATCAAACCTGAGGAACACCACAAACACCACAAACACCAATACCTACTGGAGTACATACCCTCTTAATGCACTACCTACCCAGAGGACCTGTACGGTGCAGGTCACTGTTGACCATGCTGTCGCAGGGATTGCATTCCCAGCGCCAGGCACCGTGCGGTGTCCTCGAGTTCTGGGGGAGCACCCGGCCCTGTAGCGTGGTGCCGCGGGGTATGCGACGGTGCGGGAGGAGTGTGGGTGCCGCCAGCGGTACCTCCCTGCACAAAGTGTGTGTCCCAGGAACCTGTTCCCTAAACTCTACTCACTCCTCTCACCTGGATGGGCCCCAGACGCCGCAGCCACGCTCGTCGCACTGCTGGTCCCGGAGGAAGTGTGAGGTAAGGGAGTCACGGGGCAGAGGGACGATGGCTTTAGCCAAAAGGGATGTTGACCATCTTGCCCCCCAAAATAAGATCGTGTTCACCCTGTTGTTAGGACCCCTCTTAGCACTCCAGACACGGCTCCTGCCGGGGACAGGCCCTGCGGCTGCAGCGGCATCAGCCGCCTGGCGCAGCGGCCTCTGGCTAATGATGTGGAGACGTGTGTAGTTTGCAGACGAGAACAGAGAGGCCAGCTCCTTATAACACGATGAAGTGGGCCCCCAGTCTGAACCTAGTGGGGAGCCCTGTCTCCCTGGCAAGGAGAGAGAAAGGGACTGATTGGTCCAGCCCCCTGGCCTGCCTGCTCCGCTTTGCATGGTCCTGAGCCTTCACGTAGATTTTGTGGGAGAACAAAGTTAAGTGGAAACATGCAGGGGAAGAAGAAGGGGAAGGGGAGGAAGAGGAGAGGAGGAGGAGGAGGAAGGAGAGCCCTGATGTGGCAAAAACACACCATTTCTGAGGGATTTGCTGCAAAGCGGTCCGGATTTCTTCCTCAGCAAAAAGCCTGGGTGGTCTCCTGAAACGCTCATCTCAGGCCTTGTGTTAACCTGGTGAGACCTGGTCGGCAACATCCTGAAGTATGATTAGTTGCCTTGATAGCTCAACAGTGATGATAACTGAGGGGAAAAGACTCGGAAGAGACGGCTTGCTCTTGCTTACTTGGAGGGAGCCCAGGGATGTCTCTAACCTCCATGCAGGTCGCAGGTCGTGGAGAGAGCTGACTGGTTCGGGCCGGCTTCAGATGCGGTTTCGTCGGCTCCCTTATCTTTTTGTGTTTTAAACCAGCTCATCAGAGCTAGGCTGGGTGGAAGCTTCTTTACTTAGAGTTCACTATTTTCTGTTAACTCCTTTGCTTTTCCAGAACTAATTTGGACTTAAAATGACCTGAGACAGCCCCACCGTCGGGCTGCCCTGCCCTGAAGTCAGGATTGCAAGGAAAACGTTCTCCAAAACTCCCTTTTTATTTTTGTTTCCCACGAACCAATAACAAATCCTTGTTCGAGCATTGACCATGAGCCGGATGTTGTTCCCTGTGCGGGCACCCGGAGATGGGCTGCCGGAAGGTTCTGTCCTCAGGGAATTGTCTTCTTCTGGTCAACGGATGCCTGTGAGGGGAGGGGAGAGATAGAAACAAATAAGGTGATGCTCTCTTGCGTGGCTGATAATGCCTCACTTTTAGTTAACTATGGTTTAAATGTTCTATTAATATTTCAAGTGCAGTTCTATTACGTAATTGTTGGTACTGACTATTTCCGTTTCGACCCTTTCCCTGGCCTTGTGGGTCTGCCTGGGGGAGGGGCTGCAGGTCCGTTTTCTCCTGCGTGTTCCCCGCTCTCTGGAAATGCCTTTTCAGAACCTTCCTGCTCCTTTGCTTCTGGGTATTGCTAAGTCTGAGGGTTCTATTTCCCTCCCTCCTTTCTCTCTCTCTCTCTCTCTCTCTCTCTCTCTCTCTCAATTTCCCACACCTAATCCTTGAATCAGGAGAAGATTTTTATTAATATGTGTTAATTTACATGGAAATTATAACTGATCTTGAAACTCTGTCTTATTAAAGCCCTATTTTTTAACCTCTCTCCTTGGACACTCCAGGGAAGTGAGAACTCAGTGAAGTCAACTCGTAAAGACCCCCTCTCCTCTCGGGTTGGCTTTCTCGGTGCCCCGCATTTCCAACTCTCCCACACCTCCTCCCTTCCTTCCGTTCAGTCAATAAACCCTCAACAACCTTCCACGCTGTCCACTCTGTCCACCCGCTGCCACTGCCCCCGTGGCCCCGAGCTGCCACGTTGCAGGGCCCTCAAGCTGCCCTCCCTTCCTGCCACCGGGCCTCCTCTGGTCCGTTCTCCTAACACAGCCGGATGTTTTAATGGACAAAGTGGATCATGTCACATTCTCGATCAATACACTTGAATGACTTTCTGTTGCCTCTGGAAAGAAACCCACACTGTGTAAGCTGTTTACCAGGAACCAGAAGGCTGGGCCTCTTTGCAGTCACCCTCGTGGTGCCCACCATCCCTCGCGCACCCAGGAAAGCTGACGCACCGGTGCCTCCAGCAGCCCTGTCCCTCCTCCTGCCTCCAGTCGGCTGCTCCTGACTGAGTCGGAGACGTTGGTGTCTGTGGTGCGGAGGCTTACCTGGCCCCCGTCCACTCTGCTGGCTGACCCTTCCTCCGCTAAAACTCCTTCTGAAAGAACAGTGCGGGATTCTCTTCTTCACACCTGCTGCTCCATGCCCCAGCAGCCCATCCCAACGAGGGTGACCATCCACCTACGTTTCAGAGGGACGGTCCCGTGCACCCTGTTTTTTCCCCGCACAGCACCTGTGTTTTGGCATCATGAAGCACTCGGTGCTCTCTTAAAAGTGTCTCCCTTTGATGGTCAATTATGTGATTGTCTTCGTCACAAATGAGCGTGAATGACGGCCTCATAGGAACATGATATTGTGTTTGGAAACGATTTGAGCTATCAGCTGGAGAAGTGAGTTTTTTGTGGGGTTTTTTTTGTTCGTTTTGCCATTTTGAGGTTGCAGGTCTAGCTGAGTTTCTGGTATGCAGGACGGACCTTTCATCTTAAAGGAAGCATAGAAAGACAAGGTGCTGTGAATACGTGTAAGGTTTCTGGTATCCCCCTGAGCCCTTCACCATTCCAGTGCCTCTTAGTGTCTGCAGCTGGCGTGACACTTGTCACTTTCACCAAACCCCAAACTTCCTGAGTAGTGGGGCCGTGCCTTATGCATGTGCTCTATCGGAGGGTGCACTTTTCAATCAGTGGATGATGGTAAAAAAAGAGAAAGGAAAGCAAGAGAGGAGGCCCACAAACCAAAACTAACACTCCCCCCCCAAAAAAATTGAGATTTGTTTGTTTGAGAAAAGGATGATGCGTCAGAAACGTCCCCGGAAACAAGACCAGACGGAGATCCATTCACCCACCGCCTCGGCCGCTGTCCACGCTCCCCGTGGCTTATCGCGGTCAAATGAACCAGAGACACGGATCAGTAACACCTGAGTCTCGGCAGCCACCACACAGAAAGTTGTTAGAAGCTCTCCCTGGCCGTCACTCACCCAAGGGAGGTGAGCAAGCAGCTCCCCCGTCCGCCAGCAAGAAGGAACCCAGCACAAGCATCGGTCGTCCGAGAGGCCGGCAGACCCACCCTCGCCCTTTCTCAGTCTTCACGGCCTGAGCGTCGCCTTACGGAGCTCTCTCTCTCCCCAGGCTCACACGTCCCCCGGTGTCCTCGGAGGCAGAATCTCCCGTAATTGGCGAGTCTGACGCCTTTTCATTGCCTGTGCCTCCTTGTGATCGGAGAGCCTGTTGCCCCCGGACCTGACCAAGAAGAGCCAGTTGCATTTATCTGCACCATCGCCCCCTTTTTCAATCCAAACAAAATCCGACAAGAAAGCTCCCTGTGCAAAATGTGTTCACAGAGCCTTTTGTTGAAATGCGAGCTGAGTGCAGCCTGAAGTCCACTGCGTTCTTCCTGACGCCCACCCCGGGGTGACTACGCCCTTCCTCCGGCCACACCTCGCCGCACAGTCGCTTCCCTCCAGGGCCCATCGTGACCTCTGGCCTTTCCGAGCAGTCGCGCTGGAGAACCACCGGCCGGAAGCCAGCCGCAATCTGATGTTCACCGCTTTTTTTATCGATGTGCCCAGCGTAAGCACTTGTAGGAGCAACAACTCAGGGGACCAGTGTTACAAGGAGGCCCAGGTCAGAGTTCAGCCATCCCCCTTCCTGGCTGGCTGCCCCACATTTCCAGCACCTCCCGCCTGCCCTCCTGCCACACGCCTTCCCAGCTCGCGGGGGGTATGCCTCCCCACACGGTTTCACGGGCGGAATACCAGCGAGCACACAACCGGCATTGCCACCGCTCCCTTTCCGACCTCAGGGCTCAGCGCCACACGCGGGCCATCCTACTCCGGCTTTTCCTGCCACCCGCCACTGCGAACGGCTTCATCGAGCTGCGGGCTGGCCTGAATGAGAGGCGCTTCTAGGCAGGGACCCATCAAGGAGTGACAGGTATGGCTCTGTTTCAGCGAAAATCTAGGAGAAATCATACTAAGCGGCAACCCGCATCCGTGAGGGGTTCGGCCGTGTTCCTTCAGGTTTAGCCCCTGGGGGAGGGCAGGCACCCGATGTTTCTCCGTCGCTCCCGGTCGCCCCCAGAAACTCTAGAAGGTTCCGGCTCCTCCAGGCTGTTAATTAGCTGGGAGGGCTGCGAGGCTGATCTTTAAATCGATTGATGGGTTTCACGTTTTCTGAATGGAAGGCATGCTGAGAGTTATCATGCGGTGTTTTCTCTTGGAACAATACATTTCGGCCCAGTAGGATGACCAACGGGGGATGTTCTGCCCTGGGAGGGGGAGCAGCTGCCAGCATGGTCCCTGGTCATGGGGTGCACGGGAAACAAAGGGGGAAGGGGAAAGTAATCTTAGTTCTGGCAGGAGCCATCTTGCCAGATAGCAGAGCCTATGGAAATATCCTAAAGGCATCAGTGTGTCATTACACTGATTTTCAGTGACTTAATTCTTTCTACATGTACTGTCTGCTAGATGAGAAGCACTGTAGAAACCAAAACTTGGAACAACAAACTCACGTCCTGAAGACATGACAGTTTCATAAAGGAGATCATGGAAAGTTAATAACATGCAGAGTCACCATTTTTAAACAATCAGAGACATACAGGGAATCATTTTGTAAAACTAGAGACCAAACTTCACCATGGTTGAATGGCTTGTGCAAGGTGTTATGGGTCACTTGTGTATTAATGGTGTTGTCAGAGGCTAAATATCAACTCTCAAATGTATGTTCTTTCTGTTGTTTAATATTGGCCAGTGAGCTTTTGGCTGCAAGTATCAGAGAGTTGGGTGGAACAAATGTAACACAGAACGGGAAAAACATTAGCTCATGCACCTGGAATGAAAGTCAGCAACAGCTTCAGGCATAGATTAATCCAGGTGAGAAGACACTATGATGTGGAGACTCTATCTTCATTCTTAGGAAATACCTTCTCAAATTAGTGGCAAAGGGGGCTAGAGAAGGTTCTAGGAGTACTATCCTTTTTACAATAAAAACATCAAGAAGCAGCAAAAGAGAGGTTTGCTTTTATAGCAGTTCCTGCCAAATTCCCAGGGATGCTTGCGATTGGCCCGTATCCCGACCAACTGAGATGACGTGCACCCCCGTGATGAGGCTGAGGAGCCAGACAGTTGAAAGTCTTTTGGGGATTGAGGACAAAAGAGCTGGTGCAATTCTGAGATGGAAAAAGAGCTGAGAAGACCATCACAAGTCCCTGGTAAAAACAAAAACAAAACAAAACAAAACACACAAACAAAACCAAAAGACGAGAAAAACCAAGGGTCTCCCAGATCAACTTTGCATGGACTGCGCACCGGCCTCAAAGAGGCTTCAGGTCGTTTGCAGCACTCCTTGTGGATGAGGTGACGCTGCCGGTGACCACAGCCACAGGTGGGCATGTCCAGCCTCTCGGCTCCCGCTTGTGGCTGAGGGTGGACCGCAGCTCAGGTCTTCAGAAATGCCTCATTCGTTATACTTCACCATTATCTGTCTAGGCATCTCGGAAAATGTTTGTCCAAGGAATATCACAGAATATTCTAACATGTGAGGTAACTCATTTTTTTAACAAGTGAAACCTGTTTTGGGTCCTTTAAGGTACTTACTGCGTTCAGTCCAGTGGTTCTGCCCACCAAGTGTCCGAGCCGAGAAGAGACAATGGCATTGTGCAATTCCCCTTCAAATTAATCTACTTTATATTTTCATCTTGCAGTAGCTTCGTTTCTGCCACTGCTGGGAACTGAAACTGAATTATGTATAAGCAGGTGCCTTTCGTCACTGGCATCGCGAAAGAAAATGATCTACTGACCTTTGAGAAATTCCTCCAGTGAGGAGCAATTATCTTTCGTGTTTGTTTGACTTCGCTTTAAAGGAAAGTGATGGATCTTACCAACCGTCAGAGCCGATGGGGAGCTTCCCATCCAGAAGCGAGACCTTGAAACGTGAACTCACTTCACACCTGCGTTTACCGGAAGTGCCCTTTGCCGTGTGCTCCCCGTTATCCCTCCCCCCACTGTGTGCTCCCCCGTTATCCCCCCCCCCCGGGTCAAAACAGCCGTCTTTTCTCTAGGCACCGTGTCTTCGTGTGTTGTTACTCCTGCCTGGGATGGGCAAGGCTCAGACCCCAGTGCGTGCGGCACTTGACCTGTACGAACTCACTCAGTGTCTCCAGCAATTGTGGGAAGTGGTCCTGTGTTTATGTCCCGTGTTCTGGGTGTGGAAAAGGAAGCACCTGGAGTTGAATGTGTTGTCAGGATCACACAGCTGGTGACAGGGACAGGATGTAAGTGCGGGCAGCTGTGTCAGTGACCACACCCCCAACGCCAAGGACACGCCATTCCAAACGGCCATCAGAGGAACCTCGTCAGGAGCAAGGATCGGTCACATCTGGACAGCGATTCTCACGGGACAAAGTTCTCATCGCCTGCGTCCTCTGTGAGGGCAGAGCTGGTTTGGGGAGGGAGAAAAGCACAGTAGTCAAGAATCCTGACTCTCTAGTCAGACGTGTCTGCCTTAGAACCCATCCCTGTGATTTCCCAGAGACATTTGGAGTGAGTGAGCCTTCACTTGTGACAGACGCCAAAGGTCTCGGTGATGATAATGCCTCCAGTCGGTATTCCTGTTGCTGGGTTTCCTGAACGCTCTTTCCCCTCCCCCATGGGGGGCGGGATTTCTCATTGGGTACCACAGTGTCGGGAAACAAGCTCCTGCCCGGTCCCCGAGCACTGACAGTGCCACCTGGCACTCGTGACAGCATCAAGAGATGGACATCGAAGTCCCACTGTACTGGTTGTCAGAATAAAGACCAAGCCACACTTCCTGTCACTTCCCGCTTCCTCTGGTGCCTTCCTGGAGCTGCGTGTGGGTCAGTGACAGGGGTCAACTTACCTTGGAACTCTGAGCCTCGAGGGGCGGGAGTCACCTGCTTGCCCCCAGGAAGGGTTACATGCTTCGTTCTGCTACTTGTTATACAAAGCGTAAATCCCACAACTAATGTAATTACACTTTTTATAATTATAGTGATATTGTAATTATTTGTTTGCAGGTCTTTCTTAACATTAAAATTAATATTTTAAGGGCATGGCTATTTCTCAATCGCTTCCTTCTCATCGGCAAACAAACAAACTGTGCAGCCCGCTACGCACATGTTCTGAATTTACCCATGATTACTTGTCCTGTCCATCCGACAACATTGTTTCGAAGTGCGAAGGCAGCCTTAAACTCAGGCGGAGCAGCAGATGGCCAGGTCTGATCAGCAGTGTGAAGGCGAGCAGCTGGAACGTGTCCGTCTGAGATAACCGCGATGTTACGTCCGTGCGGCGTCCGGAGCGTCAGGGAGAGAATCGTAAGACACTTAACAAAGTAACACAGTCAGGTGCTCGGTAATGACTGACATAAACATGATGAAAATTACATATTTGGCTAGTTATAGACATGGGAATCCAGAAAATTAATATCTTCCATTTTATTTTTCCATATGTATTATGAAGTTGTGAATCTTAAGTACTGATGTAAGTGGTGTCACGGCCTAATATAAGGGAATTCAACATAAATAAAGCATTCGGGGGCTTATAATTTAAAATGCTTGATTAATGACAGGCATTCCTCTTCCCTTTGGGTAAAAATTACAGTGAAATAATTCTTTAAGCATTATTTTTCAATTACAGTTGACATCCAATATTATGTTAGTTTTAGCTGTGTACCAGAATGATTAAATATTATAAAACTTCCTAAGTGGTCATCCCAATAAACCTCACACCCATCCGACATCACACGTAGTTATTGGAATACTATTGGCTGTATTCCCTGTGCTGTACTTTACGTGCCCAGGACTGTTCTGTGATGACCCATTTGTACTTTTTTATTCCTTCGCCTTTTCCACCCATCTCCCCAACCTCCTTTCTGTCTGGCAACTGTCAAAGTGTTCTTTGCCTCTATGAGTCTGTTTCTGTTCTGCTTGTTCATTTATTTTGTATTTTAGAATCAATTGTTGATTGAAGGGTGTATAAAGAGCTTCCCAGACAAGAAAAAGCTAAAGGAGGTCATTGCCACCAAACCAGTCTTTCATGAAATGTCCAAGGGTCTTCTTTAAGAAGAAGGAAAAAAAAGATAAAAAAAATACAAACAATAAAATGACAATAAATACATATAGTTCAACAAATGAATCTAAAAAACAAAACAATTTTTCAGATCAGTGTCTTATCAGGCCCCAGGGAACATGGACGGTGATGATAACAAAAGGAGTTGCAGAAGAACTTTAGAACAGTAAAGCTGGGGAGGAAGTTACAGCATGGAGACTTCACAGGGGCATTCTCCTCACCGACCCAGTGATTTCCCCTGAAAATGCTCCTGAGGAAAGCCACGTGCCCTGGGATCGGCGGTGGCTCTGAAACCCGTGGGTGAAGAGGGGGGGAGCATGGTGGTCGTCAGCTGGGGTTCTCCATGCAAACCGCTGAGCGCCCAGGTGCCAGACCCACCCTGCACGGCCAGCCTGCGGTCCCCAGTGTCACACTGCATGCTCCAGAATGATAGTGGACACGCTGTCTCAAAAATTAAAACGGTCCAGTGAAAAGACCCTAAGATGCTGAGATCTGGGGATTTAGAAAGAGGATCCAGCACCAGCTTTTATGTAAGCCACCAGCCCTGTCTTACGGTGCCCCGGGATGAAGGGTCTCAGCCCCTCCAGGGCCCGGGAAACACACCCAGCGCTGTTTCTAAAAGGGTGTAAAATTATCTTCCTCTTGATGGAAAGACCTTCCTCCAGAATCCCAGGGACCTGCTTGGTGTCTCTGCACTGGGGTTCGCCGTGAGCTCCATCCCGCCTCTTTCCCTGCTGCCACCACTGCCACCGCCACAGGGTCGGACCGCTCTCTGCGCCGAAGCAGTCTTTCTGTCTCTGTTCCGTCACGTCGGTCAGGATAACACACACATACTCTACCGTGAACTGCTGGGTGTTCTCCTGTACGCACCCGAGTTCCCTGTGCCCGTTGGAACTCCTCCAGGGGAGGAGCGTAGGCTCCGCCTTTGGAGGATGGGATTGGCCGATGTGGACGCACGCCACGCCCACGCTGGAGCGTGAAATCTAAAGGGATGCTTCGGGTCTCTGGACTCACGGTCTAGGGGTCCCCACTGCAGAGAGGAGCGTCCCTCGGAAACACTCCCCCTCACCCTGGGTGGGCTTGCCTTGGATTTGTGTGCTCTGGAAAACAAAGAATGGAAGGAATTGATGGGAAACAATGCCTATCAAAGGCTCGTAGCAAATCTTTCATTTAGCCTAACAGCTTGTGCACCGGCAAGAAAGCTGTTGCTGTTCCCTCGGCAAATTTACGGCTATAGGTCTTAGATTTACTACTCTGGATCCTGTCAACAGAATTTAAGGGGAACTAAAATAATACAAAGAGAAGTACGAACTCTTAGACCTTGAGTGTCCTGCAGTAACTGGTATACTGTGTTAGGCACACAGCCTCACACTGTACACCAAAGACAGTACTATGTGCCAAAATGAATCGCAAAAAGATTCTTGTTGAAACTGTTCAGTAATAGATTTTACAGCAAAAAAATATTTTTAATTTAGTTTTAAGTGAAAGATTATTGGAGGTTTTAATATTGTAATTGCTCTCCGAGTCTTTATGAACAGAATACAGATCCTGGATTTTGCAAAGTGTACTTGACCCTGAAACCTTATTTTTGTAGAACACGTCTGTTAGAAGTTTGAGGAATTCTGGTTTGAGTAGCAGAAAACCCCGAGTTCGGAAGCAGTCGGCAGCCTGGTTTGTCAGTGGTGACACTTTGTCCGGATGCCTCTCCCCTGCCTGCCCTGCGCAGGCGCCACCGGCCTCCCCACAGCCGGTGCACTCTGACCTCTCTCTTGTCCCATGATGCACTGGCCTCTGGATGTACGGGGTGTGCAACTGTAACTCATATTTTTAACTTTTTCAGGATGTCCCATAACCTGATTACAGAATGCCCTCACGTTCCTTAACTCAGAGTTCTAGAAATGAGCAGGGCAGGGCAGAAGGAGTGGAGAGAACACCGGAGTCGAAGTTAGAAGACACAGGTTCAAGACTCACCTCTGCGTTGTGTTAGTTCATGATGGCTTCTTTTAACTTTCCTAGCCCAGGCTTTCTTTTCTGGAAAACAGGCCCCTTAACCTCCACCTCGCATACTCTATCAGAATCGATGGAGATCACGCCCACAGACTGTGAACTGTAAGTGTCCCACGTGGACCCGAAGTTATCAGAGGCCTGTTGGGACGATGCATTGACCGGTGCTTTGCCATTAGGCGGCATCATGAATAGAAGAAGACATAAAACACAGCTTCTAAGCGGATACAGAATGTTCCTCCTATGTGCACCAGGCATCATGGTGAATACTTCCTTTAGCCATGTCTCTGGCTTAAAGTATCGAGAGATGTGTTGGTGGATTTTGTGGAATAAGCCAAAAATTAAATTCCTCCCACTGGGGCTAAAGGCACGGCAGAAACTGGTATTAGGCTCCCTCCTCGTTTGGATCAAGGGGTAATGAGGATCTCTGCTGAGAACAGGGAAGAAGTCGCGCCACATTCAGTAACCACCGGCCCCATCCACGTGCCTCTCTCAGACGTCAGCGAGGAAGGCGGTGGAAGCTGGGGCTGTGTAATGATGTTTTAATTAATTTCTGATTCTTTTCTCAGACCTCCGAAGCAAGGCTTAGGTTCCTGGGAGAACACACGTCTCGAGAGATATGTAGCGATAAATACCAGTGTAGATGTAAATATAGAAAAGTTCTGACTTAAAGCAATTAATGATTCTCATTATGCGAAGAAATACGACGAAATGCTCTGGAGAAACCTGAGTGTGAATCCCCGGTCTACCACTTATTAGCACTACAGCCTGGGATGAATTACTTAACTGTTTGAATCTCAATATCCTTGGCTGTAAAACTGGTTAAAAAGGTATTAACTAACAGGGCTGTTGTGATAATTAAATGAGTTCGTACACACGAATGGCTTTTCACCGCGCCGACCACATAGAAAACTTGAAGCCGCCGTTGGTCAGTATGGGCAGTGGGAGCAGTTGTGGTGAGTAGGCACCGATCATTGAAACGGCATCCTTTGACTTCAGGGGAATGACAGACTAGGGGACGCCAGGGTGGGAGGGTGGATCGTCACCTTTGTCACAAGGTGGGGTGCTCTGTGCGTTAAGGTGCTGTGGCGGGCTGCAGGAGCCCCTTAGTGAGGGCAACGCTGCCGATGCATGTTGCAGGAAGAGGAGGACCCCAGCCCCCGAGTGTGAGCCCTATTTCCGGTGTGCCCTCCTGTAAAGAACATGAACTATGGATTCGGCCAGACCCAGGTGACCTTGGGAAGTATTTGTTTTCATTCATTCTGCACAGGCTGATTGAGTCTAATGCTGCGGCAGCCCCCGGGAGCGCAGCAATGAATAGAAGGTGATTCATGACCTACCAGGGGCTCGCAGTCCGGTGGAGGAGATAGGGCAATGTCCGGAGCAGGATAAGAGGAAGGGAATCACAGGATTTATCCTCCCCAGCAGGTCCTTTCGAGCATGTTCAGTGGGTCTCTATCAGTAACTCTCCAGGGGCAAAAAGCATGTGGCAAGTTGGGCCCCAGCCGGTCGGAGGGAGCCGTAAACCTGGGCAGACGCTGGCTGTGAGACGCCTGTGAGTGCTGTGGGAACTCGGGCGGGGCGGGGCGGGGCAGGCGCGCGGACTCTGCAGGGTCTGCGCGGCGTTCAGTGGGCACGTGACCCTTTGCCAGGCGGAGAAGAGGGTGAGAACGTGGAGTGGCGCAAAGACAGTGAACCGGGTGGCGTGTCCCCACGCCCACCCACAGGTGGCTCGGCATAAACAAAGGGAAATGGCAAGGCATCATGATACACTGATCGGAAATATCCATCTTCGAGGACTAAAGGGAGCATTGCTAAGGATACAGAATCAGTAAAGGCAGGAACAGGCTCACCTTGACCCCCGAAAAAGGCCACATAGGCACCTCCTGGCACCATCCGTGTGTCCTGGCACGCTAGCTCAGCACCCATGGGTGAAGGGATTGAGTGCAGCACCCGGTCCGACCGCGTGTGCCCTGTGGCACTTGGCAGACTCTGAAGGAGCCCGAAGGCTCCCCTTGCACTCTCTTCCAGGCAGAAATGCCGTCGCAGGCGGCGGTGGGGCCCCCGCCACACACACACATTCAGGCGGTGGTGAAGCGGCACCCGCAGATGGCCTTGGGCAGCTTCTTCACGACGGTAGGGATGCCGATGTCGCGCCTCATAACCAAGGATGAAACATCTGTCAGCGAGACGCAGGGGTCCAGATGAGCAAACTGGAAAGGGAAGGCTCATTCAAGGAGAAAAAAAGGACAGAGGACTCAGCGATTTCTAAAGAAACTTCTGCATCTTCTGAATTGGAGTTAAAGAAGTCTGTGAGTGGCACCCCGGCCCCTCATACATGCTTCCTTAGTCAAAACCCACTTTCTTCTCCCTTCAGCACCGGTGTGGCGATGATCGGACGCCGCCTAGACAGACCTGCGTGGCGGAAGCTCACGCTGGCCTGTATTCAGGAGTCCCGGGCCCAGGTCCGGGATCTGCGGCTGCATTCAATGATCTGGGGCCACAGGTCCCAAAGATGAGTCACCCCATCTTTCTGACTCACAGACCCTCCATCCACCCTGTAAGGGTACTTCATTAGAATATTATTTCACAAGAAGTTTTTCAAAGACTACCGCATGAGTTTTTCTCTCTTGTATTGGGTGAGCATGCCAGGGTTCTTTAATGTATACAATAAAGTTTTCTCTTGTCAAGCACTTTTGGAGAGCACCAGGGTGAAAGAGTGTGCTGTGTGCAGGACTTACGTGCTGACATGTGCTTCCCCTTCGGGAGAAATGCCGACCACGTGGCCTTCCCCCGTGGATTTCAGGAGGTAATTCTCTTCCCGGCCCCCTTGAGAGTATCTCCCAGCATTCGGTTCCACTGAAGGACACTTTAGGGACCGCTGCATGGACAAGCCCCAGAGAACGGCCCAAAGGGTGTTTGTACCCGCAATGTAACTTTGTGTTCAGAATTGTTAATTATGACTGGGACCGTTGAACTTTCTTGAAGGTCGATTTCTTCACGTAGAGTCTTCCCGCTGCATCAGGGAGTCACTCTCGAGCTCTGCGACGCACAGAGAAAACATCGGGCACTGCGACAGTTCGAGTAGGAGCCCCACTTTGGGGTCAGCATGGGTGGGAAGGGGCCAGCACCCCCTCTCTGGGAGCACGCATGGCTTTGGGTAAAAGTGTGCATCTCTGAGCCAGCCTCGGGGCGGAATCCCGCTCAGGCACGCCCAAGCTCTGTAGCGGTGCACGCGGTAACTCACCCCCTGCGTGTGCTCCTTCTCTCTCCCACAGGGCCGGGTGGTGGTGAACAGTGTGCAACCACTCACGATAGCGAAGGTGGTGCTGCACGGAACAGACCCCAGACCTACAGACAGTTAGTGTTCGTTATCTGCAAATCCCACCTTTCAGAGTTTGTCTGCTCACTAGACTGTATCCGTAACCCCAGACCACTGTGGTGCTTTGGGGGGGCACTTCCGGGCACACGCAGAAAGAACAGCGACGATGGAAATACTGAGTTGTTCAATGCACAGATTCCCAGCTGAAGCTGAATCAGTTGATGCTCTGCCTTCTGGTTTTGGCTCTCCTAGTGTGCCCCTCACAGGTCGTTTCTTACTGAGGGGGGTACCTCTCTGATCCAGACCCCCCAGCACTGGCCCTGGGGTGCTGAGCGGCAGGACAGTGTCCTTCTTAAAGGGGCTGACTGCGTGGGCGCACCATTATGTTTGTGACTGATAACACGTGACTGCAAGATAAGGTTCTGAAGTCAGAAAACGTCATTGGAAATGGAGAAACGTTGATGTTTTAAGTTTTAAACGGCAGGATCTATAGGAGTTGGTAAAAATTGTAACACATGTGGTTCCCAGCTATCAGTAAGAACAAGCTGGAGATGGTTGTAGGCAAAAACATCTGAGGAGAGAAGAGCGTTGAGCCCAGTTTCCTATCGTATCGCTCAGTTTTATCAGTGCCACGTAGGAGTGTCTGGGTCCCTGATAGTTCTGTCTCCACACAGTTCGGTGGGTACGACGGGGACAGCACTCAGGGACGCTGTGCTCACGTGAACCAGCGCCTCCCAGCTGGAGTCTCGCTCGCTGACGGGCTGCTCACAGAGGACCCCCCCGGATAGTTGGTGTCGGTCTGTTCCTAAGGAGTTGCCCCACGCCAAAGGCAAATCCTCTTACCAATTTCCTCATACATGCCTTCTCTTTAATTCCCATACTTGTGGGTGTTTTCGACGTCTCCACGTTGTGATGGGAAAGGAGGAGGGAAGACTTAAAGACTGCTGGACATCCAGACAGCGTCCCAGCGGGAAGGGTCACAGCACGTACCCAGGTCCCCCCAGCGCACTGACAATGGGGCGGACGGACTGGGAGGAAGAGCGGGCGAACATCAGAGGCTCCACCATGTGTGAGTCTGGAAGCGGATGCCCAGCCGATGGGTCACGGCTACGGTGACCTCACGCCCCTCGCAGTAGACTGGCCTGGTTCCAGCGGAGCACGAGGCATTCACCGAGTCCCCCAGATGAGGCAGGGCCTCTAGACCACACGGTGTCTGCAGCCGGGCTTTGATGTCGCTGGCCCCTGATCTCCAGGGCACAGTAGCGCCAGAGCACTGTGAGTTCCCAGCTCACCACCCCAACGCGCATGGCGGCGGGGGGAGACCTCTACAAAGGGAGGTATCTTTCTGTAATTACATAATGCTCGTGCGCTTCCTAGCGATGCTCTTTGATGTGTCCGAGGAGGTGTCTGATCTGTTATCGCACTCCAGTTCAGACACTGGGCTGGAATCAAATGCCTCTGCCAGTCGTCCGGCCTCGCGGCCCCGCACTTCACTTGCAGGGCAGAGCGGGGCGGAACAAAGAGGTATTGAGGGTCTGCAGTGAGCGAGGCACCTTTTTTTGTGCATGACTTCTCATTAAAGCTTTGTAAATCCTTACAAGAATGTTGGCTACGCCGGTAGCATAGGACAGTTGTATTCAGAGGTTCAGGAATTCACGTCTCTTTTCAGCGGATGCCTCATTCCACAGGCACTGTGTCACCATGGTCAAAAACACAGACGCCAGGGCCAGACAGCCCCGCTTTGGGTGCCTGACATCGCCATCCACAGGCTGCACAATCGTAGACCAGTCACTCATTCTCCGTTATTTAATTTCCTCATCTGTAAAGTGGCAGGATGATGCTAACCTATCTCATAGGTTATTGTGTGATGGCACTGAGTACAAGTATGTCAGGGGCTTAGGACAGTGCCTAGCCAGTGGGAAGCACGGAAGATTGTGTTCCTATGACTACTCAGCTCTATGTAAAAGGGAAACCGAGCCTCAAAGGGGAGTTGTAACTGGCATGAAATTGTGGTGTTAGTAGCAAAGGACGAGCCAGGCTTCAGAACTAGATCTGAAAGGCGGCTGGCCGCTACAAGATTAAAAAGAAAGAAAATGCACAAACAAAACCCAAACCAGCTGCTTTTTTCATCCCCAGGAGCTAAATTATGGCTCGAAACTGCGCCAACAGTCAAACACTGAAGTTCACAAGCACACGTCCAATTGAAGCTTATTAGCACAATGAGTCTATTACTTCAAAAGGAAGTGATTATTAAACTCTTAATTAACGGGACAGAATACCCTATAGTGATCATACAAAAACATCTATGGCACCCAAAGTCAGAGGGGCATCTGGCTGCCTCCTAGGGACGGAAGAACCCCAAACGCATTAAATATGCAGAGTCTGCATGGACAACCCCAAACCTGCAAGAGGGAAGACCAGTGGATACACTTAATTTTTATAATTATATTTTAATTGAAATTGTAGTGTTTAACTACATATTAAAATGTGATAACTTCTTAAGTTTTTATTTTTTAAAGTTTCTGGCACACTCGTGGCCGGCGCCTGTCTTACTCGATCAACCAGCCTATTATTTTCAGATTCGACTGACCACTGTTCAGCGAAAAAGGCACCAGGCACTGAGACATGTAGAAGTTACAAATATAGGGAGTGTCATCACTAACCTCTGTTGAAAAACTAGGTGTTTGATATGCATTAGAACATAGATTTCGTGTAACAAACCATTTTGCATGGCATTTGCTAATTATACCAATTTTATAGATATCAAAATTAAGAATTTAAAAGATTTGTCCTAGCCTGGCTGGTATAGCTCAATGGATTGAGTGCAGGCTGCAAACCAAAGTGTCAGAGATTCGATTCCCAGTCAGGGCACATCCGTGGGTTGCAGGCCACAGCCCCCAGCAACCACACATTGATGTTTCTCTCTCTCTCTTTCTCCCTCCCTTCCCTCTCTAAAAATAACTAAATAAAATCTTTTAAAAAAAGATTTGTCCTTTGGTCATTCATAATAAATGACAGCTGGCAATATAACCCATGGCTAAATGACAGTAAAATGTATCCCTTCGCCACTGTTTCTGAGAACTAAGCTATTTTAGACTTTAAAGTACGTTATGTCCATGTGCACAGAGCCACAGAGAAGCTGCTGAGGCTCAGAACAGAGGCATGGCTTATTAATTACTTTGTTGGCTCATACAAACAAATGTTTATTGAGGAACAAACACACAGCAGTTGCCATTGCAGACGGATGTAGAAACAGGGAGTAGGACAGAGCCCTAGCTGCCGCGGCGCGGGCTTCGGCTGGAGGGTGACAGGCGATGAGCAGACACACGAGAGAGCGTGCGCGAGGTGCTGACACATTTGCGAGAGCACATCTGGTGTGGCGTCAGCCCGTGCTGGGTGACCTTGGGCTGGATGCCCGGGGAAGGTGACACCTAAATCTAGAGCACCAAGGGCAAGGAGGAGCCAGAGAGATGGGGGGGACGATTAGAGGGAGAGGAAGGAGTTGCCACACCAGGACCCGTAGGCGCCAGAAGGCCACAGGCTCTGGCCCGTGTCTCAACCAAAAACTGTGGTCTGTGCCTGAATCAAAGCCTGTGTACCTGGGCGGTAGGTAGGAAAATAATGGCCACCTCGACCTTTATCCTGACGACTCTACAAAGTTAACTGTGCGTGTGAACATGAAGAAATAACCTGATATCAAATAAAAGAAGATTAATTTTGTCTATTACACATAGATTTTATTTTCCTTACTGGGTGTATTTTAAAAATGGGCTAATCCTAGTTCTGTTCTAAATCCGTGTGCACATGCGCAGGGGGAAGATGGCTTATTGCCGCAGTTGGTGGTTTTCTCCAGCCACAGGGGCCGCCCCGGACCTCACAGAGAGGACGCCCCTTCCCCCGGGGGCTGGAGGCTGGGCCAGCCCCTTCGAGGGAGGGTGAGTCAGTGTTACATGTTTAGGGGAAAAAAGATGCAGATGAATGTTTGGAGAGCAAACACGCTTCTATAACAGGGACGGAGAGCTTTCGCTAGCACCCCACTGGTGTTTCCGGGATCAGATCTAACGGCACAGCGGAGCCTCCCCTCAAGTTCAGGGGCCGCTCCCTGACCCAGTGCTGGTGGTGCGGGTCGAGCAGCAGGGACAGGGTCTCTTTGTAAAAGCCTCCTGCACACTCTTATCTGCAGCAGCTGGCCTGGGCCGGGACAGCTCGGGGGTGACCTCATAAGCCACGTGATGAGGAGGACCCAGCCCCACCCCCCGGCCCCCACCCCCGCCGCTTCAGCCTGCAGTGAGCTGTAAGTACCCTCCCCTGCCGACCAGGTGTCCGCCCACATGGGGCTTTTACCTGAGCCAAAATACACGTCTATCACTTTCGCCATATGCTTTTTTTTTTGCATGTATTTTTCACTAATTAGTTATTAGCTTACTATGTATAGGTGGAGAAAATTAAGAATTTACCTTCTGTGACTAGCTCAAGTGAAACAGAAATAATGTTGGGCCACTGAAGTGGTAGGTGGGGCCCTGGAAGGTGACCCCCGATACGGGAGGGGCGTGGAGCCCACGGGAGTGGGGCCTGGCTGGTCGGGTTGCCGCACGAGGCTTCAGGGGAGGTGCGGGAGGGAGCCTGAAGCGATCCTGGCCCTTCCCTGGTGCGGGGCGCCAGGCCAGCAGGACGCTATTCACAGGAGCACGTGACGTGACCTTGCGGGGGGCCGGGGGGGCGTAAGACACACACGGAATAATGGAATCGCATCGATGCCAGTGAAGGCAGCGGAGGGTGGGAGGGGAGCCTAAGCGAGAAGGCTAGGCTGCGCTTGTCCCGGATTCCGCATGATGCGCGTCAGGGAAAGGGGCCCCGCGCACATTCCAAGGGCCGTGCATCAGTTCCAGCAACAGCAAAGCGGGATCGCGGTGACGCAGAAATCCGGTGACCGTAGTCCAGCAGGTATGGGCCAATCAATGTACAGTGTCCATCACCAGGCATCGTCTTCCTCCGCGGGGGCGTGCGTCGCCCCTAATAAATAGCCATGAAGAGACAACCCTAAAGGGGCTTGTGAAACACTTTGATCACGATTTAGCCACCCACGTGCTCTGTGACTTCGGTCAAGCGGCCACACCTCTCTGAACCTCGGATTTCTCACGACGGGAGGGGTAGGACCCTGTGCCTCGCTGCACGTGTGGCCTCTGCAGGGAACGTGTGTCCGACGGCTCTTACTCCTCAGTCCCCAGCTCAGCGCGTCGTCCAGCTCAGAGTCGCCCGGGGAGTGTGTTGAATGAATAGCTGATGACGAAGTACACACATCACTGCCTCTCCTGGAGACCAGGCCCTAACAGAATCTCGGTGTAATACCCGCACACGAATGGGAAATCTCCCTTGGAACTGGGGCTGCCTGGAGTGAGGCACCTGATGATTAAGGACAAAGGAAGACAGACTAGGAAAAGTCATTTAGAATATGATCACACGTAATAAATATGACCGTATCTGAAGCATTTCGGGGCAGGAGTCATCTTGCGGAGACTCGACTGAACTGTACAGAGATGCCGTCAGCATTGTGCACATTTACACCTTTTCACTAGCTGAGCCCTGTCTGTGCCAGCCCTGCCAGTGCCCGTGTCACCTGTGGGGTCCTGAGGAGGCCGGGGACAGGGCCTGCAGAAGGTGTCAGTCTGGGCGGAGCCCCGTGTTCAGCGCGTGGCCCTGTGGCAGCAGCGCTGGTGGAACACCACCGGGGTCCCGCAGCCCGTCTTTGCTCCTGGTGGCCTCCCTCTCCTTGCCCCAGCTGGGGCCTCTTGCCAGGGTGGCCGCTTACGCATCTTCCCGTTACACCTCTTGACACAGTGTGCTCTTCCCGTCTGCACGATAAAATGTCCTTTTGTAAGTTTAGAATGCAAGATGGAAACGTAAGGTCGTCTGATTCAGTAATCCTATTTTATAAATCTCCATTGGTGATTCTGAATGGCCTCTGAGATTCCTTGCTGCTGGGTTAGCTGGGTGCCTGGCCCACCTTTGAACTCAAAACTGTCCGGATGCCTGTGGGAGTGAGCATGTCAGTGAACTCAGTATAAGTCACGGCTGTGATCATGTGTGTGACAGTGGCACGACCTGGCCTCACGTCCTCCCCTCCCACATATACAGCTCCAGCCACAGGGGACAGTCAGTGGCTCCGGAAACACACCCCGGGCATCTGCAGGGTCTCCCAACCGGAGAAGGTACAGCCGAAGGAGGAAAGGGGGAGGGTGAGAGGTTGTAAAGGAGCTGATTACAAGACTTCCCTCGTTCCCTCGTTCTCTTGGTGTCGATCTGTCTCTGAAGGGCCCCGCACAGCCGTCCTTCTCCCACCACTCAGGAGAGCCGCGTCTCACCACCCAGGCCCCGGTGGAGCACGTGAGGCTGGGTTGGTGGACATCTAGTCCCCTGAGCACGGACTCTGTCGTCAGCTTGGCCCCGCAGCTTCCTGGCTCGGCGGTTGTTAGCACGGTCAGTATTTGATGTGTCTGCAGTGCTTGTCTCTCTGTGACTCGTCTAACTGAGCACAATGCCCTCAAGGTCTGCTCGTGTGTCATTGCGAATGGCAGGATGTCTTTTTTCAGTGTGTGTGTGCATGTGTGTCTGCGTGTGACTTGGGCACTTAGGGTGTTTGCATATCTTGGCTATTGGGACTAAGGCTGCACTGAACATGTGAATCATGTGAATGCATGCGTGTCTTCAATATCCTGTTAATTCTCGGGATGGGAATCAAAATACAACCAATACGTTTTTGTTTCTTTAAATTTCATTAGTGTTAAAATAGGATCAACAATAATGAAAAGTCATTTTGTTACAGAGAACTATAGGTATTGATTGATAAAGTACTTTAACATAAAATGTTCACTACAATGAAATTCTGAGGAAGTTTTTCAATAAATATACTTTTTTTGAAAAATTAATATAATATTTTAGACTATTAAAAGCTTGTTTATTGGGTGCTATTGATAGATATTGATGAGTATCAGACTATTTTGGTGTTTAGCTCTCACTTGACGAATTTCAAAAATAAAATAATTCGATTTTGAAATGCCAATACTTAGAATACCCTTGGAAAGTACTTCAACCAAAGAAAAATAAACACAAGAAAATAAGCAAAGAACCTCGGGAAAGCACGGGAAATCCTGCTTTGTGGAGTTTCCGTTTATCCAGCTGTCTTACCATTCCCCGAAGTTTGACTAAACCTCAGACAAGCTTCTTCACTCTAGGCACTCTGGGCTTCCTTTCTCTTTGTCGTCTTCTTTAGAAGACTCGCACCTGGAAACTCTTCCTCTGCCCCTTTGAGATATGGGTCACTCATTTTGAAAGCCTCTTGTCAGTTTTACTGCCCAGGCGAATGCCTTTCTCAAGGAGCTGGGAGCCGTCCCTCTGAGCGGTGATGGGCAAAGACGCTAGCACCCCACCCCGCAGCCTCGGCTGGAGGTCAGCAGCCGGACTGTGCTGGGCACCAGTTATCGAACTCTGTCTAATCACAGATTAAAATATCTCCAAAATCAGGAAAACACTCACTGTGTTCAAAGCACTCCAATATGAACCCACCTCCTAATGCCTCCCAGCACATTTCTGTTAGCTGAATCCCGCCCTCACAGTCCCTCCTGCCCTGTGTTTCAGCAGCCTTGACTTCTCACTGTGTTCCGGTCCCTCCGACTGCAAGAGCCTCGGGTGAAGTCTCTATCTATGATTTCACTTTGTCCGGTGAAATGTTCTCTTTGACGCCATTGATCTACGTTTACTCCAGTCCCATTCTCCCAAAGACTTAGACCTAACAAATCTATGTTAAGTCATTGGGTCCTTAGTGTCAGGTTAGGGTAGGAAAACAAAAGTTGATAAAGGAAACAATAGAGAAAGAACTAGGCGAAGTATTTAGGAGGGGACCCAGAAAGCAGGAGCCACGGAAAGGAGCTGTTGGGTCCGCGCTGCCGGAAGAACCGGGACCAACACAGAAGTGATGGCTAGGGAGCCCAGCAACCAGCAGGGTCCATCAGGATAGCTCGGTAAAACAATTTCTCCATTTGGAACACAGAATTTTCTAACAACGCAAATGTAAGAATCTGACATTTCTTTGCTACAAGTACTTTCTCTATGATTCTTCCCCTGCTATCTAGATTTTATATACTGTTGTTTAATTGTGAAACTGTTATAGGAATCATATGGGACATAGGTGTGCTGGGAGTTTTTTTAAGTGTAGGATCAAGACAGGCAGGGAATTTCTGAAAATTCTTGGGTGGGCAGGGTACCATGGAGGCGCTGGCGTCTGCTCCTCTGTGTAGCATTGCTGATGATCACATTTTTTCTGACTGCTTTTTTTTTGTCATCAGACAACAATTTCTGCAATTTCAAGCTGAGTCAATGTTTTTTTTTTATCAGCAATGCAAAAGTCACTATTACCTTCTTATTCCTGTACTTAATTCAGCTCTGGTTCTATAAATGTATGTAAGGTTCTATTAATGTTGGTCTTTCTTTTCTGTGTAAAATTGCAAGAGAACCTTAAAATTGAGGCTTTGTATGATCCTAAGTTGTGGCCACAGCATGTTACTACACACACACACACACACACACACACACAAACACACACAGTTGGGAGAAGGGGGCAGACCTCTCACAGGAAACATGATTTCAGAAAATGACTGCGGAAGTAGGAATGGCTGGTGGCAATCCCCGCGGCTAGCCTGGAGAGCCGACGTTGTGTTGGAGAAAAGGTGGGACTGTGGGGCCTCGCTGCCTGAGAAAGTGTGACCACTGCGTGTGGAAGGATGACCGGGAACTACTGACGGGCCTTGGGGACATCACCACTGGGAACGCTGAAGATGCATTATTCTTGTCTTCTTCCTTTCCCATCCGTGTATCTGTCTCGCTCTGTCAATAGTCTTTATTAATTTATTTTATATAACTTGCTCTGGTGAAAATGCATTCATTCAACATAAATTCAGCACCTTCTATAAACTTGTTGCCCTTACTGGTGATTGAGGATAAAGTAAAATGAGCCACAGGCTCTGCCTTCGTGGAATTTGGATGTCACCTGGGAAATGTGGTGAAGAATCAAACCGTGGGCATTTACCCGAGTCCCTTCCAGCACCGAGGGCCCTGGGGGCCCCAGTGACTTGTCCAAATCACAACAAAAACAGCAGAGTTTTTGTCTTAGCCTATGTCTTATTTAAAATTTAGAGGCCTAGTCACATTTAAGGGTTTTGATGCTTGTTTTGTGTGATTGAGTTTGTTAAATGTGTTTGTACTTTTCTAATTTATACCAAGGTGTGAAAAGGATTTACGTTTGGAAAAGCTTTGAGAAAATTTACATTGAGGTTGTGCTGAGATTCAGAGCGCAACGACTGTTGCTAATAAATCGCCTTCAATTAATAGAAGGCGTGAGTGGCTGCTGGGAAGAGGGAGAAAGTATGGATTTGTCTAATGCATATTCATTTCCTGCATAGTAGTTGCGCCATGGAGATGGTCATGTACAAACCAACGGCAGGCCCAGGTAGGAAAGACAGTGGCCCCAGGTGAAAGGGTGGGGGGGAGATGGACCAGTAGAGATCGGCAATGATCCATCAAGAGCTACGGCTGGGAGAATTCGATAAGAGGAAGCAGGGAAGAGTGTTTGCAGTATTAGAGAGAGAGAGAGAGAGAGCGTGCGCGTACAAAATTTGGGCACGCATTACAGGCTGAATGAGCAGAGCACTAGGGTGGCTGAGCTCTTCCTCGGAAACAAGATTCTGCTTAAAGAAACTAGATCATTTATCTCAGGCAATGCTGAATGCTTATTAAATACAAATTAAAAGTAAGACAAATTGAAAATAGTCAGAAGACATTGTGACGGGTAAATAGGCTACTTTTATTCGTTACCATCAACCTTGGTGCTGAGCAACAGGACACTCAGCAGCCATCTAAGCAGTTCTGGTGCACGTAACTGGACCAGTGTGGCAGATACACACAGTCTGTTACATGTAATGACCAGAGACCCTTCCATGTTACCAATCTATTATCCTCAATTCACAGCTTCTGGCTCCTTAGGCCAAAAGGGTTGTGCCATCCTAGCCATCACAGCTGGATCCTAACCAGCAGGAGGACAAGGGGGCAGAGAAAAGGCACCGATGGCATACTTGCTTGCTTGTTTGTTTGTTTGTTTGTTTATCGGGCTGTGTGTGTCTTCTGGGCTCCAGCTCCAGGCACTGTATTAGGCCCTCATGATATCAGAATGAGAGAAAACTAACTCTACACAGATTCATTTCATGCGGTAGCAAGTAGTTAGGTCCATACTGCTGTGAGGCGGAAGGAAATAACAAAGACGAGTCCTGATTTTTACTGACAGGGCTAACTACATGAACAGCAGAGGCTGTAGAAAACCAGGCCTGGTGGAAGTGACTGCACATTTTACTCCGTGCAGTCCCCTTTGAGATGCCTTTCGCACATGGAAAAGGATGTGCTAGGTGATCGGGGCTAAGAGCAGTCAGGGGTAAGGACAGAAATGCAAATGCTACTGGCAAAAAGAGTGATTGAGCTATGCTAGTCTATGGCATCGCTTAGGGTGACCTTGAAGGTGAGAAGAAGAGGGCTTACTGAGAACCTGGCGGCCCACTCCCACTCCACAGCACACAGCTGTCCACCTGTACCCTCCCCTCCAACTTGAATCACGAGCTGTATCTCAGTCGAGCACACGTGTTACATATTTCAGCATGCCGGCCTCAGACTCCGGCATCCTGTGTGCCTGGCATGCATTACGTGGTCACTCATCAGCATTGCCTAGCTCGTTTGCTGGCTCACCTGGCTCGCTTCGGCATGTATTTATGGGTAGGTTGTTACAGGTGCAAGGCTATGCCGTGCCCGGGAAGAGCAGCTCGGCCCCTGACCCTAAGAAGCGCACCATCCACAGTGGGGGATTTCTCCAAGTACATCCGCAGATTAGCCTCAGGGTCATTCCAAAACACACTGAAGCTGGGTATTTGTGAGCTTGTGTTTCTTTTTGCCTTGTTCGTTTGTCTTTTGGAATGATCCTCTACAAATCTTAACAGATCCCCGAAGGCGTCTGTGGCTCCCAAATGTTACAGACGACGGATGCGGTTGTGGGGCTGTGTGTGGGAACACGGCACGCTGCGAGCACAGACCGGGCAGCCTGGAGAAGCGCCAAAGCTGGTATCAGGAGAGGGCTTCCTGCAGGGAGCGGCACCTGCCTGACCCGGGAAGTCAGGCCCGGAGGAGGGACTGACTCGGAGGAAACGCTGAATGAAGGGGAGGCGTGGCCTCTGGTGAGCTGCGAGCACTTCCTCTCAACCAGAGACAAACCAGAGTGAGACGGGAAGAGAGCTCAGCAGGGGATGAAAGAAGGTGGTGGAGGGCCTCTGTGTTCCATGTGTCGACCCCAGTGGGGGCCCGTTGTAGGGTTACGGGTGAATCAGTGACGGAGCCCTATACGGCGTGCAGAGTGGACTGGATGAGGCCAGGGTGGTCATGAAGAGGGGGTTCCGGCACTGTCACCACCCCCGAGGAGACCGCCTGGGCCAGGCGGGTCTGCTGGGTGCCCTTCAGAGCGCATCCACCTCTGGTTTAAGCTCCCAGATCTGAGAACATTTGATCGGACCGTGGGGATCCCTGAATGAGTGCAGCCTGTGCGGGAGGCTCTGATTCAGACAGACGTATTTAAACGCCACCAGCCACTGAGTCCCAGACCCAAACACCAAGTAATTCGAGGCCTGAAATGGTGTTCTCCAACCTCTCCCACCTGTAGGTGGTCACGAGATTAGAACGAGTATTTTTTTTAAAGATTTTATTTATTTATCTTTAGAGAGGGAATGGAGGGAGAAAGAGAGAGAGAGAGAAACATCAATGTGCAGTTGCTGGGGGTCATGGCCTGCAACCAAGGCATGTGCCCTGACTGGGAATCGAACCTGCGATGCTTTGGTTCGCAGCCCGCACTCAATCCACTGAGCTACGCCAGCCAGGGCAGAATGAGTATTTTTAAGTGACAGATTTCTTCCCGAGAGAAAACAAGTGGAGAGTAAGCCTCAAGGAGAGCAGCTCCCTGAACATTACTCACTGGAGGACCCAGTTGTCCTTTTCTCATGCAAATGAATTCCTGTTGGTGCAGCTGAGTGTTGCTCCATAAATCACTCTGGCTCTTGAGCAAACTTAATGCCGTGCCAAAGGCGGGGCCGCCTCCGTGGGTTTAATGGAGCGCTAACGAAGTGGCACAGCTGGGTGGACTGGGGTGCACTTGAACATTGAACTCGCCCTTCATTAGAGCCCTCCTGCACAGGCCCCGTGTTTACTTAGCTTTTAACTAAAAGCTTCTCGCGGTAGACTCTTAACTCCTTGAGGGCAGGAATGAGGACATACAGTGACTAATTTTAGATGATGGTAGTTAATATTCACTTACGACACAATGGACGTCACACGCTTTGACGTCACACACTTTGAGTTCATTACCTTACCGAAGGTGTTCCCAGACGCCATTGGAGGTGGCTGATTGTGGTTCTCATATTCCAAGGAGGAAACCGGCATTGGCAGGGCTCCTTTGACTCAGTCTCCTGGGTCGTAAGCACCAGAGCGAGGTTTGAATTGAGGCCACGTGTCTCCAGGCCAGTCCACGCGAGACGGCCGCTTTCCCTGAGGGTCAGACACCGTGCTCCAGCGTCAGCGACCACTCTCGCCACCCCGCAAACGGACAGACAGACAGACACTACCACCTGCTCTTGCCATGGATTGAGGCGGATGCTCAGAGACTGGTTTCAGACCTCTGTCCTAGTGACGACACAGTGGGGCTCCGGGTGAAAACAGAGGCTTTGTTTCGGCTTTCTGTCATTCACAGGCCACATCACGCCCAATTGTTGATGTGATCATTGTCATAGAGCACAGCAACGGCACTGCCGTTGTCAGCATCTGTGGCTTCGGCACCCAGGGCACCCTCGTTAGTGCTGATTGCGGGGAGGTTGGTGTCTGACGTCAGAGCCTGCAGCTGTGCACCACCCCCTCCCGTCTCCCGTCTCTTGGAGGGGAATGCAGTGCCCCCGGCCGCCAGCCTTCCTACTTGTGCGTGGCATCTGCCTCTTCGGCTGCACGTTAGGAGACAGAGTTGGCTCCTTTCTCTCCTGCCTCATCCGCTGGCTTCCTGTGATCCTTTTCAGCGGGGTGTAAATGTGGGAGACGTTCATTGCTACCAGCACGGACGTAACTGGAACCGTTTCTGTGACAGGGGAGCAGAGTGGTGGGAACCGTGGGGCGGACTTGTCTGCACGATCGCTCGGCTCCTGTGTCGTGGGGAAACGCCCACGTACATTCTGTGTCTGTGGTCCCATAGCCTCTCTGGAGCCCACGCCACCTGGGTCTTCTTGTTTGAAAGGATCATTGCCCAAGTTATCTGTTACTTACTGCTGCTTGTAAACCCAGTGTTCAAAGGCGTCAAGATTCTTAGAGATCATCTCAACCTTTGGATGAGGAAATGGGTCTCAGGGAAGCAAAAGGAGTTACTCAAGGGCCCACACCTCACTGATGCGAAAGATCAAGGACTCGAACCCATTCCTCTCCCACCCCCACCCCCTCCCCTTCTTCCCAAGTATGCCCTCGTAAAACAAGTTGCTTTACTTCTCCGAGTCACACATTCCTTGTTTGTCTAAAGGTCATAATAATGCGTCCTTTAGTTACAGCATTATTAGCAAGGTCCACTGAGATCAGTGGACCTTGCTAATAATGCTGTAACTAAACCTTTTTTACCTGCAAAATACTAGAGCTTGCCCATAGTCACTGGTTTGAGTTAAAGCAGTCCGATTGCAAGCGGGCAGGCTGTTACCCTGCTTCACTAACTCCGAATCCTCGGTGAGAACTGAGGGAAGGGCCCAGGAGCAAGGGATGGGCTCATGCACAGCGGCGATGGCACACGGAGGCTGAAGAAGAGTAACAGTGACACTATAACAACCAACATGTGTAAGACTCCTGCGAAGCCAGGCTCGCCGAAGGCTGGAAGGAAAGGACAGGTCTGAAGACACTGAGAGAGCTGGCGGTGCCTGCAGGCTGCCGAGCATCAACGTCAGGTTCAACACGTCAGCGACTCACCGCCTGGGAATAAGCTGGGACTATCACATGCAAAACTGTGGAAGGGCCTGAGGGGACCCACAGACGCGAGTGGAGTATACCAAGTCGGTTGTCACAGCCAGATCTCCCGTGCAGGTGCGTGACACAGGACGCCGCCGGAACGGGCATCTTTCAAAATCTGCTTTCTTCGCTGTACATAGTATCGTGTGTTCTGCAGATTGGAAAGGGGACGAACGGATGTTGCCATCGTTGCTACAAGCACTAATGGTGTCTTTCTGTGAAATATACTGATGTCAACAGTGATAGATTCTAATTCTGCCCCTGGAGACGCCATTGCATGTCTCTTTCCCATTATTTTATCATTTGTGTATGTGTTCTTTTATTCCCCACCCAAGAACGTCTAAACTGCTGTGTTTATTGTGTCTCCCCAAAGAGGCAAAGCATATCACTTGGAAGCAAATATCAGAAGGAAGTCCCAGATATTGAGGGAAATCTCCCAGGAGCCCAGAACAAAAGTCGTTTCTTTAATTATAATTGATGGAAACGTCACTGTCAGAACTCACAAAGATGTTTATGATGATGATTCGGCGTCATTTAGCCCTTTGGAAATGGGACAAGGACACGGAATTCTAAACGGCGTTCTGACGGGTCTCTGCCTCCAGCCGCCGCCGCCTCCGGGCAGCCTGTCCGGGGCTGCCAGGAAGCAGGGACCCAGCTGCCACTCTATGTCCCTGCAGGCTCCTCCTCCCTCAGAGCCCTCCCGAGACCCCTGCTGAACTGCCACCTCCTTCATTTAGCACCGAGGCTTCTTCACGATCTTCTTTTCCTGTTTAACTTTCTTTGTACCGTTGCCTTCCCTCAATTATCCACAGCTCCTCTTTGCTCTGCTTTCCGCATCCTTGACCCCAGACCACTCTTTTCGGCGTGGATTCGTTACCCGCCCGGCGGGCCCCTGTTCTCGTCCCGATTTCTCTGGCTCATGCAAAAAAAGACCAGCACTAAGTGTCACCTTCTCCCGGGATTTTCCTGTTCTTCTTCAGTTCCTCTGGCCCCGTCAGTGCCACACAGAAGACATGCCGTGTGTGTGTGTGTGTGTGTGTGCGCCGAATGAGAAAGCAGATGGATGAACCGACGAATTAAACCAGTAATAGGTTAATGTAAAATGTGGGATGCATGCAGCTAAGCAAGAGAGTACCGCTGTGCTCCCCATTTAACCTTTTTATACGATGGCGGGAAAGAAAGCAGGAGACATTTTCAGTGCACACAGTGGTGGGAAAATTTATTTTTGGCTTAAGACCTTTTTCCTCTTAGCCTCTCATAGGAGACGGGGAATCCTGGAAACGGAATGAGTGAGGCTTCCACACCATTGTTATCTGGCAGCAACGAGAAGAGAGGCTCTACTGGCATTAAGGGTCGTGCTCCGTGTACATCCTCCCCACGTCCCGCGGGGCGTCCCAGCGGGGCTGCTCCTGGCAGCTCCGGGAGCTGCGATCATTCTCGGGACCCCGGAGCCTCGGAAAGTGTTAGCCCTGCGGGATGGATGTTTGCTGGACAAACAAATAAGTAAGTGACTGAACAAATCATATTTCTGAGAGACAGATATTAAAATTCTGGCCTAAGGAAAAGGTCATCTGTTGTGGAAAAAAATGCAGTAGTCTAATTATCAAGATACATGAGTTCTATTCCGGGCTCTGCCCTTCTCTGTCTACGTGACCTTGCCTACTTCTGGATCTCTCTCTCTCTCTGCCTTCATGGCCCCCCGCCTTAATCTTGGATCTCGTCTTGTTAAAAGTTACCATTTCTTAGGGAACATTTTCTCTTTCTTTCTTACTCTATAAAATCTCTCTGAGAAACTGTCATTACTAACATCTTTATTCCAATGTTTCTTTTTTTAAAACATTTTATTTATTTTTATTTTTAGAGAGGGAAGGGAGGAAGAAAGAGACAAAGAGAGAAACATCAATGTGCTGTTGCTGGGGGCCATGGCCTGCAACCCAGGCATGTGCCCTGACTGGGAATTGAACCTGCGATGCTTTGGTTCGCAGCCCGTGCTCAATCCACTGAGCTACGCCAGCCAGGCCCAATGTTTCTTATATTTATATTTTAAGGCTAGACTCTGTGGTCAGAATTCACTAAGCAAATATTTTTGAGTACTTGCCATATGCTAGCACTGTCCTCTAAATACACCACAAGCTTGATGTGTTCAAAATTGAACCAACAATCTTTACTCCCCCAACAACTACCTCGTGTATATCAGTATGCTCTATCCCAGTTAATGACAATGCGGCCCAGTGGCCCGAATGAGGAGTCTTAGATTCTTTTCTCAATTCTCCTCCTTCTCCTCGGGCCACCGGCCCCTGTCGCTCTAAGGCTGCGCTGTCACCCTCGGGAGGAGGCGCCCCTCTCCTCCAGACTCGCCGCCGCTGCGTGACTCTCACCTCTGTAAACCCTCCGCGGTCACGGCGGCAATCTCCCTGCATGGCGTCTCCCCAGAACCCACCCACCATACACTCGTCCCAGGGGTCCCTTGTCACATGGTCCATGTATATGGACTGTACACGGTTATGTCATCTTTTTAAGTCCCACAGGCGCGTTCCTGTAGCCTGCTGGGTGCAGTCGCAACCCCCGGGCAGAGCACACACGCTCATCAGGGGCTGCCCTCTCCTCTCTCTGGGACCAGCCCCGGCCGCTCCTTCGTTCCACCTGTGGCAGCAACTCCCGTGCGTCCCCGCGTGGATCCACGTGTCTTCTCCCCCCTCGCATCTTCCTGGAAAATTCCTGCTTATCTTCAAGATTGTGGCAGGGGACAATACTTACCTGTAGAACTTAATGGACTCAGAATGCAGTACTGCAGGGGGCAAGCACTGTACCAATGATCTTTATGCCAACATCCCGTTTTTGGCTTTTCTGTTACGGTACCAAGGAGAATTGAGAAAGTACTTCGCCTCTCTGTATTTCAGTCTCTTTATCTATAAAACAATGTTTTTAATGCAAGGAGTGGTAATCCTTCTTTCTTTGTAAAAATCCTAAGCTTTCATGAGAGTCAAATGACTCATTTTAATCTCATCATATGTTCAAGGAACACGTGCGTGACACAATTCCGGAGCAAGGAACGTTGTTCTGTACAACTAATGATGTGAGTGTCAATGATTCATTTTTTTCTCCTAGTGCACGCACTGCGCTTTACGGTTGTTCAGCGCTCTCTCGATACATTTTCCGGGATAAGGAAAATAAAGAACTGAACACATTTTCCCCCCTGTGGATGTTGCTGAGGAAAGAATACACACAGCAAAGGTTATTGATAGGTGATTAAGTGTTTAATTGCCACTATATTTCAGCATGAAGTTCAATGACAAGAATCCGTATGTACAATTAAAATAACATTTCTGCTTTTGGAAAGCTCACCCTCTGTGACTTAAAACGTGTGATTATTTATTATCATAATAACAGAGCGTCCACGGTTGGGGAAAACAGTTCAGTTTAGACGGGGCACCTGTAGGAGGACGCACACATTCCCGACATTGTCCTCCCACGGGCTGCGCTGCCCCCGCTCCTGCTCCTTGGAGCAGACTGGAGAGCCCTCCTCTGTTGCCCAGGGGTGGCTGACAGACGATAAAGGACTCCAGCTGTGATGCAAAATTACCGGGCAAATTGCAGGCTCCACACAAATGCAACACCTTTTATGTGAAGAGCCCATGAATAGACGAGATGTTGCTTTTATGTAAAACACATCAATTGCAAAAAGCCCTTGGTAACTGCTCCTCTGGTTAAACTGAATTTGACTTTGAGAATTAACTACATTTGCTCTTTTCATGGATGCCGGGGGCGGGAGGTAAAGTTTTAATGACCCCACCAGTGGGGGCGAGAAACATCGGATGCGGAAGGTGCATCGAACAGAGGTGATACACGGCTGACACAGTCCGGCAGCGCGTGGGAAACCACAGTCACTGACTTGGGGTTCCACCGGAAAGCCCCCAGACTGTACAGACATGCGTTCACCCCCTCGGTCGGTCCCTGAGCCAGCAGTTAGACAGGATACAGGGGTAAAACCCACGAACAGGTGCGGCTAACTTAAGAACTGCCCAGCCCTTACTAAACCACGTGTTGTGATGACGAAGCTCATTTAGCATCTAAGCATTTTAGTTTTCTTATGTGCCTAATGGAGAAAATATTATTCATGGAAAATACAACTTGTATAGAGAACTTTAGGCTGCTTTCATTCTGCCCGTGAAAGAGAAAAAAAAAATATATATATATAGACACATATATAATTTATAAAGATATATATATTTACAATTGGAGAAAAAGTACATAAACTCCTGGACTCCTTGGGCTGGGATTTCTTGACTGGTAAGTCTAGAATTTAAAGATTCCCGTTCCACTAACTGTGGTCTTAAAGCGCGCTCTCTTTAATTATTTCTCACTCTCATGAGATCAGTGGGGTCAGGGGGGCCAAACGCCTCCTCCCCTTCAGGAAGGAGTTCGTGCCCCTAGACCTCTGAGAAATGGCCAGGCGGGAGCTGAGGTGTGGATGGGGTGAAGGAAGACTCACAATTTTAAGGAGAAATGCTTTGTACGATTTTTCTTTTAGGTTTATTGTCTCCTTTTTTTTTTTGCTGGTGGATCAGTGACAATTTCATTTCCATTTTTATTGTGTCGTTTTTGTAAGAGCTTCAACTATAAAACTTATACTGTCATTTTATTTCACTTTCTATTTTGATTACATCTGGAGGGGTAGCACCGATGGCTAACGTCGCGCCAAGCTCAGGCCTACAGCCCCGTAACACATCCTCCGTGCACTCCGTCCTGTGCTCACCGCCCGCGGCCTGGCCTCCTCCCCCACCCTGTGTTCGGCCCCTCACCCTCTGCGCCCTCCCCCACCCTCTGCGCCCTCCCCCACCCACGCTCCCCGCTGGTGACCACCGTCCATCCTGCTGCCCGTGTCTGTGAGTTTGTTGCTTTATACGTTTGCTTCGTTTGTCCACTTACTACTTTTTGAGTTAAATCCCACAGGAGTGAGGTCACATGGCTCTTGTCAGTTTCCGTATGACCTTGCAGTTAGCGCAGTATTTACTGACATTTTGATCATTCGTTTTTTGATTTTTTGTATAATTTCTAAAACAGTTTAGGATTATATAGTAATTACTACTTTGACCTTCAGTTTTCTATTGAACATTGGCGTTTTCACAGATAATTTTCCTAAAGGATGCCTTTTAGGTAGATGTTCACAGTCATAAGAGCCGAATATGACTTGAGTCATTATACTGCAGCGAAAATACAGGCTACCGACAAATATCCAACTCAGTTTGATAGCGATAAACACCTAATATATCTTTAATACTTTTTGCGATTTAAAACTGAAAGTATACAAAGTACCTGAAATAGTCTACAATTTTGTATGTCATTTACACCTCAATGAAGCAGAAAAGAAAACAAAAGTAATGCCAAATATTTCTACCCAAAATTCAAACTATCTCCAAAAGTGTGTGAGCCCGATAGATAACAATATGTAGACAGATAGAAGAAAATAAAGAACATTACATGATCAATGACTATTCACTGTATCTAAATAAATTTACCTACAGATAGGCTTGGTACAGAACATGCATTTACAACTATAAATGTGATGGGCACTTGCCGTGGTTCTCCTCATCGATGGATGGTTGTGCTTCTCCTGTCCCCTCGCCTCGTCCTGGTCCCTCACGGCAGAGGTAACCGGGTTCTGCAGTTCAAGGGTCTCTGAAACACAGACCCGCAACTGCACCTGATACAGAAACAGCCTTTGGTAGGGATGCTCGGTGCCCCAAACTGTCACGATTTCTGGCTATTTGTATTGGTGACTAGGAGACGGGTGAGTGTGTTTCATGTCTGGGGAAGAAAATGAGCCAAACACTTGATGACTAGAATAGCAACAGCATCTACATGCGATAGGTCGCTGCTCGCAGAGGCTGGGCCGTATTAAAATCCCAGTCTTCTTTCCACCACTGGCTTACACTGAGCACTAAAAATAGTCCCCGTGATCTTCCTTGTATCTCCCAGTCTCTCTGGGACTCGCTCTGGTCCCCCCGGCTTCTAATGGTTGAGCCAAAAGAGGGTAAACAGAGAGACTCGTCAGTGTAAATGGTCACAGAAACCTTCATGCATCCCAGCAGGTGTCATTTTCACTATGGTGGCCCCAGCAGGGCATCCTCAATGACCTGGCTGGCCACCAGTTACTGCCCCAGATCCAACCTCTGCATCCTTAGGGTGAAGAGAACTTGATCGCCATCTAGAGGCTGGAGTGAAGAATTTACACACAAACATTTGTGTAGAAATCAAAGACTCACGGCTGGTTAAACTTTGACCCCAGGGTTTTTGTTTTCTCTTGATTTTTAAAGAACACCATGATTGCTTCCATTTAAAAATGCGCAGAATTTAAAAGAATTAATGCCAGGAAAACTGCTTGCAACATTGTCTAGCACCTACTAAGCACTAAACAAATGTTAGGTGGTGTTGTTACCCTTGAAATTACCAACTTAATACCTGGGACCAAAATTAGGCTATCGGTAGGGAGGCATTTTACTGCTGCCCTGATACTAAGATATGAGTGCCCAGCCACGCTGCGGCGTGATGATAAAATCTTAATTTTAAAAGTCCTGTCCCCAAAATCTGCATCGAGCTCATCAAGGTCAAGTATTCAAAGAGATTGCTGTTTGGAATCAGATTGTGTGGTTTCTTAAGAGACATATAAGCAAGTGCTAATCATCATGTAATCACCTTGAATTTGTATTGTAAACACTTATAACCATCAATTTTAAAGAGCTTCCTTGTAAAGCTTCAAATGATATTCACATAATTTCCTCATTGCGGTTCATTTTAATGAAAGTGGAAAAACACCCTTGGAATTCTTGCAGTGGAGCTACATGCTGATTCTGTTACTATTTCAGGGCACTTTTGAAATGGGCATATTTTTATAGCTAATCATAAGAGGAGGGTGTCAATGACCCTAAATGCTTATTTTTATGGCAGGGTTTCTTTTTTTAGGCCGGGAAGAGTCAGAAATGAAGCCATGACACACTGGAGACCAGCTGCGGTCCCTTTGAAGGTCATAGTGCATGTTCCGAGACACCGCGCTGGAGGGCGAAAGGTCTGATCAAGGAAATGCATCCAGCATCGGGAGATGGGTCCGTCGGACGAGGCTCGATGGAAATGAGTACAATAAAATTGATTTCGACTCATTTTTTCCTCCACCTATTTGTTTAGACAACCCACCACGAGTTACTAAAGAGAAAATAACAGTCCAGAATTTTCCTCAGACCGCAGAGAAAAAGTGCCCTTTGAGATAAGTGTGCTAAAAGATGAACCGAGGCATGTTAGAAAGGTTTAGACTTTATTTGGGCGAAAATCAATTGGACTCAGTCAGCATCCAATCTGGCAGACAGAAAGGAGCTCCAAGGAGCTGTGCACATTGAAAGACTTTTCCAGAAGACAGCAGGAACAAGGAGGCTATCCTAGGATAGTAAAAAAGAAGCAGTGTGGTTATTGCAAGATCACTTTCCTGTAGGGCATGGCAGGGATCTGCCAGCCGGGTTACCTGCTTTAGTGCTGAACAGGTGGCTCCTGATTGCCTGGTTTCAGATTCCGTGCCTGGGAGAGCCAACACGGTCACTGAGTTAAGTATCAGTGTGGTGACCCGGGGCTTAGCATAAGTGACTCCATTTGGGGCCTGTTGTCATGTTTTTAACCGTTGTCAACACTATAAATGCCACTTCATAATAGGTAGCACTGTCCAAGTCACTACATATCTCTGAATGTCAACATTCTCACCTGCAAAGTAATAGTCATTCACACTGCTGTCGGGGGTGGCAACATGAAGGACACATGTTGCCCAAAGCAAGGGGTATGAAGCATAACAGCAGCTCAAACACTTTTTACTTAAATAGAGATTCTTGGATGGAGAGCTTTTCCCAAGGTCAGTTGTCTACTGAGAGCCTGTATGGGCACACGTATCACACATGGGCTCATGCTTTCGTGGAAGGAATCGAGCTAGTGTGAAAACGCAGGAGGAGGAGGAGGAATCTCAGGACACACAGAAGGCTGCGTGTAAAACAGGTGAAATCGGAATAAGGTGAAGGGGTTGTATGGCCGCCAGTCTCTTGGAGGTGACGTGCTATAGTCCCACAGGGTGCTATCTTCAGGCAAAATGCGCCAAAGGGTGCCTGGGATCTTCTTGTACTATTTCTTACAACTGTATGTTCATCTAAAACCATCTCAGAACAGCGTGTGCTCAAAAAAGGGGCTCTCGGAACCGCACTAACTGCTACCCTGCCTTCAGATCCATCCGTAGACGGAAGACCAGAGACAAGGCTGTGAGGCAGAAGGCCAGCCGTCCCCGGGGGTGTGCGGTGGTCCCGTTAGGGACGTTACAGAGGAGAGAAGGCGCCTATTTGACTTTTAGGCAAAAGTCACATCCATCATACTTAGACATATTTGACTTCTAGACAAAACGTCCAGAGGGCGCTTGCTTCTCCGGCGGGGAGGCGGACCGCTGTGGATCTCAGACGACGGGATAGGAAGCTGAGCGCCCTGCGTGCGGGAGATGCGGGGAGCTGTGAGTCCGTGAGAAGATGCACGTCATCACGCTGCTGCCTGTGTTTGGTCACCTCAGTTACCGGCTTCGTTTCATCCATATTCGTGGCTGTTTTGTGGATTCTCCGTAGCCACAAACCATTCATTCCTTCATGCTTTTTGCATAAAAAAACACAGAGCAGCATCTGAGCATGTGCTGTGTCCGTTGCGTGCCAGTCCCGTGGGCCCAGACATCAGCGTGACAAGGCCCCTGCCTTCGAGAGCCCCCCGAGGAAAAATCAGCCACCCACACTGCGCGTGGTGGCTGAGGAAGCTCCTGCCGCCTCGTTCTTCTTTTCCCTCACACTTGTTTTCCCTGAAATTATTTTTAATGCCAACTAATAAACACACATAGTTCCAAAATCCAAAACTGTACCAGGAGGATCGGGAATGCAACAGCCCGAGGTGGTTTCACCGAGGAGCTGCCTTCAGTATTGAGGGCTGGCTGTTAAGTCTAGTATCTCCTGCTACATTTTTAATCAATAAGCTTGCACGCTTCCTCCTTCGTCTAGTTATATAATTATGCCGCTTGGTGCAGGCGGGGGAAAGGGATCAGGGAGACTCTTTCTTCTGCTCCTTAAGTCAGAACGCAGAAAGCATCTTTGTAATTTACACATGAACCGAAAACTTGACAGTTGGCTTTTTTATAGACAGATTTATTGAGGTATAATTTATGCACTATATAATTTATGCCTTTTCTTAAACAGTTCTGTGATATTCGAAAAACACTTTTTGTTGCACAGCTCTAGGAGTTTTGACAAATGCACAGATTTGTGTAACCACTGCCGGAATCAAGATCAAAATAATCCCATCATCCCCCCAGTTCCCTCCTTGTTCTCTGCAGCCAACCCATCATCCTGCGTCTGCCTCCAGCCCCAGCTCCCATTTTAATACACAGTTCTCTTCAATGTAGAGAATTCTCCTCAATTAATACTGTATTTTGCTCCACGCTCCAATAACAGCAGGGGATGGAGAAAGGTTGCCATAACATTATCCTCGTGACCAGCGAGGTGATACTAAAACAATTAGATTATAGCAGGCTCTCGGAGATGTCTTTCTGAGTAGGTGATTCTTACGCTGTTTTACATGATCACTAGTTTTAGTGGACTAAGCAGAGGAATAAGGGGACATTCTGACACAAGCGGTCCGTTTCCAAAGCCCCCAGGGTTGCGTGCGGTGGTGTGTGGCACTGACCGGTCAGGGCTGGGCCAGGCTGGGCCTGGGACTGTCGTGGGGAGGAAGGGCAAAGCCAAGGGCAGGTGGGAGGGGACGCTGGAGGGAGAGGCAGGAGCCAGTCCATGGAGGGTCGTGGGCAGCTGATGAGGCTGTTTGAGATTAATGGGGAAGCTACTCAACATTAATCAGAATCTCTCTTTTTATTCTTAGTTCCGTTACTTATTAATTAATGTAATTCTCTGTGCTAATCAATACAGGAATAAAGAGATGCCACCCAGGAGCTCTGAGTTAGGAAATAGTTGCCTAAAATAAATACGAGTTTGACAAAAAATGTCACTTTCCCTCAAGTTGTTTATATAGATAGAAAGCAGAGTCCGACGCAGGGAAAGGAGAATGTGGGATGTGTTTACCGAGTCCACATGGTTTCGGGAATGCTGAGCCTCTGCGGAGAGGGGCGCTGCGGGCGCAGCGGGGCGTGACCTCTGCAAAGGACTTCGGAGACGCACATTTCCAAGGGCCGTTCCCATCAGCCCGTCCCCTGCCTGCAGGGGGCAGAGAGCTGTGCGAGCCGCTTCCCAGGGCCAGACCTGTGCCACCGCCTTCCTCTTCCTCTCCCTCTTCCTCTTCCTCTCCCTCTTCCGGTGCGGACGCCCAGACGAGGGGCAGTCACGCAGCTTCCCGAGTGTCAGGGTGCGGGCAGGCGAGGTGTGAACGGATCACGAGGCTCCTTCCGATATAGTGTATCTTCTTCTACAAACGAGAGACGTGGGCTCTTGACTCACTTCTGCTCCCGCTTTAGCCTTATGACTTGAACCCCATCCTCTTGTTTCTAAATCCCCGGTCATCCTTTTATAAAAAATGCTACTTCGTTGAGCCCCTCTCTCCCTCACGGCACAAGCCTCCCCGACGTCTGGATGATGGCTGAGCCCCATCCCTGTGTGGGTTGTATGCTCAAGTCTGCTACATGTACATACTGACAATGGTGGTGCATGTAACGACACATGCATAAAACACGCACACACATAACACTACCCCATACCTGACCCTCCCTATTCCCTTTCCCAGCCACATTTCTCCAGCGAGTTTTTGTATGCGTTCTTTTCACACTTTCTCAACTCCGCTTCTCTTACCAACCCATTGCGATCTGCTTCTAAATGAACACCACACATGTTTTTCGTGATAAATGCACGGTGCTCCCATCTCAGCCTCCTGCACCGCGTCCTTGAACATCCCTCCCCCCCGGGATGCTGCAGACAGCTGGCCTCAGGGCCCTCCTCCTCACTGACGGCTCCTGGGTCCCGTGACTCGGACCCCCTATCTGGCCTGGCCTCTGAACGCTGGCACACCTTTGGGTCAGTCCTGGAGCCCACCCTGCTTCTCGCCTTCGTCACATTCCTCCCCCAGTGCCGTCGTCAAGCCCCGTGGAGCAGTCACGTCTGTGAGCGGATGACTCCAGGCTTCCTTTAGCACAGGCTTCATCGTCTTCTCAGATTCCGAACTGCACGTGGCGTTGCCATTTGCCCGTGTGAAGGGACCTCAGAGGGAACGTGCTCCGAAGAGAGCTCCTGATTGCCCATTGTCCCCGGCTCTCCTCCAGCCTTTGCCCGTGTATGTGTGTGTATGTACTGCTTCGTGAGCTGTTCGGTCGCTCAGGCAAAAATCCTAGGGGTCATCTTAATACCTTTTTATCCCTCACATCTTAATATCTTAATATCCCTCACTACTTCTGCATATTTTATTTCCAAATACATTCATTCCGTTACAAAATAGAGTCAGTCCGTGACTTGTTTCCCTTTCCATGGTGTTTGCCTCGGCCCACGGCAGGGTGCTCTCTGGCCTGGAGGGCAGCGAGGCCTTCTCACCGGTGTCCTGGGTTCCAAGCTTTTCCCTCCCCAGACCGCTTCTGAGGAAGCAGTAGGAGTTGTCTTGAATAAATGTAGATTACATCATTTCATTTTCCTGCTTAAAACCCTTCCACATCTCCCCCTTCGATCTGGACCGAGGCTCAGAACCGTGGGCAAAGCGGATGAAGGCTGGACCCCCGGCGGCCGGCCTCCCACCCGCACTCGCCGTCCCGTCTGCACAGGGCTGGCTCGCCCCCGGTGGCCGCTCGGAGAGCACGGCCCGGCCGCCCTAACGAAGAAGAAAGCCGCCCTCGGTTGCGCTCCCGGTTACACCCTGTGAAATTCTACCTCTGCACGTAGGGAAACCTGCAATGTTCTTGTTCTTGGCTTGCAAGTTCATTGTCTGTCCGTCCCACTAAGAATATCAGCTCTATGACCTAGGGTGGTCTCCACATTAGCCACCGTCCCCCCGGATTCAGCAGTACCTGGCACCTGCTAGGCATTTAATAAATATTTCAGTGAGTTAATGCTTGTAAAATCTCACACCGCTGCCTGACCCGCGGTGAGCACTAAATAAAGAAATGTCAGCTATTAATGTAATTTCTATCAATATTTTTATTAGCTGAATAATTGACCGAATGAATGGAATAAGTGATTATTTTCAATTTCCTCACTTGAAAGCGAAGGGCATGAACCAAATAATCCTTGACACCCCACATGTACGATTAAGTTATGGTCTAAAATCACCTGGTGAAAACTTTTCAACGCTTGCCCATTTTACATCTGCTTCCTGTAACGAATGTTCATTTATGGCAGCTCACGAGATATTAAATGCACGGCGAATAATGGTTTGAGAGAGAGAGAAAGGGAGAGAGACTGAGTTTATTCATTACACTGAGACCCAGGTCCCCGCACTGAAAGAGGGACAGACAATACACCCCACACCCCTGGGCTGTCATCACGAAGGCGAGGGGAGAGGTGCCAACGGGAGAAGGTGAATCTCCCGCTGGTGGGAAAGGGATGTGCTCAGCCTTATTCTGCTGCAGGTAAGTCCTCCTGCAGTTCAGACGGTGGGGACAGGTGAGGGGCGTCGGGCTACCTGGTGACAGTGATGAAATATTTTCATTTATTTAAAAATTTTTATAAAAATGGCCGCCTAAGTGTCCCAGCACTTCCCATTAGTAACTATGCATTCAGACGCTGGCGAGAAGAGCGGGAGGAGACCAGTTAGGAGGCTATTGCTGAAAAAAAGATGTCCTCCGTGAATTCATAGTTGTCAGAGGAGTTCAAATTAGCAAATATGTTAAGTTGGTTTATTTCTTTGAACTGTAGTTTATTTGTGAAGTGCACGGAAAAAAACGAAAATGTCAGCGCATCTAACACTGTTCCTGACAAACAGTGCTTAATGATTGATCGTTTATTTTCCTTTCCTTTGGCTTACACCTAAGTCACGTGTCTGCTCAAAAGGTCCCCTTGTCGCACGTGGGAGACCCCGACAGAATGCACTCCGTCACACACGAGGGAGATGGTCTGGGAAGTATTCCCTCTGCCCTAGAGATGACACGATTCTATTGGTTTCCTCCCCTCTGACCATCTCTGTAATAACACGCCCACAAGGCAGGGAAATAAATTATATATAATTTTCCCCCCAAAGAGACCTGCAAGATAAACCATTCGAATTTTCTTGACTCTTTCTGAAGTTCAGTGGTCAAGTTTAATTGCATCATTGGCGACTGGGATTCCTGTTGCACATATAAACATGAAATTACAGAAACACACTCAAACTATTAATCAGTAAGGAAGTTATGTGTCTGCCATGTATGAAAATGATCCGTAATCATTAGGCTCCTTAAATGTAAGTTTTCTCCTTATTTATCTTTATCTCTTTTACATCTAATGCAGAGCTTGTAACGTAATCGGACTCAACAGATGTTTACTGAATTAAATATATAAATGCCGGAGTGGAATATTCTTACACAGACTTTTAAAAATTAAAATCCAAAAACTCATTATTGAGCATTTTTGGTGTTCGAGACGTTAGATTAGGCATTCCAAGGACGCAAAGATTATTAATGAGAGGGCTTCTCTTCTCCAACAGCTTAGAGCTGGCGGACAGAAGTGCTTACCTACACAGGATCCTACACAACACTCCCTGTGAGTACGGCTGTGAGCAAAGGAAAGGGATGCAGGGCCACACTGAAAGCAAGCATGCAATGCAGCTGGAAACAACTGGGAAAGTGTCCATGGAGAAAATGGGAGTTGAATCAGTCCCTGTTTAATATTTTTAATAGATTTTGGTAGCAGAAACCGGTCAAAGAGGATAACGGGGCGGTGGCGGGGGGCCGGGTTGGAGTGCTTTAGGAAATGGCGGGGGAAACCTGGAGGCTCTGCGTGTGCAGTGTGCTCCGTGGTCGTGAGCGGGCCGGTGTCTGGCAGAGCAGCGCGGGGGAAGGAGCCCACGGGCGCCGTGCCAGGCAAGCGAGGCGGCGTTGGCTTTCGCACAGGGCCAGGTAGGGCGTTCCGGCCCCAGGGAGAAGTGAGTGATTCCAGCGCGGTGTTGCTCAGGGGACCCTACTCACCTGGTCACGGGACAAAACCACGCGTGAGCTGCTGGGTCAGGGCAAGACGCATTCCTGAGAAGCCCTTTAACTCAGTCTTCTAGCACAGTGCGGAGTTGACACGGGATGGTTTGAGCACACGGTACACGCTCTACAGTGTTAACCAGATAGAGAGTTGTCTGGTAATCTGGCAGTTGCATAACGCTACCAAGGCCATATTTGATTTCTTCTCCCCAGGGAGGTACCAGTTCATAACATCTCTATGGCTAACGGAACAGTAGACCAGGTGCTTGCTCCTGCAGGCCTCCGAGGTTGCCATGCATAACCAAAGCCACTCTCGTCCGAACTTCCCTGCGCTGGGACCTCCCCTCTCGCCCTACCGCCGTTCCTGCTGAGTAAGCACAGGTATGTTTACTCGTCATTGCAGGAGCATCTCAAGTTACAGTTCATTCCTTTACATGCCAGATCTTTATCAATAACGTTCACAGTTTCGCAATACCTGGGGGTACTGTGTATCGAAGCGATACAGACATTTCTATATGCAGTACACACGGAAATGACCACGCACTGGCGGGAGCAGACAGAAACCCCTGTGATCAGACCACTGAGACAAGGAATGAAAATGTTTGCTTTCAGAGTTTCTTCCGAAACATTCTCTTTAATGAATGGAGCTCATATTCCGTAAGTATTGTTTCATCCTGCGCTTTTTCTGGTAACGCTCCATCTCACCCACGTTCCGTAAGACTGAAAACTAGAAACAGACACTTCCATCGGTTACACTATCTGACTCCACTTTTCTGATTTTTCCTAAGATAAATGATTACGAGTGGAATTATTGAATACATTTACACAAAATTAAGTGAAATGTCTTTATATACAATGCCAAAATGCCTTCCAGCTTCCGGTATAATTGATTTATGATTGAATTGCTTTATTTTTCCTTTTATGTATATTGCTGTCTACTTTAATGAGATGAGTGGAGTCGGTACTGAGTACTCATTGTACTTGCAATCTAAACAGTTAACCACTATGTTTAGCGACACTTATGAATTAATAATTGTGTGAAATGGGCGAAGAACATAAACAATGGTTGTTTGGGTTGCTCTCAGTTTTCTGATGTTATGAATAAGACCACTGTAAATGTCTGCGTGCAAGCCTGCGTGCACACGCGTATTTAATTCTGCTAGGTCATTGCTCAAAATTCAGCTGCTGGGTTACGATGTAAATGTTTGCCTAACTTTATAAGCAGCTGCCGAACGGCTCGCCGAAGGCGGTGTGCCGTGTCCCACACCCACCCACAACTGTGAAAGTCGCGCTGCGCCACATAACCCACTGGCATTTGGCGTTCCCAGACTTCTCCATTCTCGCCGGTCAGCAGCTGTGAGCTGGCGTCTCCCTGAGATCTACGTCGCCTGCCCTGGTGGCCGACCTCACAGGCAGACTATGGAGATGGCACCCCGGGCTCCCCACCGTCTGTCTGTACTTCCCGCCCTTGTTACAGTGCCCCTTTTCAAGTGTGGGCTGGTTTGGTGACTCATTGCCAACAAACAGAATACGGTACAGTTATGTGATGCCACTTCTGAGATTCGGTTCAGGAGACTGTGAGTCCCACCGTGCCGGCACACACTGTCTCGCTGGCCCTGGCGGAGCAAGCTGCCGTGCTGCGAAGGGGCGCAGCTTTCCCCGGGTTAGACTTGACTTGAGCCTTCAGCCCTGGCCAACGTATTGCATTCTCTTTTTAAAAAGATTTTATTTATTTATTTTTAGAGAAGGAAGGGAAGGAGAAAGAGAGACAGAAACATCAATATGCGGTTGCTGGGGGTCATGGCCTGCAACCCAGGCATGTACCCTGACTGGGAATCGAACCTGTGATGCTTTGGTTCTCAGCCCGCGCTCAATCCACTGAGCTACGCCAGCCAGGGCTCATATTGCATTCTTTAAAGTTCCCTGAGGTAAAACAAACAAACAAACAAACAAAAACTAGTTGTGTCCAAATCACTGATACACAGAACCTAAGAACTAATACACGTTTGGGTTTTAGCTGCTAAGTTTTGGAGTGATTTGTTCGGCAGAAATAGGTAACGAATAAAGCAAGTTTTCCTTTAGTTATTGGAGCATATCCAGAATACAGCTGTCTCCCCCCTCAGGAGTGAATATACTCCCAGACCCCCAGTGGACCCTGAAACTGTGGTCAGTACCAGACCCTATATACGCTATTTTGTTTCTTATACACACTTACTTATAGCAAATGTTGAATTTATAAATCAGGCACAGTAGGATTTACAGTAACTGCTAATAGAATGATTATGAAAATAGACCGTAATGGAAGTTATGTGACTGTGGTCTCTGTCCCTCTAAACATCCTACCTGCACTGTACTCACCTTCTTCTTGTGGTGATGAGACGACATGGTGCCTGCACCCTGGGGTGGAGTGCGGCGAGTGACGCGGGCCTTGGGACACAGCCTTAGGCTTCACCTGGCCTCCTGACCGTGTGCCAGAAGAAGGGTCATCTGTTTGCGGTGGTCCTGGACCCTCGCACCTCGGCAGCGTTGAGGGTGGGATGTGAAAAGCAGATGATCGCGATGGTCATAGGTCCTCAGTAGTGGAAGGATTTTCATGCCGAAATCTTTTGGAAGGACATCGTAATGAGAAGACCTGGTCTCTCTTCCAATTCATCAAAGTCTTGCTGAAGTGGCCGTGGTCCCCTGGTGACCATGCAGGTGACTTGAACGCTGCACTCCACTCGAGAGTCACATTCCATCATTTTGGTAACATCCAGGCCCGTTGAACGCAAGCACTGAGACACAGGGACAGCCGAGGGGACCCAGAGAGGGTCGATGGGCAGTGCGTACAGCGTGGCGATGATGGACAAGGGAAGGGTCCCCACGCTGAGTGAGAAGGTGAGGTTTCATCGTGCTACCCAGAATGGTGCCCAATCTAGAATTTATGAGTTCTTTCTGGAGTTTTGCACTTGCTATTTGTGGACCACAGTTGTCCAAGGGTAACTGAAACAAGAAAGCAAAACTGCAAAGAAGGAGGACTGGTGTAGCTTCTTTCAAGTTCAACCTCTGGACTTCTCACGCTTGTTCTAGTGCGTGCTTACACCTTCCCTCTTCTCTGGATGCTCACTAATACTTGATCGTATGTGGGACCTTACAGTTGATACACTGCAGATACTCCTGACCCAGTCAGGCATTACTCTCTGCTGGCTTGGTACTTTGCTCTAGGTGGCAGTTTCACTATTGAATGACCACCCTGAACCTGCGGAGGTTTAGTGTCACAGTTTGTTAAGCAGGTTTGTGGAAGCCCAAGGAGGTTCCCAAGCTCTACAGCTTAGTAGAACTTCACCTTCGTATTCTTCTTCTGTGCCGATCTCGTCAAGGCTTAGACCCTGGTTTTATGAGGGCTGCTCTAGGGAAGGCCTTGCTTTGGTGTCTTGCCCTTCCTCTTAAGGTGGGGAGTTCCTGGCATCTCAGCTGGGTATCTAGGGCGGCAGTAGACATTGGAAAAAACCTCCACTCCCCCTCCATCAGAGCCCTGGCATCTTCCAGAGTCGCCCAGACCCTAGCGTCTCTTTTCTCTCAACCCCCCAGCGCTCCCCAGGTACACCTGTGTGTTCTCGCTGAGCGTGTCCTCAGCCAGCCCCCCAGACAGAGACTCGTGGGGGTCAGGCATGCACTTCCGCCCTCCTGCCTTCGCCTCTGTTCCACCCTGCACATTCCAAACACTGCGGCCGGCCCAGACTGATTTCTGCTCCCTTGGCTCAAGGGCACTGGGGACCAGGTTGGCTTTCCTTGGCTGAAAGCTTAGTGTCGTGATTGAGAAATCATCCTAGTTGGACTAGTCATGGGCATAACTGTGAGATTCCCTGCCCTTAAAAATCCCAGCTGCCTTCCAATGCCCATGAACTGTTGCCTCATGTATTCCCCCTCTGTTTATAGTTTACACTGGGAGTTGGTTACAGTCTGGGACCAGTTACTGTCAACGCCTCGATAAAGTTTTATTTTAGGGGTTTCGATCAATGTCTCTGTTTTATTCACTCTGTTGCCTCAGTTATGTCGTACCTTAATTCTGTTATTAATATCTCATTCTCTTTCTCAACTCTTTAGCGGTTTTTACTTTGATGTGTGGGAGAAAACTGAAAGTTAGACTTCCTATTTTGATAAGTTTTCTGAAGTGTTTTCTTTTCTGTGGTGTTCAGACTAGTGGTAGGTCACCTGGTCCTGAAGGTCACGGAGTCTTTTCCACTCAAAATCATTTCACGTTGATAACTGCTGTCTTCGCTTCCACTGCAGCGAGGTCCACTTCACTCCCAGTGAGAACTCCAATTAGGGTTTAAGATCAGTTTCGGTACATATTTTGTTATTTTTGGAAGCAAAACACCACTTTGAGTTTTCAAGAGAGCTTCTCATCGATAGAATTCGAGTTGTAAAGAAGTAGTTTTCCTAGATTTGTTGATTTCTCATTATCTTCCAGATTTGGTACATTGTCTCTAACACCTTGAATCGCTTTTTTCTGACTGTTAATATGGGATCAGGCGCTACTCTCGTTGCGGCGAGATTGGAGAGACACGTGGGCAGTGTGACAGGGAAGCTCAGAGCGGCACCGGCGTGTGCCGGCTGAGAGACCCCCGGAGCCCAGACACCCGGCGCGGTCTGCCGCCCCACCCTTGGCCGGGTTCACAGTCCAGCCACCCCTGCCCCGTGCGAGCCCACAGCCTTTGCTTTCTCTGCGTGCTCACGCTCGCTTCCCCGTTTCCTGTCTGTTGTCCGTCAGTCCCACTCACTCTCCTCCTGACTCCCCCACACACCGAAGTGTGGCCCCTGGGCCTTCCCTAGGCCAGCGGGGGTTCTCTCCCCGCCACATAGTTTCCCTCCCACCTTTCCCTTGAGTGCGGGTCATAAAATTGTGTGTCGTGGGTCACTGCCACCCGCCTCTCCGGCCTCCCGTCTGCACTCCGAAACGGTCGTGTTGGGACATGATGGCTTCCTCCTTATGACAAGTGCCGCAGCTACAAGATGTCAATCTGTCCAAGAAATGGAGACCAAACTGGCTCTGGAATATTCCCTCGTAATTCTTTCTCTGGTTTCTTTGACTGGTGTCCTTCTCTTTGACCTTTTTCCTTCACATACTTCAGCCGATTGGTGCGGGCCCAGGGCCCGGTAGGCACGTCCGTAGTGCAGGGCAACGGGGAAAGGACTCACATTTACTGTCCAGTTGCGGTCAGACATGGTGCTACTTTAGTTACCCAAATCACGGTCCCGTGGCGTCCTACAGTGAGCCCAGTGTGCTGTACGGCTCCAAGGGGAGGGCATACGCATTCAGTGCTTTCCGACTCCACCTCACTGCAGGCATTTGACGTCTTCCCTCCCACCGCGGTCCTCGGTGACACACCTTTGTTCCCACGCAGAACAGTCTGAGAGCAGAGACCGTGCTTTATCCCTTCGTCTCTTCCTCGGGAACTTGGCACAGTGAGAACCTGGGGGAGAGAAAGGGCCCAGGTGACAGATGACCTCGCTGGTGCTTGCCCAGAAAATTCCAGACTGGTTGATTAAGACTACGTTTCTGGGAGAAGCTGAAGCGGAAATTAGGTCAGGTATGAAGTCTAGGTTTTCTGTGATGGGCTCTGAGCACAGGTGACCGTTGGGTTTTCTCTCTCACACCAGTTTCTTCCATTTCTGAGAAAGCTCCTCTCTTCCCGGCCTGGCGGAGAGAGCTGGTTTAAATAAACTCCTGCATCTTGTCTATCTCAGCTTTCACTGAAGGTAGAATCTTAAACGAGTTGTCATGAATACATCATCTTTTCTTCTTCTCCCCTCGATATAATAAAAGGCACATATTTCCCCCAGTAAGTCGTGCGACATCCCCATTTTCTGTGTAATATCTCCGTACCTGCCACATGCCATTCATCAGACACTTCTAATTAACATCTAATTGTGGATTAATTTCCTCTCCCTTCCTTTGGGCTTTTCTAATGAGACAATAAGTTACATTTGCAATGGGCCCCTATTAACCATACTTGCTTGATTATAACACCTTGTGGGTAGTTATCACATAATTGTCTTTTTAAAAAATTGTCCTTTATTTGTTAGATATTGGTTGTTGCTCATCATACTTGCTAAATGTGCCATCGTTTCCTACAAAGGAAGCAAGTTCTTGCATTATTTATGCAATGTCCCTGTGGATCTCTTAGGGAAGTTTTGGTTAAAAATAAGTTAGCATTTGTGTAAGCCACTGGAATTAATGGCTAAGCATCCTGGGAGTTACATATAATTGGGAATGAAAGGTCAGAGTTCAAGTCTGTTTTATACCTGCTAACTCCGAACCACCAGGTGACTGACTAGTCATTAAACTGTCCTGGCTTCAATTCCTCCTTATTTTAAAAGAAAGAATAAAACACACACAAAATGATGTAAAGATCAGAAGAAACACAAATTTGAGAAAAGCTTTGTGAATTGTAAAAAGCTATACACAGCAGCGTTCATGGTGGTTTTTTTTTTCTGTAGTATGAATAATGCCCCTAGAATGAAAAGCAGCGACCGTGTCCACATTTTGTTTCAAATCTAGAAATGTGTACGAAGTCCTTTCTGTGCTCAAACCCTCAAAGTGGGAAGGATCGGGGACACAGAATTGAAACAAGTCAACCAAGCAAACATGTTCCCACAATCGCAGTGTGGCAGAAGGCGCCTGCACTGCTTGCCTCACTGAGCACTAACCAGGGCTGGAGGGGCAGGTGCAGGGCCCCTTGGGGCCAGCGACCCTGACCCCGCGGAGGTGCTGGGAGGGAAGTGTGGTCTGAGAGAGCCTGCGGTCTCCGGCCCTTTTCCCGCTCCTTGCCCCGAGCGCCCCTCCCATCCGCGGCTCCAGGGTCATGTCCTTTTTACAGTACACCGATGATCCGGCAGGGAAGATGTTTCCTTCAGTTCTGGGATCCCCCTTGCCAACTAACTGAAGCTCGACGTGTAGGACCGAACCTTCCCCCGTGGCGTGGGATGCTGTCTCCAGGCAGGCGGTGTGAGACCTGAGTGGAATCACAGGGCTCCCAGCTGGCGCCCGGAGACTTTCCTGCTGACGTGGGGGAACCTTCCCTCTTCCCCTTGGAACTGGGTCGGGGCCCAGCAAGCGAACATGGGCTGAATGTGCCTGATTACCAAAAGCCATCCAAAGGGGTTTGAGCTGGAATGCAATGTTCTGGGGTAGGTTTGTCTCGAGAGGAAATTCCGGTGTGGAGCATATGGGGTCACCAGCCCACCCTGGATTGGTTTACCTCTGCAGGTGTGGACCATAGAAGTAAAGGAAATACATAAAGGGAAGAATAATAGAAAGGTGGGAATGGTTTCCACAGACCAAGAAATTAGATTGTGTCTTTTCACTTATTTCCTCCAAGAAGGTTATTTTCTTGAATACAGAGGTGGGTCAAACAAGGTTCACAGGTTGCAATACAAACCAATACTACAGGATGAATAGAAACAATCAAGAATGCACTCCGTGGTGTGCGCGTACAGCTGTAAGGCCTACTTTTGCCCGCCTCTCTACTCCGCAGCAACTGGGGTGATGAGAAGCCCCGCCCGGCAGGGTCGCTGTGAGATCAGACTAGACAGTGCACAGACACAGCCTGCAGCAGCCACTGCTGCCCAGCTACTGCATGGGAGTGCTCGGGGGGCCGGTCACTGCCCCCCCTTTCTCCTCCCTTTCTCCCTGTATCCTCTGCCGTCTCCTTGTCTCCCTCCACCCTGCCTGGTCGTCTCTCCTCTCCCGCTCCCCTCCCTTCCTTGCTCCATCCTGCCACCCTTCCTTCCTTCCTTCCTCCCTCCTTCCTCCTCCCTCCTCCTTCTTCCTCCTTCCTTCCCTTCCCCTTCCTTCCTCCCTTCCTCCCTCCCTTCCTTCCTTCCTCTTCCTCCCTTCCTTCCTTCCCTCCTTCCTTCCTTCCTCCTTCCTCCTTCCTTCCTTCCTCTCCTTCCTCCTTCCTCTTCCTTCCTTCCCCTCCGTTCTCCTCTGTCCCTCCTTCCCTCTCTTCCTTCCTTCCTTCCTTCCCTCTTCCTCCTTCCTTCCTTCCTTCCTTCCAGTATTCTTTTCTCTAGGCTCTCCCCCCATCTTTTCTTTTTGTACCTATACTCGAGAATGTCTATATGCTTATCTATTTTTCAGTATTTTGATGATCTGTATTGTAATTGTATTTAAACTTTGATGATGTCATCCATTTCTGTGCAAATTCTTTTTTTTCACTCCACAACGTTTGACCTTTTCTTCAACTAATGTTGAGTGGTCAAATCAATCAGCTCACCTGTGCGTGTAGAAACAGTCTCTGAGAAAGTATTTCACTCGAGTGAAGTACCTGAACCAGGCAGGTGAATCACAAGTTGTCTTAAATTTTTTATGCCTACACGTCTTAGTCCTCAACTCCCTTTTTCTAGGGCACTGTTAATCTTTCATTTTATTCAACTCTAATAGTTCATTAGATTTTCACACCAAAAATTGGGCTGGAAGTTTTAGTGACTAATCAGCAAAGGTGGAATGACTGTTATTTGCTAGAAAACAAGACAATTTTCATCAAACTGCTAAAAGGAGTCATTAGGAAGAGGCTCTCCGTATGGGAGGAGATTTATGTTATCAGCCGGAGTGCCGTCTGAGTTCTTTCGATGAAGATGAATGGACCGCTCCCTCATCTCCGCGTGTAGCCTCCTTAGCCAGCACTCCGTCTGCTGTGTGATTGGTGATGGTTTTACCGGGAAAAACTAACTGAGATGTATCATGGCTGTCAGACCCGGGTGTTCCTGTGGCCTCTGCGAGCAGACAACGGTCCCGCTTTCCATTATCTTCGCGTTACAGATGGCGGGTGATAAACCGGCTGTGGCCCCCGAAGGAGAGCGTCCGGACCTGGGAGGGCCTTCAGACTCGCCGCGTGCACATTAAACTTCTCGTGCCCTCCGAAGATGCCTTCGAATCAAATAAAAATGGCTTTACTTTCAAAATCAAGAATCAATTCTCCAGACTTCCCTGGTTGAAAAGGATACTTTTGTCTTTGGTCTCATCTGCCTCTTGAGGAACATAATTCTTCATTTTTCCAAAGTTTTGTTGGGAGCACTCCAGACTCACGTGGGGCTCATCTTACACCCCAGACCACCTCTCCCCGGCCCTCCTGCCCTCCCCACTGCGGCTCCACACGTGTGTGTTTCTACTCCCTTTTCCTCGGACTCAGCGAGGCCCCGTCCGCCATTCGGGGACTGGGGACACGTGGAGAAGACACGTGCCTCCTCCCGCTGACCATGGAGGAGGGGTGCTGGGGGAGACCGACCCCCTGCAGGAGCTGTGTGAGTTTTCTCGGAGGGGTAAGGACCCCAGCTTCCCACACTACACTGATATTTTTCACCAGCAAAGGGGAGAGCGATCTGTCCGGGAAGGCGCGCCCGGACCTCCGGGAAGCTAGGCGGGCTGGCCGTAGGAGTCCCCCGTGGACGTCTGGTGCCCAGTGCCTGCGAGGGTCCGGGACCAGTGGGGGGGTGGGGGGAAGCTGGCCTGAGCCCGGAGCTGCAGCGGAGAGGAGCCGGAGTGGTCCGGCACTCCGGGGGTATCACTGGGGTCGTGGTTGGAAAGCCGGACTCGTCGTGTCACAGGGAGCTTCAATGACGCGGAACGGTGGCGCAGAGGAAAGAACACGTGGGCTCATTCACTCCAGCAGCTCCTAACGAGACTGCCGAGGAGTCCCTGTCACCAAGCGCCCCGGTCTGACATTGTGTGGCTGTATTTCCACTCTGTCCGGCAAGCCAGCAGATATCTCAGCTCCTCGGTACAACGGGCTGTCGCTGCAATCCCCGGCACCAGCGTGCACGCACATTAGAGCAAGGACCACGTCTGTGTCGCACTGTCAGTGTCCCGTAGAGTCTGCGGGACATACTGTACTCGTTGAGAAAGTAAGTGGCACAACCAGTTTTCTTCTCTACACTTTGCCCTCTCTTGACTTCTGCAGTTTTAATAGAAATGTAACTCAATATGGCATCATCCCAACATCCCTATAGCTATGTTACGGGACATGTGCTTTCCAGCTCCACCACGTTACTATAACCCAGACTCTTCGCGTCCTGGGACGAATCACGTTCAGGCGGTGAGTGCGCGGGTGCCTCCGAGCAGCCCCTGCGTGCGGCCCCTCCTGCGGAGTGCAGAGCTCCGTGTCAGGGGTGTCTCCGTGATGCCAGAGAACATACATATTGTTGCAACTGCGGCTGCGGAAAAATGGTGAGCTTTCTTCTATTAATATAAAATTAGGTACTAAAAGCCCCTTATTAAGGCTCATGAGTTACACATAACAACCCGTCCCAGCGATCGAGGCCCATGCTTCAGGAATTTAATTAAAAAGAAGTGGGTATCGCTGGTTTCAACTCCTGCTTCCATATTTTTAAAATATGAGTTTAATTAAATCACTAGGTAATCTCGGGGATTATATCATTTTAAGAACAACATTAAACGTGTCATCCGCAAGCTTTTGGCTAAGCTCAGCTAACTCCCTCCAAAGTCTAATGCTTTGTGTGCATTACTAGTAAATCACCAGAAACGATTTGTAGGAAAAAAGAAGAATGCACAGCGATTCTTGTGGTGTTTGGCGTGCAGCTACACTTTGCAGGACACAGGAGAGAAGGGGGCAATTTCTCCGCTTCAAAAGCAGGAGGCACACTCCTTCCCAGATTAACTGAAGAGAAATGATCCCAAGATGAGGGAATAAAGTCCCTCTTTGGATCCCGCCAAGTACAAACCGCAGGGTGGGGCCAGCGTAGCTCTACAGTTTCTGCGAAAGACAGTTTGTGCCTGAACTTTCATTCATTAGTTACTGTGTTATGTTTGATACAAACAGCTGTAAACCCAGTGTTGCGGAGCCTGAATTTTTCTTCCACGGACCTCAACATCTCTTCCGCAGGAGTAGTAAGGCAGTGTGTTCATTGTTCCCAGTCTCTTCTTATTCAAAAATTATGTGATTATATGTATTCTTGCATGTTTAAAATCAGTGTTCTGGAGCTCCTTTGGGCCAAACTGCATTAACAAATAGCTTCTGTGACTTTATAGCGGACATTCATACATCTACCTTAGACTGGTTTTGATGCATACAAAATAGCTCATTATTAAGTTTGACAACATTAGCGGAGAAGAACCCTTAGCTAGTGGTTCTGCAAAGGCTTATAGGGCTTTGTTACCCTAGTTTTATTTTATTATTATTTTTATTTAAATCCCTTTTATTTTTCGATTATAGTTGGTCGCCCTAGTTTTAAAACAGTGGCAATGCATATGCCACTGGGTGTTTTTTGTAAATTAATTTAAATAAAGCTTGCAAAAGTACATAAGATAATAAAATATATGCTATGATATAGTTATTCTAAAACATGAAATAAGTTGTATGAATATTTTGGAGAGATATTATCCAGCAGCTTGCATACAATGTGACATTTGTGTGATCTCTTCATTCTTTTATTTGTCTGTTGACTCGCTTGCTCATCCATACACTAATGCACTAATTGGCACAAGTAAGGACGCTGCGGGTGGCACTGTGCTACATCACGGACACAGAGCGAAGGAGGAGACATGAGATAACCAGTGAACAGAACTTCTAACTAACGTGATTAATGGCATCACGCAGTCAGCAGAGACGCTACGGGAGGTCAGAGGGCGGGTCCGGGGAGGGGCAGCAGGTTTCCGGGAAGACCGTGACGGCTGGGAGAAGTTTTGGAACAGGCGCAGGAGCCCCGAGAAGAAAGGGGTGTCGACCGCATTCCTCCAGTCCATGCTGACAGTGCGCATCTGTGCTTCTGTGTGTGTGGTGTGTGTGTGTGTGTGCGCTTCTGTGTGTGTGTGTTGTGTGTTTTACAGTTTAGACAAGCCTGAAAAAATGTCTCGTGAATGTCTTTATCGAACTGACATCAGTTGCCTAAAATATCTCAGTCTTGAATTAGGGGACAGATAAAGCCTGAGCGAAAGAAGGCAATACTTAAGATGACTTATGATGGGGACAAAAAATACACACGTGTTCCTCCAAATCGACCTTCTTTATCGTTCCATTGTGTTGATATATTTTGAATGGTTCAGTTCATCTCAGTATTCTGTATTTCACCTTATTCATTCACTTATACATTTATCACGTATTTTACTGAGCTTTTACACTATGAGATGTCCAGAATGTATCCAGCCATGTGCTATGAAAAATAGAGACATTTATGAAGAAGATACAAGATACAAGAAACAGTGTACATGGGACAATGACACCTCAGTCCCCTTCAAAGTAGGCACCTTGGGACCTCACACAGTTCTCCCAGTCTCATCAGCTGCCCTGTCCATGTTTCCTTGAATCTCATCGATGGTCTGAAATCTCTTCCCATTCAAAGGTGATTTCAGTTTTGGGAAAAGCCAGAAGTCCCAGGCTGCCAGATCTGGGCTGTAGCTGGGGCTGACGTGATGTTCCACCAAAAAACTCTGCATGAGACGTGATGCACGAAGGGGCACGTTGTCTCCATGAAGCTGCCATCACCAGTTGCCCACAGCTGTGCCCTTCTGAATCCTGAGTAGTTTCCCCAGAGGAATGTTGAAGCTTAACGCAAAATGTGATGCAGATTAGTTGCTCTACTCACTCAGTCACTTTGAATGCGACGGCCACACAGTGCACATGCTCACTCAATGGTGTCTACTGCCCCCACTGACTAATACAGTGAAGTCATCATTGTTCATGCATGCGCATTCCAATCCACTCTCCTTGGCTGCCAGGTCACATCATGTCTCGCAAACCGTCCTCATTAACAACAGCGGGACTTTCTCTGGATGGACCTTATGTACTAACTGATGCTCTTTCATAAAGGCGGTACAGAGGTAGCAAATGAGAGAGAGGAGAAATAATTCCTATGAAAAATAATAGTGTAAATAATGTTGGCAGCCCCGTTTCATTGAATTTGCCCTCATGATCTCCTTTGGTTGTCAAAGGAAAGTATTTTATTAACATCAGTTTACATGTGAGATACTGAGTCCCATTTCACACAACTTTAAATCTCCAACCTGAGACCCAAAAGCCCAGGAAGTTTGTCCTCATATTTCAGGAAATAACCGCCAGCTCCAGTGGCTGGAGAAGGCTTCCGGGGGAATGGAAGCTCGGAGGCTGGGGGCAGCTGCCTGGGGCAGCGGCAGGTGAAGTCAGGGGGACCTAAACCGTCACAAAAGGGGACTGCTCCGTGCCATGCGAGTCGGCACTAAAAACGTACGAGTTACACTGTTCTTCTGACTTGAGCAGCCAGACAAGTGACACATAATCCAAAAAACGCAGGCTGCAAACCTCCTCAAATATCAGAGTAAGGCTGCGCTCTACCTATGGCAAAGGGAAGCCGCAGAAGACATTCCCATCATAATTACGCCCTGAGCGAGCCCTGGGCCTGGACAGAGAGGTAAACGTCAGACGAGAATTCCGCTTTTTCAACTTGAGGTCATTTCTGCACGCCGCATGGAAATGATCTTGGCCCTTTCTTCTGTATTTCTGTGAGCTGGATGCTCTGAATTTCTGTGTAGACACTGCGGTAGGTGTTCAGAGGACTTTCCATGGTGACTGTTGCCATGGCGACTGCCTCCTTGCTAGTCACTTGTTCCTCACATCTGTTGGTGTTTTGTTTGTGACCGTTGGAGAGAGCAGCCCCGTGTGGGGTGCGCTGGAGAGAGGGGCTCTCTCCACTCTCAGAGATGGCGGTATTTACCCCACCCGTGGGGAAGCATTTTGCAGCCTCTTTCTCCCCTCGTGTCACACCAACTGGGATCCGTTGTCCACGGAAGACGTCAGTGGTTTGGGATAAAAGATGGAAATGTAAGGGAAATGGAGGAAGGAAAGGGATTAATTATGACCTGTGCGTAAGGAATTCCCGATCTGTGTTTGTGTGACTCTCTCACTGGGTACCTGAAGTGACCCCTCTTTTATTCGCCAGAGGCTCTTCCGAGGCCTCTGCTGACTGATGGGCATGGGGTGGCACGGGGGATGGAACACACACGGTACGTTCAGATCTGGGTTCAGTAGCGTGGAGCGGGGGCGGGGTACCTGCACTGGTGGAATCGGTATGAATACCAGTTCCCGTGACAGGTCCTCGGAACACAGGCACACGGGCCCATGGCCTCGTCCCGAGGCTATGCGGTCACCCCCCCTGCCCAGGCCGAAGGCCTTCACCTGGGGAACAAGTGGATGAAGAGCGGCTCTTGGGCGGGTACTTAGGGACACCGAGGCTTCTCCAGGGAGGCAGGAGGCAGTGCAGAGAATGACTCACCAGGATGAACCATGGGACTGGCTCACTTAGCAGGCCTCTGGGGATGAGAGGCTTCTAGAAACTTCAGAAACATTAAAAAAAAAGTAAAAGGAGGGTCGAGGTTTAGGCCACGGATGTGTGGCGTAGGACCAACCTTCCACCCCCCTGGGAAACAGAGAGAAACTGGGGACTGGAAGGAAGACAGTCACGTGGACTGGACTTCCAGTGTGGGACGCAGGAAGCGGGGATGCCCGAAGCCGAGAGGGGCAACCACACCCAGAGTTCCCAGGGACACTGCGCTCGGTTCCCAGAATTGCTGTGGTCCCAAACAGGGAGCACAGACACGCGCCCGAGGTAGGCCTGCGATTAGGGGTGGGAGGTGGGTGAGCATTGGCTAGAAACATCCTGTGTTTAAAACTAAGCAAAACTAGCAACTGTGACCCCAGGACCCAGACCGTATCCTGGTCATATCTTTGTGTCGCCAGCGTGTTGTACAGTTGGGTGGGCGAACAGGATAGGCGAAGGATCACCTTGCACTAGGAAGTGGGGAGATATCACTAAGGGTGGGGTTGTATTAAGTACGCAAGCAGTAGAAATTAGGAGCTACACTGGGCCAAGAGTAAAAGAGAAGTCACTGCCATTGTCTGACACTATGTTATTCAGAATTCTCTGGAAGGATTTACAGATTGTCTGTAAGAGAGCTGTTTTGAAGACCCCGTGTAATGAAGGCATTACAACCCAGCTCTACCCTGGAGAAGTTGGGGTAGCGGGATATTACCCCCACGTGGAGATGCATGGGGCCGAGCAGCGTGACAGGCACGCCCCCCCTTTCACTGGAAACCCCACCTGTCTCTCAGGCAGCTCCATTATACACTGAGAGCACCAAGCCCGAGGCCAGACCCACGTGGGGCGAAGACCCGTTCTGACGCTGCCTTGCTGTGCAGACTCGGAGAGGCACCTCACTCTCCATCTTTCAGCTCGCGTGGCTCCCTAGCAGAGACAACATTAGTGTCCGTAATGGCGAGGTTACTGTGAGAATAAATAACAAAGACTCTGAGGTGGGTGCAGGTACTGCCCATTCAAACCACAGGGTGAGCCAGTGGCAGAGATGGGACGCGGACCCTGGCGATGGGGCTGCACATCCCTTCCCTTAACTGCTTCTCTCCGGGGATGAAGCATGTGAAGTGGCGAGTGAGTTATGGTTAGTGTCAACCATTAACATTTTCTGTAAGTGATTCCTATCCTGTTAGTAGTCAAGTGTGTTCTAGCAAGTAATGGGCTTCCATGATGATGCGGCTGCCGGTTCTGGGACTACTGCTAAAAATAATGTCTCTATGATTTGCTCGCTCTGGGACTGCGCTTTTCACTGTGCATTTTACTCGTGCTATCTCATTTTTATTATATAGTATCGAGCGTGGTGTACCCTGTTATTTAAATAACACAATAAAATTGCAAACGGTAACATGAATAACAGCAAGGACAGGGACCCAGTAATACTCCTATTACAGCGCTTTGTATGTGAGCTCATTTAATCCTCTCCAAGATCCCATAAGGAGGCACTTCTGCTGTCCACAGTTTACACGTGGGAGCTGGGATGCAGAAAGGGTAAGTGAACCGCCCATGGGCACGCAGCTAGCCCAGGGCAGAGACGGGCAGTGGACCCAGCTGTGTGGGGCAGAGTGCATGCTGGGAGTGCTCATCATGGCATTGAGAGGACACTGAGCCCTGGGCAGGCCTATCAACATGGTCCGAGGACACAGCAAGTCAGGGGTCAAATACTGGATGTGTTCAAAGTGGCACCTGTTATTTGCCGAGTGAAGGAACTGGGACTCCATTAATACCCTCGCTGGGTACACTGTCCGGAGGCTGCAAAATGCAGAGAAATGCAACTCCCTGGTCTAATCTCTTCTTTATCTACTCAGCGGGCACTCTGTGAGCACCAGTGGGGGGCCGTGCAGGGGGCTGGCTGCAGCAGACCCAGCAGTAAGCAAGTGAGAGACCATGCTGTCCCCCTCACGTCACAGGTGATCCAAGGATGACACAGGTGCAGCGGCAGCCAGGAACAGCTTTGCACAGCTGCTCTGGGAGATCTGGCAGCTGCCTGGGTCCAACCTAGGGATCCAGGCACCACCAACATGAAGAAGGAATTTTTATAGGAGCCCTTCAGCATGTGATCTTTGTAACAGGTGCAATAAGGACACGAGTTAAAACTTAACTTTAGGGAAACAAGAGAGCCTTCTCTATAAACGTAAGAATTGCAGTTGCCAGGACACAGTATTTTTCCGGGCCGAGTACAGTGAGGAGATAATAAAATGCAAGATTGGAGCATCCATCCTCCTGCCACTTTAAAATTAGTTAAATAATTACCCTAGAAAATAATCTGTTTCAATGGGTTTATTTATTATTGAAATAATATGGTTGCTTAATGCAGTCACTGCAAACCAGGTCGTATAACTCACCGTGACTCCTAATCAGTGGAGAGTAACATCTTATTTGTCCAAAGATATATTTGTAGGCTTAAAAAATTCTGTGTTCTGTCTTTCCCTCCTAGGCCCTTCTTAATGATTTTATTATTGCTGTTTAATGCCAGGGAGGGACATCAGACCTCTGGCCGTACATGCAGAATGGATGGAAGGAGGCGAGGTTTCAGGCAGGCAGGCAGCCAGGTGGGTGCGTTGAGCAACCTCAGCACAATGGGAAAAGGACCCGGATGGAGGAAGGCTGGAGGCAGAGAGCAGGGCTCCGCTCGGCTGTGCTCCGTGCGAGACATGGGCGCGTTGTACACCAAGTGGGCACCCGATAAGGGTAAGGGGGAACCTGGGAGGGCTGTTAGCAGGAGAAACTGAACAACTCTGAACCAGCTTATGTTTTTCTTGCAACTTGTCATTTCCTCTTTCTTAGAGACACTCATGGACCTTGACCCTCACCTCGTTGTAGCACAGTCAGCTCTTCACAGACACACACACGGTTTCACACAAAACACACACGTACACGACTCTTGTGTGGCTCAGCTTGGCGTTCAGGCTGTGTACCCCCAGAGGCAGAGTATTTATTGTTTTTCTCGGCCCTTCTCTCCAAAACTCGGGCCCCACGCGGCTCCTTGCACAGGGGACATGGGCCTGACTTTCCTCCAGCACCGCCTGCCCATCTGCTCGTGCCCATCAGCCCGTTTCACTGCAGCGCGACAGCCCCTCCCACAGACACGGCAACCCCTGTTACGTGAGCGGAGCGACTGAGGAGGGCGGTCGTTAGACACCTTTCCCAAGGCCACGGTCAGTCACGATAGAACGAGGGTCGGAGCCCAGAATTGTCTGAGTTCAAAGACCCCATTCTCTCTATACCAGCTGGAGGTGTTCCCTTGTTTCCCAGAATACCGCGTGCGTTAAACAATCTGTGAGTGAAAATATCACCGCATGGAACTTACACGTGGAGGTTCTTCTTTTACGTGGCGGTTGTAATGGTCTGTGGGTCCCGTCTTATTTTGCCTTTAATCTGGCGTAATTCTTCTCCATCTCTAGACAGCACTCAGCCATTGGACCCCCCTGTGGGTTCTACTTCCGGTCAGTGTCATTCTCTGCCATATTTTCTCATCTTCCATCCTTTTGAACAGAGATGCAAATAATGTTCTCCCACCTGTTTCTCATTCTTTTCCTAGAGGCCATATTTCCTCCATGGTCATGCACCCCTCCTGGGGAAGAGGTGGGGGACGTTCCAGTGACTACCTTGGAAATCTCATGGACAGCAACAACAATAGTATAGCGTGCGCCACAGTCTAACGATGTAGCACAAATCTTACTATTAGTTTTGATGTAGCAGCCACTAAGCTTATGTTTTTGAACAGAAAGCTCTTCCTAAGAGAAGGATGGCTAATAGACAAATGAACAAAGGGATGTTTATGGAGATGAATACGTGCACACAGATTGGACACACATTGAATATGTTGACCTTTAAACGACAAGGCAAGTGCACGTGGTCACTAAACAACACGAGGACAAGAAAATCACCTAAAAGCGTCGCACAGCCACACTCAATCAAGTGGCATGTGCCAGCACATACAGAGACCCTCTTAGAAAAAGTGGGTAGTTCTCAATCAAACTCCATCTGGTTTGCCAAAGCCTGTTTAGGTCATCGTTCTCCAGCCCCTCGTGAAGCTACGAAGCTCGGTGAGGCCTGCACTGGAGCCTCGCGGGGGGATTTGCGGACTGTGGGTGGGGTGGCATCTATGTGGTGCTGGTAGTGGCAACCCACGTAACAATCCTCACTAAAGCTTGGTCTGTTTGCTGACATTCTTGTCCGTCTGTTTCCCACCAAGAGCAGCTCCTTAGGTCTGTCAGAACCACGAGAAGTGAGATTTCCTTCAAAAACGTTGCCCCTTCAACACCAGACTCAGAGCTAGCCCTCAAGTGCGAGTGTTTGGCGCCCACACTCAGAGGAGGACCGAGCATGTCTCCTAAGCGCCGTGGAGCCAGAAATGCCCGTCGCTGCCTCCCGGCTCCGTGGCTTAACACATAACACACAGTGGAAAGTTTTCCCTGCCAGTCACTTTGAGCAGGGAAGCGAACTTCCGCCATCGTCCGGCTTCTTGACTTTTCTTAAACAGATGCGTGCACGCTCTCTGTGCGCGAGCCTTGAAGTACCGCACGGCAGACCTCTCGCACTTGACTGTCTTGCATGATGGGGGTTTTATGCCTGTTGAGAACTAAACGTGAAATGCAGATTTATTTTCCAAGCACAGATTTATAGTAACTTGATGCGGGAGTTTGCAGAGTTGCCAGCGGGGTGATACCATGTCGTGAAGAATATCGTTTCATACCATCTTAAGATGTTTTAAATCGCAGCTCAGCCACTTGCTACTTATCTGATCCCGGGAAAGCTGTGTGCGGCGTGAACCAGATGTCGTCCAAATGCCTTCCAACTCTTCCATTCCACGCTGCAATGAAGAAGTCAATCGACGTTTAAAAAGTGTTTAAGTACTCAACTATGTGGCTAACGTTAGAGAAACAAATATTTATTAAACACTTGAATTTTTACTTCACGCTTTAGTTTTTACTTTTAATTGATGTACAAATAGAGGCGTGCTTCTTCCCATCTGTTCATGCGCTTCATGCATTTGTCTCTCAGGAAGTTTATCCTCTTAGATTTAAACTACATTCGGTTCATGATATGCTCACACAGATCTACTGACTCGGTAGCATTTAGAAGAATGGATCGTGGCGTTAAAACGTCTCCTGCATCTGCTCCCTCTATTAATATGTGTCGGATAGGAGGGGGAAATGTGTGAATATTCAAAAAGAAGAGAGGGAGTGATGTTGTGAAGCCGAGGAGGCAGCTGGGGGTTTGCTGAATTCCGGTCTGCAGAAGCCCCGTGCCGACGTCAGCACGCTCTGCCTCAGGCCCACTCAGCACCTGCACAGTTGCTGAATGAGTGCGTTACACCGCGGGCTTTAATGGGGAGAGAATGATTTGCATTTGGGGTGGCAATTCTGCAATCAAAGATGAAGAGATTTTTTTTGTCCTTTGCTGTTTTGCCCCAGTGTGGGGCCGTGGGTCATCATAATTTGTTCTTTTTGCTCTGCGGGTTTAATCAGCGTTCTACAATAACAATGACTAACTTCCTTTGGCATCATTTCTCATTTGCTCTGAAACCAGTATGTGGATTTTCCCCGTGCTGTGTTCTCTGGAGTTCTTTGAAAGGGAACCTTATGAGTATCTCCTGTGTTTTATCAACTACAAATCCAGCTATAGAAACAAGGTGTGGGGTTGATGGGTGCGCAGGCAAGGGCTGGAATGAGATATGAAAGGAATAGTGTGGGAGAGCCAGGCGGTGTGCTGGTAAGACCCAAAAATCCCTCTTTGACGTAGGTATTTTCTATTCTTTCCAGAAATACCAGGATCAACAGGAAGCGAAGCGAGAGAGGCCGCATTCCACAGCCCGGGCCACAGGCAGCCGTTACGCTGCGGAGCTGGGCCGTGAACTTGAGTCGTCTAACCACGATCCATGTAGTATCCCATGACACTGAGAACACAAGCATTGTCTCTATTTTGTGCTCCATGTTTACCCCCGATCTAGGGCAGGGTGCAGTATACAGTAGAGATTTTATGAATATCCGGGGTATAAGCAAAGAATATCGTCAACAACCTCTTTAGGTGGTACCCCTCACAGCTATGTCAGTTTCTGAGAGTCTATTGCAGCTTCTTGCCAGGGACCCAGCCTGAGACAGGAGAGCCCAAGCAAGCACCTCCTCTTAGGCCTCCCCTTCGTCCCCATCCCGCTGCAGGTGCACGGAGCTTGTATCTGGATGGTAGTATTATTAGCGAACTCAGCAAGTACTTACTGATTCCCTGCAGTATTCCAAGGGCCGTGGCAGGTGATACGCACGTAACAGAAACTGCCAGCGTGCTGGGTGAGAGCGATGAGGCAGGGCAGTACCTCAGCCGCATGGCGCTGGTGCTGGACACAATGGTCAGTGTCCTTCAGGTGAGGAGGCAGGAACAGCGGCAAAGGAGGAAGCCCAGCCAGCCGTTAGAATGCTGTCTGATCTTTTCTGTTCACTATACCTTGCTCTTTCTGCTCCTCTTTGCTCTGTGTCAAGCTTTGTTCCATTTCTGGACCACGGTTTCTGCCTCTTGAATGCGTCCTTACATCCCTTTGCCTATCCCAGACTTGCCCTGATTTGTCTATCTGGTTCCAAAGCTTTGAACGCACAACTGTCCAGGGCACTAGTGACCTCAGTCTAAACCCAGTGAAGTCCCATGTCACCATCACACAGTCCCAACAAATAGCGACCTTCTGCCAACCTTGTGTTATTGATCCCTCCCCACTCCCCAGGCTGTTTGGAAAGGAAAGCACAGACATCATAATGTTTCACTCGCGAGTACTGCCTGTGTATCACTATCTGCTAGAACTATTTTCCTCGACTGTTTTGTCACTTTTTCATCTCAGATTTGGGGTACCAGTCCTTGTAACGAATGTTAGGATCCAAGGAAGTCTGTGCCAGCTCAAAACCACTTCTTCTGAACCATCGTCTTTGGGGTAAGTCCTCTCTTTGTTCTGGGCGAGATTTTTTTCCTATGAGGTCGACTTGAGTCTCACATAGAAATCCTTTGTTGGACATCCTTTGTTCTGTATTTCCTTGTCGTTTACTGCCTCCTTGAAGGAATGCACCTCACATTCTTAAACTGGGAAGTCTGTGGCATAAGAATTCAATGGGATGACACCGCCAAGTAGGTTTTTTATGTTTGGACACAACAACAGGAAAGGAGAAGACCTATGGTTTCTGGGAAGGCACATTGGATGGGTCAGACTCTGGGCATCCGTTGCAATGCACTCAGCCTTTCCAAGTCATAAAGATCCCCCTGGGAACTGGCGGTGGAGCGAAGCTGCAAGGGTTGTCCTGGGGTCAGGAATTTGAAAGAATCATGGGAGAATGCTGCCCAGCCAGTGGCTCTGACCCATGGCAAGCAAGTGGCAATGTGATGTGGCGTAAATATTAGAGGGTGACAAATCATACTGACATTTTGTCAAAAGCAAAGACATGACTCAGACCCAGCAACTTGGCAGAGACGAGTGCCAGCGCTGGTGACAAATGGCTCGCATCTGACAGTGTGCCTCACCATATGGACTTTCATCCATCACAGAGATATTTAAAAAAGAAACACAGAAGATGGAACCCGAGAAAAAGCAAATGAGAGGCAGCGACAGAGACAGAAAGCCTGAATTGGAAAACAGGGACTCTCATTTTATTTGAAGATGCCCATTTTTCACCATGCCCGCACTCCATAATTCAGAAGTGCATTCTGCTGATCCTTCACGTAACATCAGAAACAGAGAGTGTTGGGGGAGTCACAGGTTGAAGCTGTGACCCGAACCCAAACCCTGGTCACCGAAAGTCTGCAACAGGACCTCAGCATGTGTCCAGTGTCATTTCGTGACAAGGGTGATGAGATGCTGGAGGGAGCTCACCTCTGTGTACACCAACTAGCCTGTGGCAGAACAGGTGTCGTTACATGTCCTTGCATGGATGATATCAGGTGAGGGCTTACTGTATATATTTATGCATGTTACATGTGTATAAATACATATAATGATGCATAAATATATAAGGGGATATATGAAAATACATACCCACAATAGATAAAGACCTTGTACAACTCAGCAGCAAAAAGACAGTCTGATCTAAACACGGAACCGAATGCGCATTCTCCCCAGGAGGCACACCGGTGACCACAGGCGCAGGCAAAGGTGCTCACCTTAACTAGCCCTCGGGGAAATGCAAACCGACACCACGGTGAGATAGCCCCGCCCACCTGTTAGCGTGGCTGTCATCGAGGAGACCAAAGACAGTTGCTGGTGAGGACGGGGCACCGGGGGCCCTCGGGCACTGCTGGCGGCGGGGCAGCAAGCCGGTGCAGCCGTGAGGGAGACAGTGCGGTGTTCCTCAGGCATTAAAAACGCGCTGCGGTGAGACCCAGGAACCTGCTGGGACTCAGCTGATAGAGGAAAAGGGAGCCGGGTAAGATCCTGCCAGGCAGCGGGACGCACAGGAAAACAAGGTTGTGGGAGGCCGTGGCCGCCCCGGCGGGGGGAGCCCCCGGTTCAGTTAGGCGGAAGGTCCGGGGCAGGGGGTCGGGGCCGCGGGTCTGACAGCAGAGTCCAGGAGAGGAAGCCCGAGCCGTGGGGCCTCTCAGGCCCCACTCAGGCACGTAGGTGTCATCTTGGGAGAGAAGCTGAAGTTCGCCCTGGCCCGGGGAAGCTCTCCATCGAAACCTTTCATTAGCCAGGGAACCATTTTTACTACTGCTAGTGAAAACGTGAAAGCTCCCCTGGAAATTCTGATCAAAGTGAATTCTATATTGAATACACTCACTTTCTTTCCCCTCTGTTTTCTGTACTCCTTTGCACCCTCCCCATGTCCTGTGCCCCCCCTTTTCGCTTCCTCCCTCCCTGCAAGTATTCACTGCGTTCAGCAATCACGCCCTGACTGCCCAGGACAACCTCCCGGTGTGACCCTAGGGCTCCGGGCGTCCAGGCCAGGCCGGGCCTCTCCAATCTTTCTACCCTTCGCACTCGAAGTTCTGCCAGAGATGGCCTCCACTCTTCTCTGCACGAAGTGGTCTTAGTTTTCCAGACTCAACTCAGATTATTTGGTTCCATGACTATTTGCCTTGTCCTGCAGAAAGTTAACCACAGCTCACCCCCACTCCACAGCCCCACGTGTGTGTCTGTAGCTGTGTTAGCACGCTGCCTGGGGACAGTCCTCGTGGAGGGCCTGGGGCACCGTAGGTGAGCCCCTGACACACACACACGGTCAGACAAGTCCCTGACACGCACACCCGCACGTCAGCACACAGGTGACTCTAATTCTAGTGCCGTTCGTCACCGTGACACCTCGTCGTGCCAGATATCTGCTCCGAACCGCCGAGTTTCCACCTGTGAGGAGGGAGATGGTTGCACAGCGAGCTCTCTATCCTCCAGACCACTGAACCTGCGAGCTGGACGTCACGGGGCGCACTCTCCAAGCCGCACGCACGCAGCTCCTAACCTCGTCCGATGCATTCAAGACGGTGAATGTTTGTCTGTGAGAGTACTAACAAGAGAAATCGCTGGAGAAGACCAAAACATCGACCACGCCCAAGTGTGGAAGGCGGCGGTTCCACGGGAGAAACCGTCGTCTGTCTGCAGTGGCCGGCGTGGGGACTGTGACACAGAGCGCACTAGCTGGGAGGCCCTGTGCTCGGGCAGTTCCCGGGAACCTTCCCCACGAGAGTCTGTGCGGGAAACGCTGCCAAGAACTCGGTCGTCATCACCTCGGCAGGTCCTCTTCCTTTCCTGAAGGGCGGCTGATGCAGAGACAGACTGTTGGAGAGAGCTGGTGGTTAAGCCTTGTGTGCATACCTCCTCCTGACATTTGTTTTTTTTTTTTGAATGTGGAGGTTTCACCAGACACGTGTCCGTGTTCATTTTCCCAGGTGAGCTCCCTAAGTGTGCAGGGATACCTTTCAGAGAGCAGGCTTCGCCGGCGCTCTGGCCGCGGGGGGCACCCAGGCAGCGCACTGGTTCAGTTTCACTCTGGTGGGACTCCTGGAGGAAAGAAAAGACTTCTGGAGGCACTCAGCTCAGGCTGTGAATCCCCTCTCCGCTCTTCGAGAATCCCGTTAACCTTGGGAAACTTCCGTATCTCTGGTCTTCACCGTCCACACGCATAACATGAAGATCCTGATACCTGCCCAGAGACGTGCTGTAACAACGAGACGAGAGGCTGGTATAATGCATTAATGGTGTTGCTGGGCCCACAGCTGCCACTCACGGACGTTCTTTTCTTCATAGCCATGTTCTCCTAGGAAAATATCACTAATTAAATCCCCGGCAACAAAAACAGCATCAACAACGTCAACAACGAATGCTTTGCCTAATGGCGTATATACCGACATGGACGGAGTAACACAATTCAGAGCTCTTCCTGCGTGTGCCCTGAGGCTCTCACCGTTCAGCTCTCTCTGACTCTGCGACTCCCCCCTCCCGGAGGGGCTGGCAGTCCTCAGTCTATCGAAGGGAGTCCCCATCCCAGCCCGCCTGCCGCACCCCGCTGCTCACCTGGTAACACAGGGAGCCCTTCACTTCTCTCTGTGCCGCACCTTGCTCTGTTACAGAGCCCATGGGACTGACGATGTTCGTTTCTGGGTCTCCGTGTTCTGCCACACTGCGACCCCCTCTGCACAAAGGTCATGCCTCGTCTTGTCTTTGGGCACACGCAGGGCCCACCTCGTTGTGGGAGACCATGTTTATTTATTCAGTGAATGGATGAGTGGAACATGGATGGATGGATGAGAAAAGGCATGAAGAGTTGTAAAGTGTTCTCTAAGGAAACCTCAAACTCTAGTATTTTATAATTCTCCTCTCCTCTCTTTGGGTCCACTAATAAAATCGTAGGAGGCTGCCAATCAGTTCACAGAGGGGCAGGACACAGAACACAGCCTGCCTGAATGGTCTCCTGTCGGAACCCTCATTCTACTGCAGGTGAGGGGAAGCTCTGAGAGACAGACAGACTGCTGATTGACACCGCCAGCCAGTGTGGCAGGCCCGCCCGCCCTCCTCCTCTCCCCGCCGCCAGAGACGGTGGACTGTCCGGGTCCCTCTACAGTGTGTGGGGGGAGGGGGGTGTCACAGAGTGACTCTGGGTGCTCTAGTGACACAAATAAGTCCCCCTACGGGCTGACCACATCGGCCCAAATAATAATTTGGAAACATTATAGACTTATTTTGTGTTTTAATTTCCGAACAGGATTCCCTCCCCCTCCACTCACTTTTAGTTCTCTTTATATCTTATGGAGAAATTCTTATTCATCTTCACATCTGAGTGTCATTTCATTCTTCACTGAAAACGTCCCGAAGAGAAGGGAAGCTGGCAGGCGCGCGCAGGGACTGTACACAAAGGCAAAGAGACGCGGAGGGAAACGGGGAGGTAATGCTTGCAGCCTCTCTCTCCCCTCTGATGGCGCGTCCACTCCGCAGCGCCTTCTCGCCCGCCCGCGGTGGCTCGCCCCCCACCGCCTGTCTTGTATGGCAGCTTCTGCACAGCCTGCTCCCGGGCTCGGGACGCCCACTGCCTCGCGGGCTCTTCTTCACCGTAACGGTCCTTATTATCTGTGTAGCCTGAGCTTTGCCGCATGCTCTTCGATGAAGTATTTTCTAGCTTCTCCTTGGCTGATTTAGCCCTTTGTGTGCCTGTGGCTTCCTCTGTACATTTTCATCTTTACCGTTGCCGCCCTAGGTTATCACGGTCTCCGAGTCCACACTCGGAGTGGACCTCGCCTTGCCTTTCTTCTCAATGGAAGTCACGGTGCTCAGCGCACATCGGGTGGACAGAGATGCCTGTGGGGCACAGAGCGGCAGGAGAGGAGAAAGGAAACAAATGGGAAGGTACACCCCGGAGTGCAAGCATAAAACATGCTGTAACAGGGAACTCATACCTCAGAAGCCGGTGCCAGCCCCTTGATGCTTCTGCAGAAATCCCACCTTCATTTAAGGCAGAATCCATCTCCCTGAAAAGCAGACCCTCTGGTTCTGGTTCTATCACTCATAACTATTTAATATAGATGTTGAAAAAATTAATGGTTGACTTTCAGAACTTTTCCCCCTCTGAGCCAATGCCCGTGCCTCGGGCTCTTGAACGCTGTCTCAGAGGAAGGAGGCACAGGGTTCCTGACTTTTTCTCTGGAATACACCGGCACAGGAGGAATCGTACAAGTGAAAGTAAGGATTGAGAACACACAGAGACACAGATTTCACGGCAAAACTCGTGTACCTGTCATTACCAGTCCTAACGGTGGGAAGGGATTTTATCTCATCCAGCCCTGAATTAGAAAATAGCAGTCTCATTCATAAAACCAGAAAGACTGTTTCATGTACACACTGTGGTAACATGTGACTGACTTTGTGCAAATCACGGGCACGTGCACTTGCCGATGTCCCCCCAAAATTAGGGTTGTTTAAAACTGTGTGTGCAGTGTGTGTGAGTACGGGTAGGGGTGTGTGGGTGTGTGTACTGGGGAAACTTCTTTCTGAATTACTTCAATGCAGAGGTCTGAGATATTTCTATAGGGCATGAAAACATGGAGATTTCCTCCTATGCGAGGTCACTGGTTGTAGAAGGAGCTCTGAACTTGGACCCCGGAAGCCTGAACTTCAGCTTTAGCTCTGCCGCCCCCTACCTGCATCATTTGGAAGAAACCATGACCTTCTCGATGGCCGCGTTTGCCATATTTTTAATATGGATGGACCAGGCTAAATCATGTATATGATCTCCTCTAAGGATCATTATTATTCTACAAAATATAATCAAAACTGATTCTAAGACAGAAGGAAACGATTTCAAATCTAATGAAATCTCAAGGCTGCTGGGTCCAAGGCTGAGGGAATGAAGATGGAATTGAGTCTGGTCCGACAGCGGTTCTCTGGAACCCCACCCTCCCCCCGCAGCAGCTCGGAGCAATGCTGAAGCCGACCTCAGAAAGACATGGCGATCGTGGAATGCTGCCCAGGCACCAGCAGTGTCCCTGAACCACTCCGGACAACCGTCCTCTCTGAAGCTCTGCTAGCTTGGTAAAGTACAGAATGGCATCGTTCGCATCTAATTCAAGTCATTTCCAATAGTCCCATCAGTGTGAAGAGCATGAGGCACACGCATTGAAATTTAATTTAAGTAGTAATTGGACACAAATTGGTTTGTAGGAATTTGGACACAGCATTAAAATAAATGTCCGGTTTTCTCTCCAGCTCCAGTAAAATGCTCTTATAATAAACACAGAGGAAATCTGTGTGTTTTGGATGTACATCTCTGCCATGTAATTCAAGAAACAGCCGTTGAGCTTCTACTGCGCTCCGTATTGCACCCAGCACAGAAGGACAGTGCTCGGAAACACGCAAGGCCTTCTCCCGGAAGAGAAGAGTGCTCGGCTCCTAAACGCCTGACTTCTTCCAGCCATTTTAATGTCGATCTCATAGGCTGACTCCTCAGTTAGCTAAATAATTATAAGCTGGTCTTGAGAAGTGAGCGTTTTATAGCTTAGGTCTCAATATGCACAGAGAGAAAGAACCCAAAATACACAAGTATTTAATAGATACTTACCGGATTATATTGGTATAACCTGATGCCCCCTAGAACATGGGAGTATTTAGCGTCTTAAACAAACTGACATCAGCCATGATATTGCTAACTACATTTATGTAATAAAAAATATGGCATTGTCATTCGTATTTATAATTTTTTTTATTTAAAGCATTTCTACATACACATATATTTTTGAATTTTTTATTTGCTCATTCAAACACTGGGATATAGGCAGACCATAGGAATTTGGCTTCTGTCGATGCTGAGATTCATCAGGTCCATTGCATCAAGTCTAAACTGCTTCTTTTTTGTCCTCCTCACTGAAAGGTTCTACTTCAGAATCTGCGTGACACTAAGGGAGGTGTCTCCGGTCACACACTGTCGCACAATACGACGGGCTGGGTGGTGGTGCCCCCGAAGTTCACCAGGCCGTCAACCCTGGAGCTCCGCCTCCCAATGAGCCGTGAACTCACTGCGAAATTACAAGGATCTGCATATTTTATGCTCTCAGGGACTTCACTGCTCACTAGAGATTTGCCGTATGAAAAAGCACCGAAATTACTTCCATCAATTAACGATATAATACTTAAAGTTTGGATAAGTTATTGATCAGTGTGTGGAGCTACTGTGGGAAAAGTCTGCACTGGATAAGAAAATAGGCCAATGCCCTTGACTTACAGGGGTCGGGAAGGCACTGTCTGTGTCCATAGTAGATCATAGTGATGGGGGTGATGGCGCTAATGGTGGGAATGAAGGTATTCCGGGTATGTTAGAAGACACTGAGAGTGCAGAGGTCAAGGGTAAAATCTCTCGCTTCACATCTAGTCATCAGTGCAGTAAGTAAGTCAACCCCAAGCCGGAATACTGAACACTAAGAACAGCAAGGCTGCCACTGCAGCACACCGCTGGAGTGTACATGAGGATGCCCCACGCAGGAATGGGGGGAGTGGGGATTTCTTGGAGAGCAAGGTGCTTGACCTGCATCTGGAAGCTGATGAGATGATGTTACTCAGCCAAGAAGTGCTTGGGGGATCTGCAAAAACAAGCTTTGAAACACGTGCCACAGTGAAGAAATGTGGAGAAATTAAGGGGCGACGGAGCATGAGCAGTTAGTGGTATGCGACTAGACTTCATGGCGTGAAAGAGAGAAGGGTGGGCGGTCCAAGGCCTTATGGAGCTCACCCAGGAGCTCGGCATCTTCCTGCAAAGCAGGCAGACCAGGCGGGTCTCTCAGGCCTCTTCTGGCTGTTAAATGCATGAATCGCTTGGGCAGCGGAGACTGAGGTTGCATTCCAGCACTCTAAGCCAAGCCGAGCCTTCTGTCCTAAGTGTGGCACTTAAAAAAGGTTGTTTTTGTCCAAAGGATTCATGTGTTTATTAAGCCATGTGCCTGTGGGACTCTGTCCTCTCCACAAAGGACAAGGCATTGTGGGAGAAGCTGTAGAGCCCTCAGCAAGGGGTAAAGAATATGGTGGCTGCACATGTGACAAAGGACATGTTGCCAGCTGCGTGGGCCGTGGAGTAGATGGAAAGGTGCTAGGAATGGCGGGAGCAGACAGCTGTCTACGGCAGTTGCCCAGACAAACTGTGATAAATATCCTGTGGAACCAGATAAGAGAGGACACATTTTCCAACTATTTCTATCACCTCTCACCCGTAATAGCCTACAATCCATGACTGATTTTTCTGGGCTCATTAAAAATGAGTGGTAATGCATTTTTTTTATTCCACCTTCTATTGAGATTTACCAGCCATCCGTATTTCCACATGAGAATATTTGGCGGATGTGTAGCAAGAGGTGTGGCTGTTGAGTCATCCTCAGCCTTGTTTTAAGAAAAGATATAAAATATAAATAAAAATAAGGCATACAATAATATTCGGTTGAAATGATTAAAGAAATTACTCAAACATGATGAAAAAGCTAATGTCACGACATCCATAAAAATAATATAGCGCTTGTGCTAATTAACTTCCTAACAAAAATTCTGTACTAACTTTTCTTATTTTTAGTCATATTTTTTATTGTCTCCTTATAGAACAGTGATTTTTGTCATACAGTTTTCCATGGAGAAAATAGGAGGATGGTTGAGTCATTTCCTGTAACATCATTGCTCGTTTTATTTATTGGTGATTGTTTATCAGTTTGGACATGTTTTTCTGTCTTTCCGTGAGTTCTGGAGCCAGCTGCAGGACATGAGGCTCATCACCTTACCTTGTCACCTCTTTGTTCCTTTGAGAAGCCTGGGTGGATGCTTTGTGGTCCGTAAGACTATCTGTGACCATCTTACAGAATACAATAGAAAACTGGTTGATCTGTCTGTTCCCTTTCTCCCTTTGAACTGAGCGGGGTGCCAGTCGGTAAAAATCCACAGCCCAGCCTCCCAGCCGAGGCCCCGGGTGCTCCTGACTCAAGGGCCGGAGCACGGGCCTGGGAGCAGCCAGGACTCACGCCACAATGCTCACCCTCTCCGCAGGGCCCCGGGTGGGGAGGAAACCGGAGGCAGCAGTCCACCTCTGGGGCAGCGGAGGAGCGGAGGAAGGCGGCGGTCACACGGGACAGCTCGGCTGGGAACCAGCAGGGAAGCCGGGCCGCGCACTGGTCCCGTGGGGAAGCGCCTGCCGACAGACGCGCTGTGTTTGCGCTGGCGCTCTGCTGGGAGAACAGCTGGTCGCCTCGTTGTGAGCGTCCCCCAGGGCTCTCTCCAGAGCAGCGAGGCAGGCTGAGGAGGGAGCGGACCCCTGGGGTGCTTTGGTGAAACAGTGGGATCCAAGAACTACTGGAACGTTGAGGTGTGAACCCCTGGATCGTAGAGTTACAGGTAGTGTCGCCCTGAGGGGTGAGCCAGCTCACACTCACTGTCCCTCAGCCCTTTTCAACATCTAGTGACACCACCAGTCACCTCAAGAGATGCCCTAATTCAGTCTTTACCTCCTCGATTCCCAGCTGGGGAGCCTGGTGTTGGAAAGGTTAAGGTTCTTGCCCAAGGTCACGCTGAGCACAGATGACATGGTTGAATCCAGAGCTCAGCTCTGAGGACGGAAGACAGAGAGACACCCTGATCCCTGGGCCCTGGCCGGGCACTCACGGCCTGGCCACCTAACCCTTCTGGGGGACCTGGAGCCCCTCTCTCACAGAACAGCAACCGCAGGCAAGGTCGTTCCGACGCCCCAATGCATGAAGACAAGTAAGGTCACTCCATAACTCTGTGTACGCACAGACAAAAACAGTGTCAATGTGCCACCCGCGAAATACCAAATGCACGCCCGGTAGGCCCACGTGAGTGACGGCTGCCTCTTTCTCCAACACAGGCTCATCTTCGTTCTAGCCTGCCCTCCCTGTCGATGAGATTTATTGGGACACCCCGTCATGCAGTAGCCCCAGATTTCAGACACTGTTAAATCTGGAGCGAATGCCTTCGGCTCCACGTCACCCACCCGGAGCCCACACCCTGTAATATGTTTGGGGAATGCTAGTGTCTGTGTGTGAACTTGGACGAGTCCTGGACAAGCTGGGGCCACGAGGTCCCTGACACAGAACACGGAGGAGCAGGTAGTCAGCTCTCCAGGGTCCGTCTGGGTCTCAGGCCCTGATCCCCTTAACGGCATTCACACTTTTAATACTTGCACCTGTCCAGGTGGCCAGGTGGGGTTTGAATATCTGTATCTGCACGTGACAGGACAGTGACGCGGCACAGAAAGCCCAAGTGACACGTCCAGCATTCAGCACGGAGCGCATTGGACGCACCGAGAATGACACGAAAGCCACGTCCCAAGCTCAGAGCCTAATTCGCTGGACTCTAGTAAAGGTGACAATAGCAACTCACAGGAGCTGAGTGACCGATCAGTGGCCACCCTCCTGACAGCCCTCTCTGTCAGAGGTTGTGTGTCAGATGTCATCACCGTCCCCGTCTCCGCATGGTGACACCGGTGCACAGAGAGGCTCAGCCACATGCTGACGTCGGCGGTGACAGTGGCAGACCCCACGAGTGAACCCGGGCAGGAGGGTGCAGTCCGAGGCGCTTCTCCCCACCCCGTCCTGCCTCGTGCGCACAGCGAGTTCCAGGCAAGGGAGGCGAAGGTCTCACACCACCCACGTCTGGTCAGCGCCGGCTCTGTTAGCATTTCAGCATCCCAGCACGCCCCCGGCGCAATTAGCATGGACACGTCCACTTCACAGGAGCAAATACAGAGGCAGAAGGCACTCACCCAAGGTCACACAGTTTGGGTCAGACCGGAGACTAGAATCGCAGCAGCTGAGGAGACACATGCCGTCTGTAACTGGTATTCCGACTGTATTGCTTCCACGGGCTGTTGACGCCTGTGCGATGGGCGGTGCAGTACACCTGCACCTGGAACGCCTGATGCCCCTCCCTAATTCTCACCGCGGGGCTCCGACACAGGTGCTAGCATCTAACTGCACGGGTCAGGAAATGCCAGCGAACCCACGTCCACGGAGATGCCCGAGGTCACACATACCCCGTGTGCTGGGCTCAAGAACTCAGGCGGATTTTTCAACGACTTCAAATATTCTCGTAATTGCCACATCGTTCTGCTCCAAAGCTATCTTGTTTCCGATTTTTAATGTCTCAATTTTTATATTTGACTTAAGCTTCTTTGAATATATAAAAAGGTAATCATATTTCAGAAACTGTCGAGTCTCTCCGAGTTTCATGGAATCGGAGCATCACGTCAGCAAATGACCCTGTGCAGCAAACGTCGCTGGAAATGAGTGACTTATTTCAAGACACCCAGTGACATTTATTTTAACAAAAATAGCTAATATAGTGCTTACATTTTTGGCATTAAAATTGGTTGCAAAAGACTCCTTGCCCTAATAATTTATTGGGCCCTACTTCAAATAAATAAGACATGCTTTTGATATTCTTATTTAAAAGTAATAACTTAAACATATCTTTCTCCCCTGTTATTATAACTGAACCTTTATACTTATATTATCAGTAATAATGGAAAGGTTACATTTATTTATAGCTGGAGCCATACAGAAAAAGCTATACAACCACCCACACTATTTCAGCCACTTGATATTCTCGGTAAGTCCAAGGGAACTCTGAGTCAGAAAATGAAATGGCCTGCCTGAGGGTATTCAAATCCTGGTCTTTCGACTCTAGGTCATTAGCACGCTGAATCACCTGTGACTTATAAAATGTTTCCTCAGTAAACTTTCTGTCGGAAAAACACGTTGTCAGTCTTCGGTGGACACGCTGAAATGAACTGGCTCAGGGTCAGCTCGCCGAGCCCGAGTTCTGCCGTGACCTTGGCGAGCAACAAGACCGGGTGAGTTACCTGAATTCTCTGAGCCTCCGTTCCTTCCCTTTCAAAGTGAGGCTGACAAGACCTGTCTTGCATGACAAAAATAAGGTGTTTAATATTATCGTGGGACCACAGCAAAGATAAAACATTAGCAGCAATTTTTGTAAAATTTAAGGTTAAGCACAGTCTTAAAAATAAATGAATGCATTTCTTTATAATGCTTCTGTTTTTAGGGGTTTGCCACGCTCCCAGGTTTGCTGGTGAGGGGCACGTGTGGGTGACACCATATGCCCGTGCCACACAAGCCTGGATAAATACACGGGGGACACTGCTGACAATGATTCAGATGGCTTTTACAACTAAAAGTTTAGTGACTTGCTCTTTAGGGTTTCTAATAAGCCTCGAGGCGAAACTACTGAGATGCAGGAGGGAATGTCTTCCTTTATGTTTTCAGCGTCTCAGCACAGTAACATTCTTTCTGACGGGAGGAAACGATGCTGGCTAGAAGCCTGGATCTACCAAATGGAATGAAGGACCCTGGAAATGCCAAATATGCATGAAATGATACCTTCTCTTTCTCCGTTTCTTTAAAAGATAACGGATTCTTTTTTTTAAGATTTCATTTATTTATTTTTAGAGAGGGAAGGGAGGAAGAAAGAGAGAGAGAGAGAGAAACATCAATGTGCGGTTGCTGGGGGCTGTGGCCTGCAACCCAGGCATGTGCCCCGACTGGGAATCGAACCTGTGATGCTTTGGTTCTCAGCCCGCGCTCAACCCACTGAGCTACGCCAGCCAGGGGATAACCGATTCTTTAGAGCAAAAGTGGAAACAATGCATTATGATGTTTATTACAGGAGCACAAATACATGTGTGAAACAAGTAGAACAAAAAGCGGAGGTGTGCAAATGCACGTGTCCTTTTGTAAGTTCCGTGTGTCACACGTGAAGTGGCGCGTCAGCCCGTGGCAATTGCAAGAATGCCTATTGTAACCCACGGAACGCCCACAGTAAAGGGGCTATAAAATCAGTATTCACAGAAAACAGAGGGGGAGAGAAAAAAGAGTAGACAAATAAACAAAAAATAAATAAATACTTGATTCATCCAGAATGAGGCAGGAGAGGGAACAAAACAAATGAAACAAATGACCAACAACAACATGCTAAGCACATACATTACATGGAAACAAACGAAATACTCCAGTGGAAACACAGAGACTGTCAGACTGGGAAAAAATGTAAAACCTACTATGTATTTTTCAAAACAGATATATTTTAAATATAAGGAATCATCAGAGATTAAACTAGAAGAAAAGAAACAAAATGACATAGAACTATGAAAGAAATAATGTAAGTTTCCCTCACACTCGGACAACAGGATGAGAGAAGATCCCCCCTCATTCTACGAGACCAACAGATTCGTAAGACCAAAGCAAATCAATGTTTCCAGACGATAAAATTATAAGTCAACATCTTTTGGTTCAGGTGTCCTAGGAAAGTATTAGTATATCAAATTTAGTAATAAATGAGAAGGAATCGAGCCCACATGGGATTCACCCTGGCATGGCTTAGCTTTCCAAACCCAGAGTGACAGCCTCCCCGCTGGGATCGCCCCTGCACATCTAAAAGTCTTCCGGCCCCAGGGGTGAAACAAGAAAGTTCCATTAGAGACTCTGCCCCGAGCTGCCTTTCCGCGCTGCGATTTGACTGTCTTCCCGGCCCCTCGGGAGCCTTCCACACGGGGCTGTGAGGAGGCACATAGGGGCCATGGAGACTGTCGGGGCCGTTAGACTCTGCTCAGCGGCTGGTTCTTCCCCAAGGGGACCACAGGCTGCGGGGCAGCCAGAGTGCATGGGGGTAAGCTTCCCGGACAGAATTGGATCAAGGAGCCCCGAATTCTCATGAGGACAAAAATGACCTTTCTTATCACCTTGAGAATCACGGACTCCTATATTTAAAATCAGTAATAAGAGTTCATTCCAATTGAGTCTATGTTTGCCTTCTTAGAGAAGCAAATTTGCTAAATTGATAGAAGGGATAAACTGGTTTAGAAAGTAACAGATTGTCCCAGCATTGGCAGATGCCCCAGTTTGGAAGTTCAAGGGAGAGCTGGTCAGGAAATGACCTAGACTGATCACAAGTTCATGCAACTTTTGAGATGCACTATCCATGGGACGTGGTCCTGAAAAATCACCTTTGTGGGTTTTTTTGATTATGTATCATAGGAAGGAAGAGCCCCCAGGCAGGTGGGCAGGTGAGGGAGCGCTGTCCGAAACAAAGGTTGGGTCAGGAAAACAGGCAGCGTCCGGTGCGGGGGAAGAATCAGAGGCCAGAACAGCCAGAGAGCAGCATAAGATTACTTCAGTAAGAACCTTCCTGTTGTGAGAACTCAGCCTCTCTCCAGAGCAGCACTCACGCACGCACACACAGATGGGATACTGATGTCCGTAGCGCTGCCTCAACCCTGACTTCACCTGGTGATGCCATGCCATTTCTTGATTGTTCAGCATCTATCTTTCTTCCCTTGTGCGGTAGGCTGGAGCCGTCTTACTGGCTCATGAAAGTCAATTGCTACATCTTCTGAATTTTGCAAGCTGGTTATAAAACACAGCCATTATTAAACATGTAGGTATATACACGTACAATTATATAAACTTTAACACGTTATGTTGAAAACAGAGATCCACATTGAGACTTACCGCTCCCTAGGTATTTGACCGCGCTTCAGTGTTTTCTGCACTGCTGAGTGTCTGTGTGGGGGGAGGTTAGTGCATGGCGGTGACACCTGCATCAACTCCGCCTTCGCGACGTCTCGGCGGCAGCGTGAACTTGGCCGCGGTGGGAGTATTCACACCACGGGAGTTAGACGATGCTACCTATCAGAGCCCAGCTTATTGTTGTGTGGGTTAAGGAAGTCCGGGGTGAAATGTTAATGATGCAGGTGAAATTTAAAGGTGTGTCGGGTTTGTAACCGTTACATTGCGATTAGCACAGAACATGGAGGAAGTGTTCATCTAGGACTAGGTAAGTCAAGCAGAGAACAGGTAAAATTATGACATACACCTTTGTTTTCTTTCATTTCATTTAACTTGTTAATACAAATGACAGTATCACCTAACATTTGTGTTGGAGCTGCATTCTTTTGTCAGTGATGGGAGCAACTCATTTGCTCAAGTGCACAGCAAACATTTATTTCCATTTGGTTTGGTGACACTGTGTGGGCCGTGAAATTTTAAAAGCTCAAGGTAGATGTGTAAGAAACAGCTGGTCATGCTTACCTTACAGGTATATGGAATGTATGATGTATTATCGTACATTTTACAACCTGTGAACTCTGTGCTCCACGTTCTTTGTATCTGCACGACTTAGGATAAATTTATACAATGCATAATATTTTTCCTGGAAAGCTGGGTACCAACCCAGTACTTTCCTCCCTAAAATCCTGTCTTCGCCAGCCTTCCCACCCCAGCAGTTTTACCCAGTCTAGCCCTTTCCTATGCGTTGGTTTATTTAACCCTGCTCTTCTGAACTGAACCACGCTCCCACTGTTTTCTCTGCCGGCCACTCATCCTGTTCTCTCAACGCCACGTGCGCTTCCTAGTTGGGAGCTCACATGCTCTTGTCCGGAGAGCTGCAGTGGCTGCCCGTCTGGGGTTCCGTCTCGGGTCTTGTGTTGGCTCACTTGGGCTCCCTCTTGAAGCCTGGGTAACCTTTCTAAGCTACTAACAACGTCATCAACCTCCCTTGTTTAAATCTCCTTCAGATTCCCCCTTGGATGCAGTGCCCACGTTCTCAACACAGCATCCTCCTCTCCGGGTGCATTACCTGCCACCCCTGGTCTTCCAATAGCCGGCCTTGGGTTCCCCTGGGCCTTTCGAGAAAACGGCTTAGAAAGAGGCAGGGCCGGAGGCTTTCAGGTACTCTGCATCAGATGATGTCTAAATACCTCCTTATTTTAAAGAAATAATGCTATCTCTATCCACTTACCTTTATCTCTAAGGTCAAAAATACCAAGACTAGCAGACTTCCTTTTGGAATTTATTGTCTGCCAGGGTCCATTTCCATTTATATCTCAGCTCTCCTTCCCTGGTGGGATGTGAGCGCACACTGAGTGGGCGCCGAGTCACAGAGCACGAGGCAAAACGCTTATCTAACAGCCGCACACTGTGCCTCTCTCCGCTCCCCAGCCTGGCTGCGAGATGGGCTCTGCTCCTAATCCAGGTGCTGTGCAGGCCAGTAGCTCAGGATCTCCCACACGGTGAGCGGTGGTGGGATTGGATGGGTGGAGGGGGGCTAGCCGGATGGGGGGAGAGGCAGGTTTTGTGGGAACAGACACTGCTAGAGGGAGAGTGAACGGGCAACTCTGCCCTAAACACCTTATGAACACAGGTCAAGGAGTGTTGGTCCTTGTGGTCTCGGGTTCCCCATGTATAACATTAAGAATTTTGAATTCTTGCACATAGAATCTGTTACCTCCACCAACTACCCTACTTCGTAACAGCATTAGAACCAGTGGTGAGTGACAAAGACCATGACTGACTGGGGAGGTGTGGTGTCCGGGCATCGTCTGAGTGCCCTGCGTGAGTTACCTCCTGACCCCTGGTAACAACCCCCTGAGTAGCCGCTGTTTTTCATTGGTGCTTTTCCAGAGGACGTCACCAAGGGTCGGGAGGCTGAACGCACTGACCGTGTTGTCAGGGCTGGCGCCGGGCAGTTGGAGTCCACGTAAACCTGCTCGTTTCAAGCCAATGGCCCCTCCCCCAAACACCAGCCCACACTCACAGGCACAGTTAATAACTCATCTCAGTTTAGGATTCCCTTCAGAAAAAGCTTAAAGCAGAACTTTCTCAAACGCATACAGGCCACCAACTTCGAGACAGCCATTTGGCCACAGCAAGGGGCAAACGTTCTCTGGTTACTCCCCCTGCTCTCCCCTTCCCTGTGCCACGCACACGCTCCCTGACTTCCTGGAAGGAACTCCATCTGTGCTTTTTTTTTACCCGACATCCTCTGCAGGGGAAGGCTTTGCCTTTCCTGCCGACTTCTGTCTGACCCTAGTACCCAGTGCCTGGCCTCATTCTTTGTAGAGACTCAATAAACCTGTGGCTGAATGAGTCACCGGCTTGAATGGGGGGAAATGAGGCAGTTGGCAACAAGCGAGGCCATCACAGTGCCCGCCCCAGGGCCTGGGATCTGGGTCACCCTGGGTTGAAGCAATCTTTCTGCAGGAGGCCGCTGCTTAACATGCAAATGCGCTCCCTTGCTGGGCTTTGGTGTGAAGCTATTAGAAACTGTTAACACCTTAGCAAACATCACTGTCTTAGAGCAGCCACTTAAGGATGCAGGGAGGTGGAAAAAAGTAAGCTTAGAGTTATTTATATGGAAAATAATAAAATAAGCAATAATACAAAAAAAATGCTGTGTTTCACATGCTCACAACCATTAGCCTACTTTTGCCCCACCCCATATCACGGAGGAGGCCCTCAGGAAGTGTTAGCCAAAACTGGGGTGAGGAAATGATTTAAAAGAAACTGAAATTGGAAAAAAAATTTACTCCCACTTTCGTAAAGCACTTCCTTTGTTGCCGGCTCACAATAATGTATGTAACAGATCAACACCGCACCAGTCACTGGGGGTGAGAAGAGAGTCACCGCTCCGGCTTCCTACGCAGTACGGGTGGGGGGAGGGGCAGATGGGGTGCTGGGTGACCGCGACGCAGCGCAGTGATGCACGCGCTGCACCAGGCCCCGCGCTAGCGCCGCGAGGACGCGGCGGGTCAGTAAGGATGTCAGGAGAGAAGGTAACATCGGAGGAGAAAATTGCCAGGTTGAGGCGGATAAAAGAGCGTTCCTGACACCGGAAAGTGGGTGTTTGGGACTGCTAAGAGGATATAATGAGGCGGTGCACGTGGGAGACCTGGCTGGCGGACGGCGAGTCACACTGCACGTCAGCGGGGAATCACCCCGCCCTGGAGCGTGGGGTGCTCATGGATGCTCACGGGGTATTCCCCGTCACATCGGAGTAGCGCCCCCGCTGTCGGGACATTGTAGCATTCAGTGAAATGACAGAGGAGAGGCGTTTGGTGAGCCTTGTGGTGCAAGAGGAGCGTAGGGCCCGTTGTAGCACTGGGCGTGCACGGAAACACAGTCAGCTCTCTGACCCACGGCAGCCGGCGGGGTCGCGCTGCCCCCGCCCTCACTCGCGGCACTGAGGGCCCAGCCCTGTTTGATCTTTGCTGCATCAAGAGGGCTTTTCTGTTTTGACTCCTTCCCGTTTCCTTACCATTTCTGCTTCTCCTTCTTCCCGTTTCCTTCTTTCCCCCTGTGACTTCCAGATAGCTCCTTAGCTTCTGTCTAATCCCATGCCTCCCTGACCTGGGGCAGGAGCTCCGGAAAGGTGGTGGCGTTGTCCCCCTTGCTAGCTGTTCCATCCCGAGCGTCTCACGGGATGTTGGTGTCTCAGTAAACATCGGATGCATCAAGGAATGAGTAAGTAGGAGCACTGACATGACCTTTGTGATTGGAGGACCAGCCGAGGGAACAGGATGCTGAAAAAAGGCTTCCCAACTGTCTGATAAAGGATGCAACGCCTTGTCTCGTGGGTTAAGAATTGTAAAAGGTAGCCCTGGCTGGTGTAGCTCAGTGGATTGAGCGTGGGCTGCGAACCAAAGTGTTGCAGGTTCGATTCCCAGTCAGGGCACATGCCTGGGTTGCAGGCCATGACTCTCAGCAACGGCACATTGATGTTCCTCTCTCTCTCTCTCTCTTTCTCCTTCCCTCCCCTCTCTAAATAAATAAAGAAAACCTTAAAAAAAAAGAATTGTAAAAGGCTGTGCATAAACTGGGTCATTTTAGATTGGGGCTAAGTGGGGCTTTGAGCTTAGGAGGCACTTCCGTGTTCCCACACAACAGAAATACTAGCATTTGAAATCACTGCCTCAGCAAAATATTTTAATCTCTTCTGCGTGCTATGGGCAGAAACATAATTGTTCTTCAACCGTATTTTTCTTTTTCCTAAGAAGTCGTTTGCCTCTTCCTTTTGAAAAGGAGAAACCAGGTTTAAAGCCAAATCTCTTTTTCTTTTTCTTTTTTTAAGATTTTATTTATTTATTTTTAGAGAGGGAAGGGAGGGAGAGAGAGAGAGAGAGAGAGAAACATCAATGTGCGGTTGCTGGGGGTCGTGGCCTGCAACCCAGGCATGTGCCCTGACTGGGAAGCGAACCTGCGACACTTTGGTCTGCAGCCCGCGCTCAATCCACTGAGCTATGCCAGCCAGGGCCCCCTTTTTCCTCAGGTACCGAGTTGTTGAGACTTCACTGTGGACAGATGACTCTTGCTGCTGTCAGACTTTCTCCCTGGGATCTACCGATGCGGTTGTCTGTGTCGGGGCGTGGAGACCTAACACCCATGTCTCCAAACCTCTCGCGGTGGAACTCCCATTGACCTTCCCTCAGACCATCCACCCTGCTCCTGCCTGCCCCTCCCCCAACAGTGCTCCCTGCTCCACTCAGATGTCGGGTGGAATTCATCCCACAAGCGTGTTTCCTGGACTTACTCTTTTCCAACTCACTTCTGTTGGAAATGGGTGCATGAGGGAGAGGGAGAAGAGGGGGGACCGGATGATGAGATCCAAGTGCCTTTATCTGATGCCGCACTTGCAGGCGGGCTGAGTCGGGGGCAGACCGCAGCCCTGGGAGGAGGCAGGGATGGGGGTTTTTTAAAGAAGAAGCGCAGGCTTTGTGGGGTGATAGGGGCGGGGTGAGTCTCTTGTTCTTCCAGGCGGGTGCCTCGGGGTTCCAGGACGGGAGCCGGGACAATGCGCGAGGTGAAGGCCGGGCTGCTCCCAGGTACAGGAGGGTCTGTCTGGCCACTGGCCACAGTGGCTGGCGCCAGGCGTCTGTTGTGTGCGGTGGGAGGGAGTTTTGATGGATCCTCGGGCTACCCAGCGAGTCGGGACAACTGAGTCACGGGCGGTCCAGCGGGTCGGGACACTGACCTGACCCTTTCCATTTCCTTTCTTCTTCTGACAGCACCGTGGAGCGCTGGCTCTGAGGCAGTCATTGGAACCAGGGACTGATCACCACCGTGCGGGGCCGGCGGCCTTTCCTAGCGCCCCTGCGTCCAGGGTCGGGGGTGGGGGGCCTCCTGGAACTCAAAGGGCAGCTCAAATCAGCAGCTCACCGGCAGCGATGGGTAAAGGAGGAGAAGACGACACTATGCAAATCCACACGTCCGCAACACAGAGAGACTAAAAAAAATTTAAAAATTAAAAAATAAAAAACAAACAAACAAACAGCCCTGGCTGGCATAGCTCAGTGGATTGAGCATGGGCTGTGAACCAAAGCGGCGCAGGTTCGATTTCCAGTCAGGGTACATGCCTGGGTTGCAGGCCATGGCCCCCAGCAACCACACATTGATGTTTCTCTCTCTCTCTTTCTCCTTCCCTTCCCTCTCTAAAAATAAATTAATTAATTAAAAAAAATAACAGAGGGACAGGGACAGGAAGGGCAGCTACCGCTGCGCCACTCCCCCGGGTTTGGGAAACCCCACTGGTTCCATAACAAGACCCGGTCCGCCCGAGGGCGGAGTGCGCTCAGCCCCACGCACTCCCGGAACAGGGGGTCTGCGGCGACCCTCCTCCCGACGGGAGCCCCGCCCAGAGATTTCGTCTCTTTATGCACCTTGTTTGAGTCTGACGACAGACTCGTCACAACGGGCTGCATGACCTCTGCTTTATAAATGAAAACAGAAGCAAAAATGAATTTCAGAGGCCAGAGCGGACTGGCTTGTGCTTATGTCACAAGGCCACGCAGGACAGTGACTCCAAGTGAGTATCTTTGTTGGTGCCCTGGATGCGTTCCTTCAGACTCTTGCCTCTGGCCTTTGTTCTATTTAGAACAACTTAGACGTGTTTCTCGTCTCAGGGGAGCACTGAGTGGCTTCCCGTGATGAAGAAGAAGTCTTGCAACCTCACCCTTCCAGAGAAGCACTGCAGAAGGCAGCAGCAGCGCGGCCACACCCGAGAGGCGGGGCGCCCCCTGCCTGCCAGCGGGGTACATCGCAGGGATGTGGTCTCTAATTCCATGACCATCCACATGGTTAAGGGATCGTGACTTACCGCCCAAGGCGGGTGGGTAGTGGCCGAAGGAGAGAATAACGGGACCCAGGCTGTTCGCAGGGATCCGGAGAAGACTGCCTACGCGTTTGGACTTCAGCGGAGGCCTGGAGGATGCCGAGGACCTAGACGAGGAAGCAGAAGGCACTGCGGCGGCGGGAACGCAGGGGAGGGAGGCCCCCAGGCCCGGAGGCCCAGAAGCTCCTGCGTGGGGCCCAGCGGCGCACTGGCTGTGGCCGCAGAGCAGGGAGGGGCCGGGAAAATGTGTTCCTTTCTCGAGCAACCGGAACAGTAAGATGAATGGAACCCAGCCTGGAGAATAATGATCTTCGTACCAATCCAGTCATCAAATACAATTTTCAATGTGTCTACTGGGGAAGTGGCCTGTGAAGGCGAAGTGCTTGGGACTAGGAGCGTCTGGGTGGGGCGACACAGCTGAGTGGGAACCGCTCTGTGGGGAGGCGTGGGAGAGGCCCGGGGAGCTGGCGCTGCTGGGGAACCGCACCTTCCGTGTCCTGCCTCTTGGTGTTTGTTTGTTTGTTTGTGGATGATAGAGACAGACAGACAAGGACTGGAGGACTCCTTCATTCTTTCTCTTCTGAGGGTGGGGTCCCCAAAACATTGCCTTGATTACCACCCACCCTTCTGTCCCAAAGCCTCCTTCTCACGCCCGTTCCTTGTCTATTGAAACTGTCAATCAAGGCGGGACAGAAAGAATGATGTTGGGCCCTAAAAACATCATAATATTATTGTTATTACGCTGCACACACTGTACTGAGTGGACGAGTGGGCGAGCGAACACAGAACTGTGGGGGTGGGCGGAGCTGACAGTGAGCGGGGAAGGTGTCCGGTAAAAAGCCCCCGCTCCGTGGCTGCCTGCCCACAGTGCTGCTCTCCGCCCAGGCCCCGCTGTGCTGCGGGAAGTCCTGGGAGCAAGTGTGCACGGACCGAACCCCTGTCCTCGGGAGGGTCCCTGTCTTCGGTTCCGAAGGTGGACGTGTGTTCATTGACCACCACCGAGCGTGGAAGATTCCCAATACGTAGCACAACCAGGATGCTGTGGGAAACAATGGGCTTTCTGTGCTCTGGGCGTGAATGGTGAAGGGAGGGAATACCGGGATGTGGAGACAGCTTTCAGCTGGGGGAAGTGGTGTCGGTCATAATAAAATGACAAAAATGTATGGGCTAGACATAGGCGATGTATCAGAGATTTCAGAACAGGTCAAGAAGTTGAGGTGGAGACAGTTCCCCTGAGTCACTTAATCCCTCCTTACTCCAGTGGCACCTTGTGGAAAACTAGACAGTGAAGTCATTGAATAGGCAACTACTGAGAGGAACTGTAGCTCTCATTGTTCTTTTCCGATAAACATTACCACGTTTAATAGCACTTTCCATCTGATATCAAGATACAGACAAAGACCCTCTGGAAGCAGCATTTTAAGAGTTTGGGGGGCAGAGACGGGCTTGTGAGGCTGGCCCTGGGAAGGGCGAGAGAAGGGAGAGTCGCCAAAAGCACACTCTCAGCACAGCGGAATATGCCTCGCGTAGCAAAATGCCCCTGCGTGATCAAAGAAAGTTTCACTGTGATCAGTTAATTTAATACAGGGGACGGGTAGGGCTGCAGTCGCTTTGAGAGGATTCCCTCCAAAACACTTTTTCTGAAATTAACGGAAAGGCATGCCTCATTTATCGAAGCAATTTACTCTGCATGAACCCCCTGTTTCCTTAAATGTAGATGTAAATAGTAAATTACTTTTCCTCTTTACAATGAGTTGACATACATGGGCTATTAAAGGAAAGGATCTCACTATTATTTTTCTTTTTTTTTTTAAACTGAGTTTATTCTTTTTTTTTTTAAAGATTTTATTTATTTATTTTTAGAGAGGGAAGGGAGGGAGATAGAGAGAAACATCAATGTGCGGTTGCTGGGGGTTATGGCCTGCAACCCAGGAATGTACCCTGGCTGGGAATCGAACCTGGGACACTTTGGTTCCCAGCCCGCGCTCAATCCACTGAGCTACGCCAGCCAGGGCTTTATTTTTCTTTACGAAGACTCAGAAAGTGTCCACAATTTGTACATCAGTCCCAGTGCTATGCGTTTGATTTCAGTAAATCTCTACCTGTGTGAGCTTCAGCATTAGAACATTGTGTGGGCAATCCTGAACACAGAAAACCGCCGTCTGCAACCGAGGACCATTACTTCCTCCTTTGTTCCGGTCCTGGCACCAAAATGATCCAACGGGACTCTCGGTCCTGGGATTACCTTGCTTGCAAGTCCGGATCCAGCGTGGAACTTCCCACAGGCACAGGCAAAGCCAGAGGGCTGACCGCGGTCTGCCCAGGGAGCGCTTCCGCTCGCTTCCGACTCCACCGCAGCATTGACCAAACGCCTGGCACGCCGCCCGGCTCCCCAGTCCCACCCAGCTCGGCGCAGCTACAGTAAAGGGGCAGCTCACTCATGGAATACTACTACGGGGACACTGTGATCTCCCGGGCCTTGGGAGGTATAAACATGAGTGGTTGTGAGTCTCCCTTAACTGCTTCTGTGAAGAGTTCTTTTCCCTCCTAGAGAGTCCGAAGGGGGGGGGGTCTATCAATAATACCTGAGCCCTTCTCATTGAGGCCAACACAGGGAAACCGCATACATAGTACAGAAAAGCAGGAGGAACATCTTAAGAAGCCCAAGGGAGAAGGAGGGGAAACTAGTTTGCACACAAAACTTGGCAATTAGAAAGGCAGCTGACATTTTAAAAGCATTATGAAGAGGCAAAGTGATATTTTCAATAGAATGCAATAGTTATATTGTACATGCAGAGAAAACGGGTTTTTAAAATGAAAGCAAAGTAAAACTATTTTCAGATAAACAAACACCTCACTGATGGTTTTGCTTTCCTTTCTTTTCCCTAGCAGACACACACTGAAGGGAATTAATTCTACAGGACGCATTCTGGGGGGACATTTCGGATGGGGCGTCGGCTTTGCGAGAAGGAACGAGGAACAAAGAGTGTTGCGCGTGTGGACAAGCTCAGTGCACAGTGCGCGCTGCCGGTGGGGGTTTACAGGACGGAACTCTGGCTGTGGGTCCGGGGTGCCGGGCCTGGGTGCGTCTAGAAGAGGCTGCTGCTGAGGTTTGACCGCACCTGCCCATCGGTGCGGGAGGGATGAGCCTCAGGGGCGGGCACTACACGGACTCCCAGGGAGGATGGAATTGTACCAGATTAGCTATTCACGCTGAGAACTCTTAGGCAGCTCTAATATGCTCGAAGAAGAGCATGACACACACACTACTAGAGGGAAAAGTAGAACGATACGGAAAACATGAACGCGAGCAGGAAAGAGAGAAAAGAATCAGGGAGCACAGAGGACCAGTGGGAAGCACGGAAGAAGTTGACAAGTGGACACGGAAATATGTGCGCGATTGTTTAAACGCGAGGATTCGGCGCTCCATTCAAAAACGCAGAGGTCGCCGAGTTCCGGAGCACAAGACCCACGACCAAAAACAGAGTTTGATTACTTGTGTTTCAGAAAGGACATCGAAAATGTAGACACAAAAAGACTAACAATGAAATGACAGGAAAGCGTCCTTCATGCAAATACCACCCCGCACAATGACAATGATTTCGATGTCACACCGGATCTCATTAGCTCAGATTCACTTCTTCGCTGGAAAAGGAAATGCAGGGAAAACGCTCGGAGACAGCTGCCGGCACCTCCTTCTCAGCCCCTTGGCCTCCCTGAAGGTCGCATTTGCATAACAATGTAGGTTGCTCATTCATCCAAGAAAGGACGGTTTCAGGGTAGGTGGATTTCCGCATGAGCCAGAAACACTGAGAACATCTTAGAAAAATATTGTCCAGGCAGATTTATGTAGCACTACACGGCCGCAGCAATATTCACGGCTTCCTCTGCAATGGGAGTGTCACAGGGAGTGTCACAGGACCGGAAGCTCCCAAGGCCGTGTGAGGTGGTCACTTTCATAGCTGCTTCCTCCAGGCCATAGGACACAGAGTCACACAGCGTCCGAGAAGTTCAAATGGGTCATGGGTCCTTGGAATTAATCATTAGGGAAGGCCATCACCTTGTGATGTGGCCCCTGTGACTCTGTTTCTATGGACGAAGGTCGGGTTAAGCCCAGAATGTACGTCCTGTGTATGGTACGAGGAAGGATTGGAGACTTTTTATTCTGTCTTTGTCCTGGCGGCTCTCAAATCAGCCTGATCTCTGGGATGGGAACATCAAACATCGTGCTCCAAAGAATAATTACAAAGCGCTAGACGCATTCCACAAACAATCTACTAAATTGCTCCTTCAGGGACGATGCTGGTCGCTGGGGACAGACAGGGGGGTGGGTCATGACTTTGGACCTCAGGCCCTCCACACACCCAGCAGGCACCTCTGCCTGGGTCCTTCACTCCCTTCAGACGGGGTCCTCTGTATTCCGCCCGGGTACCACCTTTCTGTGACCACCCCTGGGACGCAGACGCCCCCTCCCCAGCCCTCCTCCGCACACCCAGTCTGGTGCACCTCGTTTTCGTTCCCCAGAGCACTTACCACCTCCTCACACGTTGTGCGCTCATTAATTGAATGACTATCTTCTATTAGAACACACATTCCATAAAAGCAAGGACTTTGCCTCCTGTAACGATTGTTTCTCTTGTGCCTAAATTATTCCCCAAGCACAGTGATTGGTAAATAATTTGTATTTTATGAATGAGGGATATGAATGAGGCAGACATTTAAAAACAGAACCACAGCACAAAGGGATAAATGACATTACATTGAGCTGGGCTGGTGATCACACAATACAATATACAGATGACGTATTACAGAATTATACACCTGAAACCTGTATGATTGTATTAACCAATGTCACCCCAATCAATTCAATGAGAAAAATAAATAAATCTTGAAGTTCTCCAAAAAAAAATAGGGATATTGCCACAGGTAATTGAAACACAGATGATTAAAATCAAACACAGGCTTAGGGAAAAGAGAATGGAAAATGTTCAGATATATGAGGTCTGTCCAGAAAGTATCCAGGCGTGTATTATGAAAAAGAGAGGCATTTATCGAGGAAGATATGAGATACAAGAAACATTGTACACAGGATAAGGACTCCTCAGCCCCCTTCAGAGTGGGCACCTGGGGACCTCGCACGGTTGCCCCAGCGTCTCCTCTGCTGTTCAGAACGCCGTACAATCCTCTGCTGGAATCGCCATCAGCTGCCCTGTCATATTCTCCTGAATCTCATCAACAGTCTGAAATCGCTTCCCTTTCAAAGGTGATTTCAGTTTTGGGGAAAGCCGGGAGTCGCAGGGCGCCACATCCGGCTCACGGGTAGAGGTGTGAATCGGGTCACTAGCGACTGCAGCTCGATGTTCCCTCTGCTCTGGGTGCAGAAGCCGCGGGATGAATTGTGCCGCCCCGTGTTTCATGACAAGGTCCTTGTCAAAGTCTCGGGCACAGTCGTGTCTGGAGTCCCCAGACCGGCTTCCAGTCCTCACACTGTCAGTCTCCGATCTTTGTCGACTGCAGCCCATACACGTTCAACACGCTCAGGCGCCCTGCTTGCCACAGGCCTTCCAGAACGTGGACCACGTTCCACAGGTTCTCGACCGTCTTTGAGGCATTCGTGCCGAACTTGTATTTGCGCTGCACTCATTGCATCACCCCTGAAAGCCTCTGGACCATCCAAATAGCTTCCTCAGAGGAATGCTCAATCTTAACACAACATTTGATGCAGATCCATTGCTCTACTTGCTCAGTCATTTTGAATGCAACAGCCACACAGTGCACATGCTCACTCAATGGTGTCTACCGCCCCACTGACTAGTGCAGTGAAGGCATCATTGTTCATACATGTGCATTCCAGCCCACTCTCCTTGGCTGCCAGGTGACATTGATGTCGCACAAACTGTTCTCATTCTGTTAATAATGGCTGGACTTTTCCAGACAGACCTTATGGAGTTCAGTGGGGATGACAATGCTACCGGAGCAATGCTCCGGGTCCATGCAGAAAGGGTCAGGCTGTGATTATTGTGATGGAACAGAGACTACTAATGTGGTTTATATGAGGGCGTCCATATTTTTTATTTGAAGTTTTTGTGTTAACTTTGCTACATCCCTGGGATATAATGAGCAAAGTCTGAGTGAAAGGGTGTGTGAGTCGGTCCTTCAGTTAGTCAGTCAACAAACATACATTAAGCAGCTATGGCCGTACAGTCCTGAGCTCCATGCAGAAACACAAAGAGGAGATAAGGCACCATTGTTCCCCTGCACTGAAGCCGCCCAGGCCGTAATCCGGTTGCAGTCCTAGAGAGTCTCAATGTCACTACAGCACGTGACTTCGCTGCTGAGAAATTACGGAGATTAGGAAGCAGGTTCTAGTGCTAGTCAGGTAGTTATTCCTTTTACCTGTAGCCTGTGTAGCTTAGGATTTGATCCCAGCACCAGGACGGGTCCCCTTGTTATAATAAATGTTGCATCCCTTATGTCATACTTTGGGTCAAGTAGGTAATAAAAGAGAGGTTTTTGGAGGCGTGTGGTTAGTTCTCCTTGTTCCAGGAGAGCATGCTTCCTTCTGCTGGACACGGAAGCAATGGATCCCTATTCGCAACTGGCAGCAAAAATAATTCAGGTGACCTTATAATTTATCACCTATCCAAACAGGACACCAAGCTCAAAGGCAAGGGAGAGCTATTAATGATTTTACTGGGTAAAAGCTACAGACTGGGCATTCCCGGAAAACCAGGTTGTTCGGTCCCCCTATTAAGATATAGGAAGTTGGCTTAAGTGGAAACTAATGCTCAAGACAGAACGTCAGAGAGAAAGAAGTTGGGATCACGGCCATGTTAATGAACTTGGACTTCCCTTGAGTCAAGTTCTCTGTTGCTTGAGAGTCTCTTTAGTCACCTATTCAATGACATATTTCTTTGTTTATTTTAGTGGAGTGGCGGGGTAGGAGAACTATTCTGGAATTTCGAGACGTAATGAGATCAACCACAGGAAAGAAGCAAATCCAGGAATGCATAATCTAATCTTCCTTCAGAGGTAAGTGCCTCAAATAATCCGGACTAGCACGTGGCTGAACCACTGGTTTGGTTGTGGTTTCCCTCCGGCAGCACCTCGGAGATGCCCTCCTCTCCCCTTTTCTCCTCTTGCCAAGGGGTAGGACCCTGCGTCAAGGGCCTGGATGGCCTGCTTCTGTTTCCTGTCGTGACACTGTCTAGAGGAGGGAGGGGCTTTGCCCAAGTTACATTCTCCTTCCACGCCTGAAATTCCTCGCAACCTTTCCTCCTACCTTTTTCTTTCTAGGTTGTGCCAAGAAAGGAGCCGTGGCTCACATCTTCCAAATAATTTACATTAATTGGTCAAATCTATTTCATATTTGTAAAACACACAGACACACACACACACTAAACCTCTTTACATAGGAGGTTTTACAAATAATTAATAAATTGTCATTATCTCTCCTTACCAGTGTGCTTTGGGCTTGGCCCCTAATCCCCAGAGTGCCTTAATAACGATTGTCCTGTTTAACTGTTAGGATGATCAAATCTGCCTCCCACTGGAGTGTGAGGGAGGGGCAGAGGAGCTGTTTCGGGATTTGGAAACCTGTGTCTGTAATCTGAGCTGGGCGGTTTGCCCCTATCCGGGCAGTTCAGAGTCAGATCCTCCTGTGTAGCCCAGTGAGAAGGTAAGTTGCATCACCAAGTAACGTTCATGCAAGGCACCGAGACCAAGGGACCAGAAACAAAGGTGCCATCTCTATACTCAGCAACAGCAACTACTAAGGGAGTGAGTTTTATTTCAGTAGAAAATAAACCCAGATTTCTTTCCAAAGAAGTGCGCTGTGACACTGCAAATACTTGGGCCACCCACAGTCTGAACGTGATGGGAATAATCAGAGGTCAAAGACCAGGGGAAGGATGGCTCGGAGACGATGCCATAAGGGAAGAAGAGCAGGGACTATGCCCAGCACCAGTCAGGTAAAGTCTGGGAGAGGCAGCAGCCTGCCCAAGGTCACAGAGCTGGCGTGTGGTGGAGCCAGCTGCCCCCGCACATCTCACCAGTGCCAGTTCCCGCCGTCTTCCCAGGTTTCGGCGGTCCCTTTGCTCTTGGAGAGGCCTGTTCATGGCTGAGCCGCATTCATCTCCCAGTAGGAAAGGAAGCCTCGGCGATGTTTCCCGGGAGTAATGAGCATTAGCAATTAGAATATTATCCAAGCAGGCCATAAAAAATAACTGCGGAGACATTCCGAGGCAGGAGAGTTGTCATTAAAGCCGACGACCAAACAGCGGCCCATAAACATCTTCCATCACCCAGAGCCACAGTCCTCTAGTACCTGGCACTCTAACGGGTGGCAAGATTTTATCTCCGAGACTGTGTCCTGGAAGGAGAGTTATTGGGGACGTTTTCAGCTGTTAAATCCACCAGCTCCTTGAAGGGATTACCTCCCCCCATAGATACATCCCATCTGACCCGGAGAGCAGCATTTTATGAATAAACAAGGATGGGCCGGTCAGTTTTGCAGACGGTCTGTGCCACAAGCCTCACAGCACATTCCTGCCACCCTCCGTGGGTCACCGCGGGCTGTGTTCGCCCCAGTGGCTGTACTCTCGAGTACAATCCACAAGGCTGCCATTGCCAGAAGTTGCAAGGGGGGAAGCTGACACGATCACTTAGTTTGTAACAGGACCTCAGGGAACTCAGAAACAACGGTAATCATTTCATCTTCAGGGAGGACAGTTTCTCAAACGAGAGTGCTGTAAAAGCGGCACGACGGTTTGGCTGGGGAGACAGTGAGTGGGCCATAAAATCGCTCTCCTCTGGGGGGTCGCCACGTTTCATTGACATCCGTGTCTTGGTGGTCTCCAGTGCCAGGTCAGCACGCCGGGCGTGCATCATGTAACATTGCTTCCCATCAGCCTCTGCTCACCCCGGCCCCTCTCACGGGTGTGTCCTGATGCTCTTCACCCCTGGAATTACCCTTGCCCAATTCCTGAGCCAGGCCCCCAGTGTCTGGGGCCTCGGAACTGGCTTGCTTGTCACCGTCTCACGTCTCATGCACAGGTGGCGAGTACACAGGGCATCGCTGAGCCAGCAGGGCCATCGCATTTAATAGTGACCCGCTCCTGGACCCTCTGAGCTTGGCTCTCTCCATGGAAATAGGTTTCTGGATTTGTTTCTACACAGCAATTGAGCTTTCCCCTGGAAATGTAGCTCCCTTTCGCCACTCACTGCCGCTGTCCACGTGGGGATAGAGGGTTTTCGTTGACTTGCCTGCAGCCGTAGAGCCCCGCCCCCACGTGTGATGGGATTAGTGCGCATGCGCAGACTGCTCCACTGGAGGATCTCTGTTCGTGCCGCAAGGCTGCGGTCGTCCTCCGACGCCAACAGGCGGGCACTCGTATCATTATCCTGACTCCACTCAACGTAAGACTACTCTCCAAAGTGGAAAGTGCCAGCCAAATAAGGTACTAAGATAACTCATTAAAATAGTTATTCATTGTTTCTCCAATGTAACCAGGGCTAATAGTGTTTCTTAAAGTACTATAGCATTTAAAATAAAAATAGATCCCAAGTACACATCGTTATCAGCATCCTTACAGTTCATCATCATGATCAGAACGGTAAAATTACAGTATCATTTCATACACCGTGCTGCAGATTCTCAGTATAAGGCGTGATTCTGATCCTCGAGGTGTTTACCCTCCAGTTAAATACAAAGCGTTTATGTACAGAAACAATCATTAACAGTGTGAGAAAACTTAGACCGCAAAATTGGTTCTGCACGCTCTATTTGGAAACTGAACGTCAGCATAAACTTGCAGAGTTGCAAGCTTCCCCCCGCCCCACCGTAACATGGTTTATTTCCCTAAACTTATCTACCAGAACCTAATTTTCTTTCCCTCCTTGCAGCTTGTGCTGTGGGTTTTCCCGGGAAGCTTGCCCCCAGCCCTGCCCTGGAGGCCTGGATATGAAGAGCCCTCTTGCTGCTCTAAGGAGAATGAAGCCGGTTGACCCAGGGAGCAGGTCAGCCATCTGTGGTTTTGGAATCAGTGTACACACAGCGCCTGAAGTAGTGCTTGCCGAAATGCCTATGGAAAGCGGCTCTGTTCCCAGTACAGCTGAGAGACGTATTTCCCTTGACTCTTGCTGTGCACCCAAGCACCATTCCCGGGTGAGTAGACTCAACTCTGATTTTGTGCTATGCTCCACCTTATGCCCGACAAGGAATCTATTTTACCTCACCCCTAGTGGCTACCGCCTTGCCCGAGGTACGCCTCTCTCTTCTCTTCCAGGGTCATTGCACTGAGGATGTGTCCAGCTCTGTGTTGCTCTGTGGATACGTTTTGGATGTTTATTGATTCTGCAGTTTGCCATCCACGGTCTGTCTTGGCCTCATTCAGAGACCCAGTTTCACCATTTGGGACCTAGGACATGGAGTAGTAATGCCCCAGCCCCCTTTTGCCCTGGGAGGCAACTCCGAAGGGGAATTTGCCACCGCATACAGACCCCTTTCATCTACATGAGTTCGTTTGAAAAATGCAGAGACTTGGGTTGGCTACTGGTTGTTGTGGAAAATGTGGAATTTCAAACTCCCAGGATAATGCAGGTTATGACCACATCATTTTAATAGTTGCACTATATTACATATTTTAATCCTTTTCCATTGCTGGCTTTTTAAGCTTGTGCTCGTTCTACCTAAAATAAAAACCTATTTACACATGGAATCATAAAAACTGTGAGTATGTGACAAATGCTCTCCCAAATGGAGGATTATCCTTTTAGGATATATTAGTACGAGGGCACTCACCAGGTCAAGAGCCGTCATTTTAAAGGGCTCTGTTGCCACATTTACTGTGTCTTCATTCACTGTCGTAATAACGCCCGAGCTGCCTGGCTATGTTCTGTGCATTACTGCATGGGATGTTTTCCTTTCAAAATTCAGTCACTGGCGTTACAGCACTGGGGTCATGAAAGGTCAATCTTTAGTATAAGCTTGTTGGAGAAGAAAAATTATTTGCCTCATTCATTCATATAATATACATGAGAAGGCACGTGTTAGTTACACTTTGAGCTACTGAAGATGTAACAGAAGACAAGCACGAGTCTGTTCTCGTTCAGCTTCCCCTCTAACGGAATAATCGTCCATGGAAAAAATACACCGTTTTAGCGTCTCGGCTGAGTGTCGAAGAACTGCGACTCCCCCACCCCCTAAAGCTAATCAGATTCCAGACAGACAACCAGAGATCCCATCTTGAACGGAGAGGCTTTGTTCTTTATTTTGTTTTGCTTTTAAACCAGTTGGCTGGGAAGCGTGGCCCGCGGATGGCTGTCATTTTCAAGGTTCCGCAGAGCCCGCCGCCGCCTCCTCCCCTGCATCACCCCATCCCGCGCCAGGCCGGGCCGCTGAGCTGAGCTGAGCTGAGCCGAGCTGAGCAGACAGGTGGCTCCTCCGACGGGCAGCAGCGGAGGGAACAATGCAGCTGGCGGGGTGCTTCTCGCGCCAGCCGAGTCATCCGAGGAAACTAAAATTATCCCGATGAGACAATCTGATAAATGTGAACATGCTGCCTCCTGTAATGCAATGTGTCAAACTCAGGAAGCTCCCTTTTTTTTTATTTTTTTTTTGCCAACTCTTTAACGCAGGCTTTAGTTTCCAAGGCCCAACCCAAGAGAAAAGAATATCAAGGGGCAGGAAAATATTATACCGCCAGTAGCTAAAACAGTTCGGCCCCGCACCCCCGCAGAGGAGAAGCCTTGGCTGTCAGGGGAAGATGCCCGGTGCAGCCCTGGGGCGCATCGGTGCCGCCCACCACCTGGCTCGCTTTATCCCTCCGCTGACAACGGTGGAACAGATAGTTCCTCCGGCGGCGGCTGTTGGGAATGGCCGACGGTTATCCTGCTGCCGGTGGAAGGGGGGTTCTCACAGTGTCGAAGGAAAGCGTTTCAGGGACCCTGCGCGGGGGATGGGGTGCAGCGGAAGGATTCACCGAAGCTGGAGCAGACGCAAAGGGCGGTGCCCAGAGTGTGTGTCGGATCCACCGCCAGGGGGCTCGGCCCCGTCCCGCGCGCTGTGGGGGAAGTCCAGCCGTGTCTTCCCCAAACCCAGACGCAGGGCCCGGTTCCCGAGACTGTGTGCCATCAGTGGAGTCTCTGCTCCTGTCCGGCGAGCTTACTCCCTATTCCAGGCTGCGTTCCAGCCCGCGCTGCTGCACCCCGGCTAGGGCTCATCCGTACCTGGAGCCCGCCCAAGCCTGAGCCCAGGGCCTCGGAGCCTGCCCTTGGGCCTGGGTGGCTGCCCCGCCCCCTGCGGCTGCTGGGGTGGGAGGGGGCAGGGAGCAAGTGAACAAACGGACAAATGAATGCCTGCTCCCCGGAGAGGCCTTTGTTAAATTTGATTATATTATCTCCGGCTTGGACAGGAGCCAACTGGCTTTCCAATTAACCGATGTCTTTCCCAGCCCTTCGGAGGCTGGCGTTGGGGCCTCTTCCCAGGCTACATTTCTCCCCCTTCTGGTCGCCGTCTCTTCGCTCCTACCGCGCATGCCTCCAGCAAAGGACTTGCCCCTGCGGTGTTTAGGTCTTCATTCCTCCCCCGTAATCTCGGCCAGCGCCTGGGCGCCACCCCTCCTGCCCACGTCAGGGGTGAAGTCGAGAGGGCAGAGGTGGATTCGGCGGTCCCCTGGGGAAGCTTCATAATAAATCGGGCCGAGGTCCCTTCGCCGCTGCCCGGTTTATTAGCTTAGTGTCTGATTCCATTCGCCCCCTTCCTTTGTTTATAACAAACTAGCCGCCTGCACTAACAGTTCAAGTAATTTGTCAATAATGTTCCGTAAACCGAACCCTTTTGGGAAACTTAATTCTGTTTGTCTATTTACTTACCTGCCCATATATCTTCGTAATAGATACCCGTGCTCCCACCGTTTACATCCCACGAACACCTCACAGACGGTGGTTACAATGGCATAAACAGGCAGGCTCACACGAATCTGGGTCTCAGGGCCCCAATTTATCAAGAACGTGGAAGTGAGCACAGCATGGAGTTTCTCAAAACAAGATATTCTCGGCTAAAAATAATACCCACATTGCCTTACGGTGTAATTACCTTACAGTGTGATGATAAAGCAGGTGATTGTGTTTTAAAAATAGTCCTCTAGCCACTGTTTCCAATGAGCGGTTCCAAGGGCAGTCCCAACGGGGGGAGCTTTTTAAATGTAAGCATTCCTGACTTCAGTGAGTCTTTGGTGAGCCTGAGCCCCAGGGGCATATTTTATAAAATCTCCCCGTGCCACTGTGATACGCGGCCTCAGGGGGGGAGCCCCAGGGACTCACGCCGGCTGTGAGGCGGAGGGTCTCCAGGGAACGGCACTCGTTGGCTCCTGTAATAACTTAGAGGGCAAATGCTTGTTGCCGTGAGCAAGGCAAAGGCCTATGCCTTTTTCCTTACGAGTCAAAAATTGGGTGTTTACGTAAAAGAATTTGGTTTGAAAACAGACTTGGCGATCTACTTTATGTTACAGCAGATCCTTGAATGTTTTGTTCAAAGCTGTTTTGTTACATCGTTGATGCGATGCTGTAGGAACTTAACTTTTTTATATATTAATTAGCCTGTGGTAAAATTGATGTGCATGGCTTCACTGCATCTCCAAGAACCTACTGATGGCATTCAGTGAGGACGTACTGGATGCAGAATGTTATTAGAAGAGAGTGCTTATTTTTTTAAAGATCTTATTTATTTATTTTTAGAGAGGGAAGGGAGAAAGAGAGAGAGAGAGAGAAACATCAATGTGCGGTTGCTGGGGGTCATGGCTTGCAACCCAGGCATGTACCCTGACTGGGAATCGAACCTGCGACACTTTGGTTCGAAGCCCACGCTCAATCCACTGAGCTACACCAGCCAGGGCTGAGAGCGCTTATTTTGACCCCCTGAAAAGAAAGGCATTGTCTGCTTTAGGAGGCGGCCTTTCATCGGGACCCATCCCTAATGTCCGCCGTTCCTAAGTCTGCTCCAAGGAGTATGGGTTCTTATTTGCCTTCTTCTTATAATTCCCATACACTGTATGTTTCCTATAAGAAAGTACTTATTCCATTATTATCCTTAAAACTTGCTTAAAACAACAATGAAATTAAGAAATCTCAGCATAATGCAGCAGGTACAGATGGCCGGTCGACTCCAACGAGCTCTGATGCCTGCAGTGTTCCAAAACCTGCCATCGTCTGCCGGTGACGGTCCTGAGTCCAAACGGAGGGGCTCTTATTACTGATGCAGACAGATTTGATAGTTAATAAATCTTGAAATTTTAAAGTTATAAAAAACAACATTCATATAGACCTCTGGGTGATATTTCTAAGAAACAGAATCCCCACTTCAACCGATTCTTTTGTTAAAATCAGAGGGGTCAGACCGCAACTGCTCAGCTAAATTCTTGGTTGACGCAGAATCCAAGTAGACCCTTAAACCCCATAACAGTCTATTTGACAAAAGGAATATAATTAAAGGCCGAAACGTATGATTCCATAAAAGTGGTTTATGGGCTTAGCCTGATTGCTGAGCAGGCTGTGAACTCCTTGGGAATGGGGACTTGGATACCCCCCACCGCCCCCCCGCATCCCCGTCACCCAGGATGGAGTCTCAGTCAGCAGCAGCCCCTGGTGATTGCCCCAACTAGATGCAGAAACTGAGAAACATAATTCAGACGGTGTGGCCAAGTCCCTGGGAAACCTGCCCCTTAAACATTATGATATAAATGGCGCTGCAGGTTGATTACCCCCATTTGGCAGAAGGCTGAAGCAATGGAAAGGATTTATTGGACTTTCATATCAGGCCCAATCCAATAATGCTAAATGTTGCCGATCTATACGGACTGAAGGTCACATTGCTCTTTTGACCCCAGGACACGGTGACCCCGCAAGTTAATTTCGGAGTCCATAAAACTGATATCCACTCAGGACACGGAGTAGTTCTCCACAAAATGCATATCTTCTTCAATTTCATAGAAAAATATTGATTTTTGGCATTGCTGGCCCACAGAAATTCTAAAGGTGACACGGAATGTGAATGAGCCAGTTCACATTTGCTGGCGCGAAGAGAAAAACCGGGTGAAGCTGGCTGTCCGGAAGAGCCCGAAACGACAGCCCAGCCCTGGCCGGCTCTTTGCCTGCCGGTGTCTAGAAGACAGGCGTCCGTCCCATTTTTCAGAGGGAGGAAACTGGACAAGCGTATTTCGAAGTTCTTATCTGAACTCTCAGAACGATTAAAAGCCCCTGAACATCCCCACCTCACCGGAGCACTCTTTCCCTGGTGCTAGGGACAGCCCATTTGCTTGGTTTTAACCACCTGCTCGGTTTTAACCACCTGCTCTGGCGGTTTGATTTTCCCTAATGAACTTTAAATGTTGGGGTTCTTCAGGGCTTTGTCCTGGTTGCCTCTCTTTTCTCACCCTGTTCTTGCTCCAGAGCTGGTCCTATTCTCACTCACCAGGGCAGTTGCCGTCTTTCCCTTGGTGGCTCTTCGAATTACGCACAGAAACTCAGCACGCTCATGCTTGAATTCCAGGGACACACTATGGTACTTGGCTGCCTATTTTGTTGTTGCTTTATTTTTAAACTAATGACCAAACCATGAATACTTCATTGTATTCAACTCTTGAAAGTTTGGTATGAGGTGTTTTTTTTTCCCTCCCCTGTCTCTAGGCCAGGGGTGTTAAACTCATGTTCACCGAGGTTCACATCACCTTCAAAGGGCTGAATGTAGTTTAGGACTGTGTAAATGTGACTCCTCCGTAACGGTTAAGCGAGAGCTGGGCACTGCTGCCGGGTAGAAACACGGTGCCCAGCAGGATGAAACAAGGCGGAGGGCCCGGTTCGGCCCCCGGGCCCCGTGTGTGCCCCGTGCCCCAGGCCATGCCCACTTACCGTCCAGCTGACTGACCACACTCAGTCAGTCTCCAAGCCAGGTGGGAGCTGCCTTTGTCACGTGTCTCAGTGGGCTGACCCTTTTTACCCCAACCTCGTCCTCCTGGTCTGAGCCGGCTCCCTCCCTGGGAAGTGCTCTTCATTCGTCCATTATTCGTATCCCTGGAAGCTAATTAGTTTCAATGCAATTTCATTGTGTGATTCTCTGCTCAGAAGAATGTAACCACTTGCATTTGCCCCTAGAATATAAATGAAGACCTTGCTCGGTCTGGCACTAACCTGCTTTCCAGTCTTATCATGGGATTCTCTCTTACTGCTTTTGCTACAGCCATCCTTGTCTAAACTTATGAAGCCTCCTCTTCTTACCCAATTTGGAGTCCTTTCTCCATGGACTGTCTGTCCCTGAAACACTGGTCCTGCCTCTCCTCCGCCCCGTCCCCCGTTTATGAAAGCTGACCCAGAGCGCTCCGGCTCCGGCCGTGAGCAAGGGACATGAGCCTGACACCTGATATTCCCCAGCACTTCCTGTATTGTCATACAATTGGACAAAATATGTTAAGGGTTTCTTCCTTTTAAAAGGGACTTAACTGTCTAGAGCGTTTTTGGGTTTGAGTTGATATATGTCAGGAAATGTACTGACAACTCGACTTGCCTTACCTTAACCCTTACATTATTCCTATGAGTTTGAGGTTATTATTATCCCACTATTAAAGATTACAGTTTTGCATTGAGCTAAATAACTCTCTGAATAGCACACAGTGCCAAGAGCTAACTTGTCTTTCCTTGGGAGTTGACGCCAAGCCTTTTCTGTATTACTTTGACCCACTGCCTCCCCAAAATGGTGACGATCATTTTTATCACTCTCAGCGACAACCTGGATTCATTTCCCCCTCAGGCTTATCTGTGACTCCTTCAGCAAGTGACCGCCCTGACTCTCATTGAACCCCTTCAGCTTCTAGGAACTCAGGAGTCCAGGGACATCGTCCTTATTGAATATCCGCAGTGTTTAAGATTATCATCTTCATTTGGAATTAAAAATTTAGCCCTAGACCTTACACATGCCCTGTGAGCTAGGCTGAACTAGTTTAAGCTCTTTAAAAATGACAGCCTTTGATGCCCTGGCTGGCGTAGCTCAGTGGATTGAGCACGGGCTGCAAACCATAGCATTGCAGGTTCAATTCCCAGTCAGGGCACATGCCTGGGTTGCAGGCCACAGCCCCCAGCAACCGCACATTCATGTCTCTCTCTCTCTCTCTCTCTCTCTTTCTCCCTCCCTTCCCTCTCTAAAAATAAATAAATAAATCTTTAAAAAAATGACAACCTTTGAGAAACATGAGCATGCCTGACATGGCTGGTTCAGTCGTTTCTCTCGAACAGCAGGAGGGATTTCACTGAGCACATTCCTTACGTGACGCGGAGGGACTCCGAGAGTGACCCAACCCACGACTGATCACGCCGAACATGGGCCCTGCGTGACGTCGGGTGCCATGCCGATTCCAGCCCAGCAGAGCTCAGCTCACCCGAACCCCTGTCCACCTGGTGCCTGCACGCTCAGGTGACATTCAGCAAACACAGGCCGTCGTACCCCTCCCCCTCCTCCTCTGCTTTCTCTGCCCTCTTAACCTGAGATCAGAGAGGGGCTCCTGCTGTAGAAATTCGATTAGGGGTGCTTATGGGCAGTGCATGTGATAATGGGAAGACTGACCAGTGTATTATAATCATTTTTAGTTTAAACGAGAATGCTAACTGTGCAGATCCGAGTAGTGAGTTTCAGCCTGGATACTGGCAGAGTCGTCTGACGGAATATCGTATCCGGTCGGGGCAGAACCAGACTGTGGCTGAGACGTGCAGCTCAGGCACGGCATGTAAAGGTGGCCAAACTCTCAGCAACTGAGATCACTGCCAGAGCCGATGCAAACACATGTACAATGCACACTGTATCCAAATCTGAAATAAAGACGAGATCTGTTTGGGGAATCTCTCTATGGTAGGATTTAGCAACCAGCTCTCCTACAAAGCAACTATGCCTTTTTAAAAAAATCTTGCCAAGGTGGAACATATGTTTTAAATGATGATTTGAACATTTGAGTGGGGGTTGGGCCTCAGAGGCCGATGGCTTGGTGGTACTCGGGGTCTGGGAGTGGGACCCTTAAATGGGGTGTGGACAGGAAGCTGGGCCCTCGGGGACGCGGTTGAGACTGGCGGGCGGAGTGAATCAGGGAGGGAAGAGCACTACATGTTTCCGAAAGGGTTTACCCCAGGGTTTATCATCCCCTGTGTCTGTGAACATGGTTTCCAGGAGGGGAGAAACTCGTTATTATAACAGCGCCAACAATAGCTTCACCTAAAAGGCGGAGTGTGAAAGAAAACCGTGCCCTTTTACAGAAGGGGCGGCGGGCGAAGCTGGAATCTGGGCTCTGCCCCGGTCAGTCACCGGTGGGGCCACAGCCAGTTCCCACGTCGTGGGGTCTGCCGTGCGAATTGCATCAAAATACCTACAATATATATTGATACTCTTATCACAGTAAGCTGTACCATGTGCTTTACTGTGATTGCATCTCTCTGTCATACAATTTAAAAAATTCCCAGTGTTAACTGTGTTTTCATTTGCTTTTTGAAAAGCATCATAGTAGATCATCTTGCTCTAATTCTGGGCCAGAACTCTCAACATTCTCTTATTAGTCGTGCACACGATGTCATGGGATTGTATCCACCTGCTTCTCGGGGAGGTCCCTGCGGACCCTCCCACCAGCTCACAAGACTGGGGCCCTGTCCTCCCGGGGCAGGCCCCTGCTCCCTGGGATTCCTGCCCTCTCCTGCTGCTGGGTCCCTGCCTTTTCTAATGCAAAGATTTTCATTTCAGTTCTTCACTCCTCTTCGTCCAATAGATCCGCAAAAATGGCCGGAACTGTGTGATGAGGAATCCTGGGGACTCCACCCACCTTCTCCCTGTCTTTCCACTTGACCAACATTCTGATGGAGTGAGCGCTTTCACACTGGACATAGTTCCTTCCGAATTTCAGGATGTCACTCACACGACACCCATCTTCCAGTGCTGCTGCTGAGAAAGAGGGCTGATGTCATTCTGACATTCACTCCTTGATGTGAAACCTGAGGTTTAACTCCTCTCTGACAAAAGCTTGTTTCGGTTTCTTTAATAGGCTTTTCCATAGAGTTCCATTCTTGCCGCGTATTCCACATTCCTTTCTAATTATTTCAAGCGAGTTCATTTATTAACTGCAATATTTATCTTTGCTTTGTGGTTTCAAATCCCCACATGTGAACTCTCTGTTTTGTTGAATGTCTGTCTTATTAGTGTTTTGGAGATGATGTTGTGTCTTAAAATCGCTTACAGTCCTAATTCGGCACCGGGTTCCAGCAACGGTGAGTGTCGTTGTCGGGTGCTTCGGGCTGTCCTCTGAGAATGGGTTCTTCCACGGCGACACCATGCTCTGCTTTGCCCAGGCTCTCTGGCTTTCAGAGGGGCTGGGCGAGCCCTCGTGTCCAGGCGCAGGGTCATCGCACCTCGCTGAGAGTAGGCAGGGTGTGCTGAAACCACTGTTTATGCTGCAGGACTAACGCGGTGACTCACTTCTTGCTGGCACCACCTTGTCTAAAAGCCTACTTACTGTAGGTGCTAAAACCCCAAAATCCACTCTCCAAGGCCCCGTCTTTATTTAAAACCTCCCCGGCTGGCTGTCACCATGATATCACTGGTGTATCATCGATGATGGAATTCCTGGCACCTAGAACTTTTTCCTTTGGAATTCAGCCGTGTAATTTTTGGCGGTGCCTATCAATGGCCATTTCTATGTTTAGCATTTCTATGTCTTAGCGGTCATTCTCACCAAACGATGGGTGATGGTACTTGGGGTTGAATTCCACAGGAGCTTTGGTGCCCCTTTAAAATGCTCACGGGAACGGCCCTGAAATGCCCACATATCCACACGCCCCACGCAAACTCACATCTGCCATGTTGTTCCAAAGAAATTGTATGTAAGCATTTTTTTTTTTTGGCTACAAAGTTAACTGCTTTAACAAATAAACATAAGCCCTCACGCTGAATTCATTGTGACAATAGGCCAGTCTCACAACAGGAAACTTCATTTCTTAATGAAGGAAGTCAGAAAGAACTTTAAAATTCTGAATTAATATACAACCTTGCACGCTCTAGCACGCTTCCCCATAGGAAGTACATCTATCTTCACCATAGGATGTGAGCCAGGCCGCCTCGTTTGACTTTGCATAATGAGCAGCTAGGTCCAGGGAGGGGCGGGCCCACAGCCCAGCGGTCAGCACAGGGCAGAGGCGGGGTCACGGATTTCTTCTGCTCGGTGTCTTTGCTACCGTGCACGTTCCCTACGCTGTTTCCTTGCGTGTCCCCTGAGGCTGCTGCGAAAATCAAAGGAGGCGTCGAATGTGCAGTTGCTTTGCAATTACAGAGAGTGCGGCCGACCTGCACGCTGACGGCGGCGGGAAGACAGCGCGACACCACCCCCTCCCGGCAGAGGAAAGAAAAACAAGTCCGGCGTGACTTCCTCCTACGGCGTTGTCTCCTGTCGGTCAATCACTGCGCCGAGGGTGTGGACCAGGCCGCCCGATGGGGTTTTCTGGGGGATCCAAGCGCTGGGTCTAAGCTCCCAGGGCCCTGGCTGGTGTAGCTCAGTGGATTGAGCGCGGGCTGCGAACCAAAGCATCGCAGGTTCGATTCCCAGTCAGGGCACATGCCTGGGTTGCAGGCCACAGCCCCCAGCAACTGCACATTGATGTTTCTCTCTCTCTCTCTTTCTCCCTCCCTTCCTTCTCTAAAAAATAAATAAATAAAATCTTTAAAAAAAAGATAACCTCTCCCAGTCTGTCTTCATTTTATCAGAAAGGACCCCCCACGTGACAGTGCTTCTCTGGCCTTCAGCCATCCCCCTCCCCCCCTCCCCCGCCCCTGGCCTCATCAGCCTCCCCTGCCACCCCGGGCTTCACAGCTCTGCCTTCCTGGCTCCACGCTGCTGCCTTTGTTCGCATTTGTCAGCTAGCGAGGTCTCCCCGGTGACAGTGAAGGAGCGAAGTGGGGTTGTTAGCCAGCTCATTCCACACAGAAACATCTCCACTCCCCTCGGCGGGGACGGTGACAGAAGCCCCGCGTCGTTAGAGAGGCAGAAAGCCGTCTCTAAGTGCGGCGCGATGAGACGCAGTGCACTCCGGAGCAAGTGTATTTACATGTGGGCTAATTAAAGAGCTCTTGAAAGAATTCAGCATTACAGATGGTACCCTGAAGAAGAATGTATATTTGGGTATATATCTCTCTCTCCTTTCTCTCGATGCAAAATTGTACAATAAACACATCTTCATTTATAGAACTGCCTCAAGTTGTTATGGCAACTGGAATCCGGGGTCAGGCGGAGAATGCATTGTTGCTATTGTTCCCTGAGACTTGAGAAATAGAGTTTTAATATCTGATACGAGCTTTGAACATCGCTGAAGCACAGCGAAAGTTTACTTTTTGTGCTGAGAATTCCGTGTCTAAATGTCCTCTTTGAAAAATTGTGCTGCGTCTTAAAACTTCAGGCTCTTCCAGCCGAGCTGGCTTTACAGACAGGAGCCCATATCAAGTGATTTGTGTGAGGCGGAGTCATTTTTGCTGTTTCCAGGGAACATTCTTTACTTGCTGCTTACTTAGACAGTCTTCAAGGGGTTGATCCTGACCCCGTGGACATCCGAGATAGTTTCCAATCTGTTATAACGTGGGTTTGATAAAACATGGCCCCTTAGAAGGCTAGAAAAATAAAAATACATAATGCAAGATGACGACTGTTTGAAAATAGAAAACGGCTCAAAGGATGCACTCCCATGTGCAGTGTTTATCTTATTTATCCATCCAGAAACGTGGATAACGTGCGTAAAATATGCTAAGGCACGGTGAGCATACAAACTAAACTAAGGAACCCAAGAGCTGAGTTCCAGCCAGAGGAAGCCGTCCTTACCAGCCCATGTCCAGGGTACCGGGACAGCTCACAGAGAAAGACATCTCGCCCCCTGATATAGATGTGGTGCCTGTGTCGTCCTCTGAACCTGTCCGTGTGGCTGGGCCCCCCGACGCCGGCCCTGGCAGTGTGATGGCTGGGACTCAGGGTGCACTCAGGCGGGCTTGCTTCTCCCGGAAGGCTCCTCGCTTCAGCGCCCAGGCTGTCTCCCCTTTTCTGAGCCGGAGCGTCTTTGACAGTGCGTGTGCACATCAGGGCACCACACTGGACGAGTTCCCTGCCTTGCGATCTCTCTCCGCTGCACCTCAGCAAAGCTGGGGGAACGCTCGAAAGGACCGGTGCCTGGGGGCTGGCGTTTGAACGAAGGTGGACGTGGCGTTGCCACAGCTGGGAGGCGAGCGGGCGTGCCGGGGGCTGGGACCCAGAGACGTGAGCACGCAGTGCCCAGAGGAAGACGAATTCAAGGCGTGGCCCTTTTGAGTTTAGTTGTAGGAATAAAGAAGCGTCTGAGTGGGGAAGAAAGCTCACTCTAGTGAGTATTCTAAGTCACACTGTATTTGTACCAGAGGCTCAAGAGAGAACAGTGGACAACCTTTGACCATATTTCTTACTCTCTCATGAGTATTTGAGTGTGTGCACACACGCACTCACGTGATAACATGAACTCAACATCCGCAGATACCGAAGACTTTCACATACAGTGTGATCTTTTTCTGTGTACCACTCCCCGAGATCTTTGTGCCCTCATCTGAGGGATAAATGCGGTGGCATCCAGAGAGGAAGTCCCTTGTCTAAAGTCAGACAAACATCTAACACATTTTTGGTCCAGGGTAACAGCCCTGGACAGCGAGCCCTTGCCCCAGCCCTGGGGCAGCACTTGTCCACTGTGATTTAAAGAGCAACCAAGCAGCTCAGCAGCCCCTCCCGCCAGGTCGCCGGCTCAGAGCTGTTGGCTCAACCGTCTCCTGATAACTAGCCGTGGAAAGTGTCACTGGAAAGGCACAGGGTTCAGGTAGCAAGTCGGCCGAGGAGGACAGTGTGAAGGCTGAAGCCCACGACCGCTCTGGCGCTCCTCCTGAGTCGCGCTGGAGGTGGACGGGGAGGCCGCCGTCATTTGGGGGGGTGTGCGACAAAGCCACAGCTCGGCTCGGAGTGGGCCTGGGGGCTGCACAGACTCTGCTCCGAAAGGACCTCCTGTGAGTCACCCCGTCTGCTCCGTAGCCCCGCCTCGTGGGAACCACAGTCCTGCGGAAATCTATGGTTCCTTCCTTGTGGGCGGGGCTGCTGTCAAGGCGTAGCAATGCGTCACAACCCAGATGCGTCTCCTTTGTTCCGAGGACCCTCGTAATGTAGAGCGAGAGAGCACTTGGCCATAACCACATCTAGTTCTCTCTACTGAAAGGGAAACTGAGGCCAGGACCTAGTTTTTCAATTATGCAGGTCGCACGTGTTGTCAATGAAGCATCCGTGGTGGTGGTCATGAAATACGTGTTCCCAGGGCAGTACAGATGGGTGCTTTTTTCACGGATAGTGACAGGTTTAAAGCAACTTCAAGAGTGATCTGGAGAGATTTCTGTCTGAGTGTATTTCCTCCCAAGATAAAGAAGACTCTGAAAGATAGCCATACACGCTATTTTAATTCAACTTCATACATTTGATTGAATGTCTACCATGTGTCAGACCCTTTTTCTCACGACCGGAGGGTCACAGATGAAATGTAATGACCAGGGACAAAAAGTCCCACCGAAAACCACGGGCCGATTTAAGGAATGGCACAGTTAGACAAACGTCATTTTTACCAAACTCCAGAGACTTACAGGATGACAAACAAAACCACGTTAATGTTGGAAGCTATACCTGGTTAATACATAGTTTTTATAAACATAGATCACACATGAGACACCAACAATTCGGTATGCCACCATGACTTAATGCCTGTGGGCAGCAAAGCACAAATGTACTTAAAAATAGTGAGCTGCACATCTCAAACACTCTATTTTAATCCATTTTATTTTTTTTTTTCAAGTTTGAAGGACTTACACAGAAATGACTTGGTGAGAATTTTAGGCGTCAACAATGGGTATGAGCAAACGGCGCCTTCCAGTGCTTCAGTGTGAAAAGTGGCAGTGGGCACGGTGGCCGCCACCTGCCTCCCGTGTGGAAGGAGGGAGGCGGAGCTCTCTGTCCATGTCTCGTTCTGCGGACCCGGCTACGCTTCTCTTCGGGTCCCTAAAAAGTATGAACATCCACACTTCTTAAGATCAAAGCATTGGCCATCAAAGGGGGTAAATGATGAAGTTTTTATTTACAAAAGGAAAAGGAACTTTTGAAACTTTTGTTTAGGGTCAGAGGGACATTTTTGTCAATAGGCTAGAAACTCTGATATGGGTAGAAGAATTTTATCGGGTGTTGATTCTAATGAGTTTAGAGTCTTCTATTTCTATTGTAATGCATGAAAAATGGTCATTTGCACTAGTGGAGGGATTTTTAACTTTCCAGACTTCTTTCTGTAATGGTTAACTAGCTTCTGACATATGGTAATTAATAGTTTCCTAGAGAGATCCTTTATTTTCTATATTCTTCTTTTTGAAATGTAAGTACACACTAATGTATTATCACTTGACTGTGGAAAAACCCCATGTACCCCACTGTCACCTTCCTGTCATCCGTTCCTCCCCACCCCTCCCCTGACAAACGCACTAAGGACATGGATTCAGGGGATGTTTCCCCGTGTCAGTGACGGCAAGAAGGCCGTACTTCATGGTGCTTCTGTGTTTTTCTTCCTCTTTGTTTTACCCTGAAACAAAACAATACGCCTTACTTTTCAAGGTTTCCTTGAATATTTAAAGAAATAGACACATGTTGTATTTTTCTCGGCGTGAGAGAGAATTTGAGACTAACCCTAAACCAGATAGGAAGCTTTATAAATTCCTATTTATTTACTGACACTCCCAAGTTAATAAAATATTTTCCCTTAAGATCCATATTTCCAGATAAATACAAGGATCTTCACTAATTTGGTTTCATCATGGAAACTTTTGTTTAGACGCGTCAAAACACCTTTTGTTCTTCCTCGGCTATTGTTTTCCATTGCAAGGGTATTATTTCAGCTACACAAAGGGTCTGTTCCACTTGTTCTGAAATGGTTCGTTAAAATCAGATCACATTTTAGCTGCAAGTGGTGAGGGAAATAAGATCCTAGATTAAGGAAAACGACAGAAGAAGAACGGCTCATAAACTAGTTGAATAGTTGCGTTCATTTGCAAGCAGGCCCCTTTCTCCCTCCCGGCCCTGCCGTGATTTCACCCATCCTTAGCCTCCGAGCTCTCTCGGCCAGCGCTTCCTGAGCACTCGCAGAAGGCATGTGCTCTGACGGGTACTCCGGGGGTCAAGGACGCGCCGTGTGGAGACTGCAATCCAGCTGCATCCCCGCACCCTCCCTGCACGTGCGCACTTCCTTGGATGGTCGCAGGCGAGTGGGCAGCTACCGTATTTTGCTGTGTGTAGTGCGCACCCACGTTTTTGGCCCAAACTTTCAGGGAAAAACAAGCTTTCATTTTAATTTTTTTAAAAGATTTTATTTATTTATATATATATATATATATATATATATATTTTAGAGAGGGAAGGGAGGGAGATGAGAGAGAGAGAGGGAGAGAGGGAAAGAGAGAGAGAAACATCAATGTGCAGTTGCTGGGGGCCATGGCCTGCAACCCAGGAATGTACCCTGGCTGGGAATCGAACCTGTGACACTTTGGTTCACAAGCCCTCACTCAATCCACTGAGCTATGCCAGCCAGGGCTTCATTTTAATTTTTTAATTCAATTATTTATTTATATTTAGAAGCAAAGCCGATTATCGTATTCCGGGGCGTTATTTTGCACACTGAAGACGAGACCCCACCGCTCCCAAGTGTCTAACTCCCTGTGGAAGCCCGCCACCAGCCCCCTGCCTGGTCAGCGGAAGAAAAAACTCAGGTGGTCTCAGTGGTCGGTCACTCATCGCGGAGCTCAGGGGCGGGCCACCCTGGCTAGCATGGGCGCGGGCTCGGGGCAGGGTTCAGACAGCACAGTTCTGTTTCTCCACACACGGTGAGTGTGAGGGGTCGCCCCCTCCGACGTGACGATGGGCCGTGCGGTTCTGGGATCCGACTGCGCCGAGTGAGTCACGCCTTCTTCCAAAATGAGTTATGGGTCGTACACCCTTGGGGTGGCTCTCGTGTTGCATTCTTGAGAAATCCATATTCTGGGTGGATGTTGATCGAGCACGTGACCACTACAACGTATTAGCTGCAGAGCAAGTGCACCTCGAGCTGGGCTCAGCAGGAGAGAAGCTGAATGTGTCCACATCTGGGAGCTGGACTTTGTTCTTCCGTCAACAGGGCTGGGAGCTGTGGTCACTCGTCCCGGATGTGACCAGGCTCAGACCAAGGCCCAGCTGAAGGCACTTCCTGTAGTCCCAGGGCTACAACAAGGCACTCGGCAGATACGGGTAAAATAGGGTTTTGAAGATAAACATTATGAGCTAACTGCACGACGTCCGTCTCACCCACCTCATCTACTCTGCCTTTGTCTGTGCCTTGACCTGAGACTCCACAGCCTCCGAACTGCGAGAAATAGACACTTCCGTTCATGGTGTTCTTGTTACAGCAGCTGGGACAGTGTGAGGTGCCCCCCCTTCCATGCTGCAGAGTGACGGGGAAGAGACGGGCAGAGAGATGAGGGGGAGGGGCAGCGAGTGACAGAGACAGAGAGAGAGAGACAGAGAGAGGGAGGGAGAAAGAGAAGGAGGGAGAACAGAGACTCGGAGCTTCCGTTCTCACGCCAGGGTCCCCGCCAGTGGTGCAGCATCTGCCACAACCCACTTCTGGCTTTTCACACCCTGCTCGAAAATGTGCAATGAACGCATCTCCTCGTGACAAAGGGTCAACCAGCTAACAAATGGGAAAAAATCACAAGTCGAAGTTGCGTTGCACTTAGTTCTCTGTGTTGCTCAGGGGAAACCGTGGTTATAAACAGAGAATTATGTTCCTGAGTACAACAGGACACCCTTATCCTAACATGCCTCATTCTTGAATTTGTTGGGGAAATAAAATTATAAACACACCAAAAGTAAAAACCAACCAAACAGAAAAACAACTCCCATCTCAGAAAAACCTTGCTACAAAAGTAGAAGGAAAAAAAAAACAGTTTTATTATTGAACAAGCGTTAAACTGGAATGTGATATACACACGGGCACGCCGCTAAGAGACTGAACAAGTGGGCCAGCGGTGATAGCACAAACAATAAAACTTTAAAAAAGAGAGATTGAAGACAGAAATCCTCCCCATCACACATAATGTTCTCCAGAGGAAGAGCTAACTCTTTCCAAGTAAAGGGGACTCAAGAGCGCCATTTGTCACACACAGTTCACCCTACATCCACTTGGTAGTTAGGGTGACGGTCTGCATTAGCAACTACCTTTATCGAAAGGAAAAATAAACATGTATCTTTGTGACAACTTGAAGCTAAGCTCTGTGGACGTGGGGAAGTCACGCCCCATTCTCTCACAGGGACAGGGGCAGGGACAGGGACCAAGGGCTTGTTACCTTCCTTGATGACATTTCAGAGAGACAGTCATCTCCAGGTATCCATTCTGGATGTATCCCAGGATGCCCACAGATACCAGAGTTTGAGGATGCTCAAGGATCTTACGTACAGTGGCTGGGGTAGTATTTGCATATAACCTGACACATCCTCCTATATACTTCAAATCATCTCCAGATTACTT